>NC_089587.1:110612977-111212977 GCF_019320115.1 Miscanthus floridulus | reverse complement strand
AAATTTGTTCGGTTTTGATTGAAAGTCTTCCTTTTGAAAAGTAGAACATTTCAAAATGCATAAAAAACCCATAGAATTCAAAGTTCTGATTCAAGCTAAGCAAGATCTTTTGGAAGCTTAACATATGGATGATAAGATTCATTGGAACAGATTAAGAGAAGCAATAAGATCGGACTTGGAATAAGATGGAACAAGAATCTGCAAGAGTAGCCATGTGATGAATTATCATGCAACACAAGGTAATTATCAAGATGGTGTTGCTCAAGGAAGCGAAGAAGATCTTAAGTTGAAGTATCCCTCTATTCTTTGCTCTTCTTCTCCGAATCTCAGGGACGAGATTCATCTTAAGGGGGGTAGAATTGTAACACCCTAAAATTAACTACTTTCTAAAAAGAGTAAAATAATTTCTATTAATTGTTTTGTGCTCATAAAAACATAGGTAAAAGAAAACTTTCTTTAAATTAAATCCAACATAAGGGTAGCAACATGTTTGTGCATACATGCAGTTGCATTGTTACTTTGTGATGAGTGGTTTGGATGCCATTGCATTGATACTTTTGTGATGAGTGGTTTGGAAAATAAATTCAAATCTCAATCTTTAAAATATTGCTTTCAAGTAGTGATTTAAAAAGAAATTGAAAACTTGCAAAAACAAAAGTTAGATAAGATGCTTTGTTTTCAAAATCCAAAGGCTTGGAAAAGGTTTTAAGACGTGTTAGAACGATGCATCTCTTTTCGGGAATCTTTCCGACCTTTTTCGGAATTAAATTCTTATTTCTTGGAGCCTTGTCTTTTTTCTCGATTAATCCAAAAGTCTTTTCGGGAGCTGAAACCACTTTGGTTGTGTTCCTTACCCTTCCATCTATCCCTATGAATTTTTCTGGAATTTTTCGGAGCTCAGAGATATTTGTCGGAGCCTAAATAGTAATTCCCGATTTTCTATAATTACTTTAATTCCGAAAATCAATAATTAATAAATATCTTCACTTTCCAAAATCTCCAAACCCTACGTATATATATATATATATATATATATATATATGCCGGCGTAGCCCTCGACGCGAGCTTTCCAGAAGTACAACCCATTTTTCGAGCCGCCACTCGTAGCCCCATAGATCGGACGCCGAAGTTCTCCACAGCTAGGTTTTCGGCGAACCTTTGGCGAGCTTTTCTGGCCACCTCAGACGTCTCCGGCGAAAACCGTCACCACCACGAGGTAGATCTCGTCGTTCTCTACGCCGTCTTGCCATTCCTTTCACGAATCCATCACTGTTTCATCGTTTCCCTAACCTTTCTCCCTCTTTTCCGGCGAGGTCATCCATGGACGGCTTCCACCTTCCTCCGTTTCGGGCCACCTCGTCCATGGTCGCGATCACCACCACGGCACCACGCCTCTGCAGATCCTCAGCCCCGTCGCCCTCTGTGTTCCAAACCCAGACCACTCCACGCCACCGCCCCAAGACCACGACCTCGTCGCCCTTCGTGCGCTTGTGCGTGGAGCAGCAGCGCCGCCGCCGTCGCTTGTGCCGCTGGGCGCCACCCCACACACTTCGCGTGCACAGCCACACGGCGTCATCTCGGCCGTCAAGCCGTCCAGCCCCGCCGTCCATCTTCTTTCCCTGCATGGACGGACAAAGAAGCAGCAAGTTCTTGCGTTCGTGAAGGCCACGATCTCGTACAGACCAAAGGTACACGACACAGTTAATTACAAGTTTGCCATCGGTCGTTTAACCTCCGTCGTTTCTTCGTTTTAAGTCCGATTCGAGTCGTTCCGGTTGCGTTAGTTTGGTGTCGTGGAGATCTACGCAGTAGCGCTATTAGTTTTTCATACCACATGTTTATAAATTTATTTTGTTAAAATATTAATTGTGTCCATAATTAATTAATCGCTGAATAATTAAAGTCGATTTAGGTTTTTGATTTCGATTCGATTGCGCGAGTGTCATCGCAATGTGTGGTACGTGTTAGCAGCAATGTTTAACATGTCTCACGTCTTGGAAATTTATAAGTTAAATATTAATTTGATTAAGGATTATTCAATAACTTTTTAATTAAAAGCAATTTAAGTTCTAATTCCGTTTAGCCCCGTTTAAGTTACGTTTGGTTCGTGCTGACGTGAACTATATGTTAGGGGCAATGTTTTTCATGTCACATGTTTTTCCATATATAGCTAAATATTAAATTGATTAGTATATTTGCACACTAGTTTGGAATTAAAAGCAATATAGGTGCTTAACTTTGATAATTTATACCTAAAAGTTAATATGATTAATTGTTAACTTAAAAGTGTTTCTAGAATATAATTTGATTAGCTGAACAAGATACATATGTGATAAGTACGAGTAGATGCTGTCACATGCTTAATTCCTTTGCAAGGGTAAAGTTTAATTTGTTTAATAAATTATGTGATAACATTTATAAATAATACATGATTAGCTTTAACTCGACTTTAAAAACTAAATATGTTGTGATTAATCTAAATCAATATTGCTCGTATAGTTTTCTTAGCTAACCTAAAACAAGCTCGTAGTTGTTTCTTTTATAGTATAATATAAATCTTTTGATTGTGGTTTTCTTTTAACCGTAGCTCCTTTCTTAGTGTCTCTTGCATCTCATAACCGTAGCATCGAGCCGTTCTTGTCGCGTTACTTTTGTTTTGGTGTGTTTGACGCAGTGGCGTTAGTGGTTCTCATGTTACTCAAATATGTTTTGGCAGTTAAAAAGTTAATTGTATTAATACTATTACTTGCATCGTTTTCGGAATATAAAGTCAATATAGGTTTTATACTATGCTCTTTCTTAAGCAATGAATCAAGTTGATTAATGAAAATATTCATATGTGTTTCTACAGTTAAAATAAGTTAAATTGATAGATTTTATTTTCCGTTGCACCGAAAATCCTTCGATAGTCGCTTTTTCGTTGAATCGCATATAGCGTGTCTTTTGCGTTTGTGTGTTCGTAGCGATACGCCGTTTTGCTTATTTTATTGGTTGGTGTACTATTCTCATATATTCTTATTTGTATGCCGTGTATGGATGTATGTGTGGTGATATATGATTCAGTCAATCGGTGAGGTTTACGTGGTGATTAAGAAGCTATTCTCTGAAGACTAGAAGCTGAGAATTGGAAGCAGAGGATTGGAAGTTGGATACTAAAGGCTTTTGAGCGTATTGCTTTGGGGGAAAAGCAAGTTAAGGCAAGTATAGCATGGGATTATCCTTGTTACCTATTCACATTTAAACACTTAATTCATATTGCATGTGTCTCCCTTGTTACCATTAAGGATATCCTAGATATTTGATATCTTGTTCCTTGAAAACCTTTGGGATAATGCATTGGGATAGTTTTTGCTAGTGCTTAATCAAAACCATGATCTTGTAACTTGACTAATGATATATGCAATAAATATTAAAACATGACTTTTTAGTAACATGGAAACAGGGGGCTGGAGTGTTTATATGCTTCAGATTCCTCTCCCTAAGGACTTATCTATAAGCGATCATCCGGGACTTATAGTACAGCTGTGAGGGCCATATGGCTCTGGCTTTAGCTCAGTATGAGGATCTTTTCTAGCTTGTTAGTGGTTACCTTTCAGGCGTGGGGTATGTTTCCTTTGCTGCTAGGAAGTGTGTACCGTGCTGTGATGCCCACGCATGCCACTCCTAGAGATGGGCCACATATGCCTAGCGGCCCTAACATGTTAGACGAATTCTTTGAAAGGCTTCATAGTGAACCCTGCCGACCTTCCTTGGAAGTGGGTCAAGAGAATAGCTACCTCGGGCGAAAGGGTAAATCACAACTCACAGTGAACGTGTACAAACTCTGCAGAGTATAAAACTGTTATAACAGCCGTGCTCACGGACACAAGCGGCCTTGGACCCTTATGGAATAGAGATGATCACTAATGGATAATGATGATACTAATGATCAACTGTTTATGCTATACATTATTCATGTTTACCTGATCATGTGTTTATGGGAATGATAAATCCTTTGCTACTCAATTGCTTAAAAAGATGACCTATTAAAGCTAATCGTAGTTAAACCAGTGTCAGCCCTTTTGAGCCTCATGAACCCCATGATATAATTGTTAAGTACGATATGTACTTACACTTGCTTTATTTTTCTATACATTGGATAAAAATCCCGGATGGGTACCAGATTGCTGGTTTTGGAGGAGTTAGGCTTGTGGTAAACCAGTCAGTCGTCCCTGTGGATTTGGAGTCTTCGCCAGAAGATTGGAGTCAACTTTCCACTGTCTATACTCTGAGGGTACTTTTCTTTTACTAATACGTTATGTAATAAGTATTGTCTTTTGATATTACCCTGATTTGTGGCTATATATGAGATTTGACTTCCTGGGCTCACATATAGTGTGTATCTGGTTTTGTCTTTAAAACCGGGTGCTACACGACTTATGAAAGGCCTATCCAGATGTGCCTCGATCAACAGATCGGCCGTAATGTCAAAGCTTACATCGACGATGTGGTTGTCAAGTCCAAGACCACTGATGATCTTATCGCCGACCTCAAAGAAATGTTCACCAACCTTAAAAGGTACCGATGGAAGCTGAACCCTTCAAAGTGCATCTTTGGAGTTCCATCCGGTATACTCCTGGGCTACATTGTCAGTGCATGAGGCATTGAGCCCAATCCTGACAAGGTCTCTGCCATCACCAACATGAAATGGCCAACATGCGTCTAGGATATACAAAAGCTTATAGGCTGCATGGCTACTTTAAGTCACTTTATATCGCGCCTCGATGAAAAAGAGCTACCGTTCTTCAAACTCCTCAAGGCCTCTGAACGTTTTTCCTGGTCGAAAGAGGCAGACGTTGCCTCCGAGCAGCTTAAGTAGTTCCTAACAAAGCCTATGATCATGACGGCGCCACGGCCAGATGAAACTCTCCTAATCTATATCACCGCTACTTCTCGCGTCGTTAGGACAACCATAGTGGTCCAACATGAGGAGGCTGGGCACGCCTATAAGGTGCAACGTCTGGTATATTTCATCAGTGAGGTTCTTAATGAGCCTAAGACTCATTATCCTTAGGTCTAGAAGCTGCTATACGCCGTTCTGATTACATCGCGCAAGCTCCGCCACTACTTTGAGTATTACAAGATCACCATGGTCACTGAGTTCCCTCTAGGGGACATTCTCCACAACAAAGAGGCCAACAGCCGTATCATCAAGTGGGCTATCAAGCTTAGCACTTACTCCATTGAATTTAGAAGCAGGCCTACCATCAAGTCTCAGGCGCTTACTGATTTTGTTGCTGAGTGGACCGAGATCCAAGAGCCCATGTCGATAGAATATCATCGGTAGTCCTCCGAGGGGTATCCCATGAAGGTAGATTGATCGGTAGAGGAGCGTGAGATCAAGAACAAGAAGGCAACAGAGACACATGAGTTAGATAGGTTCAGGTCGTCAGTATGACGTAATACCCTACTCATGTTGTCTGTTGGTTTGTATTAGCTATTGTATGATATTACATGAGTTTGGAGGGGGTCCCTGCCCGCCTTATATAGTCCGGGGAGTAGGGTTACAAGTCAGTTAGATCTGAGAGATAACTAAAAAGTAATAACTAATTACAGGAATCTTGGGATTATACATATCCTAACAGATCTTGTAGTACCTTTAGGATATCTTTCTAGTGTCTTGCGGGAGGCATCGAGCAGAGTCATGCCCCGCAAGGCTTTGTCTTGTGGGCTGGGCCGCCCCTGGGGGCACAACCCATGTGGTCTGCCATGGGTATCTGGGGTCATACCCCCACAGCTAGTCTCCGAGCACCTTGTACCCGTAGTGCAACGTCGTCTTGAGTTTATCCGGGCAGGTGCGAACGAAGCTGAGCAATCGAACTCATGGTCTGACCACCATAATGAGTTGCCAAGCAGTTGCCAAGTAGCGTGTACTATCACTGAGTAGCTCAAATAGTAGCCGAGCAGCATAACCCAAGCACAGCTTGCCATAAGGGTGTAAGGAGCTCAAGTTTAGAACTGAAAATTTCTTCATAGTGGAACAAGTGTGCCCACTTAGAGTCCGACCACGAGAAAAGGAGATAGTCTTCTTCAACTTCAAGAGGCGTGGAGTCTTCAGGAATAAAGCAAGCACATTCACCGCGAGGTGAAGTGTGCCCACTTAGTCCCCGAGCCTAACAGTAGATGACATAGTCATGTGGTGCCAGGGTCCAAAGTAGAAGAATAGTAAAAGACTAGCCAACCAGGTAGCCAGTCCTCGAGCAAAGCTCTGAAATGAGAGAGAGCACATTCACCGCAAGGTGAAGTGTGCCCACTTAGTCTCCAAGCCAGACAGTAGGTGACGTAGTCACATGGTGCCATGGTCAAAAACATAAAAATAATAAAAGACCAGCCGAGAAGGCAACCAGTCCCTAAGCCGTTTACGGAGATATCTGAGAAACCCAACTATGGAGAAAAAACTGGAGTAACGGCTGTACAGTAACTGTTACCGTGCCTCAATAAATGGCGGAGAAGTCGGTGATTTATTCGGTGAGTGATAACCAACGGTAGCGATAAATTAGCAACATGGGATGCGGTTGCGTGAAAGCCCATGTTACAGACCAACAAGCCACGTCGGAGAATTCAGAGGGGCGCAAATCGCAGGAACGGTTTCCCAAAAACCCTCAAATGCGAAAGGGTGGGGAAAGTGCTCTATAATTGCGCCGCCACATCCCTCATTCATACCTTTGCCACTTTGCCATTCCATCTTCATCCTCAGCCCTCACATTTTCAGATTCGCATCCACGCACGCTCTCGACGCCAATCCCCATCTAGATCTGAGAGATGGCACCGAAGAGGAGAGCTGTGAACCCAAAGAAGGCAGGAGTGGGAGCCAGTCGCGATGAAGATTGGGTGCCATCATGCATGGGGGAAGCGGAGCTCGAGAGATTGGTGGAGGTAGGCGTCCTTCCTGACCGCGTCACCGCCGTATGGCGGCCAACCAATGGTGAGCCCTTCTCGATGCCTAACACGAATGAAGCTGTAGTCTTCGAGGATTATTTCTGGCGTGGGTTGGGGTTCCCTGTTCATCCTTTCTTGCGGGATCTGCTAGAGTTCTGGACGATTAGTCTCTGCAATCTCCACCCCAACACCATATTACACATCTCAATCTTTATCCATTTCTGTGAGACATTTCTGAGGGTTCTGCCACACTTCAACCTCTTCAGACACCTATTCTAGTTGAAGAAGAAGGGCGGCGGTGGATCCAAGGTGGTCGGTGGCGTATATCTATAGCTCCAGGATGGAATGACTAGTGAGTACATTAATGTACTGCTGAACACTTCTCTAAAAGGGTGGAACTCCAAGTGGTTCTACATAAAACAAAGTCACCCTACAATCCACTATGATGTCCACCATATCCCGAAGAACCAGAAAAGCTGGTTGGAGAAACCGAACAGTGATGACATGGAACAAGTAAGGGAGCTCCTCGACCTGCTTGAAGGAATAGAGGTTAGCGGTGAACTAGTGGCGGCAAGCTTCATGGTGCACCGAATCCTGCCCTGTAGGGAGAGGGCCCACCCGGGCTTTGACTACAAAGGTGATGATGATGGGACCCAGGAGAGGACAGAATGGCTAACAAAACAAATTGTCCTAGAGTGGGCCGTAGTGCTATTCGCTCCTAGCGCCTCGTTCCGCTGGCCAAAGCAAATGAGGGCCTTCAACTGTACAAATCTGCCTCCTTAGGTAACCATCTCAATTGTTTTTTGCCGACACTTATAATCCTGACGCATTGTCGAGCAGTGAACTGATGCACTTATGCAAAGATCCATTCATAGGAAAGAACAATGTACTTCTCTGGCGTGCCGAGGGGTGATTGGCCAAGGGGTGTAGACACCCGGCCACCGGCATGGCCTGAGGAAGATGCGGCCAGCGCTTTGTTAGAGTCCGAGGATGGCCGGATAGAAAATTTGCCCCTAGTATCAGAGAAAGTCCAGGGAAAAAGAGCAGCGGCAGACGAGCCAGCCTAGAAGAAGAGGAAGATGGCGGTCGCTGGTCCCCTCAAACCGGGCGGCATCTCGCTTGGTGGCGACCAGACCACTTAATAGTGGAGGACCACGGTGCTCGAGTGGTCAGATGATGACGAAACTTCGGTGGCTCCTCCGCCGAGCACTGGAGCACCTCCATGCAACACTCACATGGAGGAACAAGTGAGGAGAGGCGAAGAAGTTCCCAAGTAGTAGGCGATGGGAGTCCCCAAGCAGCAGATGACGGGAGTCCTTGCACAGCAAGCGGAGGGAATCACAGAGCGGTAGGCGGAACAGAGGCCAGCGGTGGAGGAAACTGGACCTCCACCCCAGAGTATGGGAGTCGACCCCATGGCCATGCCTAGGTGCTCGGGTAGGCATCACCGGTTCAAGAAATTGTTCCAACAGACCAAACCGTGAGTGGACTTTCTTTGGAGTTACTTTGTTGTCATTTCTTAGCTTTTTTGGCGCTTGATGAACTAATTTGATGCAGAGCGAAACGTACGAAGGGTCTGACCCAACTAGTCCAGACTATCGAACCACCGAGGGCTGATCCCATAGTGGAAGCAACATTGGCAACTACCGTCCTCGAGTCCCCAAGTGCTCGGCAACCAGAGGAGGAGTCAACCGCTGCTGCTGGTGATCTTGGCATCAACGAATGAGCGGCGTTGGTGACAGACAGATCGGCGGTAGTGCCCAAGGCAATGGCAGGAACCGCCAGGTCTTCAAGAGCAGAGGCTGGAGTTGTTGGCAATGTGCTGGAGTCTGGGGCGGTGAAGTCGGTGGTGCCCGAGGGACCAACGGCTCTTCCTGAGGCATCACATGGCATGGTTAGAGCCACTGTTTGGCCATGGAGCCCCCTAGTGGTGCCTTGAGCTACGGGGAAGAGGACGAGGTGGAGGAGATCGAGCACATTGAACCTCAACCCCAAGCTGTTTGAATCCTCTACAAGCGCGGCGACAAAGTGGTGGTTATCGAGGAGGAAGATACCCCCAGGGAGATGAGGAGATTGAAGACCGCCCTCGCTAGAGTGATGAAACAAATCGAGGTTAGTACTGCATCTGGGGTGGTCATCTTTGACGTTGATGATTGAAGTTTATCATTATAATTGTGTATTTGCAGGGGATAACTCGAACAACCGAGCAGCGGCATCAGCTGATAAAGAGGATGGAACCCCTCGCCAAAGAGAACAAAAAACTTTGAGAGGCGATGAACCTAATGGAGAGAAACATCTAGAGAGCCCAGTGTGAGCGAGACCTTGCTGAGTCCAACGCGTGAGATCTGGAACACCAGAAGGGGGTCCTAGCCATGCAGCTGGCGGCTGCATCCGAGCAGCTACGGTGCAAGTCTGAGGAGCTAGCGAGTGCCTCCATGCAACTGGAATAGACTTCTGAGCAGCTCAGAAGCATATCTGAGCAGAAAGCAGGTACGATATATCGACGAATGTGCTTTGTACTGCTGAATAGCCATATTTTTGGCAATGACTGTTGTGCTTGTAGAGCAAAACACGGAGCTCGCCCAGCTATGCCATGCCCTTGAACAACTCTAAGAGGAAAAGGTGAAGGAGATAGGGCGAGCAGATAAACTGGCCGAGGAGTTGAACGGTAAGTATTCCCTAGTCAGAGTTAATCCTGAAGAAGTTTCCTTTCTTGACGGAACTATGTAATGCTTGCAGGCTACCGTTAGAGGGTCAAAGCGCAATTTGATGTGCTAGAGTAGGACTCCCAAACACAGAGGGACAAGTTTGACGCTGTAGTTGCTAGATTCAAACTAGTGCTCGACTGCTTCGACCTAGAGGCGGCTCCTCAAATCGACGGCAGGCTGCCGCGCCCAGACATCATCATCGAAAGGTGCAAGACTGAGTGCAAGAGCTTCAAGAACTTCAATCGCGATGACGTTGTTACCAGCATTACTCATGCCCTTGTGGTGGTCTGGTCCCACTATCCATCCATTGACCTTTAGGCAATAGGGTGCGGATTCGTAGAAGGGCTAAGCGAGGTGGAGACCCAGCAACTGGAGGATGAGGTGGAGGATGCGGCGAGAAAGCTGGCCAGCGACATTGACCTGTTTGGTGAGACAATCCACGATGGCAAAGCTCGGTGATATGCTCAGAGATTATCATCTGTTATTTCTGGACAATGTAGTTAGAATGCGCGATAGCGCAAAAAACACTTATGTATATGATAAATGTTATAAGGTGCATGTGTATGCAATTTGCTTGTAGTTTGGTGAAAAAATCTTCACAGTTTTATCCATAACGCAATTATACGTAGTACAAGTAGCATCCAAGCAGTTGGTTTGCTACTTAACCCCATGGCCTCGGCTAGCCCATAGTCCATAATGTCTAGTGCGGAGCCATGCACATGTAGGAAGAATAGGCATGACCAAGGAACCGCAGCCGACCATCCACAACGCAGAGCATGGATCCCATGGCACATGTAGGGATGGATCGGAAACTAGGTCTTCTCCATAGAGAAAAGACCGAATTGTGTGCTGCTCGGCGGTTATCGAAATAACTTGGAGATATAGGTAGTATAAGCGATGTCCGAGCAATTAATTATGTGCTGAGCTCTCGGCCTTGGCTAGCCCATAGTCCACAACATCGAGTGCGGAGCCCGTGGACGTGTAGGAGGAATAGGCATGACCAAGGAACCACAGCCGACCACCCATAACATAGAGCGAGGAGCCCGTGGCACGTGTAGGGAGAGATCGGAGACTGGGTCTTCTTCGAAGAGAACAGAAAAGAAAGTATGTTGCTTGCTGATCGGCGAAATATCTTGGAAATTTGGAGTAAAGTGTTCGGCGATTTAGAGAAAACCGTTTGGCGATTTGGAGAAAACTTATTCAGTGATTTTGGGAGAAGACGTGCTCTGCGATTTGGAGAAATCGTTCGGCAATTTTGGCAAAAACGTGTTTGGCGATAACATTGGAGATTTGGAGAAACATGGTCGGCGCGGTTATGGCGATTTTGAATTGGAGTTCGCTATAGAGTAGCATAGAGCTCGGCGACCATAAGTGGGGGTTAAACCACAATAGAGAAAAAGTGCAGACAAGTTATGGAGACCAAAACTTTATTCAATATAAAGTGGAGAGTACATATCTGGAGCGTTTCAAGGATAGAAACGTATAAGGTGCTCGATGTGCCATGAATTGGGAACATCGATTCTATCTAAGTCACATAGGTAATAAGACCCTAGTTGGGTGACCTCTTTGATGACGTAAGGCCCTTCCCAAGGGGAGGAGAGCTTGTGCATCCCTTCGATTTTTTGTTTTCTGCGGAGAACAAGGTCGTCGACAGCAAATGAATGACCTTTAACGTTGCGGTTGTAGTACTATCGGTGTTTCGTACAAGCACCGGCAAGTAAATTTATAGTAATGCGCATTAGGCTCGGATGGTGTGCTAAAGGACACAAGATTTATACTGGTTTGGGCGGAATGTCCCTACGTCCAGTTTGCTGCTGCTCGTGTTATTAGCACCGTGAACGGTCTGTAGTAAGGGGTACAAACGATCGAGAGAGGGACTGGTCCCAAGTCTCTGATGGAAGGGTTGAAAGGTGGTCAAGAGGTTCGTAGCCGCTTGACTGTGTGTATGAGTGCGTTCTCTTGTTCGGTCTTATTTTTCGTCCCCTCTCTATGGGATAGGCGCATCCCCTTTTATAGATCAAGGGGGTGGCTTTTACAAGGATGAGGGCTTTATCTAATCTTGTGGTTCACGTCTACCCGGCCTGGTCCTTCATTCTGATGAGTGCTAAGAAAGATAAGTGTCTACAACACTGTTGATGTCCCTATAGTGTGTCAGGTTGATTACAGAATGTTATCCTGCTCAGGGTATGGGCTGTAGTACAGTGGTTTTGACTTATTAGCCTTTCCCAGCCTTGCTCCGCACATCTTCTAGTTCTTGTGAGTCTTCGTCGGAGTGTCGAGGGGTTAGGGTCCGGAGTAACGCCGAGGTCAAGACCTTCTGGCTTTGGACCTGAGGGGTCGGGAAGCGGGCGCTGCTCCCTTAGGTCTACAGCATGGTGACGGAATTCCCATCGTTCGTGGAGATAGCAAATCTTCTTCTGGAGTGTAGCGGTTGTCGTATATCTTCGTCGGGTTCCATGTCCCAGGTCTGAAGGCAGTGCCTACAATTCTACAGGGTGAGGAGCACGCACCTGTACAACCTTTCAGGCCCTACTGCGCCTGGAAGGGTCTAAAGCACCCATCCCATCCTCCCCTGGCAGTACTTTTCCTGCCAGGGCACAGGGTATGGTTCTTGGAGCCATGGTTGACCCGAACGTCTTGTCTTGCCCTGTCTCTATCATCCTTGTCGTCGGGCGAAGCGGAGACCAATCCCTATCTCCTGGGTGAGACCGACCCTGCTCCTCTAGGGTCGGGCGAGGCGGAAACTATCCCTCAGCCCTCGGGCGAGATCAAGCCCGCCCTAAAGGCGTCGGGCGAGACGGAGACTTGCCCTGAGTCCCTCGGGCGAGGCCAAGCCACCTCAGAGGCGTCGAGCGAGACGGAGACTAATCCTCGGCCCTCGGGCAAGACCGAGCCCACCCCAAAGGCGTCGAGCGAGGTGGAACCAAGCTCCTATTACCCCAGTAAGGGGTGAAGCAACGCTCTTGTGCGTTCAGAAGTTTTTAACGTTCGGTGGTTATTGGTTCCACCTTCTGGGGTACCCCGGTATTAGGTCCCCGACAAGTACCTTCGCAAGCCTTCTAGATATTGGGCTATGTGGATGCAGTTGATTAGGTGTTCTTCCTCAGCCCTGTCGATGTCCTCTGTCCAAACAGCTGTGGCCTGCTCTTCATCATAATTTTCCACCCTAGGTGCTCGGAAGGCAATATCCGCTGGTAGTATGGCTTCTGAGCCGTAGACCAAGAAGTATGGAGACACACTAGTGCTGCGACTAGCTTGAGTACGTAGTCCCTAGACTATAGCTGGTAGCTCCTTGAGCCATCTACCCAAGTGCTTTTCTTCTTTCTGATATAGTCTCTTTTTTAGGGCATCAAGGATCATGTCATTCGCCCATTCGACCTGGCCGTTGGCTCTAGGATGAGCCACGGAGACGTATTTGACGGAGATGCAACGGTCTTCGTAGAAGTCCCAAAAGTGATGGCTAGTAAATGTAGTTCTGAGGTCGGTGATGATGTTGTTCGGGTAACCAAATCTGTGGATGATGTCTTCGAAGGGCTAGACTGCTTTCTTTGCAGTAGCCGAGACAAGCGGTTTATACTTAATCCACTTGGAGAACTTATCAATGGCAACATATATGTACCGAAAATCACCTGGCGCTGGCTTAAAAGGGCCAGTCATGTCTAGTCCCCAGCATGCAAAGGGCCAGGA
Source organism: Miscanthus floridulus (assembly GCF_019320115.1). NCBI lineage: Eukaryota > Viridiplantae > Streptophyta > Magnoliopsida > Poales > Poaceae > Miscanthus > Miscanthus floridulus. The sequence continues at coordinate 111,199,664 of NC_089587.1, read as the reverse complement.
AGCTGGAATGGTCTATAGTTCTTGTGTTGGCATGTGTATTTGCTTGGCAAAAAATTGGCATCCTTCACAACGTCGGACGAGGTCTTCTACATCGAAGATGGCTGGGCCAGTAAAAACTAGCTCAAAAAGCTTTGCCAACCAGTGTTCTCAAAGCCACGTGGTTGCCGCAGGAACCAGAGTGAATTTCGAGAAGTAACTTCACTTCATCTTCTTGGATGATGCATTTTTTGTAGAATCCCTTCCTTGGCACTTTTCCTCATCAAGTTGCCATCTACCGGCACGTAATGTTTGCTTCAATGGATTAGGTGTTTGGTTTTAGTCTTATCGGCGGGTACTTCAGTGCTGGTAAGGTACTTGATGAATTGGTCCCTCCAATCGGTGGCCGGCGAAGGTACCGCCAGTACCAGCTGCTCGGCGGGGGGAACTTCCTAAACTTCCTTGTCTTCTTTAATGGATGGCGCCAGGAGATCTTGAACGAAGACCCTCGGCAGAATCATGGCATGAGAAGAGCCCAACTTAGATAAATGGTCGGCGAGCTGATTCTGGTCGTGTACCACATGGTGGTACTCAAAGCCATAGAATTTTCCTTCAAACTTCCTAATTTCAGCGCAATATGCATCCATCTTCTCACTAGAGCAAGACCAGTCTTTGTTAAGCTGGTTGATGACCAGCACAAAGTCCCCATATACCATGAGCCATTTGACGCCGAGCTCAATGGCTATACGGAGTCCATGGAGACATGCTTCATATTCAGTAGCATTGTTGGAGGTCGGAAAGTGTATCCAGAGAACGTATCGGAGCTTATCCTTGGTCGGCGTAATGAATAGAATACCTGCACCAGCACCGTTGATGTTAAGGGCGCCATCGAAGTACATCACCCAGTGCTCAGGGCAGGTGGCAGCGATGGGCTCTTGGATCTTGGTCCACTCAACGACAAAATCAGCAAGCGCCTGAGACTTGATTGTAGGCCTGCTTCTAAATTCAATGGAGTAAGTGCCGAGCTCGATAGCCCACTTGATGATATGGCCATTGGACTCTTTGTTGTGGAGGATGTCCCCTAGAGGGAACTTAGTGACCACGGCGATCTTGTAATACTTGAAGTAGTGGCAGAGCTTACGCGACGTGATTAGGACGGTGTAAAGCAGCTTTTGGACCTAAGGATAACAAGTCTTGGGCTTGTTAAGAACCTCACTAATGAAATATACTAGATGTTGCACCTTAGAAGCGTGCCTAGCTTCCTCATGTTCGACCATAATTGATGTGCTGACGACGCAAGAAGTAGCGGCGATATAGATCAGGAGAGTTTCGTCTGGCCATGGCACCATCATGGTCGGAGGCATTGTTAGGAACAACTTAAGCTACTCGAAAGCTATGTCTGCCTCTTCCAACCAGGAAAAGCGCTTAGAGGCCTTGAGGAGTTTGAAGAAAGGTAGCCCTTTTTCGTTGAGGCACGATATGAAGCGGTTTAAGGCAGCCATGCAGCCTGTAAGCTTCTGTATATCCTTGACGCATGTTGGCCATTTCATGTTGGTGATGGCAGAGACCTTGTCAGGATTGGGTTCGATGCCACGAGCACTGACGATGTAGCACAGCAGTATACCAGATGGAACTCCAAATATGCACTTTGAAGGGTTCAACTTTCATCGGTACTTTTTTAGGTTGGCGAATGTTTCTTCGAGGTCGGCAATGAGATTGTCGGCGACTCTAGACTTGATGACCACATCGTCAATGTAAGCTTCAATGTTGCGGCCGATCTATTGATCGAGGCACATCTGGATGGCCCTTTGATAGGTTGCCCCAGTGTTATTGAGTCCAAAGGACATGGTGGTGTAGCAGTATGCACCGAAGGGCATGATGAACGATGTCTTGATCTGGTCTTCTTCCTTGAGAGAGATCTGGTGATAGCCAGAGTAACAGTCAAGGAAGGAGAGCAGTTCGCAGCCGGCGGTGGAGTCTACAACCTCGTCTATCCGAGGCAAACCGAAGGGGTCCTTAGGGCAGTGTTTGTTAAGATCAGTGTAATCAACGCACATTCTCCATTCTTTATTCTTTTTTCAAATGAGAACAGGGTTTGCTAACCACTCAGGATGATACACTTCTTTTTATAAATCCGGCAGCTAAGAGCCGTTTTATTTCTACCCTAATAGCCTCCTTCTTGTCTTGTGTGAATCAATGAAGTTTCTACTTGATCGGTTTGGCGGTCGGCGAGACATTCAAGGAGTGCTTGATCTTCTCCTGTGGTACCCTCCGCATGTCTACAGGTTTCCAAGCAAACATGTCGGCATTGGCACGTAGGAAGGAGATGAGCACCCTTTCCTATTTGGGGTCAAGGTGAGCCCCAATCTTCACAGTCTTGGAGTGGTCATTGAGGCCGAGGCTGACCTCCTTTATATCCTTGGACTTGGTGGAGGCATGGGGAGGCTCCAGCTTTGGGATCTCCATGTCGTCGGCGGACAATGTCTTGGCTTCGATGACCACGCTAGCCATCTAGATGAAGAGGTCGGTGGCTTCGGCGAGGGTGAGACTCTCTGTCTCACAGGTGTAGGCAATGGAAAGGTTGGCCTATAGGGCCAGAACTCCTACAGGCAAAGGCATCTTCAGCACTAGATACGCATAGTGCGGTACAACCATGAACATGGCCAGAGCTGGCTGACCAAGTATGGTGTGGTAGGCGGTGTTGAAATCGGCAATGTAGAAGTTGATGTGCTCGACGCGGTAATTGCTTGCCATGCCGAACTGTACTGGTAGGGTGATCTCTCCAAGCGGTTTGGAGGCCCTGCCAGGTACCACACCCTAAATGGAGGAGTCGGAGGGTGTGAGATCCACTAATCCGAGGCCTAGCTCCTTTAGGGCTCCGGTGAAGAGGAGATTCAGAGCGCTCCCATCGTCGACGAGCACTTTTCTGAAGAGCACCTTCTAGATGGTTGCGTCGAGGACGAGGGGAAACGCCCTGTGTAGGGAATGTCCGCCCACTGGTCAGCCCTATTGAATGTGATGGGGACTTTGGACCATGGGCGATAGCTAGGGTTGGCGACAGCGCCCTCTGTAGTGACACTGAGCACCCGCCATGCGGCGAGCTTCCGCTCTCTTCTGCTCTTGGTGGAGGCGAGGCCCTCGATGATGGTGGCGACCACCTTGTCGTGGTCCTAGAAGGTATTGTCATTGCCCCTAGGTGGTCAGCGACCTTCGGATCCATCGTTGGTGTCGTAGTCCAGCTTTTTATCCTAGAACTCCTTAGCCAAACCGAGGTAGTTCTTCATCTTGTGCTTAGTGTTCTTATGGAGAGGGCATGGGCCATCAAGGATCTTTTTGTATTATTCATCATAGTTGTGCTTGGCACGAGGTTCATTGACAGCAGCGACGATGTGGTCTGGCCAGTGGCGGTGATTCTGACCAGTCTTGGGTCCTTCTAGCCAGTCACGGCCGCTGTCATGATGATAACTACAGTCATCATGGCGGCAGTCGTTGTGGTGGCGGTCGTTGGAGCAGTCGTCGTAGTGGCATGTTGGGCGATGAGTGCCCGCATCCTCATTGAAGCACACCTCGGCTTCCTCAGCATCGGTGTACTGGTTGGTGGTTGTGATCATCTCACCGATCCCTGTGGGTGGCTTACGGTTGAACTTAGAGCGAAGCTCATAGTGATGGAGTCCTCGGATGAAGGCGGTGATGACCTTGGCTTCTATAATGTTTGGAATAGAATTCCTCATCTCAGAAAAGCATCGGATGTAGCTGCGGAGGAGCTCGGATGGCTTCTGGTTGATGCGGTTGATGTCATGCTTAGTTCCTAGTTGCGTACACATAGCCATATAGTTGTCGGTGAAGACTTTTTTCAGCTCATCCTAGGATCCTATGGATTCCGAGGCAAGGCTAGTAAACTAGTTCATGATGGTTGGCGCAAGCATGATGGGAAGATAGTTTGCCATGACACTGGTGTCTCCCCTGGCAATGCAAACAGTAGTGGCATAAGCATGCAACCACTGTGTTGGATTCATTCTCCCCTCATAGGGCTCAACCCCAGTGATTCTGAAACCATGGAGCCACTAAAGTGTTTGGAGCGCCCTTATGAATGCCGAGGGCCCCTCGGGGTTGTCAGCGTTGTCATCTATAGCGTTGCTGCCAGCAATTGGCTCAAGGGCTAAGTCTAGGATGCCATACTCTTGCTCGTACTCCTGGCGGTGGTGTACTTCATTCTCATGGTGACCGAAACGGTGTTCGTTGATACGTCGACGTGCATCTCGGAGATTGTTGAGGTGGACCCGGACGTCCTGGTTGACCTCCTAGTCGTGTTGGCAGTGATGTTCAGCGTGGTTGCCCCTAGCTCCGCCCTAGAGGGGTTGCCTATTATCATGGTGCTGGTTGGTGAAGCGACTTTGGCAGTGATCAGTTCTTATGGCGACTGATCGGCGAATCGAAGTAGTGGAGTATGAAGGTCTCTGATCCTATCGAATCTCATTGACCTGGCAGTGCACCACTTTAAGCATGGCGATGACCTTGGTGAGCTTGGGCATCTGTGGGAGACAGGCGAGCTCATTGGCGGCCACTACTAGATTGGCGCTTGGAGTCTTGAAGATGTCATGGCCATCAACGTGGAGAAACTCTTTGTCAAGGTTGCACTAGAGGGGTCTTCCTTGCGAGTTGAGCTGCTGCTTAGCCATCATGAGGGCATTCTCATTTGCTCGGTGTTGTGCGTGGCTGATGTTTTGGTTCTCATGACCGACACATTCCTCCTTGGTTTCGCTGTTCCGAGGAGGGCTATCGACGCTGACATTGAAGATAACGCCACCTCGGAAGGGTGGGAGGAGTTGCTCGGTGAAGGTTTCGGCAAGGGTCTCCATAGACCCCTGAGACTTGGTGATCGGATTTTCCTCTGGGATGGTCTGGAGGGACGCTCCGGGGCACCGACTTATGTGTAGCATGATGATGGCTGGCGGAGGCTGGACGGCGAGCTGGTCGGCGAGTGGATGGGCGTCTCCCACCTGGTTGGCGAACTTTCCCCTTAGGGCATCTTGGTAAGTAGCGGTGACGCTGGTGAGCCCGAAGGGTAGAGCCGCAACTCCTAGAGTTTTGTGAGCAGCCTCCGATAGATTTGGATCGGAGGGTGGTCGGCGCTGAACCAAAGTGTTTAGGGTCAATTCAGCGATGGAGAGGCAATCGGCAAGCTTCAGACCAACCCAATCGATGGACTCAATCAGATCATTGTTTTTTATCTGCCTCATCTAGTAGCGAGGAAGTGGGCATTGAGTTGTTGATGAAGGCAACCTTGGAGGTGGTTCTGAGATCGGATCTGTAGTCACAGGTGCAGAGATGATCAGCATAGAAACGATCTGCGCTGGCTCAAGGAGCTCTCTGATTCCATCAGCGTTGATGATCTAGGAGATCAATCTAACCATGAAGATCTAGCTAGGCTATGGGAGGGACAAAGAGCCCATGGAAAAAGCCATCTTGTTCGACAAGGAAACAACACACAAGCCCCTACCTAGTGCGCCAACTGTCGATAGAATATCATCGGTAGTCCTCTGAGGGGTATCCCACGAACTTAGATTGATCGACAGAGGAGCGTGAGATCAAGAACAAGAAGGCAACAGAGACACATGAGTTAGACAGGTTTAGACTGTCAGTATGACGTAATACCCTACTCCTATGGTCTGTTGGTTTGTATTGGCTATCGTATGATATTGCGTAAGTTTGGGGGGGCCCATCCCGCCTTTTATAGTCTGAGTAGGGTTACAAGTTGGTTAGATCTGAGAGATAACCGGAAAGTAATAACTGATTACAAGAATCTTAGGATCATACATATCCTAACAGATCTCATAGTATCTTCAGGATATCTTTCAGATGTCTTATGAAAGGTGCCGACTAGAGTCGTGCCCCATAAGGCTTCGTCTTGTGGGCTAGGCCACCCCTAAGGGCGTAGCCCATGTGGTCTGTCATGGGCATCCGGGGTCATACCCCCATAGCCCATCACTGCCACCTGCCTTGAGCACTAGGTGATGTACTTCGATGGCGCCCTTAACATCAACGGTGCTGGTGCGGGTATTCTGTTCATTATGCTGACCAAGGATAAGCTACGATACGTTCTCCGGATACACTTTCTAGCCTCCAACAACACCATTGATATATGAAGCATGTCTCCATGGACTCCGTATAGCCGTTGAGCTCGGCATCAAACACCTCATGGTTTACGGGGACTCTACGCTGGTCATCAACCAGCTCAACAAAGATTGGTCCTGCTCTAGTGAGAAGATGGATGCATATTGCACCAAAATCAGGAAGCTTGTAGGGAAGTTCTACGGTATCGAGTACCACCACATGGTACGTGATCAAAATTAGCTCGCTGATCACCTATCCAAGCTAGGATCCTCTTGTGCCATGATTCCACTAGGGGTCTTCGTTCAAGATCTTCTGGCGCCATCCATTAAGGAAGATAAGGAAATTTAGGAAGTTCCTCCCACCGAGCAGTTGGTACTTACGGTACCTTCGCCGGTCGCCGATTGGATAGAACAGTTCATCAAGTACCTCTCTAGCGCTGAAGTACCCACTGATAAGACTGAAAACGAATGCCAAAGCCATCGAAGAAAGCATTACATGCTGGTGGACGGCAACTTGATGAGAAAAAGTACCAAGGAAGGGATACTGCAAAAATGCATCACCCAAGAAGTTGGAGTGAAGCTACTTCTCAAAATTCACTCTAGTTCCTGCAGCAACCACACGGCCTTGAGAACACTGGTTGGCAAAGCTTTCCAAGCTAGTTTTTACTGGCCCACAGCCATCTCCGATGCAGAAGACCTCGTCCGACATTGTGAAGGATGCTAATTTTTTGCCAAGAAGATACACGTGCCGGCACAAGAGCTGCAAACCATCCTAGCTTCCTGGCCCTTTGCATGCTGGGGACTGGATATGATTGGGCCTTTCAAGCCAGCACCAGGTGGTTTCTGGTATGTATACATCATCATCGACAAGTTCTCCAAATGGATCGAGTATAAACCGCTAGTCTCGGCTACTACAAAGAAAGCAGTCGAGTTCTTCGAAGATATCATCCACAGATTTGGTCTCCCGAATAGCATCATCACCGACCTTGGAGCTACGTTTACTGGCCACCACTTTTGGGACTTCTACGAAGACCGGTGCATCTCCATCAAATACATCTCCGTTGCCCACCCTAGAGCCAACGGCCAGGTCGAACGGGCGAACGACATGATCCTTGATGCCCTCAAAAAGAGGCTATTTCAGAAAGAAGAAAAGCATCCGGGCAGATGGCTCAAGGAGCTACCAGCTGTAGTCTAAGGACTGCGCACCCAAGCTAGTCGTAGCACTGGTGTTTCTCCATATTTCTTGGTTTATGGCTCAGAAGCCGTACTAACAGCGGATATTGTTAGTATGGCTCCAAGGATGGAAAATTATGATGAAGAGCAAGCCATAGCTGTTCGGACAGAGGACGTCGACAGGGCCAAGGAAGAACGCCTAATCACTTGCATCCGCATAGCCAAATATCTAGAAGGCTTGTGGAGGTACTACAACCGCAACATCAAAGGTCGTTCATTTGTTGTCAGTGACCTTGTTCTTCGTAGAAAACAAAAAACCGAAGGGATGCACAAGCTCTCCTCCCCATGGGACGGGCCTTATGTTGTCAAAGAGGTTACCCTACCAGGGTCTTATCGCTTATGTGACTTAGACAGAATCAATGTCCCCAATTCGTGGCACATCGGGCACCTTATACGTTTCTATCCTTGAAACGCTCTAGATATGTACTCTCCATTCTATGATGAATAAGGTTTTGGTCTCCATAATTTGTCTCCATTATTTCTCCATTATGGGTTTAATCTCCACTTATAGTTGTCGAGCTTTCAACTACTCCATGATGAACTCCAATACAAAATCGTCATAACTGCGCCGCCCACATTTCTCCAAATCTTCAACGTTTTCACCGAACTAATTTTCTCCAAATCGCCAACCACGTTTCTCCAAATCACCAACGTATATCACCGAACATGTTTTCTCCAAATCACCAAACACGTTTTCTCCAAATTACCAACATATTTTGCCAAACATGTTTCTCCAAATCGCTGAAGACTTTTCTCCAAATCTCCAAGATATTTCGCTGATCAGCAAGCAGCGTACGTTCTACTCTGTTCTCTATGGAAAAGACCCAATCTCTGATCTCTCCCTACACATGCCATGGGCTCTACGCTATGTGTTATGTGTGGTCGGCTACGGTTCCTTGGTCATGCCTGTTCCTCCTACACGTGCATGGGCTCCACGCTCGACGTTATGGACTATGGGCTAGCCAAGGCCGAGAGCTCAGTAAAGAACTAACTGCTCGGACGCCACTTATACTACGTTTATCTCCAAGTCATTTCGCCAACCTCCAAGCAGCACATGTTTCGCTCTACACTCTATGTAGAAGACCCAGTCTCTGATCTCTCTCTACATGTGCTACGGGCTCCACGATCTACGTTATGGGTGGTCGGCTACGGTTCCTTGGTGATGCCTATTCTTCCTACACGTCCATGGGCTCTGTGCTCGATATTATGGACTATGGGCTAGTTGAGGCCAAAGAGTTCAGTAACGAACTAACTGCTTGGCTGCTACTTATACTACGTATAATTGCATTGGGATGTTACTACAATGATTTTTCGCCGCAAATATGAACAAGTCGCATAAACATGCACTTCATAACATTTATACAAATACATAAATGTTTTCCATGCTATTGCACGCACTAACTACCTTCTCTAGATGTTGCAGATAATATTATCCGAGCAGATCACCGATCTCCATCATCACCGTCTGTTTCGCTGAACAGGTCTATATCGCCAACCAACTTTTTCACCGCGTCCTCCACCTCATCCTCTAGCTGCTAGGTCTCTGCCTTACCTAGCCCTTCGGCGAATCCGCCCCCTAGCGCCTAAAGGTCAATGGCTAGATAGTGGGACCAAACCACTGCAAGAGTGTGAGTAGCGGCAGTAACAATGGCGTCACGGTTGAAGCTCTTGAAGTTCTCCCACGCTGCCTTGCACCTCTAGATGATAGTGTTCGAACGCTACGGCCGCCCATCAAGCTGAGCAGCTGCCTCCAGGTCAACGCAGTCGAGCACTGGTTTAACTCCGGCGACTACGGCGTTGAACTTGTCCCTTTGGGTCCTAGCCTCCTGCACCAGCACATCAAACTATGCCTAGACTTTATGACAGTAGCTTGCAAGCATTACAAGGTTCCATCAAACAAGAAAACCACTTCAGCAGTAACTCTGGCCAGGAAGTATTCACCTTTCAGCTCCTCGGCCAGTTTGTCTGCTCACTCTGACTCCTTCGCCTTCTCCTCTCGGAGTTGTTCAAGGGCCTAGCACAACTAGCTGAGCTCCACGTCTTGCTCTACAAGCACAATAGTAATCACCAAAGACATAGCTACTCAGCAATACAAAGAACAATTGCCGATATGACATACCTTTCTTCTGCTCGGAGACTTTCTATAGCTGCTCCAACTGCTCAAAAGCACACGTCAGTTGCTCAGAGATAGTGGCCAACTGCTTGGGCTTGCTCCATAGCTGCTCGCACATGGTCACCAGCCACTCTGATAGGATGCCCTTCTAGTGTTCCAGGTCCCGTGCGTTGGACTCTGCAAGGTCTCACTCGCTCTGGGCCCTCTAGATGTTTCTCTCCGTGAGGTTCATCGTCACTTTGAGTTTTTTGTTCTCCTCGGCGAGGGGATCCAACCTCTTTATTAGCTGGTGCCACTGCTCAGCAGTCTGAGTTATCCCCTACAAATGCACAATGATAATGGCAAATTCCGATCTCCAACATCGAAGACAAGCTCTCTAGATGCAGTACTGACCTTGATTTGTTTCATCACACCGGCAACGGTGGACTTAAGTCTCCTCATCTCCTTGGTGGTGTCCTCCTCCTCGACAACCACCACCTCATCACCCCGCTTGCGGAGGATTCGGACAGAATAGGGTCAAGGTTTGGCATGCTTGATCTCTTCCACCTCGTCCTCCTCCGCTACAGCAAGATGCACCACCTGGGGGCTCGATCACCGAATAACATGTCCGACCATGCCCTTCGATGCCTCAGGCAGCATCGCCTGCTCCTTCGGCACTATAGGCCCCTCCATTCCAAACACTGGCATGGCATCGGCAGCTCTAGCCTCTACTCCCAAAGATCCTTTGGTTTCTATCGTTGCCCTGGGCACCATCGCCGATCCATCAGCCAACCTCTCACCACCGCCAAGTCCACCAGTAGCTGTGGTTGACTCCTCCACAGGCCACTGAGCAACTAAGGACTCCGACATGGGGTCTACCGGCACCTTTTCTGCTCCGAGACCAGCCTTTGATTGCTCAGTAGTCCGGACGGGCAGGGCCGGATCCTCCGCACGCTTTGCATTGCATCAGATCACCTCATCAGTCACCAAAAAAAGCTAAGACACAACAACAAATAAACTCCAAGGCAAGGATACTTATGGTTTGGTCTGCCAGTACAATTTCTTGAACTGGTGGCACCCACCTGAGCACCTAGGCATGGCCATGGGGTCGACTTCCGTGCTCAGGGGTGGAGGTCTCGCCTCCTCCACCGTCGTCCTCTGTTCTGCTTGTCGCTCTAAAACTTCCTCCTCCTACTGCTCGGGGACTCCCATCACCTACTCTCAGGGGCTCCTATCACCTACTACGCGGGACCCCCTTTGTCAGCTGCTCGGGGACTTCTTTGCCTCCCTTCGCTTGTTCCTCCACACGCGTCCTACGCGGAGGTGTTTTAGTGCTCGATGGAGGAGCCACCGGACTTTTGTCATCATTCGACCACTCGAACACCACGGTCCTTCATGTTTGAGTGGTCTGGTCGCCACCAAGTGAGATGTTGCCCTATTTGAGGGGAGTGGCGGCCGCCATCTTCCTCTTCTTCCGGGTCGGCTCGTCTGCCGCTGCCCTCTTCCCGTGGATTTTCTCCGACACCGGGGATGAACTCTCTGACAAGATGCTGACTACTCCCCTGTCAGGCTGCGGTGAAGGCCGAGCATCTACTCCCTTTGGCCATTCGCTCCTCGGCACACCCAAGAAGTACACCACCCTATCCTGCGAGTGGATCTTCGCATAAGTGAATCAGTCCAATGCTTGGAAATGACAAAAGGTACAAAGCATCAGGAGCATACAACTGATATATTTACATTAGAAGGTAGATTCTTGCAGTTAAAGGGCTTTGTATACCCTGACATATTGAATGAGGCAAATGGAGCAAATAGCTCTGCAGCCCGCTCTTCCACAACATCCCTCGACAGCATCTCTGGCCTCTCTCGGGTACCGTCGGTTTCTCCCTTAAATTCAAAGGCGGGGTGGGCTCTCTCCTTATATGGCTGAACACGGCGCACTATAAACCTCGCCGCCACCAATCCACCATTGGCTTTCACACCCTTTATTAAGTTAAGGAGCTCCCTCACTTGCTCCATGTCAGCGCTGCTTGGTATCTCCGACTAGCTCTTCTGGCTCTCCGGGATATGGTCGGTGTCGCAGCGGATGGCGGGGTGGCTCTACCTCATTTAGAACCACCTGGCATTCCACCCATTCAGTGACATGTTCAGTGGCATAGTAAGGTATTCCCCCACCATTCCATCACACAGCTGAAGGTACACTCCGCCAACCACCTTGGAACCACCGCCGCCTCTCTTCTTTAGCCAGAACAGGTGACGGAAGAGGTTGAAGTGGGGAAGGATTATGAGATATCCCTCACAAAAATGGATGAAGATAGAGATGTGTAAAATGGTATTTGGGTGGAGATTGCATAGACTAACCACCCAAAGCTACAACAAATCCCTTAGGAATAGATGAACAGGAAATCCCAACCCACGCCAGAAATAATCCTCAAATACCACCACTTCATCGGTATGAGGTGTTGGGAAGGGCTCACCGAGGGCCATCCGCCATCCGGTGGTAGCGCGGTCAGGAAGAATGTCAGCTTCCACCAATCTATTGAGCTCCGCATCTCCTGTTCATGACGGCACCCACTCTTCATCACGCCAGGCTTCGGCACTCGTCTTCTTGGGGCTCGTCTTCTTTGATTTGGTAGCTCCCTTCTTTGGTGCCATCTCTCAGATCTGATTAGGGTTTGGTGGCGAAAGCAAGTGTGGATGCGAATTTGGAAATGTGAGGGCTAAGGAGGAAGATGAAATGGTAAAGTGGCAAAGGTGGGAACGCAGGATGCGGTGGCACGGTTATAAAGCACTTTCCCCACCCTTTCGCATTCGAGGGTTTTTGGGGAACCATTCCAGCAATTTACACCACCCTGAATTCTCCGCAACAACAAGGTGGTCCGTTACCTAGGCTTCTACGTGACCATGGCCCATATCACCGATTTATCTCTGCAATTTGTTATAGCCCACTCAATTTTCACCGAGTTCTCCACCAATCGTTACGGCTCAATAATTACTGTTGTATAGCCATTCCTCCGGTATTTTCTCCGTGTTTGTTTTTCTCCAAGACTTCCTCTTGTGGCTCGAGGACTGCATTAGAGTTACGTCTTAGTTCCTCTCTGCATAGGGGATTTTACTTTAGTTGACTACTATTTCTGACCCTAGCACCATGTGACCATGTCACCTACTGTCAGGCTTGAGGACTAAGTGGGCACACTTCACCTTGCGGTGAATGTGCTTTTCGAGGCTATGCCCAAGGACTGGCTACCTGCTCGGTTGGTCTTTTATTTTTTCTACTTTGGACCCTGGCACCATATGACTATGTCATCTACTGTCAGGCTCAGGGACTAAGTGGGCACACTTCACCTTGTGGTGAGTGTGTTTGCTTAAATCTAGAAGACTCTGTGCCTCTTGAAGTTGAAGAAGACTATCTCCTTTTCTCGTGGTTAGACTCTAAGTGGGCACACTTGGTCCACTACAAAGAAATTTTTTATTCTAAACTTGAGCTCCTTACACCCTTATGGCAAGCCGTACTTGGGTTATGCTGCTCGGAGATGATACATGCTGCTCGACAACTGCTTACAACAGCTCGATAACTCATCACGATGGTCAGACCATGAGTTTGACTGCTCGGCTTTGTTCACACCTGCTCGGACTAGCTCAAGACGACATTGCACAATGGGTACAAGGCGCTCGAATACTAGCTATGGGGGGTATGACCCCGGATACCCATGGTAGACCACATGGGCTATGCCCCCATGGGCAGCCCAGCCCACAAGACAAAGCCTCCCGCAAGACACCGAGAAGATATCCTAAAGATACTACGAGATCTGTTAGGATATGTATGATCCCAAGATTCCTGTAATCAGTTATTACTTTCTGGTTATCTCTCAGATCTAACCGACTTGGAACCCTGCTCCCCGGACTATATAAGGTGGGCAGGTACCCCGTCCAAACTCACACAATATCATACGATAGCTAATACAAACCAACAGACCACAGGAGTAGGGTATTATGTCATACTAACGGTCTGAACCTGTCTAACTCGTGTGTCTCTGTTGCCTTCTTATTCTTGATCACATGCTTCTCTGTCGATCAATCTACCATCATGGGATACCCCTCGAAGGACTGCCGATGATATTCTGTCGACATAACTAGATCAAACAAAGTATATGCAAGACATCAAGCCACGTTACAAGAATCAATGATATTTAGCTCACTCCTCAAAGCACAAAATCTTGACTCATCTTGGGGCTTTGTGAAGATATAGGCTAGTTGCTTTTTGGTGCTCACATGGTGAATTGCAATATCTCCTTTGGCTTCATGGTCTCTCAAAAAGTGATGCTGGATGTCTATGTGCTTTGTTCGAGAGTGGTTTATAGGGTTGTTTGCTAACTTAATGACACTCTCATTGTCACACAAAAGGGGAATCTTGGTTAACTCACATCCAAAGTCCTTAAGGGTTTGCTTCATCCAAAGTAGTTGGGCACAGCACGCACTGGCCACCACATACTCAGCTTCTGCGGTGGACAAGGCAATAGAGTTTTGCTTCTTAGAGCTCCAAGACACCAAAGACCTACCAATAAATTGGCAAGTCCTGATAGTGCTCTTTCTATTTACTTTGCAACTGCCATAGTCCAAATCGGAATAGCCAAGTAACTCAAAAGTGGAGCCCTTAGGATACCACAAGCCAAGATTAGGAGTGTGCACTAAATACAAATAATTCTCTTAATGGCCATCAAATGACATTCTTTCAGATTAGCTTGAATCTTGCACACATGCACACACTAAGCATAATATCGGGCCTAGATGCACAAAGGTAAAGGAGGGATCCAATTATGGAGTGATATACCTTTTGATCGACATCCTTTCCTCCTTAATCAAGGTCAAGATGTCTATTGGTTGGCCTAGGTGTCTTGATGGGCTTGGCCTTGTCCATGTCAAACTTCTTCAACATGTCATTGGTGTACTTGGTTTGACTTATGAACATGCCATCCTTGAGTTGCTTGATTTGTAATCCAAGGAAGAACTTCAACTCTCCCATCATGGACATCTTGAACCTATTTGTCATAATCCTACTAAATTCCTCACAAAAAGCCACATTAGTACTGCCAAATATTATGTCATCGACATATATTTAGCAAACAAAGTATCATTATTGACTTTGCAAGTAAATAAAGTAGCATTGGCCTTTCCTATCTCGAACCCTTGTGTGAGTAGGAAATCCTTCAAGCAATCATACCAAGCTCTAGGGGCTTGTTGGAGCCCATAGAGCGCCTTGTCGAGCTTGTTGATGTGGTCGGGATACTTGGGGTCTTCAAAGCCCGGTGCTTGCTCTATATACACCAACTCAGATAGGGGGCCATTGAGAAATGCACTCTTCATGTCCATTTGATATAGCTTGAAATCATGATGAGCAATGTAGGCAAGTAGAATATGAATTGATTCTAGCCTAGCCACCGGTGCATAGGTCTCCCCAAAATCCAAGCCTTCAATTTGAGTGAATCCTTGAGCCACCAACCTTGCCTTGTTCCTTGTCACCACGCCATGCTCATCTTGCTTGTTGCAGTAGACCCACTTGGTTCCAATCACATTTTGCTTGGGCCTTTCCACTATGGACCAGACTTCATTCTGAGTGAAGTTGTTCAACTCCTCTTGCATGTCTATCATCCAATCTAGATCATCAAGTGCCTCTTCCACCCTACGAGGTTCCAAAGGAGAAACAAACGAGTAATGTTCACAAAAACTTGCTAAATGAGAACATGTCGTTACCCCTTGTTGGATGCTCCCCAATATGTTATCAATAGGATGATCCCATTGAATGGATTGATGCACTCTAGGATGTGGCACTTGAGTTGATCTTTGGATGGGGCCATCATCTTCATCATCATGGTTATGATCGATTAGAGGGTTGTCTTCACTTCTTTCTTCATTATTGAGTTGAGGTTGAGCTTGCTCATTGTTGACACCATCTTCATGAGAATGACCTAGTGTTTCAATTGATCTCCCATGTTGATCATTTCTTGTTGCGGAAGCTTCACCATGTTCATTGGATGAAACATGATGTGTGGTTGGATCAAGATCAACATGCACAATATTGTCATCATCTTCATCTTCGATGGGCTCTACTTCACCAATTGCAAGCTTCTTGATGGCTCTATGTGGAGCTTCTTCATTACCTATAATCTCAACATTGACTTGCTCCTTTTGAGAGCAGTCGGTTTCATCAAAAGTCACGTCTAGCGCGATTTCAATCAAACCGGTGGTTTTATTGAAAACATGATATCCATGTTCGTTAGTACCATAACCAAGCATGAAACCTTCATCAACCTTTGGTGCAAACTTTGAGCATTTGGATTTCTTGTTAAGTATGAAACATTTGGATCCAAAAACTCTAAAGTAGTGCACCTTAGACTTTTTACCGATTAGAAGTTCATAGACAGTCTTGTCCCTTTTCTTGTGAAGATATAAGCGGTTGATAGCATGACATGCCGTGCTAACCGCTTCTGCCCAATAGTTGGTTGTAGTCTTGTATTCATCCAACATTGCTCTTGTGGCTTCAATGAGCGTTCGGTTCTTCCTCTTCGTAACACCATTTTGTTGTGGAGTGTATGGAACCAAAAACTCATGCTTGATTCCTTCTTCATCAAGGAACTCTTCAATGTTGGTGTTCTTGAACTCCATCACATTGTCACTTCTAACTCTCTTGATCTTGACATCAAACTCATTTTGGGCTCTTTTTGCAAACTTCTTGATGATGCCATGCACTTCACTCTTGTCACGCAAAAAGAATACCCAAGTGAAACAAGAATAATCATCAACAATTACGAAACCATATTTGTTACCACAAAGGCTTATATAAGCGATGGGTCCAAATATGTCCATGTGAAGCAATTCCAATGGCATTTCGGTTGTCACAACATTGTTGATGGGATGTTTAGCTCCAACTTGCTTTCCCACTTGGCATGCGCTACAAATCCTATTTTTCTCAAAAGAAACATTTGTTAGTCCAAGGATGTGTTCACCTTTTTGAAGTTTGGCTAAGTTCCTCATCCCAATATGAGCAAGTCGGAGATGCCATAACCAACCCATGCTAGATTTTGCCATTAAACAAGTCTTGGGATTTACTCTATTTGATGTGAAATCAACTAGATAAAGTTTCTCTTTTAAATGCCCCATAATGCAATAGAGGAATCCTCCCTTCTATAGACTTCCACACCCTTATCCATAAAGAGACAGTTGTAGCCTATCTCACAAAGTTGCAAAACGAACAACAAATTGTATCTCAACTAATTCACAAGTAAAACATTGGAAATGGAATTATCATTTGAGATAGCAATTTTACCTAAATTGAGAACTTCTCCTTTTCCATTGTCACCAAACACAATGTTTCCACTTTGGTCATGACTAGGTTGGAATGATGTGAACATGTCCTTCTCTCTAGTCATGTGATTGGTGCATCCACTATCCACCACCCAACTTGTTCCACTGGAGGAATATTCCTACAAAGATAAATCAAGCTTTTGTTTTAGGTACCTAAAAGGATTTAGGTCCTAGGGGGTTGGTCACATAAAACTTGGGCACCCAAACACTTCTCCTAATCTCCTTCCTCTTTTAGGCACCAACATACTTGACCACAATCTTGTCATCCTTGCCCTAACAACACATATAGTCACTAGCATAGCTCCGTGGAAGTGGTGCTTGTGGCTTGGAGGCCTTGGATTGCTTTGTCTTGATTGTCTTATCACTTGTAGGTTGGATCTTGGAAATGTAGACCTTGTTGTTGGCCTTGCATATAAGCTCATCAAGAGCAACACCCTTGTTGAACTTCACACAAGACACACCATTGATTATGTTCCTTCCATTGGCCTTTCTATCATACCTATTGTAGCCAATGCCTTCCTTGATTGATGGGTGCCTTGATGACTTGTATATAGTCTTGTTGGATTGCTCTTGACACTTGCACCCATTCTTCAAGATCATCTTCAACCTATAAATCTCCTTGTCTTTCTTCTCTAACACAACAAGGTTAGTTGCATATGCATTCACATCAATTTTATAGCATCTTTTACAACTACTACTAGTAGAGACATTAGAGTCTTCGGTTGCCTTAGAAGAAGTTGAAGTGCTAGCCCAAAGAGTACTATAGTTTAGATCAAAATTTTGGTATTTTTCTTCCAAGCTTGTGGGGCTTTCTTGAGCTATACTCTTCTCATTCTTGAGGCTAGCTACTTGATCATTAACCGAGGAATGTTCCTTAGTCAATTTCCCAATTGAGTCATTGGCTAAAGACAATTCTATGGTTAACTTCTCAACCTTCATCTTTTCCTCGGCGATAGATGCTTCAAGTGCAAGGTTTTTCTCTCTCTTGAGTGATTATATCTCCTTGCATCTCTAAGCATCTATCCCTCTTCTCTAATTTCTTCATTAGCATTTTTATTTTAGTGAAGGCCTTTTTACCAAATTTCTTTATCATGGTTGCTTCAATTTCTTCTGTGTTCTCATCACAACTATCATACTCATCACTAGAGGAATCGGATGAGACATGTACCTTCTCCCCCTTAGCCATGAGGCAAGTTGGAGTGTAATAATCATTGTCGATGAGGTTGGAGAAGAGCCTCAGTGATAAAGATAGGTTGGGGAAGAGTTTTGGTGGTGAAGTCGGGTCGGGGAAGATTATGGTCGGTGATTAAAAGTGGTGGATGGCAATGTTTACGGCTCCCTTCTTCTTCTCATCATCACTTGAGTCACTATCATTTGACTCCCACTCTTCACCAAGATGAGCTTCACCTCTCTTCTTGCCTTTGTTCTTCTTGTCTTCATCCTTGTGGTGCTTGTGCATCTTCTTCTCATTAGGACAATTGGCTATGAAGTGACCGGTTTGACCACATCCATAGCAAAACCTCTTCTTGTACCTCTTCTTTCCATCACCATAGGTCTTGCGGTTTCCCTTCTTCTTCATAAACTTTCTAAGATTTCTAATCACAAATACAACCTCCGTATCAGAATCTTTTTCTCCACTTGAGGAGTCATCCTTCACTCTCTTCTTCTTCTCTTGACTTGAACCTTGACCTTCATGTTGTTGAGTTGCTTTAAGGGCAACACTCTTGTTCTATCCCATTGCATTAGGATTTTGATTATGAGCATTGATTGCATCTTCATCTAGACATTCATGATGCTTGAATTTTGAAAGAACTTCTTGGGTGTCATCTCATCATAACCGGGCCTTTCCATGATCACAGGCGCTAGCATGTTGTTCTTGGCTCTATAGGTTCTCAACATCTTTCTAGCAACCTTGTTGTCATCCCATTCGGTGCTTCCAAGAGCTCTTATACGGTTGACCAATGCCATAAGCCTATCAAACATAGATTGTGTTGTTTCATTTTGCAAGAACACAAATCTTTCCAATTCACCATGAACTAACTCAATGTTGCCTTTTCTCACACTCTTATCTCCTTCAAATGACACTTTCAAAGTATTCCAAATTTGTTTTGCACTTTCCATTCCATTCACCTTCCAAAACTCATCCGAACCTAGGCTTGACACAAGCAATGCTATGGCTTGTGCATTTTGATGGAGATTGTGCACTTCTTTTGGGGTTATCTCTCTATCTTCATCGGTAGGAATCAGTTTACACCAAAATTTGGTAAGCTTATCCTAGAAAGGAAGAGATCGGCCGATGATGTCAAGAGCAAGAAACTTTCCTAATTAAGGGATATTTATGAGCCAACCATGAAATATTATTTAATAAATTTGATAGAGACATGACGTCTAGGAGCATATCAGGATAAAAGAAACAAGGACACATATCAAACAAGGAAGCTTTATCAGCAAGGATTCTACATAAGGGGAATTAGAGTCCATGTATCTTGATATTTCTTTTTGTTATCTAGTCGTGTTCGTTTAGGACTCTTATCAGCCCAGGGTATAAATATAAACCCCTAGCTATTGTATCAACACACAATCAATCCAATATACAAGTCATTTACTTTTTCGGCTCTAGCCACCCCTTAGGAGTAGGAGTAGAGTAGATCTCGGCGAGTTCTTTAGCAAGTATGGCTGCATCGATCCAGTTGACCTCCACTGCTTGTTGTAAGTACCGTCATGGCTTATACCTTTGTTCGTACGGCTTCATTGATCCGGTCGACCTCCACTGCGACTCTAGTATAAGTTAGTTATTGATTCTTGCCTAGTTCAAGTATGGCTGCATCGATTTGGTTGACCCCCACTGCATGAACTAGATCAAGGTCAAGTTATCAGCTCTACCTTAGAATGATAGTCTTTGGTAGATTCATTAAGTTACCGATATTGCTTATTGCTTTCATTATTTATCTAAATTACAACAATATCACTCTGCCCGATTAGGATTGATCTAGATCGGCCATATATATTGTTTAGCCCATCGTTTGTTAATCTAAAACTAATCTGATATGTGCATTAAACGATGAGTTATGTTTTATCGGCTGTTTTACATCAATCTTGATCATGCATAGCGTGTAGTTAGAGCATGTTGTGTCTTGAGTAGATTTATTGGCTAGCGAAAACCATTCCATGGCCCCGTTATCATGGTCTGTGTGATTCTACCTCACACCCCACTGTTAGCACTATGGAGTGGGGATCATTATTCGATAGATCTATTCCTGATAAGGCATGACATTAACTGTGCGATATGCCTGAATCGGCTGTTTTAGCCGATATCGAGTGCTTTCACAAACAGTTCGCATCACAAGACCGTTGAAGTAGAGATAGGTTGAAAGATGTGTTAGCCCCATGATCTTATTATTGTATTACGACATGTATGATTCTGCCTCATGCCCCACTGATATTAGTAATGAATTAGGGTCGTTGAGTCTATTGTTATTTCTACGGCCTGCATGATTCTGCCTCATGCCCCACTGGTCATAGCGATAGATGAGATCTAACATGTCCATTATCTTTAATAAACGGTTAAATGGTGTTGAATTGTTTCTTTATATAAAAAGGGTTCGGTTGCTTGTAATCATTAGCTCAGCATAAACCAATCATTGTTTATATCTTATTGCCATTGATTAATATCTGCTCAAATAACAACATTTATCCTGAATGATAACCAATTCTTCTTATACAACCCAATGAGCTTTAACTGATTTATTCTCATGAATATGCTGGAATTGACTATTTAGTCGATCTCCTTTCATATTGACTCTCAGAGCCACACATTCGAGACTGTCTGGCAACACCGATAAGTCCCACCCTTAATTACTGATAAGCTTTCTCTCCTTGTCAATTATAGGGTCAAATTGACTGGCACGTCTCGGGAGGAGTGCGTAGGATTGACCATCCCTACACTAAAGCTAGGCGGATCTACAGTTGCATCGAGCAGACCCTTCCGGCTTGCTACGTGTGTCCTTGGCACGGGACAAAAATTCTATGTCGATACACGTTTCTGGCATGCTCGGTGGGACCCCACAATAATCATGGCGGTTCACAACAACAATGACATCCTTATGCTGCATTATGAAGATCTACCTGATGGGGATAAGGGTATCATTCGCAAAGCCACAGAAGAGTTTCAGAACAAGTGTTTGTTGTCATACATCAAAACACGTGACAACACAATTCTTTAGAAATTTCCACTACCAAGAGTTCTATTACATGGGTAGACGGATATAACTGAAGATGAAGACAGGTATTTCTTTAAGGAAATTATAGACAAATATGTTCATGATACCATATCAAGCCATAACGAAGCTTTCTTGGACATATTCCACAATGCCATGAGAGAGGCGATTTATGAGTTTCCAGTTAGTCAAGGTGGACTAGCTTATTACAATATTCTAGATCCATCGACCCAAGGGACTAATCAAGTTGGTACCAGCCATCAAGAAGCAGCACTAGTTGGTAATGGTGATGTCCAGATAGTTTAGGGTTTATCTGAACAAACTCAAGGAACTACTGCAAATCAGACACAGTACAATCTTGGACCATCAGTACAGCATGTGCAAGAGCCAGCGGGGCAAAGTTAGAACCAGGTGATTAATTTTGGCACATCAGGCCACATACTATTGTCGGCTCAAAAAATAGCACCATCAATTCAAAGGATCCGTAAAGATATAGATCCTTATGTCTACAATCAGAGACTTCAAGCAGCAAGCCAGCAAAGGACCCAGTAGATTGAGATTCCACAAGGGTATCACTATGGATAGATTATAACACCCTTCACATGATGCCAAATCTAGGATATCAAGGCATGTGGGATTTCAATCCACAGATGGGTCAGTAGGTGTAGAGGAATCCAAATCCGCAAGCTGATGAATTATTGCTGAGAGTGACCGAGATGATGAAAAATCAGTTCGGTCTAAAGCCAAAAGGGCTGACCTTTTCGTACAAATGTCCATATCCAGAATGGTATGATTTGGTCGCTCTTCCCACAAATTATAGGTTCCTAGAATTCGCTAAGTTCACTGGCCAAGATAGTACAAGCACGATAGAACATATCAGTCGGTATCTTACACAATTGGGCGAAGCATCAGTTGAGGATGTCCATCGAGTTTGTTTCTTCTCCTTGTCCTTATCAGGGCCAGCCTTTACTTGGTTTTCATCACTACTAGTCAATTCCATTACCAATTGGGCTGACCTAGAGAAGAAGTTTTATACATATTTTTACACCGAGACTGGAGAAAAGAAGATTACCGATCTGACAACTATAAGACAAAAGACTATTGAATCGGGCACTGAATTTCTTCAGAGGTTCCGAGAAATCAGGAACTTGTGCTTCTCCTTAAACTTGGCTAACAATCAACTAGCTGCTTTAGCTGTTCAAGGAATGCTGCCAATGTGGAAAGAAAAACTACTAGGACAAGAATTTGACAACTTGGGTCAATTGGCTCAACGAGAGGCAGCGCTCAATAGCCAATTCCAGAGTGTGCGCAGAGATACCCGATTCTAGAAGAGTACCACAGTGACCAAAGCATATAATCCATACTCAGTCGATGACGGCTATGAAGATGAAGAAGAAGAAGAAGTTGCTACGACTGAATGGAATTGGGGCAAAAAGACAATAATGATGCCAAATCCTTAGGGAAGAGGGGTCGAGGAGAGCTATGACTTTGATGTCACAAAATTAGACAAGCTCTTCAATTTCTTGCTTGAGAAGGGGCAGATCAAGTTGCCAGATAATCATGTTATGTTGCCCCCTAATCAGTTGAAGAATAAGAAGTTCTGCAAGTTCCATAATGCTACTTCTCATTCCACTAATGAATGCAGAATTTTCTAGCAGCATATATAGAGGGCTATTCAGCAAGGAAGGCTCAAATTTGATACGCCTCAAAAAATGAAAGTTGATGATAATCCTTTTCTAGGAGATCAGAACATGATTGATGCTAAGCTGCTCAAAGGAAAGACTAAGGTCCTAACATTGACCAAATCAAAGAGAAGCTGGAACAGTCGATCCCAAGATGCAAATATCGATTGACGAGTACAGAGAGATTAGAAGACGTCATGCTAAGCAAAAGAGCCAATATGAGTAGGGGGAAACATCAAAAGATGGGGCGACAAAGTCGTGAGTTACATCTCGGATCCTATTGAATAAGTGGCAGCGACAGAAGGAAAATGATTATCAGCGTTGGTTAAAGGATCAAGAATACCAGCGTTAACTAGAAAAAGAGAGGTATGAAAGGACACAAGCCGAATCATATTGGAATTATCCTTTCTTCAGACATTGCTGGAATGAAGGTTTTAAGTTGCCTACCAGACATGACTGTCCAGAATGTAGCGATTAATATTGGGAGATTAGGCAATCTCAAACAAACCACCAGTCTATCCATGCTCAAGATGCATATCATCGTAATAACATGGATCAGTGTTTAAAAAGTAAAAGTGTTCATAATCGGCTAGATAAAGAGTTGTTGATCAAGACTAGGCTGATTATGAAGAAGAGGGAAACGAGAGAGAATATGTTTGGTAGGAAGGCCAATGGTGTCCAGGAGGTTTGACAACAAGCCAAAAGAGAAGGGTGCAATGCCTAAGGAATAGAGAGTTGGAACAGGCTCAAGCACCCGGTAAACCTCAAGTGTGGCGTACTAAGCAAACAGCCGGTAGAAAGCAGCTATTGGCTAATATTCAAATGGCTTTTTTGTTGCCATCAGAATTCAGAGCTTTGGCAAATCGAGAAGTTTATTCGAATTTCGATGAATCAGAGTATGAGGAAATAGTTGCCAACTTGATGGTAATACAGCAAGCAATATTTGATAAACCAGTCAAGCATCGGCACTTAAAAGCTTTATATGTAAAAGGTTTGGTTGATGGAAAGTCGATGAACAAGATGTTGGTGGACGGAGGTGCTTTTGTTAATCTTGTGCCTTACTCCACTTTTTGCAAACTTAGCAAGGGACAAGGAAGCAAGGAATTGTTGTTTCTTTAAGTTGCCATGCGAGGAAGGTCTTGTCGATGAAGCATTTACTCTCCAAGCTGACAAAGACCAATCACCTCTCTTGAGATAGAATCGGCTATTGGTTCAAGACCTTACCCTTCAAACTGACAGAGTCTGTAGCCAATCGACAAGGGTGTAGGACTAGTGAGATATCAGTTTCTGGTACAATAGTGGAATTTCAAGAATAATCACATAGAGCCAATAGCCGATGACCATCACTAGTTCGATTATCGAGGTCACATTGAGTTTTCCTCCATGGGTTATTATCATCGGCTGTTCAACCAAGTATATTTTTCAATAAGAAGGAAAAGTCACCATGGGAGGTTGTATCAGAGATACAGAAAAGGTTGACAACCTAACAGCCGATAGGAGACCATCGGCTAAAAATTATTATCGACATGTGGAAGACGGTGGAGATTAGCTATCGATAAGGATATCAGGATAAGGTCATCTAGCTTGATTACTTCATCGTCATCGCCGAGACACCATTATCATTCAGGAGGTTAGATCACTAGAGCGAGGACTAGTGATGGCTGCCGATGCCCTGTGTCCTAAACGCCATCTTCCAATGAAGTAGAATCGGCTGCCCCCAAGCCTATGAACCATTTGTTCCCTAAGTGTGGATAAATAAGCATGAGGACCCAGTGTATCACATCATGCTAGGCGCCGACAAGTTCTCACTAGAATTGTTGCTTGGCATGCTCAACATCTCATCGAAGCATGACTTGCTGGCAATGGCCGATCGGGTAGAGACTACTGTGTACGTGTGACGACGTAAGGTTAGTGGCAATAGCAACAAGTTACCGTGGAACAAGATCAAGGAACTCACGGCTGACCGCGATCACAAGGAAGTGATGCTGACAAATAAGGCTATGGACCTCCTCCTCTACATCGACTATATTCTCTTGTGGAGGCATAACTGATGGATGAGCAAAAGACATGGAAGAGTCTAGGCCATAACATGACAAATGCTGCTCATTGTTGTCCACACGGAGTCTCATTGATATGAAGAGTGACCTTAGCTGTGCTGTGTCTGACGTATCTAGGTCCTTCTTGAAGTAGTGCAGCAACGTCGACATCAGTAGACTGTTCGAGACGACCACCACAGTGGCCAAACTCCCTGGCCGATCCTCGATATTTACCATCACGCCCTTTAGACGGCTCAGCATGAAGCCCCACGCCAACATGACCGACTGCCGCTCTATTGGTGACAAAATAGGAGCTGGCGGAAGATAGGGTCTCTAAGCTCGTGCTTGGTGAGGATATGTCTGATGAATACAAAGGCGTCTACACTACCATGACGTACCTACGACGCGCTCAGTGACCAACGTAGGAAGCCTCTTGGCTAGCACTGACCTTTGTTGCAGTTTGTGGCTTCGGCAAGTGAATTTTTCACAGTGCTCTTTCTGTGTTCTCAACTTGATCTGATTGTGGGACTTCTGAAACTAACAATCGCTTTATTAAAAGTCAGAAGTAGTAAATGAGAGATTGCTCGCAATCGGCTCAGAATTGGAAGATCAAGACATCAAGCCGATAGAGCCCTTTATGTAGTGCATGCAAGTCAGATTTCCATGCATATATATACACACAATGTATGTGGGCACAAAAAGGATGAGTTAGATCTTGGAAGTACATGTGGTCATGCCATATCATATGTTTGATTGAGAATGCAGAGATCATAAGGCCGATAAAGTCTAGCTGATATGTACATACTGGGAGAAAGTTCGAATAAAGGCATTCATCGGTTCAAAGCGAAGGTACGCATATTCTTTATTTCATGCTTTTCCTATCACTTGTGAACAATCTATCATAGGAAAAATATGCTATCTAAGTAGTTGATGAATGAGATATGGTATGATGAATGAAACCTTGCTCTTTTTGCAAAGTACTTGGGAAATTTTCTTACCAAAAATTCAAAATCAATAGCTTGTCTCCTCAATGATGTTGAATTTCCTACCAGAGCCATATATTAGTCTCATTAAAAACCTTCCACATAAGCAGCTTGCTCGGTGTTGAGTTTTGTCAAGTTTTGTTGACCCTTGTTGAGAGATTTATCATGTTCCCAAGATCAAGATCACGTACACGCCACATATATGGGCTGCTTCTATACTGGAAGTACGCAAAAACATGTTCTTCATCCACCTCAAAAATGTTCTGCTCCTACACTGGGAGAAGACAAAAATATGTTTGGTTTTATTAGAATAAATGCTCCAAGTTCTTGATAATATTTCTCTCAAAATTTTGTTATAAAGAGAGACATGGGTTATGTGAAAATATATAAAAGATGGATACAAAAGAAGTCCAAAATAAATAAATAAAAGGAAAAAGAAAAAGATGAGAAAAGATAGCCCATGTTCTCGCAAAAATATTCTGTAAGAGAGAAATGTATTTCAAAGAGCATAGTAGAATTAGGTTAGCCACCAAATATTCCACGTGCATGCACATCTTGATCTAAGAGTATGACATATCTCTCCTTGGATCTGGGATTTGACCTTACAATATATGCAAGGTAAGTATGCTACATATTTTATCCCTACCTAAAACTCCACATAAGCTTTTTAGAAGTAGGATAAGGAGAGACAAAACAATGCTTTGACGAGGAACTATACATATTGAGCGATCTGAGAGAATCATTTGAGGAGCAAAGCTATGTTTTTATTTGAAAATCTTTCAAAAACCCAAGTTTTCTAAGCATGGGGAGCGAGGATGACTGGATTCTAATCCGTTCCTTTCCTCACCCACCCAAGATGGTATGGTAGACACACATATGTAGGTGAGGCTTGGAATAAGGTAATATCGCTGCTAGTAAATTTCTTAGCTCCTTGGAAGAAGACTATCGGCTAGAATGCCTAAACTTTTATGCAGCATATTTTCGTACTGCCGGTTAACTTGTATTGCTATGATCGAACTCGGGGGGGGGGGGCAGCTCCTAATCATCTAAAGCAGATAAATGGAGATGCAGAGAAAGTTCAATTTTGAAGTTATCAAGATCAAAAAGAAGATAGAGCCGATGCATCTTTCAGTGATTGCGATCAAATGTCATCGGCTGGGGAAAAGAAGACCATTAGAACTAGGGGGGCCTGTGTTTACACCAAAATTTGGTAAGCTTATCCTGGAAAGGAAGAGATCAACCAATGATGTCAAGAGCAAGAAAGTTTCCTAATTAAGGGATATTTATGAGCCAACCAGGAAATATTATTTAATAAATTTGATAGAGACATGACGTCTAGGTGCATATCTGGATAAAAGAAACAAGGATACGTATCAAACAAGGAAGCTTTATCAGCAAGGATTCTGCATCAGGGGAATTAGAGTCCATGTATCTTGATATTTCTTTTTGTTATCTAGTCATGTTCGTTTAGGACTCTTATTAGCCCAGGGTATAAATATAAACCCCCGACTATTGTATCAACACACAATCAATCCAATATATAAGTCATTTATTTTTTCGGCTCTAGCCACCCCTTAGGAGTAGGAGTAGAGTAGATCTCGGCAAGTTCTTCAGCAAGTATGACTACATCGATCCGGTCAACCTCCACTGCTTGTTGTAAGAACTGTCATGGCTTATACCTCTATTCGTATGGCTGCATCAATCCGGTTGACCTCCACTGTGACTCTGGTATATGTTAGTTATCGATTCCTTCCTAATTCAAGTATGGCTACATCAATCTGGTCGACCCCCACTGTATGAACTAGATCAAGGTCAAGTTATCGGCTCTACCTTAGAATGACAGTCTTTGGTAGATTCATTAAGTTACCGATATTGCTTATTGCTTTCATTATTTATCTAAATTACAGCAGTATCACTCTACCCGATTGGGATTGATCTAGATTGGCCTTATATATATTGTTTAGCCCATCATTTGTTAATCTAAAACTGATCTAATCTGTGCATTAAATGATGAGTTATGTTTTATCGGCTGTTTTACATCAATCTTGATCGTGCATAGCGTGTGGTTAGAGCATGTTGCGTCTTGAGTAGATTTATTGGCTAGTAAAAATCATTCCATGGCCTGTTATCACGGCCTGTGTGATTCTACCTCACACTCCACTATTAGCACCATAGAGTAGGGACCGTTATTCGGTAGATCTATTCCTAATAAGGCATGACTTTAACTGTACGCTATGCTTGAATCGGCCGTTTTAGCCGATATCGAGTACTTTCACGAACAGTTCGTATCATGAGACCGTTGAAGTAGAGATAGGTTGAAAGATGTGTTAGCCCCATGATCTTATTATTGTATTATGGCTTGCATGATTCTGCCTCATGCCCCACTGATATTAGTAATGAGTTAGGGTCGTTGAGTATATTGTTATTTCTACGGGCTGCATGATTCTGCCTCATGCCCCACTGGTCATAGCGATAGATGAGATCTAACATGTTCATTAGATTTATCTTTATTAAACGGTTAAATGGTGTTGAATTGTTTCTTTATATAAAAAGGGTTCGGTTGCTTGTAATCATTGGCTCAGCATAAACCAATCACTGTTGACATCTTATTGTCATTGATTAATATCTGCTCAAATAACAACATTTATCTTGAATGAACCGATTCTTCTTATACAACCCAATGAGCTTTAACCGATTTATTCTCATAAATATGATGGAATCAACTATTTAGTCAATCTCCTTTCATATCGGCTCTCAGAGCCACACATTCAGGACTGTCTGGCAGCACCGGCAAGTCCCACCCTTAATTACTAATAAGCTTTCTCTCCTTATCAATTATAGGGTCAAACTGACTGGCACGTCTTGGGAGGAGTACATAGGATCGAATATCCCTGCGCTGAAGCTAGGTGGATCTACAGCTCCATCGAGCAGACCCTTCTGGCTTGCTGTGTGTGTCCTCGGCACAGGATGAAAATTCTATGTTGACAGAATCATCACCCCAACATCCACAACTTCCCAAAGTCTTGTGGCAATGAGATGCATCTTCATCTTATAAGACCAATCGATGTATCTTGTTCCATCATAGTGTGGTGGCTTGCCAATGTTGATAGAAGGAGTATGTAGAGGTGAACCTTTGATGAGTTGTCCATAGTTGAAGTTCATGTTTGAATATATTCCCTTTCCATGAGCATGCTCACTGGCTCTAATATCACTAGTGGCATCTTTGTTTGCTTCATTCTTGCCACTTGTTGCATTATTCTTGACACTTATTGCATCATCAACCTTCTTGCTTAATTCTTCCTTCATCTTGCTCATCTAATCTTGCATCTTCTTCATTTCATCTTGAAAGAATTTGACTTGAGCAGCCATCAACTCTTCAGCTATCTTCTTGGCTATCTCGGTGGCGTTGGCTTGCATCTTGTCAGTCTTCGACATTGTTTCTTCTCATGTGGTGAAGTGCTAAAAGAAGACCTTGCTCTAATACCAATTGAAAGGATCTAAACAATGCCTAGAGGGGGTGAATAGGCATATCTAAAAATTTCTACATAAAACTCAAAGTCACTTGTCAGCAACTATCAAAAGTCTTGATAGTTTAGGTCAGAACTCCCGACGTCGTCAGAAGTTTCGGCGTAAACTGACAGAAGTTCCAACACCTATGAGAAAGAACTACAAGGCTAAAATGAACTTTGTAAAGCAAATAACTTATAACCCTACTTCCTAGTGGTAAAGTGAAGCATTGGGGTTGCTCCTTTGACGCCGAAGGGTCACCACTCCGTAGATCGAGTCCAATCCCTAAGAGAAACTTTGGGGAGGAAGAGGCACAACCAAGAACAAATATGATAGAACAAATCACAACAACAACAAGCACACGAGATACAAGGATAGGAGCTCCTACGTCCTCATTGTTGAAGTGACCACAAAGGTCGGAGTCTCTTCCACCTCCTTGCCTCTCTCAAAGCAACCACAAAGGTCACTTGAGCTTTCCACTAAGAAATCGATAGTAATACAAACTTTCCATGGCTCTTCCAAAAGATGGAAGCTCTTAGGTGATGCCTAGCCAACTAGGGTTCCAAGAACCCAAGAGTAATAGATGCAAATCCAACTGGCTTGATGAAGAAATCAAGTGCTCAAGCTTGCTAAAGTGATTCTCTCACTCAATCCACTCTCCTTTTACTCAAAACCCAAGGGGAATCAAATATTAGAGCAAGGGAAGAGGAGGAGGGTGCCTTGAATGCTTGGAAGTTGTTCTAGATGAAGGTTGGTGAGCAATGAATGAGTGGGTAATAGTTAGATGAGATAAGAGAGCTATTCATACTCATAGTAGAATCCAACCGTTTATATCTGCATTGGAACCTCCGACACAGATTGTCGGAACTTCTGGTGGTCACCTGGACTTTTGGTAGCCAGGACTTCTGGCTTCTATTGAGACTCCCAACAGACATGGTGAGCCAGGCAACTAAGTCCCAAAGCATCAGGACTTTCGATAGCCAGAACTCCCGGCTCACGCTGAAACTTCTGACTACCAAAAGTCCACAAAATTGTCTAAGTGTTCGTGAGGTGATTTTATGTCTCTCTTTTGATTTTATTTTTATACTTGAGCACTCTATCTTCCTCACACCACCTAAACTTGCATCCCTCTTTATAGTATGGCAGACCTAAACCTAAACCCAAAACAAAACAAAAAAGCTTTGGAGAGCACTTTGGGTTCGTCCGCTTTTTGCACTTGAAGAATTGAGGGATACCATTTCATCTTAGATCAACTCTTTAAAGATTTCAAAGGGCTAAAGCTACCATATATCTCATTAAGATCTCATTAATCCCTAATTTGGATGTCATCAATACACCAAAACCCACATTGGGGGCAAATGTACTTTCAAAGAGAAGCAGTGGTAAGTACCTTCATTTGCTTTACTTGAAATCTATTGAAGCCATTGGCATAAAAGAAGAAAAAGTAGGAGGAGCCTAAAGTGGCACCATCATTTTGAAGTTGCAATATTACAACGGTTAATATGTTACCTATGCATTGTGCTTATGAATCTCTATCGATAGTAGGCTAAGGAAGACCTATGCATTACTTGTAATGAAATAATCTCTTGGTTTTGTAATTTAAGTCCTCTTCCTAATGTTTACTCTTTGGATTTCGTAGGAAGCTATGGAAACTATATGAGCAGAACCTATTGCTGATGTTGTTTCTAATGTCCTCTCCTAGGCCAGCTACAACACCTTTTCTTTAAAAAATGCTGGTATTAGGACAAGCTGCTCCAGACTTCGGGAATGACTTGCTGCTCATCAGGAAAGTTTAGTTGTCCTCGCCAAACAAGTGGATCAACTGAAGAGGAAGGTAGAAAACACTGATAGGGAGTTTGAGGAGTTCAAGAAACAGCAACATGAGAAGTACAATAAGCTCCATGAGCATATCATGCTCTAAAGCGCTGGTAACTCTCAGTCTTGTTGATGTAGTGAATATGTGGTTTGTTTGCTATTTTGATGTGAAATTTTGGCGGCTTGATATGTGATCTCTGTTAGTAATTTGCTGCTGAGCTAAACTATTATTATTTGATTCAGGTTCAATATAATTATGCATGTAATCATTTTGTGCAGTAGTGTAGATCTAAAATCATTTTCTCTGATGTAATGATTAGTGTGCACGTGGTAGATCTGACACTAGCACATTGTTAAATAAGAATCTGACACATGGACGAACTAGTAAATGACACGTGTAAGAGCCACGATAGGGCATGTGGGCCAATACAAACAAAATACATGGTACAAATCCATCCTGCCATTGGTCAAATTAGAAAAAGACATATGGGTAGCTCAAGGCATGACACGTGGCCCAATAAAATACTAACACGCGGATGTACATAATCGAGACACGTGGTCGAGTAAAAGAAAGACACACAGGGTATTGTGGTCACGCCACATGGACCAATAAAAATAAGACACTTGGTCCAATGAAGAAGTGACACGTGACCCAACCACAACACGACATGTGTGCCAATAGAAACTGACATGTGGAACAATAGGGTCCCGACATGTGGTCCAGTAAGAACCTGAAACGTGCAAGAACCAGAGATGGCCATGTTGTGCAATAAGAAGGTGACACATACCCAGACCACCTTCAATGCAACTGGCTATAGCATGTACACGTGGAAAGTATTTCCAATGGAAGCACCTGCCAGCGTGGCTGCCCCCTGCCATGCATGCCAAAGTAGTTCTATGACAATCAGTTTTCGTCATAAATCCCTCCAATTTTATGACGAATTTATAGAATCGTTATAGAATTACAAGAATGACGCGACTTCTATGATGAACCATTTTCGTCATAAATTCATCATAAAACTAAAATTACGACGCATTTTGCTTCTTCAATGATAAAAATTATTCATCATACAAGTGGATATTTCTAGTAGTGTAGTGAGCCCATGCTAGTTGAGCCTATGCATGCAGTTGTGCGCCTCGTGTATGCTGATGCGCATGCAGGTAGGGACCACTATGCATGCGGGGACCGCATCTGCAACATACATCTGAAATAGGTGAAACATTTATAAACATACATTTGCAACATATGTGTATAGAAACTACAACATCTGGATAAACACATTTGCAACATACGTCTGAAACAGATGAAACATTTTGAATAGGCACTTGCAACATATGTCTAAAACATATGCAACATTGCAACTTATGCAACATCCAGATGAAACACTTGCAACATAGGTCTGAAACAAGTGAAACATAGCATGTGGAACATACACTTGCAACATACATATATAGCCACTGCAATATATGTAATATCTTGATAAAAGACTTGCAACGTACATTTGAAATAGCTGAAACATTTGAAACATACACTTGCAACATACATGTATTGCCATTGCAACATATGCAACACCAGATCTACTTTTACAACATCTAGATGAAACATATGTAACATACATCTGAAACGCATGAAATATACGATTGCAACATGTGCTCATCTACTTAATGTCGTCCAATGGAGGCTAGTTGACGTGGTATGGGAGAGCGTAGCGCGAGGCATGGGCGGCATGCGACATGAGGCATGAGCGAGGGCATGAGGCACGAGCCGCTGATGACACGAGGCACGGGCGGGGTGCGTGGCATGAGGTGTGAGGCACAGGGCGCATGCAGCGCTAGGCGGGTCTGGTGCGACCGTGCGAGGCACGAGGTGCAAGGGCGCACGGCGTGAGGCTAGGAGGCATAGGGGCACGTGGCGCGGGACACGAGGCGAGTCTATTCGAGGCGTGAGTTTTTTTGGAAAGTGTGAGTCACAAGGTTGTGTTAAGAAAAGTCAGAGCGTCTTATAATTTGGAACAGGAGTAGTACTATGCTTAACTAATAGCGATGTAAGCATGTCAACTTGCAGGCTTACTAATCTAGTCTCAGTTGGGTTTCGTATCCTAGGTTTTTAAGGTTTCCATGTGTTAGCGATAGTGTGCATCTAGAGCTAGTACCACAGGGGGAATCAGGAATGCCTACAATCCCATCAACTTGATATGTCATCTCAATTCTTTGTAGCACTTCAGGGACATGATTCCAAGCTAGAATTGCCTTCCATATCCCATGATCTGTGTTACAAGCATCAACAACAATAAGGATGGACCACCTATTATTTCTTCTGCTCTTGGGCTGAAGGAGACCAATTCTACAACTGGAGGTATACCAAAGACATTACTTTAATTCAGCCTTATCATGAGAAATTTCAGAACAAAAAGGGAAAAAGTACAAACATGGAAGATTTGGATTTGGGACAGGTAAATCTTGGCCCCAATGCTCTACCAAGGCACATAATTTTTGCTTCCATGTTAGCACATAATCTATATTTCAATTCAAACCTAAAGGCAAATATGAAACTTATATTTACAATATTAGTTTAGGCTCAAAGAATGACATGAAGTACATAGGTCCTTATCCTCTAACTTAAGTGTAACACCCTTGGTGTTACGACTTAAACATATTGCTAAGCTATGTCATGAGCCTCATGTTTATGTGTCAATGCATGTGATAAAGTGTGTAGATCAATTTCCGTAACTCAAAACGATCAACAGAAATGCTAAACGAAAGTTGATTCAATAGTCATGTTATATCACTTAGGGTTTAAAACCAATTTTTATTAAGCAAAAATACTATAGAACATGTATGTGACACTTAAATAAAGTTGGAAGTACAAACTTGGTAGATGACAATGCAACTTTTGTTTTGGTAAATAAATGTTGTTCAATAGTATTTTTGATAGCTCAAGGATTGAAGTTGGAGTTTAATTCCAACCTCTAGAGCTAAAATGATCAAGTCTGAAAACCTACTGATGATGCCATTTTGGCATTGAAATTTTGATTAAATTTCTTACACACTAGATTCATGTTTTTGCACTATTGGTTGTACCAATGTGAGTACATGAGCATGGTGTAGGTCGAAGTCATGCTGGTTGTCACGTGGAACTCGTAAAAATTGCTCAAAACCCCTTAAAACGCATAATGAATCATGTTTTGGTGATCCGTTCGCAAACTGACGTCGGTGCGACGAGCTCGTTTTGGCATGCTTCTATCTCCCTCTCCAGTTGCTCTCAGGGCATAAGATTTTCTTCGCTAGCTAGTGGGTAGTACCGGCCTCAGGTTAGTGTAATTAGTTGGACTATAGTTGAGTTGATCGATAGCCTTTGATTCACTTTAAAAATTGTGCAAGTCCCTGGTAGCAACCGCTCTGTCGGGGTTCGCGGTCACCGTGTGCATGGTGCGGCTAGCAACAAGCTCAAGTGTGGTCAGGCGGTTGCCGCTCCGTCGGCACATGCACGTCCAGTCGTTGTCGCATGGTGTTCTAGGCTCTGCGTGCCCATTCCCAGTGGGGCCGTGGCCTTGCTCCTGTCGCTGCCCAAGGGCTTACCGAGCTTAGGCGGCTGGCCACCATGCCACGCTCCATCGGCGCTTGTTCTACCTGTGTCGGTTTAGGACCGTCCATTGCATTGGATTCTAGTTAGGTCATAGACTTATTATCCTAAACACATACTTGTTTATGGGAGCAGGGAAGACTCGTTGCTCTCTTGTAGGTGACAGGAATATGTGGAGCTGACACTTGTGTGTGAAAACTTCCTGGTGGGCTCAGCAAGGATTTCCTTAACGTTGCGGATATAGAGTTTATTTGAAACATCCACCCAAAATGTTTTACAATGGAAAACTTATAACCTGTTATGATGTATATAACGGATAATCATGTCAATGTTTAACTTGTTGTTAAATGGTTTTATTTCTGCTAAAACTCTAATAGCATGGTTATATTCTATTGTTATAAATAATAAGTATTATACTCTAATATTGCATGGAAAGTGATGTAAGAAATGTCTTAAGAATGTTGTAAGCTTTATTCTCTCAGTTGTGATCCTGATGGAAAAATGTGGATTTTGAGATTTTCCCTTGGGGTGTGCTCAATGGAATTGCGTAATTTAGTGTCCTCCCTTGAGTACTTAGTGTCTAATGGAAGATAAGTACTCTTGAGAGGTATTAGATTAGGCGGTTCTGCCATAGGTGGTATCAGAGCATAAATGAGGAAATAAAGCTTCGAAATCCTTTTCTAAACTAAAATTTTGACAACCTATTTTTGCAAAAAGTTAGCGGGTTTAACTACAAAGTATATAATTTGCCCTATTGCTATATTTAAGCATCTAGAATAGGTTTAACTAGGTTCTCTCTGGTGGACTGACTCTCACATAGTATACGATCTTTAAGTCAGTCGCGTTGGTACTGCTTAGTCATCGTGTCGTATTGTGCACGACTGACCCGTCCTTGTTCTAGAGTTATTACTGCACTGTGACTTCGTGCTTCATGTTCTCCTATGGTTCACACCTACCATGACCCACATCTCTCTGTACTCTTTTCTGCACCCTTGTTGGACCCTTGCCCTACAGTCGTACTAGTCATTAATGGCCTCGGACATCGCTCGCCTCGAACACGTGAAAAATTTGGTCGATTCATTCGTAGTGATCCTGTGCAGGAACTGTGGGTGGACTATGCTAGGACAACTAACCACTCTACCATTATAAGCAGGGCCTGGCCTAGCCATCGGTACCACCACTCAGTGCACTTTAGCTTGCCTAGCTTTTTCTTTTGAGCAAGCTTTTCGCTCAGTCCTTCATTGCAACCACCGCAAGGGATGGCAGGAACCTAGGTTAGCAGTTACTGCCTGAACATTGAGGGTTTTCCCAAAATCTTATATGCCACCCTGCAAAAGCTTGGAGTCAAGGATCATCCCGAGTATGAGGGCCGTGAGTATGAAAAGCATGGAACTAAGCGGTGTGAAGTTACCATCTACATTGGAAAGATTGAGGAGTTCCCCAGCATCACTAAAGCTCAGAATGTGACCATAATCGGGTTTTGCTTCGTCGACACCTACCAGGTTGTGGCCCATAAAGCCTTGTAGTACCTTTGCCAGATCTATGAAGAGCCCATTGCTCATATCCTCATGAGGTTCTTTCCACCATTGGAAAAGAATCAGTGGGCATGGAGGGCTCACATGGAGGCTTTGCAAGGGCGGAATGCGCAAGAAGACAGTCCAACTGTGGTGCACTTGACCACATACCTGCTTGCTCTAGATGAGCAGTATGACCGACAAGCCTCAGAGCTGAGGAAGTGCCTCCGGCGAGCCAAGGAAGCCAAGATCTTCTCCAGGATGCTCTAGGTGCAGCATGCCGAAGCGCATGCCAGTGCGATAGCCATAGAGAGTTAGGAAACTACCATGTCGGAAGCCCTAAAGGAGGCTAAAGATCGGCATGCCCTTCAGTTGGGAGATGCCCACCTTGTCACCAGAGCCAAGCGGAGGATGCTAGCTACTGAAAGGCAGGATCCCTTAATCATGGAAGGAATCCATGTCCACCCACCGAAAAGAAGGAGAACCGGTGTTGTAGTATCGCCAGCACCTCCACCCTCAGAAGTGTCAGAAGTAGAACCATTTTTCCTCTCACTCAGCCACTGCCAAGAGAGGAGGTAGATCCATAGCCAGGGCGGTAGAAGAATCCATCGAGCCGAGAATGGAGATGCGTGGTCCGACAAAATAGGTTAGTTGCCTTGGGATGATGTAACCATAGTCTGTAGTGTTGTTTGTCGCTGTCCCCCAGTATTGTAATCTTTCCATTGTATTTTGTCCATAGTTGTTGAGGTTGTCCGACCATAGGGAATTTGAATGATGTGTCGAGAATGGGAGAGTGAGTTCCCATGTGTTGTAACAGCATAAGGACGTTTGGAATGTGCATTTTATTTATTTTGCTATGTTTATTGTGTCCATTTACCCTTAAGTCTCGTTAGACATGCTTAGGGTTTTCAAGGATGATGTTAAGGGGGTTACAAGAGAGCCACCATTCAGATGCTAGTAGATCAGCCATGATGGGATAATGTAGGACACTATATCGACTAATTGTGGATGCCTCAGCAGAACACTTGAATCTCGTTAAATCAAATCTATTGTGGGATTTGAATTCCTTGTTGTTTGAATCTTCCCTTGCAATACTCCTTTGATTCTATGGTCTATGACCCCACCGCCTTCATTGCATGTACATTGGTAATAGTTGCCTGGTTAATAGCTTATGGTGCCGCAATGAAACCGAGGGCCCCTATGGAATAGTTGCCACAAGGTGATGCTGCTCGGCATGTGCTGGTATCGAGGTTGTTGACCAAGTACCTTTACCAAGTTACATTATCGTACCGCTTTTGCTACAAAATATTCTTTGTGGAAATATTTGGGTGTTTCGAACAGGAAATCCACAACGGGTTGATGAAATAGTGTTCCCTCAAAGAAAACAAGAGAAAGTGGCTTTAGAGGAAGCACGTATATCGCGATCTCAGTTCATACAAAAGGTTGGCACATATGGTGAACAAGGAAGGGAAGGAAAAGAAGAGCAACAAAGAAAAAGTTATCCACTAATAGTAGGGAGTGCTTGGAAAAGCCTGAGTGGATGTCAAGTCCCAAGCTCTGTGTCCAGATAGACCATGCTACGCACGTTGGGTCGCTATCATCGCATGCCCTGCAAACATCATCTGTGTCAGGTCCCTTTAGCATCCTGTTCTCGGGTGTCCACGACATCATGTCGCACTCGTCATCCTCGTGTAATGTGTGTTTTCCCTCCTATCGGCTCTTGATCCCACACCCTCGTCCTCGTACCGGACCCTCCCCCTCCCTCCTTTTGCTTCTTTTGGGGACACGGTTGCCCACATGCTTTCCCCACTCAACGAATCCCCTCCCCGCTCTCTTATCCTCCCTCTGCTCGCTCGCGTAGGGAGCACCCAATGGCCAACTTTATTCCCACAGCATGACCCATTAGTGAATCCTATCCATGCCACCTCCACTTTCGATGCGCTACGCTCCACCTCCGTTCACGCACTATAAGATGTCATTGGTCCTAGCTCTCCTTCTTCATCCCCATCCCTCTCGCATCCAAAGTAGAGCTACAAGATCTAGTCGTCATCTGAAGAACTAGGTCGTCAGTCAGAGGTGATGGCGTAATCCAAAAAGAATAAGGGATCCAGATTTCTGGTAAGGAAGTTCAAGTCCCCTTTTTGGTTAGTTTGGTATCAGGGTTCACAATGTTGGACTTCTCAGTCTCCTGTTTCTGGATCTGTTGGACATACGCCATGTTTTGGATAATCATTTTCTTGTTGTTTCTCCATTGTCCTCGTCTATCCCAACTTCTGGATTAAGCCTTGCTTGTACTAGGTTGCTCTTAATCATGTATCTCTAAATCCCTATGTGGTTTAGCGTTCGACGTTGTGTAATCTTTTGTGTAATTTCAGATCTATGAAGTGTAATCGTATTTCTCTCCTTCTGATTTGTGTTTCAAATCTTGAGATGAGATTTTGTTTAAGGGGGGTAGAGCTATAACACCCTCGGTGTTACCACTTAAACAACTTGCTAAGCTATGTCATGAGCCTCATGTTTATGTGTCAATGCATGTGATAAAGTGTGTAGATCAATTTCCGTAACTCAAAATGATCAATAGAAATGCTAAACAAAAGTTGATTCAATAGTCATGTTATATCACTTAGGGTTTAAAACCAATTTTTATTAAGCAAAAATCCTATAGAACATGTATGTGACACTTAAATAAAGTTGGAAGTACAAACTTGGTAGATGACAATGCAACTTTTGTTTCGGTAAATAAATGTTGCTCAATAGTATTTTTGATAGCTCAAGGATTGAAGTTGGAATTTAATTCCAGCCTCTAGAACTAAAATGATCAAGTCTGAAAACCTAATGATGATACCACTTTGGCATTTAAATTTTGATTAAATTTCTTAAACACTAGATTCATGTTTTTGCATTGTTGGTTGTACCAAAGTAAGTACATGAGCATGGTGTAGGTCGAAGTTGATGAGGACACGACACCCATGCATATGACCATATTTGGCGCATGGTATGGAGGGGTAGGAGGCCAGAAAGGGTGTCCAAGTCAAGAAGGAGGTCCAAGGCTAATTCGGTTCAAATCCCCGAGGTGGAGGCCCAAAGCAACTCAAGTTCGAGTCTGCCTCGGCCTCTAGGACCAGTCTGCCTTAAACTGGTCACCCCCAGGACACATTCGGACTCTGTTTTTGACGATCCACACATGGTTGGAAAGATAATTTGATAAGGAAGCCAACTCAAGTGGTCTCACATCAAAAGACCTTCGAAATCAACAGGAATCATCGAAACAAATCAGCGTCCAGAACCTGTCAGGGTGCTGCGACACCGTCTTTTGGTCCGTTGGACCGTGTATCGTGTTTGGGCCCATTAGGGGGTGCGTTCAGGGGGGTGATGCCCAAGACTCTATAAATAGCAGTCGTTGCTCTCCTTAGGGTTTGGGTTTTGTTTAGTTCTTGATTTCCTTGTGAAACAGACATCGTTTTGCTGCAACTATGCCGCCAAGGCTGCTTGCTGTGAACCAGGGCCTCAGTTCTTGATCTTGTTCGCCTATGGCGATTAGTCCTTTCGAATAAAGACTTGAACTCCTTGTTATCATAAGCCTCATATTTATTTGCAATTTTAGATTACGTTCATTCTATTCTTGCTTGTGTTCTCGATTCGCTTGCAGGAAAGCCTTCTCGGTGAGGTCAATCGCGTTCACGTGGTTGATAACCAACGGAGCAGTGGTGTAACGGTTGTGAGGGTCCGAATTAGCCTTAGTTCGAAGCCTAGATCATGAATGTCGAGTCTCCACCAATCAACACTATCATACCTTTTGGAAGATCGGGCCTAGTCTACATCAAGTGGTATCAGAGACCTTGTTGCCCATTAGGTATAACTTTATTTTTCCCTTTAGATTGTTACTATTTTTGCATTACCTATAGTCCACAAAAAGCTAAAAAATTACACACTGCCACATATTCCCTATCCTATAGCCTCGTTGTGCCATGCAATTTTGTCTCTGTTTCGTGTTGTTGAGTTTGTGTCCAAGGGCAAGTTCTGGTTACTGGTTTTAGATCATTTTTCAGTCCAGTTTATGTTTTTCCCTTTGTTTTTCATCATAATCCGTGAACACCTTCAAGTCTTGTTGTGTTTCCTTTATATCCATCAAACCTTAGTCCATGCCATCTAATTTGTTACACTTGTCTTCACTATTTCCATCAAATCCTTGCTGTCGTGACCAATTTTGCAGGCATTGCTTCCGTTTTGTCCTCTAATTCGGAGTCAGTTCATAAAATTGATCTAGTTTTCGCATACAAACTCAGATTTCGACGTTCCATAAATCAAAATCGATCAGAAAAAAAATTCAGATCCGCCCATCCCCTGCTTTGCTGGGTTCAGAAATTTTTATTTTGGTGAAAAACTGGTCACAAGATCATCTTTTCGTGGTCACAACCTTTTTGTCAATTTTGAGCACATCTTCTAAAATTTCCACAGGCCACGTCTTTCACTTGTTTAAGCTCAAATTTTCTATGGTTACTTCTTTTGTGCTCCTAAGTGAAGAAAAAATATCAAAAAAATAAAAAGAAAAGTCAAAGAATCCCAAAAAACAACGACAACCCTAAAATAGAGAAAAAAAGAGAGGGGCAAAAGTGGAACAATATCTAGAGGAGCACATAGAGAGCGCCATTTGAGCTATGTTTGCGTGTGCTGATTTCTGCCTTGTTCCTAATCATATTCCTGATGTTCACATCACTTGATATATCTGGTACTTGGAACGTGAGTAGGCCAGCAACTAAGACAAGTACTTGGGATACTTATTCAGCTTTGCTATTCAGTTGCGAATTTTGCTATTCCTTTTACTATATTGTGCCTATCCAAGCGCCACTTTCTTCTAACCAAGTACAGGTTCGCCTTGCAACTGTTACACTCAAGCTACAATGGTATCACAGTCACCGACCGATTGCACCGCCTATTACTTTGGTAAGAACACTTGTAAGACCGTGGTAAGACGCTTGAGAGTTGAGTGCCTTGTTTTTCCTTGTCCACAACCTAAGTAGTTGGTAGGGATAATACTTTTGTGTTGTCTTTTGCTGTCTTCTAACAATGACAGGTTGTTCGTATCCACCGACTTATGATGGTATAGGTGTTGATGAGTACATGGAGTGGGAAATTGCCATAGATAACATATTTGCTACTCGCTTTATGTGTCCAAGGAGGAAGGTAAAAAATGCAGCTAGTGTTTTGTGACATTCTGCTTTATCTTGGTGGGAGTCTTTAGATCCTTCTAACAAACCTCAAACTTGGAATGATATGAAACTTCTTATGTGAGAAACCTTTGTTAATCCACCTCCTATTTTGACTTTATATGATGAGGTGCACCATTTAGAGGAAGAGTCTATTGTTATTCCTCTTGCTATGACTAACCTTCTGCAGGATAATGTACATAAGCGAGAGGATGACATGGAAGAAAATGAGGAGCTTACAACCTCATATGCAAATTTAGAGCCATCACTTCACAATGCACCTATTACTACTGTTGAGAACACAAGTAATGCCCATGGTGCTACACTCACGGAAGGTGAGAATTGTTTTAATGTACTAAATTTTTCCACAAACCATGCTATCATAGAGCAATTGTTAGTGGAACCCTCTCTTGATTTATCTCTGTCCCATGATAATTTGCTTGAAGTTCCTTGTGATAAAGATGAATTGGTTGATGATGCTTCAGTTTTACATGTTTTGGAACTAGTCACTTGTGCTAAAAATAAACATATTATTCATATTGCTACTAAAACTGATGAGTTCAAACTGTTATCTTCTTTACATACTTTGGGTTACATTGAATTTGATGTTTTGTGTAACCTAGATTGTTTGGAGGAGAGCCTTTTTAAATATGTTGATTTGCCTTGGTTTTCTAAACACACATATCATGTTATTGGCAAATATAACAACAAGGGACAATATATGATACATCGAGTATACATTTATAGTAATATGAATTCTCCTTTTGTTGTACACGATTATGATCATTTCAAGGGTAGCAATAATAATACAAACATTTTCTCATGTTCCTCAAAGAAACAAGTTCACTTCCAATAAGGGGAGCATTGTTGGTTGCTACCTATGTCTGCTAGACTATCTATTCCTGCATTGTCTTTGGTCAATTCTAATCTTTTGCAGGATAGTGTTGACATACATCGTGTGCATTCAGATCATGGAGTCTACATGCTTGCTGAAATATTTATGCGAGATGACATGCTAGAAA
Organism: Miscanthus floridulus; assembly: GCF_019320115.1. Classification (NCBI taxonomy): domain Eukaryota; kingdom Viridiplantae; phylum Streptophyta; class Magnoliopsida; order Poales; family Poaceae; genus Miscanthus; species Miscanthus floridulus. Next base: position 111,157,325 of record NC_089587.1, on the reverse strand, counting down.
CTTGGAAACATGGTCACATTCCTTCTCACAATTATTTCAGTTTCCTTTGTCTTCACAACCCCGTTCTCTTTTATGTTGTGCAGGATCAGTTTCAAGCACAATCGACGCCGAGGATGGCTTTTCGTCAAGAAGGGGAGGATGAGGAGGACATGACACCCATGCATATGACCATATTTGGCGCATGGTATGGAGCGGTAGGAGGCCAACAAGGGTGTCCAAGTTAAGAAGGAGGTCTGAGGCTAATTCGGTTCGAATCCCCGAGGTGGAGGCCCAAAGCAACTCAAGTTCGAGCCTGCCTCGGCCTCCAGGACCAGTCTGCCTTAAACTGGTCACCTAGGACACATCCGGACTCTGTTTTCGACGATCCACACATGGTTGGAAAGCTAATTTGATAAGGAAGTCAACCCAAGTGGTCTCACATCAAAAGACCTTCGGAATCAACCGGAATCATCGAAACAAGTCAGCATCTAGAATCTGCCAGGGTGCTGTGACACTGTCTTTTGGTCCGTTGGACCGTGTATCGTGTTTGGGCCCATTAGGGGGCACATAGAGGGGGGGACGCCCAAGACTCTATAAATAGCAGCCATCGCTCTCCTTAGGGTTTGGGTTTTTTTTAGTTCTTGATTTCTTTGTGGAACAGACATCGTTTTGCTGCAACTATGCCGCCAAGGCTGCTTGTTGTGAACCAGGGCCCCAGTTCTTGGTCTTGTTCACCTGTGACGATTAGTCCTTTCGAATAAAGACTTGAACTCCTTCTGTTATCATAAGCCTCATATTTATTTGCAATTTCAGATTGCGTTCATCCCATTCTTGCTTGTGTTCTCGATTCGCTTGCAGGAAAGCCTTCTTGGTGAAGTCAATCGTGTTCGTGTGGTTGATAACCAATGGAGCAGTGGTGTAATGGTTGTGAGGGTTCGAATCATCCTTGGTTCGATGCCTAGATCATGAACATCGAGTCTCCACTAATTGACACTATCATACCTTTCAAAAGATCAGGCCTAGTCTACATCAGAAGTCGTGTTGGTTGTCACGTGGAACTCGTAAAAATTGCCCAAAACCCCTTAGAATGCGTAATGGATCATGTTTCGATGATCCATTCACAAACTGCCGTCAGCGCGATGAGCTCATTTTGGCATGCTTCTATCTCCCTCTCTAGTTGCTCTCGGGGCATAAGATTTGCTTCACTAGCTAGTGGGTAGTACCAGCCTCGGGTTAGTGTAATTAGTTGGACCCTAGTTGAGTTGATCGACGACCTTTGATTCAATTTTAAAATCATGCAAGTCACTGGTAGCAACCGCTCTATTGGGGTTCGCGGTCACCACGTGCATGGCGCGGCTAGCGATGAGCTCAAGCGTGGTCGGGGGGTTGCCACTCCGTTGGCGCATGCATGTCCAGTCGTTGCTGAGCAATGTTCCAGGCTCTGCCTACCTATTCCCAGTGGGGCCGCAGCCTTGCTCTTACCACTGCCCGTGGGCTTGCCGGGCTTGGGCGGGTGGCCGCCGTGCTGCCCACCGGGTTGGGTCAAGCCTGCGACTGTCGGGGCTAGGCCGACATGGTGACCATTCCGCCCCTCATTCCACCTACCATGATGATGGCCCAATCACCTTAGAGATGGGACGCCTCCCTATCCTGCTTTGATTAGCTAGCCGACGTCGGTGAGCCGCTTGAGTTTGGCCGCTCTGATTCATATGCGTCACGCCAAGCACCCATGTCGCGTTACCATGGTGCAAGTACTTGCACTATCACCACTGGCTAGAGCTGCCCCACCTTAACTTGCTTGGCTCACTCGGGCGCACGCTCCATGGCCGCCCGTGCGCTTGACCACCACCTCTCCGTCCCTCGATTCGCTTAGCCAGAGCTTCTTGGTCCGATTCCTCGCAGTTGTGCGTAGTCTAGGGAGTCGGCTAGCTAGTCAATTCCTATCAAGGCCCTGCCATGCCTCGACATGGTCGAGCTTGGCGTTTCATGGTCTCCAGTCATCTCATTGCCGTGGATGATACGATTGTGGGTAAGGCTCGTAGGGCTGGTGGAAGTTCAATTACTTGCAGTCGAGAACTCATCTTGACCTTCTCTAGCTGGTGCTCATGTCCTTCTAGCCAAGGACCTCACTAGAGATGCGGTGATGTGCTAGTGTTCGATCGGTGCGCCGCCGCCCTGTCAGCTCGCACGTGGCCAACGCTGCGGGGGCCGTCTCCGACTTCACCACCACCTCGACCATGTTCGTTGTAAGCTGCTGATGCTCAATCGCCCCTTTTAGTCCATTAATTATGTTAGCTCACCAGACCGCTCATGCCATCATGGCGGTTGGGCCGCCATGGGCAGCGCTATAGAAGTCACCATTTAACTCCTAATGGCCGCCTAGGGTTTTGTCTTGGCTCCACGGCGCTCATCGGCTCGATTGTGGGGCTGGTGTTTTGTTCCGGTGGTCGGTGTACGCACGCTGTGCCGGCAGGAGTTGCACCGTTGTGCGTAGGCCACCAGGGACCATCCTATGGAAAAGATAGGCTAGTTCAGGGGTCTCTCTGCTAATGTGTCTCTATTGTAATAGTGCGCATAGTGCCACGTAATAAATGGATAGATTGGGGACTCTTTTGTAAAACTATAGGCGCGCATGTGGACTCCTTGTCTTGGGCCATGGCTGGGCCGGCCTGCTGCATGAACTGTGTTTTGTTTGGGCCATATTGGGCTACCATGCTAGATCCGGTTACCGCCGGCCCTTTCCAATTTCTAAAGTCTTTTCTAATTGAGCTCTTAAGGTAAATTTGTAAATTCAATAAAAAATTGTGTAGATGTTCAAAAATTATGAAACCAATTTTGTTAGGTTCCTAAAATCATGACCTATCCGATAATGTAATTTGTTCACTTAGTTTCATAGAATTTTCTAGAGTAGACTAATTAATTTGAAGCACTTAAAATGGGTAAAACAAGAACTTGTAGGAATTATTGTGATGAATTGGTAGAAGTACTAGCCCTAAAATTTTTATAGTAGATTCCTAACAATATTAGGTGCTCACTGCTAATTTTTGTAGCCTCATAGAAATTAGTTTGTTAAGGTAACTAAATGAGCCCTAGTCCAAAAATATATAGTTAATCAATCAAATGTCAAAAAAATAATTGAGGGTTTGTAGAACGAAAACATTTTTTGGAACAAGCATTACTTGGCGACATGGATACATAGACTAGTACGTTAGTCATTAAGCTAGCCTTGTTAGATCGTAGAGCGTAATCATATTATAGAGTTGTTGTTACCATTGATTAATTGTGTCTCTGCGTTGCATCCACGTATATCATAATAGAAACAATGATGGATCATGGAGTTGATCGAGGTAGTGGAAAAGATGGTGCCTTGATGATCATGTCACCATGATGGAATGTAACTTTTGGTTATACCTTACCCAGGCAAGCCCTGGTGCATAACCCCTATTATTCTGCACTTTATTTTATGTTTATGCATTAAGTTTAAGGAGTTGAATGAAACCCACTTGCATATATATATATATATATATATATATATATATATATATATATCCTTATCCTATGAGTTTTACTAGTATGACAGGATCGTGTATATTGTTGTGCTACAGGACTCTGGTAGAAGTCGAGTGATTGCCTATCACTCGCGAGAGATAGGAAAGATATTATTGTTATTGTTATATTACTATCACATAGAAAATATATGAATGATAATTGGAGACCGAGCAGAATGATACTTGGATCTGGACTTGGTTTGGCATTCGAGAGAGGCTTGAATTGCGCTTGTTCAGCCTGTGTTCATTAAGGACCGTTCGTTGCATTAGATTCTAGTCAGGTCACAGACTTATTATCCTGACCATATACTTGTTTATGGGAGCAAGGAAGACTTATTACTCTCTTGTCGTGGGTTTTGGCTCTTTCTGGGCCGACTGATTGGAGGCGGGGATGGTGGAGGTCTAAGCACCACACTGAGTCTGGGACTCAGGTGTGGGGGCTTGGAGTCCAAGTTTGGACAAGGACCTAGAGCCCTTGACTAGAGAGTGGTGGGTTGGTCCTGCTTGTGCTTAGGGTACAAGCGGGGCATGTGTTTTAGGGTACCTAGCTAGGCACATTGGTTCGTGAATAGCCGGTAATCCGATACGGCTTGTCTACAATCTGGCACCATAGTAAGAACTGGAATATGAAAGATGGTAAAATGGTTCTGATTGCTTACCACCTACTTGAAAGTAGCACATGTGCTTACATAGAATGGTTAGTTAATGAACTAATGATGACTGCTAAAGAAATTGAATATAAGGACGTACGTTTAGTAATGCTTCCTGCAGATGCAATAAACCACAAGCTAGATAGCCTTGCATATCCTTGAAGTCTTTTCTTTCCTCCTAGCGAGTAAGTCTTGCAGAGTACAATTGAGTACTTAGGGTTTTTTCTACCCTATTGCAGGTGACAGGAACATGAGGAGCTGACACTTGTGTGTGGAAACCTCCTAGTGGGCTCAGTGAGGATTTCCTTAACATTGCAGACATAGAGTTTATTTGAAACATCCACCCAAATGTTGTACAATGGAAAACTTATAACCTGTTATGATGTATATAATGGATCATCATGTCAATGTTTAACTTGTCGTTAAATGGTTTTATTTCTGTTGAAACTCTGATAGCATGGTTATATTCCGCTGTTATAAACAATAAATATTATACTCTGATGTTGCTTGGAAAGTGATGTAAGAAATGTCTTAAGAATGTTGAAAGCTTTATTCTCTCAGTTGTGATCCTGATGGAAAAATGTGGATTTTGAGATTTTCCCTTGGGGTGTGCTCGATGGAATTGCATAATTTAGTGTCCTCCCTTGAGTACTTAGTATCTAATAGAAGACAAGTACTCCTAGGAGGCATTAGATTAGGTGGTTCTGCCACAGGTGGTATCAGAGCATAAATGAATTTTGCAATAGATAGCATCTAGGCAGTTTACCAATTGTAACTAACCTCTAGAATTTGAGAAGATAATCATTGCAGTAGTAGAGATAGCTATATATAGAGCCTCAAGGGCCATATGGGCCTATATTAGATGGGCCTTCATATACTTAACACCCCCTTCAAACTCAAGGTGGAAGTGGAGGATCTAAAGCATCGAGTTTGATCAAGTGAAGCCGATGCTACTCTCAAGTTTGTGCTTTAGTGAAGAAATCAGCCAACTGCAGCTCAGAAGACACATACCAAAGAGCAATGGTTTTTTTATGACAATGAGACCAAGTAAAGAAGGTATCAACACCAATATGTTTAGTAAGTTCATGCTTCACAAGATCATTGGCAATTTGTATAACTCCTGTATTGTCACAAAGAAGAGGTGTGGCGACATCACAAGAAATCCCAAAGTCATCCAACAACCATCGAAGGCATATAATCTTTGAAGTAGTAGTGGCAAGTGCTCAAAGTTCTACCTCTATACTAGAGCGAGATACAGTTGCCTGCTTCTTGGACTTCCATGCAATAGGAGAGGAGTCAAGAAGAATACAATATCTAGTGATGGAACGACGATCCATTGGGTCACTCGCCCAAGTGGAGTCCGAGTAAGCATGGAGCTGAAGTGGACTATTTGGGCATAGAATAAATATCGAGATGCTACCCCCCCCTTAAGTATCGCAGCACATGAAGTAAATGCCCAAAATGAACAGAAGTAGGAGCACTCACAAACTAGCTCAAAATATGGATTGCATGAGCGATATCTGGTCTGGTAATTGTGAGGTAAACAAGACTACCCACAAGGTGTCTATATCTAGAGGGATCCAGAAGAGGTGTACCATCAGTAGGACGAAGTTGCAAGTAAAGATCCATGGGTGTGTCAGTCGTTTGATTATCAGTGATACCAGAACGAGCAATAAGATCTTATATGTACTTGGTCTGAGAAATATAGTGTCCATTGGCATATTGCTTAACCTCAATGCCTAAGAAATAGCTGAGAGGACCTAAATCAGACATTTGAAAGTGCTCACCAAGCTATTGTTTCACAAGAGAAATATGTTCCACATCATCACCCGTAATCAGTATATCATCAACATATAAAAGAAGCAAAGTACGACCACGTGATGAGAGATGAATAAATACAGTAGGGCCATGATCACTAGGTGTAAAACCAATAGCCTTTATCATAGATACAAAATGTTCAAACCAAGCATGAGGGGCTTGTTTAAGACCATACAAAGCATGGCGAAGCCGACAAACATAACATGAAGGAACATCAACACCTAGAGGTGGTTGCATATAAACTTCTTTATTCAAATCACCATGAAGGAAAGCATTCTTAACATCCATCTAAGATGTGGCCCAAGAAGATGAAGTAGCCACTATAAGTAAAGTACGAATTGTGGTCATATGAGCGACAGGGGCAAATGTCTCTTCATAATCCAATCCTAGAGTTTGCTGAAACCCCCGTGCAACAAGATGGGCTTTATATCTCTCAATAGAACCATATGACTTGGTTTTCATCTTGAAACCCCACTTACTGGTGATCAATACCGCATGTGAAGGTAATGGAACAAGCTCCCAAGTGCCTTGAAGATCAAGAGCAGCAAGCTCCTTAGACATAGCAACCTACCACTCTAGAATACTAGAAGCTTCCTAATAAGTGGATGGCTCATCAACAACAGCACTCGCACGTGGAAATTCGAACTTGTCAGGAGGCTCAATAGTAGCATGATTCTGGAGATTATATCGTGGACCAACCTATGTCTCATTAGAAATAGCACATGGTTAATCATTATTAGTAAAATTAGCAAGACTGGGAGCATCAGGACTGACTGAGGAAGTGGGAATAGGAATAGGATGTTTAGGACGATGAGAGTAGGTCTTTGTAATTGGTGGATGACATGGTGGAGATGTAGGAAGGTTGGTGGCTGATTATCAACAAGAGGTGGTGGAGGAGGCAGTAGAGATGTAGGAAGGTTGGGTGGCTGATTATCAAGGGTGTCAAAAGATGAAGGAATATGAATAAGTGGGCTAGGAGGGGACACACATTGTGGAGTGGCATCATCACTGATTGAAATAGGAGGAATGCACATAAAGGAGGTGGACTCGGTAGGAGCATATGATGACTTTGTAAAGGAGCTATAAAGGAAAGGACGATCCTCAACAAAGGTGACATCATGGGAGATATGTATGTGGCGAGAAGAGGGATCATAGTAATGATAACCCTTATACTTAGGACTATATCCAAGGAAAACACACTCAACCAATTGAGCAGTCAACTTTGTTCATTCACGAGGGGCAACCAGAACATAGCATAGACATCCAAAAACTCGAAGATGATCATAGCGAGGAGGTGTCCCAAAAAGAACTTCACCAGGAACTTGCTAGACAATTTGGACAATGGTTATCTATTAATAAGATACATAGACATCGAAGCAGCCTCTCCCCAAAAGTGTGAAGGAACAAAAGAAGCAATTAAAAGTGTGCGAGCTATTTCTATTAGATGACGGTGTTTGCGGTCAGCAACCCCATTCTGAGCAAGAGAACCAGGACATGAGAGCTAAGCACGAGTACCCTTAGAGTCCAGAAACCCATGAAAGGTAGCGGATAAATACTCACCACCAGAATCAGAACAAAAACTCGAATCGGGGTAGAAAACTAAGTGTGTACATGCGAGCAAAGGTTTGGTAAATAGAACACAATTGAGACCGATGTTTCATAAAGTAAATCCAAGTATATCAAGAATGATCATCAATGAAAATAACATAATATTTATGACCAGTCTTAGTAGCAAAAGGTGTAGGACCCCATACATCGGAATGAATAAGATCAAAAGGTTTAGCAGCATGGGAATCACTAATAGAATATGGGAGTTGTATCTGTTTCCCAAGCTTACAACCTTTACAATGAAAACTAGACTTGATAGATGTGGGTCCTAAACAACCTTTATTTATTAAATTAGATAGATGAGACCCACATAAATGACCAAGATGATGATGCCACTTGGTGAAGGATGAGGTAGATGGTGATGATGTCGAAGTGGCTGATGACACATGAGCAGAAATGTGAGGAAGACGCAAGGTGTTGAGAACATAGAGGCTAGGTGAGCCGCTATGATGATGGTCAGTCCCAAGTACAGTCCTGGAGCGATGATCCTAAATAAAGCAAGATGAGTCATCAAATCCAATAAAATAGTTATCGTCAACAAGTTGACCAATAGAAAGGAGGTTCATAGACAACTAAGGTACAAAAGAGACATTAGGAATAGAGAAATAAGAGTTTGAAAGAGAACCTTGATGAGTGATAGGACAAGATGTACCATCTGTTGTCTGAATAGAAGCACCATCGGCAACTGGCTTGTAGGCCACAAGCTAAGACTGATCAGATGTCACATGGAAAGAAGCACCAGAATCAAGCACCCAAGGCGAAGATGAAGAACCAGTAGCAGTAGTAGCAACTGACAAAGATCCTTTAGGAGTAGAAACTGTACCATGACCTCTGGTAGTTCGAGCAGTGTGACAAGCACTGAATTTAGCCAATTTCTCTAGATGATGCAAGAAACAATTATCCAGAGTATGGCCATTTTTGCCACAATGCGAACAAGGTTCCTGAAAGGCACCCTTTGGTGTACTGAACTTCTGAGAAGCAGCCAACACACTATGAGACACATGAATGGAAGAGGTCATAGACCGGAGACGTGTCTCTTCAGCAAGCAATTCTGACAGTGCCTTAGTGAGATGAAAAAGAAGCCCATGACCCCTTAAAGTAGTTTCCACACAAAATGCCCACTCTGGGTAATTCTAACAATCAAGGGTAATGTTGATAACAATAGCGTTGATCTGCAACATGACTGAAAACTTCTAGTATACCAACAAGAAGAAGAAAAAATATGTTACCACCATGACTAGAAGTAGCCTGAGATGGTCTCTACGAAAGTAGAGGATGAAGCAGCGGGAGACAGAGGATGAAGCTAGTTGTAGCATGAGTCCAAATCTCAATGGCCAGATGACGCATGTGTCCAGGTGGATAGCAGGAAGCTAAGCGGATGACGAGTAGAAGACCGTGCAGATGGCCACACACATAGGCAGATGGCTAGGCACATGTGCAGGTGGAGCAGATGGCCACGTGCATAGTGTTAGCCCAAATAGATCTCAGGATTTGGGAACCTCTAGATGGCAACTTGACCCTTGTCCACTTGGATTGAAAGGAAATGCAATGACTTGGTTTTTACAATGACACTTCCTTGCCCTTTATAGGCAGGGGGACTCACACTTGCTATGGCATATTCTAACCACTAAAGTGGATGCTGAGCATATTCCTAGCACTAGACTTGGAAGCCAAGGAAAGTAAAAGTGCAGGTAAAGTAAGATACAAGTGCTTTAGCACTAGGCTTATCTATCAATTCTCCCCCTAAGCCTTATGCTGAGCACTAGAGGTGATTTGTTGTAGCCCAATCCTCTCCCTCATCTCCTAGAACTTGGACTTCCCCAGTGACTTGGTGAGAATGTCAGCCAGCTGATTTATCGATGCAAAAAGTAACCAACTAGTAAACATTTGTCGTTTTGCCGTATATTGTGATCGGATGTGGCCTAGCACTCAATAACACAGGGTTTATACTGGTTCAGGCAACATGCCCTACGTCCAGTTTGAGTTGGTCGATGACTTTATTCCTAAGCCTCGATGCTCGAAGTTTGCTTTGGGGTTACAAACGAGAGGGATTAAGATGCGGGTATCAGAGGTCCGGTCGGACTCTAAACCGAAGGGCCGAGAGTGACAGAAGCTCCTATGTGCGCTAAGTGTTGGAATGTATGCTCTGTGTAGCTTTAGAATGTCTAAAGCTAGCAGAGAGTGAGTCAGAATGATCCGTGTGTTGTCTGTTGTTTGTTGAATCTATTGAATTGTCCCCTTTAGGAGAGTGCATCCTGTTTTATAGATGAAGGGGACTGCCCTACAAGTGAGAGAGAGGGAGTGTGTGCTACCTAGTCTTGTTGCCCACGCTGTCGGGTATGAGATGGTTTTGTCGGTGCCTACAGTACTGTTGATGCCCTGATGCATGTGGTTGGTTCCATCGTGCTGTTCTAGTATGGCAAATGTCTGCGCCAACCATATTGTAGGACAAATGTCAGTGCCCATAATACTATTCGTGTCCTGACATGTCTAGAAGGTTGCAAAGTGCCCTTCTATCATGCCCTGATAGTACCATCCTATAGGCGTGCAGGGTACAGTCCACGGTATTGCGGTTGACTTGTGCGCCTTATCTTATCTACTCTGCCTGATTTCTTGGGTCCTCACCGAGCGGACGTCTCCATTCAGTCGTTCCTAGTTGGCTCCGACCACGCTGGTCGAAGAAGAGCCATAGGCAGAGGCTTGTAGGCCTTCTGATCGGAGACGTGGGTCGGAGTCAGAAGCGAGCATCGCCCTTCCTTGGCCAGGCCTTTCGGTCAGAGACCTGGGTTAGAGTCAGAAGCGAGCGTTGTTCCTTCCTTGGCCAGGCCTTTCGGTTGGAGAAATGAGTTAGAGTCGGAAGTGATCCAGTCAGAGACTGGATCATTCTTATGGCCTATCATTAGGTATCTGAGCTGGCCTAGGAGTTGCACATCATCATCTACTAGGCCAAGCTTTTGCTAGGACGTAGGTCCATTAGGGACCCTGGGTTTATGAACCCAACATGATTAGTAGTGGCAATGTGGCTGGCCTTGATGCTCCCATCCTCCAAGCAATCCCTGATGAAGTGATACTTGATGCGAATGTGCTTACTTTTTTCTTGGAAGATAGCGTTCTTGGCTAGAGCTAGAGTAGACTTGCTGTCCACCTTCAACTCAACCACATCCACCTTCCTGCCAAGGAGCTCTGACAGCATCCTTGATAGCCATAGTGCCTAAGTTGCTGCAGTGGTGGTGGCGATGGTGGTGATATACTCTGCTTCATAGGTTGAGAGGGCCACCACCTTCTGCTTGAGGGACTGCCAGCTGACCAAGTAATCACCGAGGAATAACATTGTCCTAGTTGTGCTCTTGCTAGTGTCCACATCATCGGCGAGGTTGCTATCGTAGTAGTCAATGAACCATGCCATGTCGGGGACACTTCTGTAGTTGAGGGTGCCTGTCACATAGCGCAGGATTCACTTGATGACCTATAGATGCTCCATCATCAGCCGAACCATGAACCGGCTCATGTACCTAACGGCGAACACAATGTCTACCTAGGTATGGACCAGGTAGCGCAAGCTCCCAATCAGCCTTCGGTAATGGGTTGGATCGACCTCCTCCATCGTGCTCTCCTGGCTCAGCTTGAGCTTCTCCTCCATCGAGGTGTGGGTTAGAATGCAGCCTATCATGTTGCCGAGCTTGAGGTTATGCTTGGTGTAGTAGGTTTGGCAGAGGGCGATCCCGCTAGCATCCTAGCACACTTTGATGTTGAGGTCGCTCATGTCAAATGCCTTCTTCATCTATGTCTTGAACACCTCCACCTACTTCTCTTCAGCGGCGATGATGATGAGGTCATCGACGTAGATGCCGACTAGTAGGATGTTACATCTGCTGCCCCACCGATACACCACTACCTCATGCGTGCTCTGCTTGAAGCCTATCTTCTTGAGTGTGGCATCAAGCTTCGTGTTCTAGGCATGCGGTGCCTGGCGTAGGCCAATGAGTGCCATGCGCAGGTAGTACACCTTTCCCTCTTCTCCGGTGATGGCATAGCAAGGTGGCTGGCGCACGTAGACCTCCTTGAGGTCACCATTGAGGAAGGAGGACTTCACGTCCATGTGATTGAGTTGCCACCCCTCTTGAGCCACCAACATGAGGAGGACATAGACTGACTCCATATGTGCCACAGGGATGAAGGCACCATCCTAGTCGATACCCTCCTGCTGGACAAAGTTGCGCGCTACCAGCCGCACCTTGTGCTTGATCACCATGCCTAGCTCATCCTTCTTGAGCTAAAACTCCCACTTCAGGGTGATGGGGCGGTGGCCGTTAGACAATGGCACTAGATCCTAGGTGCGGTTCTACTCGACGAACTTGAGCTCCTGCTCCATCATCGCCCGCCACACTGAATCACCCTGCACTTCAGCATAAGTGGTTGGCTCACCTATGTGCGTCAGATGTAACTAGGCGAAGAGCCACTCAGACTGGTCTAGTGGATACTGCTCTCTAAGGATGTTTGCCACCGTGTGGTACCGGAGGGGCTCATCATCGTAGTAGGCATCTAGGCGTTCTTCATCATCCTCCAACAACATCGTGTACTCGACCTCCGACTGCCCTGCGTGCGCTGGTGTCGTAGTGGGCGAGGTAGAAGATGCCAAGGAGGTTAGTTGTGGTGTTGGAGAGGTCAGCTGCAGTGTTGGAGAGGTCAGTGCTGCTGCCAATGAGCTCCCGACCACCACCGATGGGCTGCCTTGCTCTCCTGGATTTGGTGTTGGTGAGCGCGGCGGAGTTGATAAAGAGGTCGGTGTCGGTGATGAAGACCCAAACATCGATGATGATGCACCTTGTGCGCCCTCAGCTCCTCCTGCCCATGCATACTCGACGGTGATCTCCTAAAGCACAGCCACCGACCCATCATCCACCTCCGTGTCCCATGCCTAGCCGCATCCTTCATCGAACATGATGTCATGCGCCACGTGCACACGCTGTGTCACCGGGTCGAGCACGCGGTAGGCCTTAGCCCCCTTTGTGTAGCCGATGAAGACCCCTGGTGAGCTACAATCATCGAGCTTGCCGACATGGTTTAGCTCCTTCACTTAAGCAAGGCAGCCGAAGATGTGCAGGTAGCTGATCGTAGGCTTGCGCCCGTGCCTGGCCTCATATGGTGTCTTGTCATTGAGTGCACTGGTCAGCGAGCAGTTGAGCAGGTGTATGGCAGTCATCATGGCCTCGCCCTAGTAGATCATTGGCATGCCGCGCTGCTTGAGGAGGGTGCATACCACTGCCACCACCATTTGATTGCCGTGCTCGACCATGCCATTCTGTTGTGGTGAGTAGGGCACTGAGTAGTGGCGCTGAATCCCCTCGTCGGCGTAGTACGCCGTGAACTCACCACCATTGTCTATGCATAGTGCTCGGAGTTTGCGACCAAACTCCTTCTCTGTGGATACCTGGTGGCGCTTGATGGCATCAGCAGCTGCCACCTTGGAATCGAGCAGCACGACCCACATGTAGCGGGTGGCATCGTCGATGAGCAGTAGGAAGTAGCGCTAACCTCTAGGAGTGGTCGGTGACACTAGACCACAGAGGTCGATGTGCACTAGCTCGAGCTGCTCGATGGCATGGTAGGAGGCTTGGCGCGGAAAGGGCCGGCACTTCAGCTTGGTCACCACACAGGTGTTGCAGAGCTGCTTGTTGATGGTAGTTAACGTTCATCATAAACCATCAATATAACTTATATAAATGCATAAAAAGGATCACCAACAAAGGTTTAGGGGTTGAAATTAATAAATTCCATAAGTTTTGGTGAATCTGTGTTTGCAGGAGGATTTACTCAGAAAATCATCAAGGAGGGCTTATTCGTCAAAGCAAATCACATTTATACACAGTGAACTAATGTGGGAAGACTCTAGAAGGCAAACCACCAAAGCGAAGGGCAAGTGGATGCCATGTGGGGCTAGCCGACACCACCTGCAGGCCGCCTGGCCCTCTGGTCCCACCTGTCAGCCCCTCCTTCGAATGTCGGTTCTCCACCACCTCCTAGATTGCATCTACACCGTTCTTTCAAGTTGGTTTGATCCGAGGGTCCATAATTGATGCTCCAGCATATATATAGCAGACCCTCCCCCTCCCTAGAGCATCCCTAAAACCCTAATTCATACCTCTCATGCAGAGATCAAGATACACCAAGAGGATTAGGTCTAGACTCTCTAATGTAGTAGATTAGTATCTCGGGAGTGAGGGTCGAGTTGGGCTCATGCTCAAGTTTTGGATCTAGCTTTGGAGGCTTGGTAAAGCCTTGTATCTTCACTTCCACATCTTGTAAGATTTATTATAAATTCATCATATTCCTATCTACATGCTATGCTAACTTTTAATATGTATCTTGCTTAGTTGAGGTTATCATTACTTTTGTGTGCGGGTTCATAGAGAGCTTAGCCTGCGTTTATCGATTGGGCTAAGTAGCCGAGCCTCGTGTAAGCATGGTGCTTATATGATGCTCTGCCTATGAGTACACCCTGTTCTCTTGTTGGGTGGTAGCAGCAGAAGGTGATAGCCCCGTCTATCCTTTATAGTCCACTCCGAATTGAGCAGGTTCTTAAATTGTAGGACCGTAGTCACGTCGGTAGAGTTATCTATTGTGGGTACTCTACCGTCTAAGTGGTGTTCCGAAGTGCACAAGAATAGAGTTAGTCTTAACTATAGTTGGATGTATATATACTTTGACCATGTAATAAGAATGTCACAGGAATCTACCTCACTCGTTGCTCTCCCGAGTTGACTATTTTACGTTATCTTATAGATCTACCCCCTGAGTATCATTAACCTTAACTCCTATCATTACCTTCACCCCTGCTCTAGCCATGCTGGTATGTTGACTGATAGATACACCTTTGATATTCAATAAGTCTTTACTCCATTGTTTCCCTATGTTAAAATATAAATAACGATACCTAGAATAATCCTAGTAAAATGCTACAATGGTATTCTGTGCGCTTATAGAATTCTACATATTCTATTTGCACATATAAATACCAACACTGCTCGACGTGGTCGACGCAGGGCATGCTACGGACCATCTCCTTCTTGCCGAGCTGCTTTAGGGCCTCGAAGTGAAGATATCTGAAATGCTCATGCCAGCACCACGCCTCATCGTCCCGGCGCGCAGCAAGGCAAAAGGGGTGCGCCACCTGGACATGAAGCACATAAAGGCGGTTGCTTCCCCGGTTCACCTTGGTGAGAAGGAGGCGGCTTCTATCCTTTGTAGTCCACTCCGAATTGAGCAGGTTCTTAAATTGTAGGACCGTAGTCACATCGGTAGAGTTATCTATTGTGGGTACTCTACCGTCTAAGCAGTGTCCTGAAGTGCATAAGAATAGAGTTAGTCTTAACTATAGTTGGATGTATATATACTTTGACCATGTAATAAGAATGTCACAGGAATCTACCTCACTCGTTGCTCTCCCGAGTTGACTATTTTACGTTATCTTATAGATCTACCCCCTGAGTATCATTAACCTTAACTAGTCCTATCATTACCTTCACCCCTGCTCTAGCCATGTTAGTATGTTGACTAATAGATACACCTTTGATATTCAATAAGTCTTTACTCCATTGTTTCCCTGTGTTAAAATATAAATAACGATACCTGGAAAAATTCTAGTAAAATGCTACAATGGTATTCTGTGCGCTTGCAGAATTCTTCATATTCTATTTGCGCTTATACATACCAACAAACATTTTTTTGCGCCGTTTCTGTGAAAACAATTGGCGTAAAGATTTAGATCATTAACATACCAATAGGTTTAGTAGGATTACCCTTGTTCTGTTGAATTGTGGAATAAGATAGGACAGCAAATGCCGTTTTGACCTTCCGACAAGCTTCCACAAGAAAAGAAGAAACATTGAAGAACCCTAGGGTGCCTGAACATTTAAGATCTATCAACACTAGAACCCTACCATCTCACAGGTTTGTATAGACATATATATTCTCTAACCATGTGTAGATTGGAGAAAAAGATCAGCGTCATAAGAATTCAAACCACATCTCAAGTGACAGAAACAGATGTTGCACTACTCACAAATTCCATCATGTGAGTCATGGTAAGTATGATCAAGAAAGGTGAGATAGTCTTGCTCATGGACTTTAAACTTAATGAGTAGTTATCTTTTAATTTTTGTATTCCACTGCATGTTTACTTTAAATAATCCATACATCCATCTCATTTAGTTTAAATTTTCTTATATCAAATCCACAGCATGTTTAGTTCCATTCAAATATCCATCCCACTTGCAACTTTTATTAAAAAAATTCTCACCATGATCATGCACTTTCATCTCTATTTGAGTAAATCTCTAAAATGCTTTCATGCTACTGTTGTCTGCTATAGTATGCTTGGGTTTGGGGTATATTCATACATGTTTTAAATTAAGCATGGTGCTTAGTTCAGGAGTGCTAATCTTACTTCCAAAGGCTTTTTAAATTAAGCGTGGTGCTTAGGTTGAAAATGCTTAACCAAAAATATGCTCTAGTAGATGGCAGTTATTTTGTTAGACTAACTCCTGCAGAAAACTCTTAAATTCAATTTGGGAAAGTCCCGAGATGAACTCACCCTAGAGATAAAACAAGGCACATTATGAACTCCAATAACTTTGCACAAAGAAGACAGCCCATCCTTCATGGATGGAAGATCTGTGAGTATCAAAGTTTATTCACTTCGTCTTTTGCTACAAGTTATTTTTGCCTTGAACCATGCTAAAATGCAATGGACAAATAAAATTTGTTAAAAAAACATGATAAACAAAACCTATGCTAAAGTAATCCTAAAACCATCTTTTCATTAGCATAGATGAAAATCACACAAATTATGGATAACAACCTGTATTTCAAATTTGTTGTATTCCTTCGGGTATGTGTCTATTAACAGTTTGTAGGAAAAATGAATATAAACTATGCCTGTTCAAGGTTTGGTATGAACCTACCAAACCACCACTACAGCTGTGGAAGTGGATGAACAAATCGATAGGCTAAGAGCAACATCAAACGACAACCTAGCATTAAGCTTTCCCAAGACTCAAGCTTGGATGCTGATGAGAAGCAAGATGTAACCCACCTTGTGTTATCTAGAATACATCTGCTCCCATCATCTTTGGAGACACTGATTCACACGTCGACAGTATGAACCAGGACAACGAGATGCCACTACATCATGGCGTGCAATCTCGTGTCAACAAAAATGTCATCAATCAGTGGTGGTCTGTCTTGTGGAATCATGAACAACCATGGGCACAAGAAGACATCCCTAAGTCATCAGAGATAAAGCTTTCATGCAAATTCCAATGAGGTTCCATCCTTGACAATCAAGACGGCTGACGTATCGCTTACAAAGAACAACTCTCTGACATGCTGCTAGAAGACAAAGATAATCAAGGAGGAACTTGAGTTTGCATCTCCAATGAACCCCAACTCGTCAACCAAGGATGAACAAAAATCAAGAAAGGTTGATGGAAGAAGAGCATGCAATTGTTCATATCGTCATCTCTAGGATCGAGGCTGTGGCAGAACCTCCTAAATTATAGGGCCCACATGCACTTGTCACTGTCCAACGACCTTTGACATTCATGCACATGTTCCTGGTAACTTAAGAGGACTGTCAGGTGTCCTCGGAGAACCCCGAATCATCCACGATTTCTGAGCAGGATCACATTACAGAGTCATTGCAGTATTATAACATTTATTCAAATATATACATCAGAGTAAAAACAGCGGAAGACTTACAGTAACATAGTTTACAAACCATTAGTTTCAAACCATACAAACTAAGTTCGATAATTATTACAAACCATAGTAGTAGTGGAGTGGCATTATAACATAATACAAAACACACAATAGAACTGCCCTGCCCAAGGACCACACATTTACTTCTCATCGTCAGAATGAACAATAGTCATGCAGCACGATCCAAAACAGATCTGCTCATGAGGCTCACCTGCAACAAGGGTCAACGAACCCTGAGTACAAAAGTACTCAACAAGACTTAACCGAAATAAGAACTGATAAACTTAGGAATGCTAGGCTCAGGGATTCAAGGTATAGCTTTAGCAATAATCAAAGTTCTTTTGCGTAAAAGCTTTTTAACAAAATTCTTTATTTCGACAGTTAAAACTTCATAAAATCCTATACAAAGATGACATGATCCGTATTGAGATCATGAAACTTCATATCCAACACCTTCTCAAGTTCAGTTATTAAACTACGATGATGAACAGAGAAGTGAGTCTCCATAACCGAGGAGCAACGACGATTCGAACCGATTATAACCCAGCTGGGGATTCCAGACCACATGACATATGCAGGTCCCCGACCTACATATACCAACCTATTCTCGGATCCTCTAAAACAAGAACGGGTCCGCGCCACCCGAGAATACAGTACTCCACCAATCCTAGCCCATTGCCACGTGGGTACACGCTATTCTCACCATCTCTCCACTCCTAGTGGTGCAGTAGCCATTCTCGTCATAGAATCGCCAAGTTAAGGCTTACCGGAGTATGTGGTTAGTACTACAAAGTCTCACCGCACACAGTTCAACAACGGACGACCTTAACCGACACAGGCGGAAAGAACCCACTCATAAGACCTCCATGTCTTGTGGCTCACACACACCGAGTCCGCCCGGTCTAGATTTATTACTTCACATGCTCATATTTCATGATAACATAAGTAACCAAAGATCCATTTAAAACTCGCAGGTGACAGGTAATCACCCGACTAAGCATGACTAAGCATAACTAGTCATTTACGAATAAAACAGGTAATCAAGGTAGATATGGAAAAGCAAGGCTGGTAATGCACCAATTAGGTTTCCACTTGACTTCTAATCACTTAATGCAGTACAGGAAAGCAAAAGCGAAATTAATTTGTAAAACACAAGATAGGATTGTATGCATCCGGGGCTTGCCTTCGTTGACGGAAAAGTCCGGTTCCTAGCACGTTCCACAAGTATTCGATCCGACCTCAACAGACGGATTAACCTCCTCCACAACTTGATTAACTACCACGTGTTCACCTTCGTTCACTACACGTAGTAACAATGCCATGTTTAACATGATGCGGAATACGAAACATGATGCTCGATGATGGATGCAAAAGTTAACAACTGGAATACAACTTTCCTTTGCGGTACAGTTACAAGTCAAACTAACTAAACCTTTCCAGAATACTAACATCAATTGCCAAAGATCATTACCAACTAATGACCCAAGGACATCACTCAATCAAAAATTCAAACAAAACCTAAATCACTAAAGGTTACTATTTGCTTTTATGAATTAATTATTTAATTAATAATTATGAAATAAATCAACTTGTTCCAATTGACCTCCAAATTTTTGTAAATGTTTATCACATGATAAGTAAGTGGACAAAACAAATTTCATAATTTTTGGACAATTAAATAAGCCTAGAAAAATCATGGAAATCCATTTATTAATAAATTGGGCAATATTCATCACATTCAAAAACTACTGATAAATCAATATTTCATATTTTTCCTAAATACTATTCATCACAGAGAGGTCACACAAAAATTTTCATAATTTTTGGAGCTCTAAATAAATCTACACAAAAATAACAAAAATAGACACTATTCATTCATTCCTGAAAATAGAAAAATCCATTTTTGAACTACACAGTCACTGACATCCCGACCCCACCCGTCATCGTCTACCTCCCGCCTTGACCACAACGGCGACGGCGCTGACCGACGAAAACTCGCCGCCGGTGAGACCAACGGCGAAGGCAATTGCACTAACACGCTCCCCACGACTCTGCGCATCAACTGACGTCCTTAGTTGCATCGATTGCGGCACCAAATGAGCACGGCACCAGCCATGGCAGACACATCGGCATGGCGGCGCTACGCCGACAAAACAAGGCCGGTAGCAATTAAACAACTGGCCTAGGAAGACTCAGGAGCTCACCCCGATCACGTTGGAGTCGATGACCGAGCCGGAGGATCAACGGAGAGGAAGATCGACGATCACAGCAGTTGCGGCGGTGCGAGCAACGTCGACGGCGAAGTCCTGGTGGCTGCGGTGGACAATTTGATCAAGCATCAAGGTACAAAGCACCACGGCATCGTGGCGAAACGGAATCATGGCCCGGCAAGGACAGAGACTCACCGCAGCACGCTGGCCACGGCGACGCGCACACCACGGGGTGCTGCCGGCCACAAAGAAGAAGAGCGATGAACGGTGACTCCCGGCAAAATCAAGCTGCCATGGCAGGTTGGCTGAGCGTGTGAGGAGCAGGCAGAGCTGTGACAAGCTTTGCAGCGGCTGGAGTGCGCTAAAGCGACGGTGAGAGCTCGCCGGAGTTATGGCAGTGACGACGGCAAAAGCAGAGCAAGGAAGCGGGGCAAACGGCGACGGCCAAGGCTAAATAGAGCGCCTCAGAAGTGCAAGGAAGCCACGCAGGAGACTTCTCTGTGCCAGCGTGAAGTCGAGGACGTCCACGCGCGCGCCTGGAAGCGAACCAAAGGTCGCCAGCAATGTAGCTTAGGCGGTGAACACTGTCCACAGTAATTACAGAATTGCCATTCATTTTCAAATTCAAATTACTCCCAAATTTGTATAACAACTCAAAAATCTCCAAAATAAAAGTTGTTCAAAATCAAAAGTTCTACAACTTTGGTTTTATAACCAACCCCTAATTCAGTATACATTTTGAAATGAACTTTTGAATTCAAATAGGGAATATTTAACGAATTACGCCTTTTCGAATTACTTTAAATTTTTCATAACAACTTTAAAAACTCCAAAAACAAACTTTGTATAACTTGACAAGATCTACACTTTTGCTTTAGGCTCAACCCCAAAATATGCTTAGATTTTGAAATGAGTTTTTAGGGTAGAATTTAAATGCTGAAAATCAGGGTTTTCTCGAAAATTCCAAATCCAAACCAAATTTTGAACTTGATTCAAACAATTCAATTCAACACTCCATAACATAAATGTAAACTTGTTTTAGTGAATGCATATCAAAGTTTTCAATATGACCAATGCCTTGCAATGCATATGATGACATGTCCTGTTTTTAATATTTAAACACCCGGGGTGTTACAATCCTTCCCCCTAAAAGAAATCTCACCCCGAGATTCAAAGCCATAGGGTAAGTAATGGAAAAGGAAATGTGTCAGTCAAAACACATCCAAAATCTGTCCATAAAATAGCTTGAGGTCCCTTTACAAAACACAACTGGTAACAACCTAGCTCAACTAACATTACTCTTCTATATTGACGCAAGAAACTCTAGAAATTTTTCTAATAAGTAATCTTTTGATTCCCAAGTAGCTTCTTCTTCTGAATGTTGATTCCATTGTATCTTATAGAACTTGATTGATCCTTCTTCGAGTAACACGATCTTTCTGATCCAAAACTCGGATAGGATATTCGGAATAAGGTCAATCTGGTTCAAGTTCCACTCCTTCAACCTCAACATTCTGCTCAGGCACTCAGAGACACTTCTTCAATTGAGAAACATGGAACACATCATGCACAGCTATGAGATGTTCTGGTAATTTCAAGCGATATGCCACTTTTCCATACCTCTCTAAAATTTGAAATGGTCCAATATATCGAGGTGCCAACTTGCCTTTAACACCAAAACGGGTAACTCCCTTCATTGGTGATACTTTCAGATATACAAAATCTCCTTTATTAAACATCAATGGTCTACGTCGTCTATCCTGCATAACTCTTTTGTCAGGATTGAGCTATCTTCAAATTACTTTGTATTTGCTTAACCTTGTCTTCTGTTTCTTTTACAAGGTCAACCCCAAAGAACCTTCTTTCTCCAGGCTCAGACCAACTTAGCGATGTTCTACATCTATGACCATAGAGTGCTTCAAATGGAGCCATTCTAATGCTTTCCTGATAACTATTATTGTATGAGAACTCGGTCAAAGGTAAGCATTCGTCCCACTTATTAGAATAGTTAAGGACACAACACCTTAACATATCTTCAAGCACTTGATTGACTCTTTCAGTTTGTCCATCGGTCTACGGATGATAAGTTGTACTATACAGGAGCTTGGTACCCAATGAAGAATGCAATTGTTTCCAAAAGTTGGAGACAAACTGTGTACCCCTATCGAACACAATAGTCTTAGGTACTCCATGGAGACTCACAATTCGCTCCAAATACATCTTGGCATACCGTATAGTGGGATATGTATTCTAAACTGGAAGAAAATGTGCTGACTTGGTTAGTCGATCTACAATAACCCATATTGAGTCAAATCCCTTTGATGTCTTGGGTAGACCAATAATAAAGTCCATACTTATGTCCTCCCACTTCCAAGATGGAATAGGTAATGGTTGTAATTCACCAGCAGACCTCAAATGTATAGCTTTCACCTTTTGGCAAGTATCACACTTTGCGATGTATCTAGCAATCTCTATTTTCATTTTAGTCCACCAAAATCTTTGTTTCAAGTCATGGTACATCTTGTTACTTCCCGGATGGATAGATAACCTAGTAGCATGTGCCTCATCTAGAATTGACTGTCGCAACTCAGTAACTTTTGGTACCACCAGGCAATCCTTGAACCATAACACACCTTCATCATCTATGCTGAAGCATTCTGCTTTTCCATTCCTGGCCCTTTCTTTGATATGGGTTATACCCTTGTTTTCTTTCTGAACAACAATAACTTGATCTCGAATAGTGGCTTCAACAATTATGTTGGTCAAACTACCTTGTTGAATTACTTCTACATTCAACTTCTCCATTTCTTGACATAAAGTCAAACCCATTGTTCTCACTGCCAGACAATTGCTATAACTTTTGCAACTGAGGGCATCTGCAACCACATTTGCTTTACTGGGGTGATAATGTACTTCTAAGTCATAATCTTTAATCAGTTCTAACCATCTTCTTTGTCGCATGTTCAACTCTGATTGAGTAAAAATATACTTTAAGCTCTTGTGGTCTGTATAAATATGGCACGTATTACCAAGTAGGTAATGCCGCCAAATCTTCAGAGCATGGACCACAGCTGCTAATTCTAGATCATGAGTTGGATAGTGTTTTTCATGTTGCTTAAGTTGCCTGGATGCATAGGCAATGACTCGGCCTTCTTGTATCAACACACATCCAATACCAATACCTGAAGCATCACAATAAACATCAAACGGCTTCTTGATATTAGGTTGGGCTAATACTGGTGCAGTGGTCAACAGTCTCTTCAAAGTCTGGAAAGCCTCTTCACAATCAGTTGACTAGACAAACTTGACTTGGTTCTTCAACAACTCAGTTATGGACTTGGATACTTTAGAGAAATCTAGAATAAATTGACGGTAATACCCTGCCAAACCTAGAAAACTCCGAACTTGATGAACTGTGGTTGGTGGTTTCCAATCAAGCACATCCTTCACTTTGCTTGGATCAACTGCAACGCCTTCAGCTGACAAGACATGTCCAAGAAATTGTACTTCCTTAAGCCAAAAATCACACTTGCTGAACTTGGCATATAGTTGATGTTCTCTCAAGCGGGTCAGAACAATTCTGAGATGTTTCGCATGTTCTTTCTTATTCTTGGAATATACTAGGATGTCATCAATAAACACCACTATAAACTTATCTAGCTCAGGCATGAATACTGAATTCATCAGTACATGAAATGAGCTGAAGCATTTGTCAAACCAAAAGACATTACCAAGTATTCATATAATCCATATCTGGTGGCAAATGCCGTTTTGGAAATATCTTCAGGCTTTATCTTGATTTGGTGATATCCTAACCTCAAATCTATCTTGGAGAAAACTTTGGCTCCAGCCAATTGATCAAAAAGCAAATCTATCCAAGGTAATGGATACTTATTCTTGATGGTCACTTCATTCAATGGATGGTAGTCGACACATAACCTCAGGGTCTCATCTTTCTTTTTCACAAAAATTGTCGGACATCCCCAAGGTGAGGAACTAGGTTGGATAAACCCCTTCTCAATCAATTCTTGCAACTGAGTCTTCAACTCGGCTAACTCCTTAGGTGGCATCCTATAAGCTCTTCGAGAAATCGGAGCTATTCCAAGTTGCAACTCTATGTTAAACTGAACATCCCTATCAGGCGGTAGACTGGGTAAATCTTTAGGAAACACATCTGAAATTCACACACTACCGGAATATCTCTAATCTCTTTGATAGCAGTTGCACAAACCTTGCCCACTGATCTTCTTAAGGTTGGAAGTTGGATGAGAAGTTGAGAATTACTATCAGGTAAACTCACCCTTAATGTCCTATTCAAAGCATCTATAACAGCCTTATGCTGATATATCCAATTCATTCCCAAGATTACATCTATATCCTGATCCTTAAGGATAATCATGGTAGTGGGAAAAATATGCCCACCCAGGTTTATGGGTACCTGGTATACCATTTCCTTAGTATACAGATGTCCCCCGAGCGACGTTATAAAGAAATTTTCCTTTGTTGCCCCAATTGAAATTTCATGCTTTACCACAAATGTTCTATTGATGAATGAATGAGATGCACCCGAATCAAAAAGTATAACTGCAGGGTGATTGGCAATAGGAAACATACCCATCATCACTGGCTCCCCTTCCGGAATTTCTCTAGCTTGAATATAGAACACCCGTCCTATCTTCCTCTCATCTTTGCCCTTCTAAGCATTCTGATTGGGGTTCTTGTTTGGTGCCTGACCCTGTTGTTGATTGGCAGGGGCCTTCTGATAATTTTGATTAGCCTGCCTGGGATATGGGCATTCCCTGGAGAAATGACCAGTCCTTCCACAATTGTAACATGGATAATTGTGACCCTAGGACGTTGGAGCATTGCCACCAGGAGCATTGGTCGACTGTGAATTCGGGTAGGTTATAGCAGGACAGACATTTGACTGTTGCCTAGCTTGAGACTGTAGCGGACGATAAGGAGGATGATTATGATTTACTGGATGATAGATCACCCTCTACCTCTTTTGATTTCCCCCAAAAGATCCAGACAGCATACTCTTTTTCTTTTTGAGCTCCTTATGTTGCCGATACTTTGACTCTAAAGCAATTGCAATATTTACTGCCTCATGATAAGTAACATTAGTACAAGTTGTCATCATTGTCTGCAGCTTGGTATTCAGACCTCTCATAAACCATCTCTTCTTCTTGGCATCAGTATTGACATGCTCAGATACATATTGTGATAGGTGATTGAATCTTCCCACATACTGCATCACTATTTGATCTCCTTGCTTCAAAGCAAGGAATTCATCTAGCTTCATAGCCATAACTCCTTCAGGGATATAATGGGCTCTGAAGGCAGTACGGAACTCAGCCCAAGTTTTTGGGATGCCAGCTGGTTGCATAGCCACTAAGTTTGCCCACCAAACACTTGCTGCTCCTCTAAGTTGCTGAGCGGCAAACGTAGGTTTCTGATACTCCATGCATGGGATAAGATCAAATTTCTGCTCCATGGTTTGAAGCCAGTCATCAGCCTCCAATGGTTCATCTGCCTTGGTGAACATCGGTGGTCTTGTGTCTGTAAAATCAACATATGTGGCCTCCTGTCTGTTATGATGGCGACCACGGTTTCCGTGCATCTGATTTTGATTACTCTGAGCTATCTCATGAAGCAAACGAGAATTTTCGGCCATCACATTGACAAGTGCGGTTATAGCATCAGCCAGATTTGTTAGAACTGGTGGTGGATCTGAAATACCGTCCACATCTTGTGAAGTTCTCAAAATATACGAACCCCGCATACAACGCATCTGCTCATAACAAACCAAACTTTATTACAAGTCTTTATTGAATTGCACTAAAGCTTACTCCAGACACATTACATAGAGTTTACTAATATAAACACAAACCCGCAAGTACAAAAACAAGACTACATAACTTAACTAGAACTAACTATTATACAACTCTACTCCTTTCCTTGATTACTTCAAACTTCAGGCTCGGTATCCATTCCGGAAATATTACCGCCTTCATTATCACTTTCATCGATCATTACTAATTCTTCAGGATCTTCTTCTTCTTCCTCTTCTGATTCGTCATCATCGGCAATGATGACACCGGGGTCTATGGCATCAGCTTGGGGTTCATGATTTGGATCTAGTAGATTGCTTAGCCTATGAACTTCCTCATGCAGATAAGTATTATGTTCTTCTAAATCTTCTACATAGAATTCTAGCTCATGAGTTCTAGCTCTAGCTACATTTTCCCTATGCCAAGCTTCATTCCTTCCTTCCACCATACGAACTAACATACGTTCACAGTTCCTATACACGGTGGTGAGATGCCTCAATTGATCCTGTAATTCTCCTATATGTATGGCATACAAAGCCCTATCTCTAGTAGCTTGTGCTAACTCTGTAGAAATCCTTTGTATCTCTGCCTAGGGATTAGGCCTAGAGCTACTATTGCTAGCACCATCATTCCTAGGGGCAAGTTGGTGACGAGGAACTCCTTTGGGTCCAGTGGACTTACAGGGCATCATCTTGGTACGAGCCATACTGTAGGAGGCCAATTTAATCCAAGTAAGACCATTTGATCAAAGTCTAAAGAGCAACTAGGATGGATTACATTACTCAAACCAGACTCACTACTCAACTCCAGACTCCGAGGTGAAGGAAGTAACTAGTGAATTAATCATGATGCATGAATCGTTCTTATGAACAAAACCATCAAAGCTTATAATGCACATAAACAACATTTGTTTTTATATAGGCCATAGTAAGATTACTACTCCACCACACAAAACCTTTTTAATCCAATAGGGAATGGTGAGAAAGAAATAAGATAAGTCAGAAGCAATTTGGACCAAATTAACAAGTTAAATTTAGTCATCCCAAATCATTTTGAAGTTTTTATAAAACAATACAACAAAAACTTTATAACGATCGCTCTGATACCATTCTGTGGCAAAACCTCCTAAATTATAGGGCCCACATGCACTTGTCACTGTCCAATGACCTTTGACATCCATGCACATGTTCCTAGTAACTTAAGAAGACTGTCGGGTGTCCTCGGAGAACCCCGAATCATCCACGATTTCCGAGCAGGATCCCGAATCATCCACGATTTCTGAGTAGGTTGTTAGAACTGGTGGTGGATCTGAAATACCGTCCACATCTTGTGAAGTTCTCAAAATATACGAACCCCGCATACAACGCATCTGCTCATAACAAACCAAACTTTATTACAAGTCTTTATTGAATTGCACTAAAGCTTACTCCAGACACATTACATAGAGTTTACTAATATAAACACAAACCCGCAAGTACAAAAACAAGACTACATAACTTAACTAGAACTAACTATTATACAACTCTACTCCTTTCCTTGATTACTTCAAACTTCAGGCTCGGTATCCATTCCGGAAATATTACCGCCTTCATTATCACTTTCATCGATCATTACTAATTCTTCAGGATCTTCTTCTTCTTCCTCTTCTGATTCGTCATCATCGGCAATGATGACACCGGGGTCTATGGCATCAGCTTGGGGTTCATGATTTGGATCTAGTAGATTGCTTAGCCTATGAACTTCCTCATGCAGATAAGTATTATGTTCTTCTAAATCTTCTACATAGAATTCTAGCTCATGAGTTCTAGCTCTAGCTACATTTTCCCTATGCCAAGCTTCATTCCTTCCTTCCACCATACGAACTAACATACGTTCACAGTTCCTATACACGGTGGTGAGATGCCTCAATTGATCCTGTAATTCTCCTATATGTATGGCATACAAAGCCCTATCTCTAGTAGCTTGTGCTAACTCTGTAGAAATCCTTTGTATCTCTGCCTAGGGATTAGGCCTAGAGCTACTATTGCTAGCACCATCATTCCTAGGGGCAAGTTGGTGACGAGGAACTCCTTTGGGTCCAGTGGACTTACAGGGCATCATCTTGGTACGAGCCATACTGTAGGAGGCCAATTTAATCCAAGTAAGACCATTTGATCAAAGTCTAAAGAGCAACTAGGATGGATTACATTACTCAAACCAGACTCACTACTCAACTCCAGACTCCGAGGTGAAGGAAGTAACTAGTGAATTAATCATGATGCATGAATCGTTCTTATGAACAAAACCATCAAAGCTTATAATGCACATAAACAACATTTGTTTTTATATAGGCCATAGTAAGATTACTACTCCACCACACAAAACCTTTTTAATCCAATAGGGAATGGTGAGAAAGAAATAAGATAAGTCAGAAGCAATTTGGACCAAATTAACAAGTTAAATTTAGTCATCCCAAATCATTTTGAAGTTTTTATAAAACAATACAACAAAAACTTTATAACGATCGCTCTGATACCATTCTGTGGCAAAACCTCCTAAATTATAGGGCCCACATGCACTTGTCACTGTCCAATGACCTTTGACATCCATGCACATGTTCCTAGTAACTTAAGAAGACTGTCGGGTGTCCTCGGAGAACCCCGAATCATCCACGATTTCCGAGCAGGATCCCGAATCATCCACGATTTCTGAGTAGGATCACATTACAGAGTCATTGTAGTATTACAACATTTATTCAAATATATACATCAGAGTAAAAACAGCGGAAGACTTACAGTAACATAGTTTACAAACCATTTGTTTTAAACCATACAACTAAGTTCGATACTTATTACAAACCAAAGTAGTGGAGTGGCATTATAACATAATACAAAACACATAATAGAACTGCCCTGCCCAAGGACCACACATTTACTTCTCATCATCAGAATGAACAATAGTCATGCAGCACGATCCAAAACAAATCTGCTCATGAGGCTCACCTACAACAAGGGTCAACGAACCCTGAGTATAAAAGTACTCAACAAGACTTAACTGAAATAAGAACTGATAAACTTAGGAATGCAGGCTCAGGGATTCAAGGTAGGGCTTTAGCAATAATCAAAGTTCTTTTGCGTAAAAGCTTTTTAACAAAATTCTTTATTTCGACAGTTAAAACTTCATAAAATCCTATACAAAGATGACATGATCTGTATTGAGATCATGAAACTTCATATCCAACACCTTCTCAAGTTCAGTTATTAAACTACGATGATGAACAGAGAAGTGAGTCTCCATAACCGAGGAGCAACGCTGATTCAAACCGATTATAACCCAGCTGGGGATTCCAGACTACACGACATATGCAGGTCCCTGACCTACATATACCAACCTATTGTCGGATCCTCTAAAACAAGAATGGGTCCACACCACCCGAGAATACAGTACTCCACCAATCCAGCCCATTGCCACATGGGTACATGCTATTCTCGCCATCTCTCCACTCCCAGTGCGCAAGTAGCTATTCTCGTCATAGAATCGCCAAGTTAAGGCTTACCGGAGTATGTGGTTAGTACTACAAAGTCTCACCACACATAGTTCAACAACGGACAGACCTTAACCGACACAGGCGGAAAGAACCCACTCACAAGACCTCCATGTCTTGTGGCTCACACACACCGAGTCCGCTTGATCTAGATTTATTACTTCACATGCTCATATTTCATGATAACATAAGTAACCAAAGATCCATTTAAAACTCGCAGGTGACAGGTAATCACCCGACTAAGCATGACTAAGCATAATTAGTCATTTACGAATAAAACAGGTAATCAAGGTAGATATGGAAAAACAAGGCTGGTAATGCACCAATTAGGTTTCCACTTGACTTCTAATCACTTAATGCAGTACAGGAAAGCAAAAGCGAAATTAATTTATAAAACACCAGATAGGATTGTATGCATCCGGGGCTTGCCTTCGTTGATGGAAAAGTCTGGTTCCTACGATGTTCCACAAGTATTCGATCCGACATCAACAGACAGATTCACCTCCTCCACAACATGATTAACTACCCCATGTTCACCATCGTTCACTACACGTAGTAACAATGCCATGTTTAACATGATGCGGAATATGAAACATGATACTCGATGATGGATGCAAAAGTTAACAACGGAATACAACTTTCCTTCGCGGTACAGTTACAAGTCAAACTAACTAAACCTTTCTGGAATACAAACATCAATTTCCAAAGATCATTACCAACTAATGACCCAAGGACATCACTCAATCAAAAATTCAAATAAACCTAAATCACTAAAGGTTACTATTTGCTTTTATGAATTAATTATTTAATTAATAATTATGAAATAAATCAACTTGTTCCAATTGACCTCAAAATTTTTGTAAATGTTTATCACATGATAAGTAAGTGACAAAACAAATTTCATAATTTTTGGACAATTAAATAAGCCTAGAAAAATCATGGAAATCCATTTATTAATAAATTGAGCAATTTTCATCATATTCAAAAATTACTAAAAAACATTATTTCATATTTTTCTTAAATACTATACATCACAGAGAAGTCACATAAAAATTTTCATAATTTTTGGAGCTCTAAATAAATCTACACAAAAATAACAAAAACAGACATTATTCATTCATTCCTAAAAATAGAAAATCCATTTTGAACTACACAGTCACTGACATCCCGACCCCACCCGTCATCGTCTACCTCCCGCCTTGACCACGACGGCGACGGCGCTGACCGACGAAAACTCGCCGTCGATGAGACCAGCGGCGAAGGCAATTGCACTAACACGCTCACCACGACTCTGTGCATCAACTGACGTCCTTAGTTGCATCGATTACGGCACCAAATGAGCACGGCACCGGCCATGGCGGATACGTCGGCATGGCGGCACTATGCCGGCAAAACAAGGCCGGTAGCGATTAAACAACTGGCCCAGGAAGACTCAGGAGCTCACCCCGATCACGTTGGAGTCGATGACCGAGCCGGAGGATCAACAGAGAGGAAGATCGATGATCACAGCAGCTACGGCTGCGCGAGCAACGTCGACGGCGAAGTCCCGGTGGCTGCGGTGGACAATTTGATCAAGCATCAAGTTACAAAGCACACGGCATCGTGGCAAAACTGAATCACGGCTCGGCAAGGACAGAGACTCACCGTAGCGCGCTGGCCACGGCGATGCGCACACCACAGGGGTGCTGCCGGCCGTGAAGAAGAAGAGCGATGAACGGTGACTCCCGACGAAATCAAGTTGCAATGGTAGGTCGGCTGAGCGCGTGAGGAGCAGGCAGAGTTGTGGAAAGCTTTGCTGAGGCTGGAGAGGCACTACGGCGACGACATAGACTCGCCGGAGATGAGCAAGGGCGACGGGAAAAACAGAGAAGAAGAAAGAACGACGGCGACGGTGTCTCGGCCATATAGAGCGGCTCAGAAGCTCAAGGAAGCCATGATGGAGCCCTTTCCTGCGCCAGCGCGATGCCACAGACGGCCACGACGCACCTGGAACGCCGAAGAAGGTCGCCGACCATGTAGCTTAGGCGGTGAACACTGTTCACAGTAATTACAAAATTGCCATTTGTTTTCAAATTCAAATTACTCCCAAATTTGTATAACAACTCAAAAATCTCCAAAAAATAAAAGTTGTTCAAAATTCAAAGTTCTACAACTTTGCTTTTATAACCAACCCCTAATTCGGTCTACATTTTGAAATGAACTTTTGAATTCAAATAGGGGATATTTAACGAATTACGCCTTTTCGAATTACTTCAAATTTTTCATAACAACTTTGAAAACTCCAAAAACAAACTTTGTATAGCTTGACAAGATCTACACTTTTTCTTTTAGGCTCAACCCCAAAATATTCTTAGATTTTGAAATGAGTTTTCAGGGTAGAATTTAAATGCTGAAAATCAGGGTTTTCTCGAAAATTCCAAATCCAAACCAAATTTTGAACTTGATTCAAACAATTCAATTCAACACTCATAACATAAATGTAAACTTGTTTTAGTGAATGCATATCAAAGTTTGCAATATGACCAATGCCTTGCAATGCATATGATGACATGTCCTGTTTTTAATATTTAAACACCCGGGGTGTTACAGAGGCTTAATACAAGGAAAGGTCCTGCTTAACGGACTATGAGCTCTCGTCAACAGGTAAATCGAATAAGCCATGAAGCCCTCACTGATAGGTACATCAGACAAGTTTCCTTTAGGTATGTTTGTCACTAATCATTTCAACAAAAAGGAAAATAAGAGGTATATTCAACCAAGCATTATACAACATACAATCACATTCATAGGAGAATTCTATCATCCAAGCTAGATTTTGCATTCTGCAAAATTTAAGTCTGGGGGATGGAGTTCTTCAAAAACATCTCATGCCTTGTTACTAATTTGCCTTGGTCATCTTTACCTTCATGATGTGCTCGACTGGCTAAATCACTAACAAATAAAAATCTAAATAATCATGCTCCCTTAGTTCATCATACATATTCTTGTTTTTACTTGAATGAATCTCTTTAGTCTTTTAAGCTTCCTTGTTCTACTACAAGTATGCTTCGGAATATTATTCAGACATGATTATTGAATCAAAACATACTTGTATAGAATTTGGTTGTATATATGGACTAACCCTTGCAGGAAAATATTCAAATTTTGTTGGGAATATTAGGAGATCATTCGTAGAAACAGATCAAGGTTTGAGGTATTTTTCAAAACAAGTTTACACATCTTTGCCTTAACCTTGTTGAAAATTTGAAGTAGTGGTGAACAATCAAGGTACACTATTTAAAACATGGGATAAAGATTCTATGCAAATTAAAATGTAAAAACCAACTTTTATGTAGCATAGAAGGTGACCTTTGGCTCTATGACAACACTATCCTTGTTTTGAATCATTTGTATATTCTTTCGAGTATGTGTTGTCCACTAATCCTTTGCAGAGAACAAACAATGAGTAGAGCAAAAGGTCTAACACAATGCCAAGATCCATAAAATAAAGAACAAAAAGATGGCATGACAAAAGAATAAGAAAGAAGGAGTGCGACATAGGAGACAAGATGCTCATGAATAGCTCAAGCAAGGGAACCTTCAAGCAGGAAGATAAGATCACCACAAGTCTTCTACCCTTCATCACATGGTGTCATCACGCTTCAATAATTAAGGTAACATCTTAAGGTAAGTGGTCATCATTTTCCTCTTGATCTTGGTATGCACATAAACTAAGAAACAAACATGTTTGAGTTACAATTTTCCAACCTGATCAACTCAACATGTCTTGTTCCTTAAGTTTGTTCATAGAACCACTTTCTTGATCTCAGTCTTAACCAAATGAGCTAAAATGTTGCATATCTTACCCTTGGAAGATAATAATCATAATCATGTAAAGTTTGATACATTATAAAGATGGACAATCCTTCCATAGGTTAAGCAACTCCACTCTTTTTATCATAGTCAAAATACTACATCCTTCTGATCTTATCACCCATGTTATAAGAATAAATAATGCACATAGCATTAGCTCTATCATGATTCAATGTGCTTAAGGCTAGAGAAGAGTAAATAAAGTTTTGGTTCTATTGGTGTTTTTCCACTAACAGAGCCCATGCACTTGATCTCTACCTTGTCTTTATGAGTAGAACACACTTTGAGTAAAGTGTGGGGGAGTCAATCCCCCAAATTCTACAAATGGAAGTTCTAAATTCAACAACAAGCTTACAACCATTGATGAGAGGACACCTATCATCCAAGGTACGTTATACAATCATACACAATGGCAAGTAAGCATGGGACAGGAGATGGCCATCTTCCAACAACAACAGCAACAGCAAAATCAAAATTGGAAGGCTTCGTTCTAGCACCTCCACATCTAGCCATCTCGTTGAGCAACCATGACAACAACCAGCTTGGGGGAGAAGGCATTCCCCATGTATCTAGATAAGTATTTCTTTCCTTTTATTATTCTTAGTTTGCTTTATATATATTAGAAAAAAAGATGAATAACTAAAAACAAAATAAATAGTTATCCTTATAATAAGTATATGTAGTCATAATTATAATGTGTGATCTAAAAATGAAAACAAAATAAAGAGGGTGTGTCTAGTTTGCTTAATTTTTTTTAAGAGCTGAATAAAATAAAAAGGACTTTGAAGATAATCTCTTAAAATAAAAATGATGAATAGTTGCTCTGTTGTAATTCCTTTCAAGTACCTAGTTTTTAGCCTTGAATTCTCCTGAGTTTTGGATAAAACTGTTTTGATATAATAGTTTACTCTGAACTTGAAACTTATGGGTGGCATATGCTTGATTTAAGTCTAGGTAATTGACGGATATGATATGAGAAGGTCTGAGCTGCTGTTTATCTTGTTCCAAGTGACACTAAAGTTCTAAAGATTTATCTTTTGAAAAACACAAAAATGCTATGACGAGTTCTTGTATGACAAAGCTTGAATTCCTACCAGAGCCATACATGTTATTTAGGCTAGAAAAACTTCCACATATATGCTGCTTATTTTGCATTGAGTTTTATCAAGCTTTGTTGACCCTTATAAGAGGTTTGTCATGCTCTTAAAATTAAGATCACGTACACTCCACCCACATATGCACTACTTCTACACTAGGGGTAGGCGCAAAAACATGCCATTCCATCTAGATCCACCCAAAAATATTCTACTCCTACACTGGGAGTGAACACCAAAAACATGCTTGATAGGTTTTCCATCCACCAAATAAATGCTCTAAGTTCTTGTTGCTATCTCTCAAAAGTTCTGTTGCAGAAAAGAGGCATGGGCTATGCAAAAGTTATTCAGAAAAAAGAAGAAAAGAAAAAAGTTGAAAAAATGGACATGTGTCCGAGATATCTAAAACAATGGGTACTCATCTGCCCGCCTGAAAAAAAAACAAAAGATGAATAAGATAGCCCCTGCTCTCTAGCAAGTGTTTTCAAATTTCAAAAGAGAGAAATGTTTCCAAGGGGCATAGTAGAATTAGGTTAGCCACTATACATATATCCACCATATACATCCACACACATGCATATCTTGATTTGATTGTATGACTTAACTCCCTTTGGATCCGAGTTTTGACTTTATAATATATGTATTGCAAGTATGCTCTTTTATGCTTTCTCCACTCCTATGAGCTCCACATAAGCTTTAGTTGTAGGAAGAGAAGGGCATAACATCTTTATTGCCTTGGTGAGGATCCACAAATACTATATATTTTGAGAGACATGAGAGTGTCAAACAATGGAATCTCTGAGTTTTATTTTGAAAACTTATAAAAAAACTCCGAAACAATGGTGGAACAAAGAACTTGAGACATACTGCTTGACTTGATTGTTCTGTCTTTCAATTGCTCAAGACCCAAGTGAAGGCTAAGAAGCCCAATGGTTGAAGGTAATATGGGTAAGTTTAAAAGTCAGATCAATTTATTCTAATCCGGAGGAGAATTTTTGATTGAACACTTGTGTACTTTTGAGGAGTGAAAGCATTGTAGCAACTCCTGATCCATTGCTGAGTTTGGCTTTGCTCAGGGACTAGCAAAGGTTAAGTGTGGGGGAGCTTGTTGATGGTAGTTAACGTTCATCATAAACCGTCAATATAACTTATATAAATGCATAAAAAGGATCACCAACATAGGTCTAGGGGTTTAAACTAATAAATTCTACAAGTTTTGGTGAATCTATGTTTGCAGGAGGATTTACTCAGAAAACCATCAAGGAGGGCCTATTTGTCAAAGCAAATCACGTTTAACCGCAGTGAAACCAACATGGGAAGACTCTAGAACACTCCAGATGGCAAACAACCAAAGTAGAGTGTAGGTGGCTGCCATGTAGGGCTGGCCGATCCCACCTATAGGCCTCCCAGCCCCTAGGCCCACCTGTTAGCCCCTCCTTCGAATGTCGGTTCTCCACCGCTTCCTAGATTGCATCTACGCCGTTCTTTTAAGTCGGTTTGATCCAAGGGTCCAGAATTGATGCTTCGGCCTATATATAGCAGCCCCTACCCCCTCCCTAGAGCATCCCTAAAACCCCATTTCATACCTCATTCAGAGATCAAGATACACCAAGAGGATTAGGTCTAGACTCTCCAATGTAGTAAATTAGTGGCTCGGGAGTGAGGATCGAGTTGGGCTCATGCTCAAGTTCCGGATCTAGCCTTGGAGGCTCGACAAAGCCTTGTATCTTCACTCCCACATCTTGTAAGACTTATTATAAATTCATCATATTCCTATCTACATGCTATGCTTACTTTTAATATGTATCTTGCTTAGTTGAGGTTATCATTACTTTTATGTGCTGGTTTATAGAGCGCTTAGCCTGGTAGTTTATCGATTGGGCTAAGTAGCCAAGCCTCGTGTAAGCATGGTGCTTATATGATGCTCTGCCTATGAGTACACCCTGTTCTCTTGTTGGGTGGTAGCAGCAGAAGGTGATAGCCCCGTCTATCCTTTATAGTCCACTCCGAATTGAGCAGGTTCTTAAATTGTAGGACCGTAGTCACGTCGGTAGAGTTATCTATTGTGGGTACTCTACCGTCTAAGTGGTGTTCCGAAGTGCACAAGAATAGAGTTAGTCTTAACTATAGTTGGATGTATATATACTTTGACCATGTAATAAGAATGTCACAGGAATCTACCTCACTCGTTGCTCTCCCGAGTTGACTATTTTACGTTATCTTATAGATCTACCCCCTGAGTATCATTAACCTTAACTCCTATCATTACCTTCACCCCTGCTCTAGCCATGCTGGTATGTTGACTGATAGATACACCTTTGATATTCAATAAGTCTTTACTCCATTGTTTCCCTGTGTTAAAATATAAATAACGATACCTAGAATAATCCTAGTAAAATGCTACAATGGTATTCTGTGCGCTTATAGAATTCTACATATTCTATTTGCACATATAAATACCAACACTGCTCGACGTGGTCGACGCAGGGCATGCTACGGACCATCTCCTTCTTGTCGAGCTGCTTTAGGGCCTCGAAGTGAAGATATCTGAAATGCTCATGCCAGCACCACGCCTCATCGTCCCGGCGCGCAGCAAGGCAAAAGGGGTGCGCCACCTGGACATGAAGCACATAAAGGCGGTTGCTTCCCCGGTTCACCTTGGTGAGAAGGAGGCGGCTTCTATCCTAGATGCGCAACATGCCATCCTCAATCTCCACCCGTGAGCCATTCTCGTCCAGCTGCCCGACGCTGATGGAGTTCCTCAAGGCCAGAATGTAGTACACGTCGGTGAGGAGCCACTGCCTGCCTAGCCATCTCGGCCACCATGGCAGCAAGGCGCATTACGCGGTCATCGGCTCCTGCTGTGTCACCGCTAGGGTTGATCACCACACCGGCAGCGGCGTGGGCTCTCATGATCTGGCTGGAGGTGGACATGGCGCTCACTCACTCAAGAACCCTAAAAGGCTTTGATACCAATTGTTGGCCCAAATAGATCTTAGATTCAGATGTTGGAACTACCAGAGGGTAGCTTGGTCCTTGGCCGCTTGGATTGAAAGGAAATACAATGGCTTGGTTTTTACAATGAAACTCCCTTGCCCTTTATAGGCAGGGGGACTCCCACTTGCTACATCATATTCTAACCATTAAAGTGGATGTTGAGCATATTCCTAACACTAGGCTTGTAAGCCAAGGAAAGTAAAAGTGCAGGTAAAGTAAGATACAAGTGCGTTAGCACTAGGCTTATTTGTCAAATAGGAGGAGCAGATGGCCGCTCGTGCGCGCGTGAAGACGGGGATGGCCCCAGGCGGAAGGAGACCCGGCCCGCGTGTAGGGCGGACGGCCGCGCGCGTGCTGGTCGAAGAAGTCCCGCGACACGGCCCTGCGCGTGATGAAGATGCAGATGTGCTGACGATGGCGACAGGGCAACCCGTGTGAATACAGAGGAACCGCGACGGGCAACAGACGGCGGCACACGCGAAGGGCGTACGCCGACCGGAAAAAAATGGATCTAGGGTGATTAGGGATCAGATTAGCCCTAATTCGACCCTAAAACTTGCTTTGTTACCATGTAACTAACCTCTAGAATTTGAGAAGATAATCACTCCAGTAGTGGAGATAGCTACATATCTAGAGCCTCATGGGCCATATGGGCCTATATTAGATGGGTCTTCATATACTTAACACCAATTTACATTGAACCAAAACTCAGGAAAATAAAGAGATTTTATGAAATTCTAGTGAACAAACTAACATGACCTAGGAGGCTAGGACCTTCAATTCTGCAGTAACAAAGGCTAAAGAAAGGACTACAGTCCACTACAAAATGGAATTGTTGGTCAAGTACAACTTTTGCATGGTTTACCCAAGCCGAACGACTGCACCATGGCACCACCACCAATTTTTTTTTTCTGGTCTACTAGCAATGCCAGGATGCTGGCCAAATCAATATCAAACCCTGTATGTGCAATTATTGTAGGCAAATACAATCACTATAGTCAATATATATTACCGCAACAGCTAATATTGAACACTATAAGGTTCTTTAAAAGTTCATCTGTAGCAAATAAAAATATTGCAGGTCAAGTTAAAAGTCGGGGAATGATAGACTTTTAAAAGGACGTACTCAGTGCAGAGAGCTCCAGCTCTGTGCAAGGTCTGGAGAAGAGTGTCAGTGGCAAGCCTTACCTTCGCCTATGCGATGCGAGAAGACTGTGACTCGAACCCGGAACCTTCCGATCACTTGCACCAGGCCCGCCCTTCGATAGCAAGACTTTCATATCTGCAAAATTGAATGGCTACAGCTGCAGTACTTGACAAGCATCGGTAGCGAATAAAAATATTCAGCCTATTCGCTTGTTGGTTCCAGCCAGCCTAAACCAGCCAGTCAACAGTGTTTTCCTCTCACAATAAACCAGCACCAGCCAGCCCAAACCAGCCCAGAAACCAACCAGCGAACAGGCCGATTGTAGGTCAGAGTTAAAAGCCTGGGCATGATAGCAAGGCTTTCAGATCTGCAAAATTGAATGGCTATAGCTGCAGTACTTGAGAAGAAAACTATGTTTGCATAAACCTCTAAACAATTTTTTTGGATGCCAAAGATGCCTTAATAACCATATTTGGTCTAAGTGCACACAATTCTAAGGTTGATTCGGATGTAAAAATCCCAATCAATTGCACATTTATATGACTGGCAATGCGGCGTAACTATAACAGATATTTAGGAATATAAATTCAATGACAAATAGGCTGTCTCTATTTATGGATATTGTCCAAAAATAGGATGTCGTAGGATCATGTCATGTAACAAAAGTAAGTTTCATGGAGCGTTTCAGAGACATGGGATGATATTTAGTCGAGAGGGCAGATGATGTACTTGGTTTGGGGATGCCTGATTCAGCAAGCCTTGTGCAGAGAAAACCTTCCAACTGTTGAAAGCAACCATGATATACAGGTGGAACAAGTGAGATGAAACAGAAGTAAGCGAGATTACCACCATGGTATTGGTATTGTTATCTATACTTTGCTGAACAACTTCCATCTGATGTGCCAATGCCATGTCCAATGTTCATTTGAAGCTGATCGTCATCAAAGTGGCTATTGGCATGCATACAAATGATTAGTTAAAACATTGCATAAGATATTTGTGTGTCGGGTATAAGGCCAAGGAAAAAAAACAGAGGAGATGCTCAGCTGTAGAAGAAAAGAGAAGAATCAGCCATTAATATATAAAAGTAGCAGGTATGGGGATCATCAGGCTGTTCTCGTACAGGGACTTAGAGTGCAATGGCATGAGCAGGAAAAATGAACATGTCAAGCTTAGTATTATGCATATGTATATATGTGCATTCCATAGAGACTAATTGGAATGGTTTTTTTACCTGCCATTTTGTTAGGCCTTGTTTAGTTGAGTGAATTTGGATTTTGGGGCTACTGTAGCATGTTCGTTTTTATTTGGCAAATAGTGTTCAAACATGGACTAATTAGACTCAAAACGTTCGTCTCGTAATTTCCCACCAAACTGTGCAATTAGTTTTTTTTTCGTCTACATTTAATGCTCCATGCACGGGCCGCAAACATTCGATGTGACAGGTACTGTAGCAACTTTTTAGAAATTGGGGTGGAACTAAACAAGGCCTTAGTTGTCTAACAGATTTTGTCAATCCCACTACAGATCTCATAAAAACACATATAGTGAAGAATCAGTGTTAGCCAGGTCACTATTTTGAACCATGTTAAGTAGTTCGTTCAATGAATTACTAATACAGCAATTTCTTTTGAACCACATATTAGAACGAAGACAATTGTACGGACAGGAGTTGATTAACTGATTGTACACCAATGGATGCCTCCATCAGCGTCAATGTCACGTCAGGTCAGAGAATTTGGGGAGGACCGCCTGGCTCAAATTTTTGCAATTTGGTCCTTGTTTTGAAGAAAATTTACGTTTAGCCCCTTAGGAGACGTAAACTCATCTTTCGACTCTGGGGGTCGGCGCTAGGACTCATGGCTCCGAGGTAACACGTCTCGGTGCCACAGATCTTGGCTCCGAGGTGCCTGGCCGTGCACAGCAGGGCATCCTAGGTGGCATTGACGTAGCCAGTACCTCGGAGCCATAGATCTTAGCTCCGAGCTCGACGCCAAAATCTGTGGCTCTGACCTCGAAGCCGGATCCTGACGCCGAGCATGGATTCAAAACCCACGGTCAAGTTTCCCTTGCCGAGGCTACTTTTATTTCTTCCTTCTCCCTCTCGGGTTCTTTCTCTCCCTAACCCGCCCAATCTCTTGAATTGACGAATTTGACCTTGGATACTTGGATTTGATCCATACATCTTCGCGGACAAGGTATCCTCTCTCCCCTTATCATTTTTTACGCATTGATTTGGTATATATTACGTCTATTTGCAACCCTAGATACGTTATTACCTAATATTTGAAGTGATTTTTCATTTTTTTTTGTATTATATAACGGTAGGATGTCAAAGCGTGGTAAAGCTAGTAAGCCAAGGTAATCTCTTATTATCGTGTTATATTATGTTTTTATTTATGTGCAACAAATAAAAAACCCTAAGTTTAGGGTTTAATGTTTATTGCTTTCGGCTCTTAGAACAAATTTGGTTCAATTGTAGTTATGGCCGGATGACCGAAAATACTTCGACCCATTGCCTCTGCCTAGTGGTGTTCCAGTGCCCATGTGCTGGTACGGTGATCCTTGCAAGGTAGCTAAGTTCGATGAAGAGGACACATATAGACAAAGATATTGGATGTGTGCCAATTTTGTGTTTGAGCCTACACTTCATCAGCGCCGCATTAACAAGATGGTGAGAAATTGATGTTGTGTAATAATTATTTTGTGTCAAATGAAGTCTTGCATGATTTATTTGTTTTGTAACAATTGCATTTGTTGCAGACCCCTCCAGTGCTCTGTGATTTTGAGCTGTGGATCGACACTGAGATCAAGCCGGAAGACAAAGAGTGGATGCAAAAACTGTTATGGTGGAAGGCAGAGGACAAGGATATGATGAAGAAGAGACACGAGAGGAGGCTCTAGAAAAGGAGCACAAGGAAGAGGAGGAAAGGAGGCGTGTTGCTGTGTACAGGGAGGAGAGGGAGAGAAAGCTTGAGCGTGCACTCTGAGCGAAGACAGCGATGGAGGAGAATCCCGATGCCCAGAGAAAGGGAAAGTGGCCTCGTTACACTCAGTAGTCTTAATGACTTGCTAGTTCTATGGTTTATTCATGAACAATGTCGTCTAATCTTGGACTTTACATTGTGTTGTCATGTAATGCACTTTAAGTATGGACGTACCTAGGGCATGTTCTGCGTTATTTAGTTTGTTGTCATGTACTTCAAATGTTGTTATGTTGATTAATGTGCTCTATTATTAGACCTTTCATAGTGTTGTTCGTTTCATTATTTGTTGTCATAATATTGAGTTTAATATTGCATAGGTAGTGAAACGAGCTTACGTAGTGCAAATAAAACATAACGAAGTAGTGGATTACCTAATTCAACACACACCACACATGAAATAGCATGTGATAACATATACCAAACTAGGGTACAGAGGTCCTGGGCTAAACCTAACATGCCTTAGGTAATTGAAGCAAACAATAAGCACATGAAATGGCATGTGAGAATATGCGCCAAACAAGGGTACATAGTTCCTTTGACTAACCCTAAAATGCTTTAGGTGATTAAACCAAAAAAACAAACACATGGATGTGGCCCATTAAAAAGATTAATTTGTCCTAATAGTGTGGCCACATAGCAAATTGTGTTGCACCTTCTCTACAGTATCCTCCCATTGTTGGTGGTGGTGGCGGCGGAGGCCCCTTGTTCCTGTGAATAGGATAGGTGCAATATGGATCATTGCAGAGTGCCTCTTGTGAACCAGCACCATTGTTGTTGTCGTCCTGTTCATCATCCTTGCAACACGCCTCCTTTCCACCTCTTCCTTGTGTTCCTT
The DNA here is from genome assembly GCF_019320115.1 of Miscanthus floridulus. Taxonomy (NCBI): domain Eukaryota; kingdom Viridiplantae; phylum Streptophyta; class Magnoliopsida; order Poales; family Poaceae; genus Miscanthus; species Miscanthus floridulus. Next base: position 111,115,484 of record NC_089587.1, on the reverse strand, counting down.
TTCTAGAGACTCCTCTCTGCGTCTCTTCTCCATCATCTCCTTGTCCTCTGCCTCCCACCGTAACAGTTTTTGCATCCACTCCTTGTCTTCCAACTTGATCTCAGTGTCGATCCACTGCTCAAAATCATAGAGTGGTAGAGGGGTCTACAACAAATGAAATTGTTACAAAACAAATAAATCATGCAAGACCTCATTTAACACAAAATAATTATTACACAACATCAATTTCTCACCATCTTGTTAATGCGGCGCTGACGAAGTGTAGGCTCAAACATAAAATTGGCACACATCCAATACCTCTGCCTATACGTGTCCTCTTCATTGGACTTGGCTACCTTGCAAGGATCATCGCACCAGCACATAGGCACTAGAACACCACTAGGCAGAGGTAATGGGTCGAAGTCATTTCTAGTCATCCGGCCATAACTACAATTTAACCAAATTTATTCTAAGAACCGAAAGCAATGAACATTAAACCCTAAACCTAGAGTTTTTCCATTTGTTGCACATAAATGAAAACATAACATAACACGATGATAAGAGATTACCTTGGCTTACTAACTTTACCACGCTTTGGCATCCTACCATTACATAATACAAAAAATAAAAAATCACTTCAAACATTAGGTAATAACGTATCTAGGGTTGCAAAATAGACGTAATATATACCAAATCAATGCGTAAAAAATGATAAGGGGGAGAGGATATCTTGCTCGTGAAGATGTATGGATCAAATCCAAGTATCCAAGGTCAAATTTGTCGATTCAAGAGATTGGACGGGTTGGGGAGAGGAAGAACCCGAGAGGGGGAGGAAGAAATGAAAGCAGCCTCGGCAAGGAAAACTTAGGTCGTGGGTTTTGAATCCATGCTCAGCGCTAGGATCCATGGCTCCGAGCTCAAAGCCGAGATCCACGGCTCTGAGGTAGGAGCAATAGATCTTGGCGCCGAGCTCGAAGCCAAGATCTGTGGCTCTGAGCTCGGAGCCAAGATCTATGGCTTTGAGATACCAGCCACGTCAACGCCACCTAGGATGCCCTGCTGTGCACAACCAGGCACCTCGAAGCCAAGATTTGTGGCACCGAGACTTGTTACCTCAGTGCCATGAGTCCTGGCGCCGACCCCTAGGGTCCAAAGATGAGTTTATGTCTCTTAGAGGGCCAAACATAAATTTTCTAAATTGCAAAAAATTAGGACCGGTTGAGGCATGTCTCCATGGATGTGCTGACGCGGTGGGCATGACGCTGACCAAATCGATTTGGGGGAGATGAGAACCAAACTGATTTGGGGGAGATGACAGATGAGAGAGGCTGTATGGTTGTACCTGGCTACTGGCACTGGCTCCAGCGACCAGGGCACCCATATGGCTGAATTTTTTATTTTTTAGCCCTTTTTTGAAAAAAATCACAAATATGCCCATGGAGGAAAGATTTCAAAATCTAGACCCTTATCTCGGTGCCATCATTCCTGGTGTTGAGCTTACACTGCTCGGCGCCAGCGTCCCTAGCGCCGTGCTCTTGGGCTCGTAGCCAACGTGGCGGTGACATGGCAGGGAGCTCGACGCCAGTCACCCTGGCGCTAAGCTCGACGCCGTAGCTCATGGCGCTGAGCTCGGTGCCGTAAACCTTGGCGTCGAGCTTGTCTTTTAACCCCGGCCCCAACCTTCCTGCCCGAGCCTTCTTCCTCTTCTTTCTCCTCCCTCTCAGGTTTTTTCTCTCCCCACTTTGCCCTACCTCATGAATCGGCATATTGGACCTTGGAAACTTTGATTTGATCCATAGATCTTCGAGAGCAAGGTATCCTCCCTCCCCTCCTAGTTTTTTTCATATCAGTTTGGTATATATTAGTCGGATTTTTCAACCTAAGAATCATCATTACTTATGGTTTCATTCTATCCCTCAATATTTGTATTATACAACCATAGGATGATGCCAAGCGCATAGAAAAGCTAGCAAACCTAGGTAACCATAGCGCATGTAGTTATGTTATGGGTTTATTGTTGTGTATCAAATGGGAAACCCTAGGTTTAGGGTTTAATGTTAATTGCTTTCGGTTCTTAGAACGAAATTGGTTGTATTGTAGTTATGGTTCTCATTGACATTTATTTGTGATATTTTGATTTTTGTTTGTTAAATTACATCTATTTTGTTAGATGCAGGAAATGTATCAGGAGGAGTTTTGGTGAAAATGGGGTCATCCTCGAGAATTATACCCCGATGCGTCTAGCAAAGATGCTCCCGTCCCTCCTGACCTCCCTGTCCCTAACTATGACTATGGTTTCCCGGCCCATATTTTTCAATCGAAACATCCGGACACAACGGCACGGTGCTTCTACACATGCAGTCGTTTTAATGTAAGAAATTGTTTGCACTATCTTTTTTCTTTATTTGTGTAAGTATGCTACTAATATTTTGTTGGAATCTCATTGTGTAGGACTGAAACAACCCCAATTTCCATGAAGGGAAAACCACAGAGTTGAAGTGTAATAAGACCGTGGTAGATCATATTACCCAAATTCTAGTCGATTATCACATCCATACAACGATATTATCATAGTACAAATAGTGCGGAATTATATAATTTATTACATTGCCACATTGGCGGAATCAAAAGTAGCATTCATTCAGAACAGCTTGAAGATAAGATCACCAAACTCGAGCGTAGGCACGAACCCCTCAACCATCAAACTCCTCGGAGCTATACTCCTCAGCAGAACTTGTATGCCAAAATTTATCAGTACGATTTGTACTCGCCACTCCCAACCCTATGAGCATTGCTTTGTGGAAATTGGATGCAAGTTGGATATAGTCAAAAGGAACCTATAAGGCTGGGGTTTCCTATGTATTTTAGCATATCAAGTATATAATAGTATAGTCAAGTTTTAACACCATTCCCACACATATTCCACCCATTACCATTCCAGAGCTAGGTTTCGATCCCGAGGATCGTCATACCACCATCACCATACCATACCATCGCTCAGTCGACAGGCCAACTCCCTCTCGGCACTATCTTAAGGCCCGTAGCCCCTGGCTACAACCAAACACTCACTCCTAGGGGGAGAAAAGAAGGACTCATCTCGCTATCTAGTTTAAGCGAAACCCAGGAAAGGTCCATTGCCGATGAGTCAGCATATGTATCGATCGATCAACCATACACTCTGCAGAGGTTTTACATAACCACAAGATCTGCCTTCCAAGCTGACCATCGTCAACTGGGCTGATTCTGGCCGCTTGCTAGCCTAGGATAATGCCACTCTACCATTCAGCCCTGGTACACCCCAAGTCTAGTCTGGGGTGGCTAAAACTGTGAGTCATGAGCCGGGTCCACAAGGTCTCCATGAAGTCTCGAAAGGGTGTGGGGGAAATCCTCCACGCCCCATACCTCTTTACACTATCCGCTATCAACCTAGCAGTAGTGACAATATCCTACCAAGTAGTCTGGTCGTCCCGTACCATATAGGGCGAGTGGTACGTAAGGCTTCCCGGTGAATCTAAGTACTAGTAAGTCCTTAGGGGTGACCAAGCCAGAATGTCTCCATCAGGGTTTCCATTTACCGTGCCACCACAGCACCTCCACCCTGGGCTCCTCCCATCATAGGTTCACACCCAGGGCCACCTCATATACCATTTACCCACCACAGGTATCCATTCCGGGGGTGCCTAGGTAGCACCCCACGGCAAGACTTGCCCTAGGCTCGTCGTATACTCCAACTTGGTCGACACAACCCTCACCCTCCACGCACCCAAGTCACACATGCAGCACTCTCCCCATAGTTCAATTATCACCAGTTTTCAACACGCATTAATGTAGTGTAAGCGTAGTAGAAGTAATAAGCATTGAAATATAATAGCAAGCATGTGACTAGCCTAACAGCAGGGTGAGTAGGGGTAAGGTTGCATCAAGGTAAAGGCCATCAAGAAAGCATACTACCATGTAAGTCCTACCATAGTGTGATCATAACAACAAAGTAAAGCACTAGCATTTCTATTTTAGCCATGCGTAATAGGTGCTACGAGATTGGGTGGGATGTGGCACCTTTGGTGTAGTCATCTCCATACTCCTCATGGTACTCACGATCCTCGTCCGTCCGGTTCTCCTCTGAGTCTACAAACGATCGTATTATAGTCGCGTTAGCGATGTCTATAGAGTAGCACAAAGAAGCAATGAAAATTCAAAAGAGCCAAATGCACTCAACCATGGGTTCATTGTGTAGAGCTTGATTTTAGATGAATTTTGGTCCTGGTTTCATATTTTTCTGAGGTCGTATGATTTAGTTATGAATTTCTGAAGTTTAAATCATTTCCGAAAATGGAAAAAGACTGAATTAATCCTGGGCTGACACGTGTCATGCTATGGTTGGTCCACGTGGCTTGCTGACGTTAGCATGACGTCAGCATCACAGTTCTGAGCTAACAGGTGGGGGTCCAGCTGACGTCAGCATGATGTCATCAACGTCATCCACACCGACTGGTGGGGCCAAAGGCTATTGGGTCACTGACAGGTGGGTCCGGTCAAAGTCAACATCGGTCAATGGTCAACAGTCAGGTCTCAAATAGGCTTTGGGTTGGGCCTGTCTAGGCCAGGCCAGACACGTGGCATGCTGTGACGCAGCCACGTCATGGCCATGGGCCTCCACTGGGCCATGGTCCACGGCTCACGGTCTACGGTGGACAGATGCGCCGGTCTACGGTGGACCATGTCTTCTTCCAGTGAGCCACGTCCACCCCTCTCTTCTCTATCTGTGGTTCACGTGCACCGGGTTCATGCACGGGTGGCCAGCGAGGGGGGGTGTCCCCCTTATTTCTCCCATGGCGGTGCTCCTACCGACGGCGAGCTCGCTGGTGAGCCTCTGTGGCGGTGTTGGTGTCCAATTGGGGAGGGGAAAGGCTTCCCCAGGCTACGGCGACTGCGATGGTGGGGTCTAGGTGGTGGCCGGGGCTCACCATGGCGCTGGCCACGGCGAACAGCGGCTCAAGCTCCACTGGCGTGTGGGAATGGTGTGGTGCTGCGGCATAGGCCGATTCTATGGTGCGCGTGGGCAACACAACGCTCCAACGGGCATGTTGGGCATGTCGAGGGGTCCTCCAGGGCCTCCGGTGGCTTTGGCCACGGCGGCGGCTTCCCGAGCACGATGGTGGCGTCGATGAGGCGGCTATGACCCCGGAGAAGTGTCGCGGTGGGGGTGTGTAAGTTTCTACGGGTTCGTGGGGCCACGGCGAGGACGTTCAGGCTCAAAGGCGGGGCTTGGATTCTCATGTGGCTGGTAGGGGCTTCCCGGCGGCCACGGCAGTCATGAAGACGACGGCGAGGCGCATTGGTGAACCACGGGGCTCCAACGGGGTGATCATGGTGCTGTCACAGACGTGTGCATGGGTGCAAGTGTTCCCATGGACCGGAGATGGCCCTGGCCTTCGCGCTCCTGGGGTGGAGCGCCATGGCCAACGAGATGAGGTTCGGCGGCGGTGGGCAAAGAGACACCGGAAGGGGGCTCACCGTGGGTGTTGTGGAAGAGGGGATAGCGGTGCAGTGAAGCATTGCAGCCGTGTAGCTCCGGAAGCCGTGCAGTGCAGCGTTGCCCGCGTTAGTGACGACAACGCCGGCGTCGTCTTCGGCTCCGACGACCTCCTCCTCTGCGGCGGCTTCGGCGTTTTCTCCCCTTCCCTTTCTTCCCCTTCTCCCCCTTCTCTCTTGGTTCGGATGCACTATGGATGGCCACCAGGTGGCGACAGGCGACGGGATGAGCGCTAGGGCTCCGGGGCTAGGGCTTTTATAGCCGAGCTCAGCCATGGAGCTTGGTGATCAGCGGATGGAGGCCGAGAGGTGATCGGAGGCGCACGCTTGCATCCAACGGCGTGCACATGGTTGCGTGGGCGCGGCACAAAGGAGATAGGGGCATGCCCCAGGCGTGACCCCCTGGCCCGCCCCCTACCAGTGCTGTCGGCGTTTGGTCGCGCGGTGGTTGAGCACGGCGTGGGGAAGAAGAACAGTAGGGCTGACATGCGGGGTCCAGCGAGCAGTGGCTGCAAGCGGAGGTGGGGATACACGTGGGCGTGGGCGACGTGCGGCTGACACATGGGGTCAAGTGGCAGCGACAACTGGCGAAGGCAGCAGGGTGCGCGGGCGACGTGCTGGGCCGCGAGCTAGGCTGTTGCGCGCGAGTTGGGGCCGGCCTGCTACTACGCGCGCATGGGCCAGTGGAGAGGAGATGTGAAGGGCTAGGCCAGTTGGGCTGGTTGGCGCAGGCCGAGCCTGCAAGGCCTTCTTCTTCTTTTCTTCTTTCTTTTTTTTCATTTCTTCTCCGTTGTTTGATTTCAAATTTGGTTTAGTATTTGAATTCAAAACTGAGGTAACTTATTCGTTGGAGTTTAGGGAATTTTGTTTAATAATAACTTTATGGTTTATTACTTTAATGGATTTGTTAAGCATAACATAAAGCAAATGGAAGTCCAAATCACAACTTGAATTAACAATGTATGCTATGTTTCATTAGTCAGTATTTAAATAATCATGATAACAAATGGCATGCCATGCTCATGAATTTGTCTAGTTGGGTTACTTCTAATGCAACACTTAGGGTTGGCTCCTACAATGTCACTCATCATCACATAGGGGTTTTTAAGAAAAATTTTGTAGTTGTGATTTTTGGTGTGTGGATTTTTGGGTTGCTACAGTCCTACCCCCTTAACAGAATCTCATCCCCAAGATTAAAGCGTAACATACTCTTCGAAGAGGTAGGGATATCATAGCCGGAGGTCAGACTCTTTTTCCCATGTTGCTTCTCTCTCTATGTGATTACTCCATTGGATCTTGCACATAGGAATAGTCTTGCTTCGGGTCTCTTTGGTATCTCTGCCCAGAATTTTGATAGGGTGTTCTTTATACTCAAGTGTATCTTGAATGTCAAGTGTATCAGTTGGAACTACTTCATTGGGCACTCTCAAACACTTGCGTAGCTGTGAGACATGGAATACGGGATGTACACCTGCCAGTTCCTCAGGTAGCTCAAGTTTGTAAGCGAGCTTTCCAATCCTCTTGCAAATCTTGTATGGGCCAACAAATCTAGGGGCAAGCTTTCCTTTCACATGGAATCTGATAGTCCCACGTAGCGGGGATACCTTGAGATAGACAAAGTCCCCTACATTAAACTCAAGTTCTCTTCTCCTTTTGTCAGCATAGCTCTTGTATCGACTTTGAGCAATTCTCAAATTCACCTTTACTTGAGCAACTCCTTCTACATCTTGAATCTTAGCGGAATCAAAGAACGATCTTTCTCCCGGTTGAGACCACATCAAAGGTGTCTTACAAGGTCTGCCATACAGAGCTTCAAATGGTGACATCTTAATACTGGCTTGGTAGCTGTTGTTGTAAGAGAACTCAGCATAGGGTAAGCATTTCTCCCAATCAAAGCCATAGTTCAGTACACTAGCGCGAAGCATGTCTTCTAAGATCTGATTTACTTGTTCTGTCTGTCCATCTATCTATGGGTGGTAAGCGGTACTGAAATCAAGTTTGGTTCCAATGGACTTGTGCAAAGCTTCCTAGAATCGGGACACAAATTGAGGACCACGATCAGATACAATACTAGAGGGAGCTCCATGCAGTCTGAGAATATGCTCAATATATAGATCTGCTAATTTTTTGGCATTAGTCTTGGTCTTTACTGGTATAAAGTGAGCAATCTTAGTCAAGCGATCAACAATCACCTAGATGGAATCATTGCCTTTCTATGAACGGGGCAATCCAACTATGAAATCCATGGATATGCTCTCCCATTTCCACTCGGGAACGTCAAGAGGCTTTAGCAATCCTACAGGCCTTTGATGTTCAGCCTTGACTCTATTATAGGTGTCACATCGTGCCACATGTCCTGCAATGTCCATCTTCATGCCTTTCCACCAAAAGTGTTTCTTCAAGTCTTGATACATCTTTGAATTCCTAGGGTGTATACAGTACTTAGAATCATGGGCTTCTGATAGAATTTCCTCTCGTAGGGCTGGATCAGAAGGTACATAGATTCTATCCTTGAACCAGATGGTTCCTTGTTCATCCTCATGGTGGTTGGTCTTGTAGCCTAGTTTCATTAGACCACGGAGATATTCAATCCCCTCACAATTTGTCTGAGCTTGACGGATGCGATCTGTGAGATCATACTATATGCGGAGCTCATTCAACAAGCCGTGCGGTAGTATCTCAAGTTGGAAATCATCAATCTCTTCCTTGAGCTCAGGTGGTATGGATTCAGTGATCAAAGTGTGACAGTAGCTCTTGCGACTGAGAGCATCTGCGACTACATTAGCTTTTCTCGGATGATAGTGAATTTCCAGGTCATAGTCCTTGATCAACTCTAGCCATTGGCGTTGCCTCATATTCAGATCTTCTTGAGTGAAAAAGTACTTCAAGCTCTTGTGATCGGTGTAGATATCACACTTGTTGCCTATCAAGTAGTGCCTCCAGATTTTCAAGGCAAGCACAACTGCTGCTAACTCAAGATCATGGGTTGGGTAACGGTTCTCATGTTCTTTCAACTGTCGGGACGCATATGCTATTACTTTTCCATCTTGCATCAGTACACACCCAAGTCCTTGACGGGATGCATCACAATAGACCACGAAACATTTGCCGATATCAGGCAATGCTAGCACAGGAGTGGTGGTAAGCTTCTATTTCAATTCCTAGAAGCTTTGTTTGCACTCGGGTGTCCATTCAAACTCCTTGGTCTTCTTCAGAAGGTTGGTCATTGGACGGGCTATTTTGGAGAAGTTCTCAATGAATCGGCGATAATATCCGGCCAATCCCAAGAAACTTCTGACTTCTGTCACATTACGGGGTTGTTCCCATTCTTTCACAGCCTCAATCTTAGCTGGGTCAACTACAACACCTTCAGCTGATAGTACATGGCCTAGGAAGGCAACTTCCTGTAACCAAAACTCACATTTTCTAAACTTTGTGTAGAGCTGATGTTGGGCTAATTTCTCGAGCACAGTTCTCATATGATGTTCATGTTCTTCAGCGGTGGTTGAATAGACAAGGATGTCATCAATGAATACCACCATGAACTTATCCAGTTCACCCATGAAAACCTTATTCATCATGTTCATGAAGTATGTGGGAGCATTCGTGAGTCCAAAGGACACCACAATGAACTCAAACTACCCATACCTAGTCACAAAAGCTGTCTTCGGAATATCACTTTCTTGAATCTTCATCTGATGATAGCCAGATCTGAGATCAATCTTGGAGAAATACTTGGCACCTCGAAGCTGATCAAGCAAATCATCAATTCTTAGCAGGGGGTACTTATTCTTGATGGTGACTGCGTTCAAGTTCCGGTAATCAATGCACATTCTCATTGAGCCATCCTTCTTCTTAACAAATAGAACAGGGGATCCCCAGGGTGAAGCACTGGGTCTGATATATCCCTTCGAGATGAGCTCATCAAGCTATTTCTTGAGCTCAGCCAGTTCATCAACTGACATGCGATAGGGTCTCTTAGCAATGGGTCCTGTTCCTGGCAACAGATCAATGATGAACTCTACATCATGGTCTAGTGGCATACCCGATAATTCTTCAGGGAATACATCAGGATAGTCTCTGACTACTGGCACATCATGAACTGTCTTCTCCTCTTTTGTGATTCTGAACTTGCTTTAAGGGCACATAGGATAGAGGTGGACTTTCTAGACTAGGGTTCACATCTAATGACTTGGCCTGATGGGTGGGTCACTTGGACGAATCTAGGTGAACATGATATGATACCTTGGTGAATGGTTAACCAATCCATACCTAGGATGACATTTAGGCTAGTGGAAGGTAAAAGGGTTAGGTCGGCTTTAAAGACAAGACCCTCAATGGTAAGACTCACTCCCTTACAGATGTGGGTGCATTTTAGGTCTCCCAATGGTGAACTGGTGATGATAGGCTTTTCACATGGGGTTACAGGCAGGTCATGCTCTCGTGCAAACTTGGATGATATGTATGAACAAGTTGCTCTAGAGTCGAATAGAACTGATGCAGTGTTGCCATTAACTAAAAACATACCGTACACCACGTCAGGGGTAGCTTGTGCTTCCTTGGCGTCCAGATGGTTGAGACGTCCATGAGTAGCAGATCCCTTGAGCTGAGACTTCTGAGCAGCTAAGTTCTGAGGGCATTCAGTGGCCTTGTGACCTGGTTGGCCACAAGCAAAGCAGGTGAAAGGCGTACCGCCCGTAGGGGTTGGCACAGGTGCCTTCTAGTTTCCAGTGCCTGGTGCAGAGCGGTTCTGTGCTGGGCATTCATTCGCTGAGCGGGGATGGTTGAAACAGTCCTGAGCATAACGGTCCCGGGTGTAACGATCCTGAGCAGGGCGAGAGTATTTGGCGGTGTAGCCTCCACTACCCCTACTTGATCCAGGGTTGTCATCCCTGTTGTGGCGAGAGCGTTCCCTAGATGGTGCATCTCTGCGGAACCTCTTGCAATCACGATCGCGGAGAGACTCCTCAGGCTTACGCTTCCTCTCCCTGTACTCTTCTCTAGCTTCAGCACGGTCCTTCTCAATCTGGATGCAGCGATCCACCAGAGCACGCAACGTGTTACTCTCAATACCGCCAAACTTCAGCTTGATGTGCGGGTTAAGTCCCTTGCGATAATAGTACAGCTTCTCCTTCTCAGAGTTTACAACATAGGGAGGTGCATAGCGAAGAAGATTGGTGAAATGAGTAGTGTACTCAGTCACCCTATCCTTTCCCATCTTGATGTTGCGGAACTCCTCAGCTTTGGCCTCCATGACACCCTTAGGAATGTGATACTCAGTGAATGCTTTGGCGAACTCATCCCACAAGATGTTGGTAGGGTCCTCATGGGAATCACTGAAACTGTCCCACCAGGCGCGTGCTGCACCTGTGAGTTGGTGTGTGGCAGCTCCAACACACTCATCATCAGTGAAAGTAGTGAGGTCAAGCTTCTTCTCCATTTCCTTGAGCCAGTCATCGGCTACAAGTGGGTCAGGGTTGGTGCCATCATAGGTAGGTGGCCTTAGCTTCAGGAATCCCTCTAGCTTCCTTTGGAAGTCATTCTGCTGACCTCCCTGGTGACGGTTTGCTCCTTCAACAAGAGCTGCAAGAAGCTATGTCTGCTGTGCCATCACTTCTGCTAGGTTTGGTGGTGGTGGTGGAGGAATGTTCTCCTCAGGCGGCGGAGTATTCTCCAGGTGGAAGGGTATCCCTCCACGTCCACAGCCACGGCCACGGCCATGGTTGTTGCCACCACGTCCCCCATTTGGTTCAACTGGTTCAGGGGTGGGCGCACGTCCATGGTTCATTAGGCGATTAGATCGACGGTTCGGCATCTGCAACACGGATCATAGAGAATTTAGTGCTTGTGCCATTAGTGCTTATAATTTCATATGATTACATGATTTTGACGATTTAAAGAAAAACATTTATGCTATCCAACACTCATTACAAAGAAGCAATAAGATTCATAAAGATGCAATAAGATCCGAAACATTCATTACATGGGTTTTATTACATAGCATCATCTCCAGTAGCTACACTTGAAGACATGCGAGAATCGTTCTACGCATAGTGTCTCATAATACATCTCACAAGGGGTACATCATGGGGTACAACTTACGGAAGCTACTGACATGACTCATGACCACGCAGGGTCATTCTACTCTAACTCGTATACCGCAGCTGGGATACGACTGTTCTCAATCTCGATCTCCTCGACAGACTTATGAAGTCGGGACACGTACTTTAAGGCCTCGGTGAGCTCCTCAGTAGGCTTGGCTCCAGGTAGGGTAGGGTAGGCGTCTAGGTTGAGGCGAGTCGGGGCTAACTCAAACTCCTCTATCCTAGGCTTCGTCTTGCTACAAATCTCCTTGGGTAGCTGATCCCACATACCCTTCATCTCCCTAAGGCGCTTCCTATCAGACTTCTACCAAGCCTGCCATGTCCTCTCACACTTGTCCTGTAGGTACTCGGTCTACCTGAGTGCCTCGATCAGGTGACCCTGGTTGCAAATGGCCTTCTTCCTGAACTCCTCTAGCTCTTGAGTCATGGTCTTGTTTCGAGACTGGATCTTCAGCATGTCAATCCCCTTGGATCTCTCTCTGTATCCTCTGCGGTTGAACTCGGCCTTCTTGTCGTCCAACTCTCTCTGCAACTCCAAGACCTTGCTATCAAGGTAGCAGTTCCTGTTGCCTAGGTCGGCTGCTTTGTCCTGTAAGTCAGCGACCTTGGCTCTGTGGACCTCCTCATGATGGTTGAGCTCGTCCTATAGCTTGGCAACTGTCTCTAGTAGACTAGCTCGCTCCTATGCTCTCTGTGAGTCTCGCTCCTGGTACTCCCACCGGAGGCCCTGGTCCTGATGTCTCCTCTGCTCCAGCTAGGTCATGTACCTGTCCTGCTCCAGCATGTGGATAGCTGAGACACGTAGTCATCTGTCCTCCTCGGCAAGGATAACTCTGTCGGCTGCGAAACTCTGCTCACTAGGGGTAAGGCTGAGGTCGAGGGCCTAGGGAAGTAGACAGAACTCTGTCATCTTTAGGTGTTCGTAGTGGTCCTTCATCACTCTGCGAAGTGCCTTGTGTGAGATAGCTCGCAGTCCCTCCTCGACGGTGTCCTCTATAGTCAACTCGGTGGAAGCTAGGACAGAAGGTAAGGTAGTGCTAGCTGGGAACTCGACTGAGGTGACAATTGGTCCTTCGATTCCTCCTTCCAGAGCTGGCTTCCCAGTGCAGGTGACCTTAACAAGCTCGTCGGGGACACCTAATGTGATGAGAACTCGGTAGAGGGTCTATGCAAAACCCCTGAGCTCACGTAAGTCGAAGGTAAGCTTGTCGTGGTCCAGAGGTAGCGGTCCTAGAGGCGGCCAGTCGACGTTCGTTGCCATCTGCATGTTTTAAGGAACATGTGTTAGCAGGTCATTAATAGATAAGCCTTGCATAAAAAGTAAATGCAGGATCGGTATATAACCGAAAGAAGGGCTGTTCATGTCCTATTCTATCATCCATTTCTAAGGGTTTCATCCTATGGTCAAGTATAGCTCTGATACCAACTGAAACAACCCCAATTTCTGTGAAGGGAAAACCACAGAGTTGAAGTGTAATAAGACCGTGGTAGATCATATTACTCAAATTCCAGTCGATTATCACATCCATACAATGATATTATCAGAGTACAAATAGTGTAGAATTATATAATTTATTACATCGCCGCATTGGTGGAATCAAAAGTAGCATTCATTTAGAACAGCTTGAAGATAAGATCGCCAAACTCGAGCGTAGGCACGAACCCCTCAACTGTCAAACTCCTCGGAGCTATACTCCTCAGCAGAACTTGTATGCCAAAATTTATCAGTATGATTTGTACTGGCCACTCCCAACCCTATGAGCATTGCTTTGTGGAAATTGGATGCAAGTTGGATATAGTCAAAAGGAACCTATAAGGCTGGGGTTTCCTATATATTTTAGCATATCAAGTATATAATAGTATAGTCAAGTTTTAGCACCATTCCCACACATATTCCACCCATTCCCATTCCAGAGCTAGGTTTCGATCCCGGGGATCGTCATACCACCATCTCCACACCATCACCATACCATACCATCGCTCAGTCGACAGGCCAACTCCCTCTCGGCACTGTCTCAAGGCCCGTAGCCCCTGGCTACGACCGAACACTCACTCCTAGGGGGAGAAAAGAAGGACTCATCTCGCTATCTAGTTTAAGCGAAACCCAGGAAAGGTCCATTGCTGACGAGTCAGCATATGTATCGATCGATCAACCATACACTCTGCAGAGGTTTTACATAACCACAAGATCTGCCTTCCAAGCTGACCGTCGTCAACTGGGCTGATTCCGACCGCTTGCTAGCCTAGGATAATGCCACTCTACCATTCAGCCCTGGTACACCCCAAGTCTAGTCTAGGGTGGCTGAAACTGTGAGTCATGAGCCGGGTCCATAAGGTCTCCATGAAGTCTCGGAAGGGTGTGGGGGAAATCCTCCACGCCCTGTACCTCCTTACACTATCTGCTATCAACCTAGCAGTAGTGGCAATATCCTACTAAGTAGTCCGGTCGTCCCGCACCATATAGGGCTGGGGCTTTTATAGCCGAGCTCAGCCATGGAGCTCGGTGATCGGCGGATGGAGGCTGAGAGGTGATCGGAGGCGCACGCTTGCATCCAACGGCGCGTGCATGGTTGTGTGGGTGCAGCGCAAAGGAGACAGGGGCATGCCCCGAGCATGACCCCCTGGCCCACCCCCTGCTAGTGCTGTCGGCGTTTGGTCGCGCGGTGGTTGAGCACGGCGTGGGGAAGAAGAACAGTAGGGCTGACATGCGGGGTCCCATGGGCAACGGCTGCAAGCGAAGGCGGGGAGACGCGTGGGCGTGGGCGATGTGCGGCTGACACATGGGGTCAAGTGGCAACGGCAGCTGGCGAAGGCAGCAAGGCACGCGGGCGACACGCTGGGCCGTGAGCTGGGCTGTTGCGCGCGAGTTGGGGCCGGCCTGCTACTACGCGCGTGTGGGCCAGCGGAGAGGAGATGTGAAGGGCTGGGCCGGTTGGGCTGGTTGGCGCAGGCCGAGCCTGCGAGGTCTTCTTCTTCTTTTCTACTTTCTTTTTTCATTTCTTCTCTGTTGTTTGATTTCAAATTTGGTTTAGTATTTGAATTCAAAACTAAGGTAACTTATTCGTTGGAGTTTAGGGAATTTTGTTTAATAATAACTTTATGGTTTATTACTTTAATGGATTTGTTAAGCATAACATAAAGCAAATGGAAGTCCAAATCACAACTTGAATTAACAATGTATGCTATGTTTCATTAGTCAGTATTTAAATAATCATGATAACAAATGGCATGTCATGCTCATGAATTTGTCTAGTTGGGTTACTTCTAATGCAACACTTAGGGTTGGCTCCTACAATGTCACTCATCATCACATGGGGGTTTTTAAGAAAAATTTTGTAGTTGTGATTTTTGGTGTGTGGATTTTTGGGTTGCTACAAGGACTATGCGAGGTGCTTTTTCTTTCAGTGGATCGACGGTGCAGACAAGTTTGATCCTAGGTACCTCCTTTTCGACGATTGGTTTAGAGGGAGACATCCACGTGAGCACTTCAAGCGGTGGGTTCCACCCCCTAACCCTCTACCAATGATGGCTAAGGAGAAGCACCTAGTAGTAGTTAGATGACTCGAGGAACCTCCTCTGTGCGATTGCAGAGATCGAGCTGTGATAAACCCTAAGAATATGTTGGAGTTTGTGTGTCCAAACAAGCATGAAGTAAGTGCAAAGTGTATGTGTTGAAATGTTGAGCTATATGTGTTCATGTACTAATGTCACCTTATTTAGGTGTTTTCAATGGCAAAGTGTCGTTTCAAGGAGTGGTTGTATGGTCCTAAGAACAAATGGCCGGAAGAACCGCGAAAGGTTAAGGAAAAGAAGAAAGAAAGGGTAATTTATAAAGCACCTCCTGTCATGTGCGAATATGGTGTTAAATCCAACTATGGCCTAGTCCCTTCGGAACTTAGAATAGGCCATTATTGCGGCCATATGGTTGACTATGATGAGGTTGGTTATTTTTGTGGTAAACATGAAATCGTATTTGTTTCTTTTGCTAAGACATATATGATATAATTTTTCATTTGAACAGAGCACTAGGAAATGCAGGTGGGAATGTTATGATGGTCAAGATAAGTTCTTGGATGAACTAAAGGGGAGGCAAGTAATTGCACGGAAGAGGGGATATGGACCTGACTACGTCAACCTATTCGTTAAACATCACAAAGAAAAGATGCGTGAGTTTGCTAGACAGCGCAGTATTTGTAACCCGATCGATGTTAGGCTTGACAAATGGGGATTGGAGAGATGGATGATGTTAGAGGAGGAGAGGGCAAGGAAGGAGGCAAGGGAGGAGACAAGAGTACAGATGCAGGTCTTGAATGAGCATGTTGCATTATGTGCCAGTGAGTGCTTGAAAGTCTTTTTCCGTTGCCTGATTTTAAATCTAATATAATCGCGTTGCTAACTGATTGCATTTTATACATGTAGGGATTGGATGTAGCGAGGAACATGCCGTAGAGGTGGCTCGTGCAAGGAATGAGGAAAAGAAGTTAGATGAGCATAGATCGTGAGCTGGTCGCACTATTCAATCATCGATTGTGTTGTCTGATGAGGGGGACGAGGATGAGTATGACACTGGCAGACTGAGTGAGCTCATTGCTCTAGCAGAGGCAGGCTTGCAGCCGAAAGTGCCCCCTCTCCATCGTATGGCTCCCACTCCACCTACAATATGTCCAAACAAGATGTTAGATGGTAGACTAATCTATTTCAAACCAGTATGGGAAATAAAATTTACTTACACTAGACGCCGTCTGCGTGTCAAGCTCATTCATGAACTCAATGTATGCCCGCTCTAACCTCACGTATGGAACCCTAACCTAGTCCTAAAGGTATGCCCACGTCGGTTGCCGACTTGGAGGCTGACCTTGGAACCACTCACGATGAGCCAGAACCTATGGACGACCAACTGGAAGATGAGCCCACATCCACAGCTAGAGCAGGTACACGCATCCACCAAGTGATGCGTTGGACAAAGTTCGACGACACCCCTCGCACAGCTGCTGGTATAGAAAACCCAAGACTGCAGAGCCCTAGCTGTAGTGACCCGTCTGGTCTGATCACTAAGGCAGTGGACCCACATCTAGGACGCAGTGTCACCCATGGCATCGGGGAAGAGAACATAGGCAAACAGGTGTAGGATCCACGCCCTAGAGTAGTACCCAACTGTCTCCTCATCTGCCTCCTCAAGGCACTGTGCGAACTCTTATCGGAGCCAGGAGATGAGAACTCTAGAAGTGCAAGCCCCTTGCTCGCCAAACTCACGCCCAAGGAAGGCCTCCACTCGTGCTCTCCAGCCTTCTGACCTGCACTGCCTGATGATTGGGTTGCCATGAATCCTCAAGCCTAGCATATTCTGATAATCCTAGAGCGTGACTGTCATCTCCCCGAAAGGTAGGTGGAAGCTGTGAGTCTCCGGCCACCACCTATATTTTAGACAAAACAAGATTATATGTCAAAAGGGCAAGCACATGAACAAATGGCCATGAATAGAGGCAATGATTAAATATAATAACTGTCAACCAACGCAGTTATGGCCACTAAGTTGAACTTGGGCAACCCACGATGAACCTAAAAAGAGATGACATCTAGGCTAGCTCTTTGCAGGAAAGGAGTGTACCTATCGTCGTACCACGTCCAAGAACCCATTGTGGGTTCTAGGATGAAGGAGCGAAAAGTCCTACATGGAATAAAACATAGTCTCCTGTTACTTCATGAACACATGTACGCTCACCAAAATTTGAACAAAACATATAAATTATTACCTGCCCCTACGCTATGAGACATCCTCGGTGGGTCGCCTCGTATGTCGAGTCGAGCAGGTGGAATTGTGCCATCCTACAAAAAAATCAATGAATTAGAAATTTAATATACAATGAAACATGAACTTAGAAATGTACAAGTAATTGACACAATTACATGCATAAATTGAGACATGCATATTTAATTAAATGAATATGACAAATATGAAATAATAAAATCAACCAATAGTCGCACCTCACTAATCTGCCAATGGCAACTTCGTGAATTGTGGCCAAGTCTACCACACTTGCCGCACTTGTACTGCTCGGGGTCAGTAACAAATAGGGTTCCTCTCCCACACCTCATTCTTCTAGGTATCTGATCCATAACCATTCCGTGCCTCGTCCTCTTCCTTGATCCACGTTTGTTCCAACGGTAAGCTGGATCCACAATATACTTCGGCCCATCATATGAAGGCCACTCTCCAGGGTCCTAGAAAGGCACGAAGCAGAGGCTCCATGTGTGCACAAGCGTGTCGACACTAAACTCGTGAGGTATCCTGCTCTCGATATTACAGTTGTGATGCCTAGCTGCTGCCACCAAATGGGAACATAGAAAATGGTACTGCCTTGGTTTACCACAAGTGTATTTGAAATCTTGGAGGACAACCGCATGCATCCTCGACTCTCGGACCACGCTGTCGGACGTTGTACCTCCCCTATGCTCGACCTGATAAGTCCCTGTAGCGTGGTCAAAGCATGTAACCTCATGTGTGCTAGCCCTTTCATTTGCCTTCTCTAGGTGTGTCTTTGGTTTCGGAACCCATATCTCTCCATCACTCCGCATCTTCAATGCATGGGTGTGTCTATCGTTGAACCAGGCAACAAGCTTGTAGAAGGTGTATTGAACAATTGCATTCATGGGCATACCACGTATCCCCAATAGCAACTTATTGAATGACTCTACCATGTTGCTACACTAAAACTCGTACCTCCATCCACCGACGTCGTGAGCTCTCGTCCATTTCTCTAAATCCCTCATCAAACCTAGGAGCCATTGTCTACCTTCTGCATTTGATGCGGTTCTGACCTGCTCCAACTTTTTCTAAAAGTACTTGTCCTCAAGCTGTCGAGCAGCCTCCTAAAACAGATCAAAGTTACCCTTCACACCATCCTTCCGAAGTAGATTCTCGGTAAGGTGTCGAGTACATCAATGATGGTGCAAAGGTGCATACCCCTCTATCTGCTCTCGCACGGCATTAGGTATGCCCTGGTGCCTATCAGATATGACGCCAACCACCCTGCCAGGCCCAACCATGTATATCCAGACTAGCCTTAAGAACCATCCCCAACTATCATTGTTCTCCTTCTCAACCAAAGCAAATGCCAAAGGAACCAACTTGTTGTTCACATCACAGGATATGGCTATAAGAAGTGTGCCCTGGTATTTGCCAATCAAGAGCGTACCATCAATGGAGAAGACAGGACGATAGTGCCTAAAGGCCTCGACACACTGAGGGAAGCACCATAAAGCATGGAAGAATATATGCCTCCCATCCTTCCATGCATTTGGTTTTGGGATGTACTCATAATGCATGCCTGGATTCACCGCTTTGATTGCATTGAAAAGTACTGGCAGCTGCTCGTACCCATCCTCTCAGTCCCCATATATCATCTTCCAAGCTCGCTGCTTAGCCCTCCAAGCTTTACCATAAGTTATCACATAACCTCCATACAACGCCTCAACGGTCCTAATAATTGTCATCACCTTCATGTTGGGTTCTCCCTGCAATATTCCCACCAACCGCTTGGCAATGAGGGTAGATGTCAACTGCCGATGTCTCAGTGTCAGCTCATGGTCAATACAATTGTGTGGCTCGACAACTTTTGTGATCTTCCACTTTCTGGTGACCTTTTGCTTCCTTGCACAAACCCTCCATGGGTAGCGTTCCTTGTCACACACAACTATGTAACGGCGCTCCGCATATGAATGTAAGACCTTGTAAGGTCTCTTTCGTATCACTACAAATGCCTGCAACCACCTCTTCAATGTAGGGAGGTCCTTGAACACCCTCCCACTCTCAATTACCAAGTTAGGGCTAGCCTTAGGAGCTTCTAGGAGCTCATCATCACATCCTTCTACACACGCCTGATAGGAATGAGTAAGATCGCTGAACTCGTGAACTCTTGGATCACGGCGGCTGGGAAAGATACGCCTCAGCATCTCAATATCACTCTCTGTTAGCTCTCCAATAGGGCGATCATCATCAGAATCAAGAGCCCTTGCCATCTCATATGGCTCCAAATCATTCATAATTTCAATATTATTGGAGCCACAGAATCCATCTCCACAGTGCACTTGCGCAGCAACAGGGGGCACATCAACATTCTCAGGAATGTCTCCTGCAACATAAGTAGAGAAATGAGGAAAGAATGAAAGAAATGAATGTAAGAAAGGGGGTAAGCTCCCAATAACCATGCAGTTAAGACACTTACTTAGACGATTCTGTGTCAAAGAGATCTCATGAGGAGGATCTGCCACAACAACATAAGTCTGACAAGCATCTCCAACTACCGCATTGGGGACAGATTGAGCATCAGGAATCGTAGGTGCAACCTCCACATCCATATCAAGTTCTGGGACGGGAGGGTCGATGTGTGGCTGCTGACCCATTGGTGGGGAAAACCCATGAGGGATGAGATCAACTAACACCCGACGCACAAACACGTCCAAACATTGCAGCTGGCTCTTCATAGCCGATCTCACATAGTTCTCCCACTGATCCACACAACCAATTGGGATTATTCGCCTGAGGATGTTGGGAGGAGAACCTAGGTGTAGTATACCCTCAACTGCAATGCCATCATCTCTAAGGCAATGCAGCTCCTGCCGAGCCCTTGCAACCATCTCACTAAATGAAGGTCTATCATTGAATAGCACAGGCATGCTTTGCATGTCAACAAACTTAACATATCCATAGCGATCGTATTCAACGGTGCCTCCATGATTATGGTCACTAGGTTGTTCATCTAGTTCAAACACATAATGAAACATATGTTCTTTAGTTTAAATTAGACGATACATAGTACCTAACAAGTACTTTCTAACTATAAACTAAGTAAATAAGATAACAACTACATACATAGATATAGTGTACTAACTAAATAGCTAGATCCTATTTAGTTAACTAAATATGTAACTACCTATCTAAGTAGCTATGTAATTATATTTATGTACCTATGTATCTATGCTTCTATCTATCAACATATATATCTCAGTAGATCACTAACTAAATCAACTACCTGAGTCATCACATTAACTAGTAAATAATAAATGTCAAAACTACTACACTACAATCAAAGCTAACTAAGTACGCACAGTGTAAATTCATAATTTTTACCTGTCCGACGATGGAGTCACGGACGTCGACGGAGTCGCAGCGGACGCCGGGCGTGGGTCAGGCCGACGAGCCGAGCCGGTGGAGGCACGACCGGGCGCTGCAGGTGCCGGGGCCGGCGGGGGCACGACCGACAACGGCGGTGGAGGGCGGCGGGCGCGGGATGCCCGGCGCTCCGTGCGGTGAGGCCAGCTCGGTGGACGCGGATGGCACGTCGAGCGAGGCGAGGGCGTGGCGCGGGCGCAGGGACCGGCGAGGGGACCGGGGCGGTGGCAGCGTGGCGCGGGCGCGGGCGCGGTGGTCCTGCGCGGCCTCGGGGCGTGGGGCGGGCGCGGTCGTGGCGTCCGGGCGCGGGGCGGCGCGGACGCGGGGCAGCTACGGGCGTGGTGGCGGCACGGCGCGGGCGGCCGGGCGCGGGCGAGGGCGAGGCTGCGCGGGCGCGGGGCGGCTACGGGCATGGTGGTGTGGCGCGTGCACGGGCTCGGGCGGCCGGTGAAGGGAGAGGGCGCGGACGGCGGTGCTCTGCTCGGGCGAGAGAGATGCGAGAGAGAGGGGGAGAGGAGGAGAGAAAGGATTGGGGCCCATACGTAAGAAAGAGTCGGCGTTAGTCACCCTGACATCAAGGTCGGCGCTAAGATCTACGGCGTCGAGCTTGGCAGCAGGGTGACTGACGCCGAGCTTCCTGCCATGTCACTGCCACGTTTGCTGAGTCTAAGAGCTCGACGCCACGGACGCTGGCGCCGAGACGTGTTAACTCGACGCCTAAGGGTTCAGATTCTGAAATCTTTTCTACAGGGATATATTTATAAAAAAAATTAAAAAAAAACTAAAAAATAAAAAATTCGCCCTGGTAGCTCGCCCTCCTCCACGGCCGGCCGGCCGCCCTCCCTCTCGGCACCTGCCTGCTACGTCTCCCGGTGACCCGGTCGTCCGAGCTCTGCACGGCACCACCCCGTCCTCGCCTCCTCCGTCGCCGCGGCCGTGAACGAAACACACTTCTGATCCAGGACAGCCCACGAGAACAATCTCGTTTAGTTCCGCCATCCTGGCCTGCAAAAACTGGGCCTGCCCGTTTTCCACTACTCCTACGATCCACCAAAAGGCGAAACCGGCTCGGCGGCTCCGCTTCCCTTCCCTTCGGCTGCCCTTCAAAACCCCATCAAAATCTCCGACCCCCGCCGCCGACGAGCGTCGCTATGGCGCTGGCACGGCCGCTGCTCCGCCTTCGTCCCCACCTCGGTACGCTCCCGCTCCCATCCCGCAGCTCCTCGCACCTCTTCGGGACTCGCACCTACATCTCTGACATGCGCCGCTCCGCCTTCGTCGACCGCCTCCTCCGCTCTGTACGCTCCGAGATCTCCTCTCTCAATAACTTCGCCCCACCACCGTCACCCCCACCCCCTACTCCATTCACCGTCGAGGACCGCCCTGGCGAGCAGTGGGCCCGCCTGCGCAGCGTGTTCCCTGCGGCCGAGGGGGAGGAAGAAGAGGTCAGGGTGGACGCCACGTTAGTCGACGGCGCGCTCCCTCCCTCCCGCTCGGGCGCGGACACGGGCGGCCCGCCCAGGCTGCACATCAGCGTCAAGGTCGAGGTCTCCAAGGCCGCGCGGCCTGGAATGGCGCTCACCTTCGAGTGCTCCGCGTGGCCCGACGAGATGGAGGTGCGGAGGGTCTTTCTCGTCCGCCGTGGCGGGCCTGCGCCATTGCAGCAGTACGTCGGCCGCCAATTCAGGTGATACTATATGATGGGAATCATGAACATCTCTAAATTTTGACAAATTTTTGGTTGCTACGTTACTCGCAATTGCTGCTTTTAGGGTGTTGATACTCGCCTTGCTAGTGATCAAAATGTGCCACTTAGTTCTATTTTTATTGAACTAACCATAGTGTGGACGTGTGGTCGGTCATTGATGAAATAGGTCAAGTACTTGAGGACGGGAATGGTCGGAATCCCTTTCCATTCCCAATTCATGTTCAGGAAATGTTGAGGAAAATGTCAAATGTGTTTGCCTTTTGTTTGCAAAAGGAAATGGTATGAATTCTGTGGAAAATACCCAAATATGTGTTTTATTTGAAAAAAATGACTAGTGCTAACTTGTTAGACACAACAAGGAGAAACTATTTATCACAGGTCCTTTTGTTTTATCACAAGTTCTATTCATTACAGAAATTATCTACGACGGGCTGACTAAAGTAAAATCTGAGCATGAACCAATAGGGCCTTGTTCATTGCCATTTTGATTTAATTGCTCTATATTCCCGACAAATCTGCTTCTTTCGTGCCAATATGGGAGACTTTTCCCTCTTTTTTGGGGGGGCATATACTGATAACTAATTTGTTTGTTCTGGTGAGCAGTGAGTTAGATGAGGAAATGCAAAGCGCGGTGCAAGATTATCTGGAGCAAATTGGAGTGAATGATGACCTTGCTGCATTTCTGGATGCGTACATGGAAAACAAGGAGCATACTGAACTTATCAGATGGCTGAAAAACGTTGAGTGCCATATCAAAAAATGAACATTCGAGTCGGGTTAATCGTTTGTCTTACAACACTTGTGGCCTTTGATCACAATCTTGGCACTTTACTATTATTTGAATTTATTTTTATTGGTGTCAGATATGCTAGCGATCTGCCTCTATACACCCCCGGGAGGTGTTCTCTCCAGGAAGCAGGGCAGCTTTTTTTGCTCTCTATTTCTCTAATAAAAACATGTTTCCTTTGATTGTAACATAAGAGTCATAATACATGTGTCGAAAGCCTCCAACTAGGGTGTAAATGGTAGATATTTCCTTGCCTCTCATCCGTGTAGGTCTTCTTGCTTAACGGTGTAAATGGATGTCTGGAAATCTAAAATACCCGAATCTATATTTGCTAAAACTTGTAATATGAATGTCTGTATTCGTATTTGTTTCTAATATGGATATTAAATAGATGTATCCAAATCTGTTTTCTGTTGTTTTCTCTATCTAATTCTAGATTTGTATTCAAAATATCCAATAACATCCGAGTCTGTGAAGAATAAAGTACTAGGTGACAGTATCTAAAAGTTATTACTGTCACTGTGACTAATGACTAATACTCTCTCCGTCCCAAAATAAATGATGTTCAGGTTTGTCCTAAGTCAAACCATTTCAAGTTTGATCAAATTTATACAAAAAATACTAATGTTTATAATACCAAATAAGTAGTATTAGATTTATCATGAAATACATTTTTATAGTCTACCTATTCGGTATTTTGGTGTCATAAATATTGACTTAGGACAAATCTAAAACATCGCTTATTTTTGGAACATAGGGAGTAGTATTGATTTTATAATATTACTAATATGTACCATTAGTTTTATACAACTAATGCATAACTTAATGTAGCTAATTATGCTAATTTTGATTAATATGACCAATGATACATAATATGTACCATTAAAATTGTTGAAAATAATGACTAATAATGTTACTTTATATTAGTGGATTGATCAACAAATAGCTTATTTTAGGCACGGAACTAATGCATGTTACTGGATTGATCTTTCACCTACTTGATCTGGAAATCAAAGTTACATATCAGCATGCTTGATCAACAAATAGCTTATTTTAGGCACGAAAGTTTGCGTTGATGACAGATAAAGAAGACAGTTTTCCGGCGGTAAATAAGGCTGGGGTTTCATCTAGGTTTTTATTTGCATTTAATATTATAATGCATTAGCAAATTTGATGGCTTGGCTAGTTAATTATAAAAAGAGAGATAGAGAGAGTTTTATCTGGATGAAACATGTTGTCACAAAACCTAATGTGATATTTTTAGACCCTGTTTGGCATAGCTCAGCTTTACTAGTAGAGTTGGTTTTTTTTTTTTTGGAAAACAACTTTATAAGCAACTTGAGATGTTTTGGAAAAACTGTTTGGCAAAACAACTTCATGCATGGAAGGGAGAGAGAGAAATGAGGGAGAGAGTTGGGATAAGCTACTTTTTTCATCTTCATCCTAACTTATGTCTTTGTGAGAGGAGGAGAAAAATAATTTCATCTATGAAATTGTTTTGGAAATGAGTGTTTGGCAGCTGTTGTGAGCTTGTGATATCTGTGTCCTGAAACTCACCGTTAAAAATGACTTAAGGCACCTCTAGCTTCCAATAGCTAATAACGATTTTTCTCGATAAGTGATTGATATTCCTTCATCGCTGCTGCACCCGAGCCCGAGGACCCACGACCGCCACAAACAAGAAAAGAAGTAAACCCCAGCACCATGGATCGCATCGCAGCCCACTAGGCCACGACACCAGGGGCAGCAACCCGGCCCAAAAAATCCGAAATGAAAACCACAACCGCGACGCGCACCGAACAACACGCCCACAATCCTGGCAGCTTGACACACCAAATCAATTTTAACCGGCTTATCAGCCGAAAAAAAAACATCGTCCTCCACGTCTCCTGCAATCTGTTGCCTAGTATACCCTGTCCCGATCCTCCGCACGCATTCGCATACGTCGTAGTACTCCGGTTGTACTATGTGTGTGTGTATGGTGCGTCAGGGCTACCCGGCCTCCCAGTGTCCCATCCCATCTAATAAAGCGGGCTTCATATAAGGTCCTGTTTAGATTTCAAAAATTTTCATTTCAAAGTATCACATCAAATCTTGTGGCACATGTATGGAGTACTAAATATAGATAAAAAATAAAACTAATTGTACAGTTGGGTGAGAAATCGCAAGACAAAACTTTCGAACCTAATTAGTCCATAATTAGACACTAATTGTCAAATACAAACGAAAGTGTTACAGTAGCCAAAACCAAAAATTTTTGCCAACTAAACGCGCCCTAAGGCGACCTGGAGGAAGGTGATGCAGTCCAGTAGTAGGTTCAAGAGGATCTGCGTGTTCTGCGGCAGCAGTCAGGGCAAGAAGAAGAGCTAGCATGATGCCGCCATTGACCTCTCCAAGGAGTTGGTATGTACGACGAGCTATGTATATTATATATAATAAGGGTGAGTTTTCTAGTCACTCCCTCCTCTAACCGTCGCACCTTTTCAAAACGCATGCATGCATGGGAACTTATCTCCTCCTAGATTTCAGGTGATGGCTTCATGCCACATATAAAAATATTGTTTATTACGCATATATAGGGATTGTGTATACCATTTTTGGCAAGTATATGTATATACGGTAGTATGCATTCCTACTTTTTTAGAGAGTATGTCCATATACCCGAAGACAAGTATAGTATGTGTGGATATGTGCTAGGTAGTATGTCCATATATATGTACAGTAGTATGCGTTTATACTTTTTAAGAATATGTGCACATACACGTACAATAATAGAGTATGTATACACGTACTACAAGGTCATATTAAAAATTATGTAGTTTTGATACCTGGAGTACGTACGTACGTATGTGCACATACTACATGTGCAGTAATCGAGTATACACACATACTACAAGGTGGAAAAACTAGTATGAACTAGTACTTTTGCCAAAAAATTGAGTATGGAAAATACTCTTTTGAAAAAAGAAAAGCCTGACATACCTTTTTTTTTTGACAAAAATGAGAGTATATGTATATGTAGATACACGGAAGTTCGCTTACTATGGCCTCGTTTAGATTGCGAAAAAATTTCAACCCGATGAATAGTACCATTTTCGTCTTATTTGACAAATATTGTCCAATCGTGGACCAACTAGGCTCAAAAGATTCATCTCGTGATTTCCAACTAAACTGTGTAATTAGTTATTTTTTTTACCTACATTTAATACTCCATACAAGCGGCTAAAAATTGATGTGATGGAGAGAGAGTGAAAAAACTTGGAATTTGGGATGCATCTAAACAAGGCCTATATGTACATACTTTTTTGACAAGGTTCATACATTATTACGAGTATATTATTTTACTACGGCATGCATTTATCTCTCAGCTTGCTTTTGGTCGCCGGTGCACTGAATGCTTCGTGGTCGTCGCTGGGATGAACCATGGACACGCGGACCGGGCGGAGGACATAGGCGAATGCAGACGTAGCTTCCTCGAGATGCAATCTGCTACCTGGTTCGTAAAGAGTATAAAATGAGAAACTAGCGGGTATAGATCGACCAACGAGGGATGCAGGAAACTGAAATCATATAGATGTATTGATGCATACTATACTGAAAAAGGAACACTAGAATGTAAAATAGAGTACTAATCGTCACCTGTTCACATGTCAGGACTGGACGTACAGGAGAATCATCGTTGGCATGTTGCAGAACCACGTACGACGGCAAAAGTTGCGGCCACAAATTGCTAGAGATACGGATCTGCAAGGTGCAAGGAGATTAGATTGGAATAAACAAATCGATTACTGCAGTAAGGATTAGGACTGACTCGCCCATACCTGGATCCCATCGACGAATGTTGCTAATCACAGAGAGAGAGAAATTAAAAGTGATGCCTAGGCATCACGGATCTGCATGCCACGTTTCTTTTCAGCTAGGGACGATGCCAGCAGATGAATTAGGGGAGCAGCTCGAGAAACGCCTCAAGGTACGAGGATATCGTCGCTAGATCTGCAATCTGCAAGGAATTAGATTTAAATGAACATATCGATCCAAATAACAGAAAGATTTGGGACGTCTCAACCATATATGGATTCCGCCATCGATGGATCCTTCTCGTCGTCGCATCAAAATATCGCCGGGCTTAATGATCACAGCTGCGCTGTGGAGTCCGACTAAACCAGCAAAGTTGTCGCCGCCGCCGCACGTTCATCTGTGTTACCAAGAAAGAATCAATCGGGGTGTTCGGCTGGATTAAGCTGAAACAAGCCAAGACAAGAACAACCGAACAAGGTTAATATAAAGGGGAAAAAGGATTAATTTTGCATTTAGATGCCATTACCTTCCAACAAAGTCGCCCAACGATGTGGTCGACGGGCGGCCGCATGCCAGTTCCTCGAGGGATCGCCAGGATGAGATGAGAAACGACGCAATGCGGCGGATGGGTGAATGTATATAAGGAACCTAAAATTAGGATCGGTAGTTCTTAACGGGTTTTCTATGCCCGGTATCCATTTGCAAGCATGACTTGAAAAGAGTCTCGGGCGTGTGTGGGCATACTTTACGTGGGTTTAGAAGGAGGGAGTAGCTGGTATGAAAATTTTTCCCTATATAATAATCTATATCTATATATAATATTAAAGAGGAAAAAATTTTCTCCACCTATTTTTTTGTCGGGCCCTTCCTAACTAACTCTATGAATGTGAAAAGTGTCTAGAAATCTCCCATATTATATATGACATATGCACATAGATAATAAGGTAACCTGGATAGCTACGAATACTAATCCAAATAGATCCCTTCGATCCTAACAGGCTAAATAGGAATCCTACTTCAAATAGAAAAGGATAAAAATCGAAATCAGTCAAAGCTTATCATAATATCAAACCACGATGAGTTTTGGGTTTTGGGTCTTTTTATTTTTTTCCTATTTTCTTATTAGCATGAAAAGTTTCTTTGTATTTACCTTTTTCCGCTTTAAGGTATGCGATTGGCTTCCTTTTTTTCACGGTCCTCTTTTTCCACATCAGATTACATCTGTCCTTAACTTCCGATCGATTTTTGCCATCCTTTTTTATTTTTAATCATATAAATATTAAAAAAAATATTTTCCCTGTTTTCTTATTAGCGTGAAAAGAGTCTTTGTATTTATTGTCGGCTTTACCATATCCGATTGGCTTCTGTTTTTTTTTCACGGTCCTCTTTTTCCACATCCGATTGCACTGTCCTTAACATCTGATTGATTTTTTCCGTCCTTTTTTTTATCATATAAATATTAAAAACAAATAATAGATACAATAATAATAGTATGAGCAATTGAAATTCATCTCTTCCTTAAAAAATAGAGATTTACACCACTAAAGTTATCGATGCAATTTTGATTACAAACAAAACTTATCTTATTAGTCTGATTTAGCCAATTGGTCCAACTATTCAAATCTTGAACGTGAACTACAATCTAGAACAGCTTTTTGTCCATATCAGTTTAAATAAATCTGTCTAATATGCATGTATGAAAGTAATATTAAAGTGAAGATGTAAAATTAGCTCATATATATGAATGTCATAGTTATCATAAAAATAATAAATTATAGCTTTAAAGTTTTATAGAAAGAGTGAAACGTAAATAGATATGTATCATTTCTGTTCTCGATTTCCATGAATATTTGATAGTTTTTTTTTCTCCAGTTGCAACGCATAGGTATATTTGCTAGTATATATACACAGAGTATATCGTGTTCATATATCTGGCTATTGGATGGTTTCTTTGCTTACGTACCCTGGTCTTCGATTCATTTATTTACGTACAGGAAGTATACATGATATACGTACGTGCCAGTGCCACCTACTAGCAGCTAGCATGCAGCTTCTTTCTCCCTCTCTTTCGACCTCATCATACGTGTATGGCAGCAGATCCAAGCATGCATGGATCGACTTTTTCTCCTATGTTTTGCCGCTATGAAAGCTAGCAGAGAGTAGCAGTTCCTTTGTTTTCTCCTATCTAGTTGATGTGTTTTGCTTAATTTTTCTCCTTTTTCGAAACACAAGTAGCAAAACATATTTTTATGCTATGCGCAACAGCGGTTATTAAACATGTGTTGTTATGGGTCTGATTAGTTGCTTACAATAGCTTTAGTCTGCATTTAGACCTCATATGGCATAACCTAATAAGTCAGCATAAACGTATGCCAGTGTCTTGAAGTTTGTTTGTTTTACATACACAGGCAAGGCACATTTGATATCACATGTTTCAGTTGATGTCTCATGGTTCTAGTAGAGGTGTGAAAGATAATAATATTTTATTTTTGTGTGCGCATCACGACCAAATCCTATACACTCCCTTCTCCCCAAATACTTTGACCTTATAGTACTTAAATTTTGTCCCAAAATAAGTGTCATTCTCACTTCTCAATGCACATTTCTCCTCTTCCAATATACATTTTCCTTTTCTCAACGCATTTCTATCTATATTTCTAAGGGTACTAAGGTCTTTTACCTTGAGCATTGATATCTGTGATGGATCCTAAAATGTCTACTATTTTAGGATAGAGAGATCGAGTAATAGCTAATGCAGCATCGGGCTTACTTTTAGCTTTGTACAAGTTTGCATATAAGAGTTGCTTACGCAAGTAAGCAAATACAAGTATATATTGTACTATACAAGTCTAGATACAAGTTAATACAAGCAACCAATCAGACTTGATTCTTTTTCCTCTCAAGCACACTAATAAGTACGTGAAGCTTCCTTTCTCTCTCATTTTCTGTCAGGGAAAAAATCTTGAATAGTTTCCTGATCGCCTCTTTAGAACTTTAGATTATTGCTTAGGAGTGATCTAGGGCTTGGTCTAGCAGGCAGGGTGTGGCTGAGTTTGGAAAAAAAAGTCGTTTTGGGTAAGGCTTGAGTTAAACATTGAGAATATAAGTCATGAATAACTTTTAAGTTGTTAAGTTTGGAAATATGAGAATCATATGAATAGATTTGTCTTGAAAAATACTTTCATAAAAATATACATATATCACTTTTCAATATTTTTTAAATAAAAAGTCAAAATTGTGCTTTGGAGAACATCCGTCCTGTTCGTTTGGGCTTGTTTGACTGATAAGTCACGGCTGAAAGTACTGTTGGCTGATTTGGTGTGAGAAAAAAATATTGTTCGTTGACTGAAAAAGTACGGCTTATAAGCCAAACAAGCCCAAGTAAACAGGGCGCATGTCATTGTCTAAAACAACTTCTTTTAGCATCCTGGAGTGAGTACTGGTTACTGTTATTAGTCGTCTGTCTTGTGGCGATGTCAATTACATTGGCCAGAAGGAGCAGCTCGACCTGTGTGGTGGTATAGCATCACAAGTTCCTTACGTCATGAGGTAGGCCACGATAATTACAATGATATAGACGTGATACGTTACATGCCAGAAGTTTTAATGCGATGGCCGGAGTCAAAAATAACTGCATAGATACCCAAGTCAAGGACGATGTTTCCGGGTCACCGATGCCGTGAACCCCAGTTTTCTGTGACTATACGGGGTAGATCAAGAGGTGGATATTACGTATCTTCAGGAAACAAAAAATATACAGTTTGCTGTTTGGTTAAAAAATAACACTGCAAACGTAAAATGGTACGAGATCCAGAGGCAATGATTTCAGGATAATCAGTCCCCCATTTATTATGGAGAAACTTTCCTATTTGACATTAGAAATAATGCTATTTTCCTATTTGACACCGAAATTG
Organism: Miscanthus floridulus; assembly: GCF_019320115.1. Taxonomy (NCBI): domain Eukaryota; kingdom Viridiplantae; phylum Streptophyta; class Magnoliopsida; order Poales; family Poaceae; genus Miscanthus; species Miscanthus floridulus. Next base: position 111,084,490 of record NC_089587.1, on the reverse strand, counting down.
AAATTCTTTCTTATATGTCCTCCACTCAAGTTTTTCTTTCCTATTTGATATTTCCGTCAGTTCTGTGAGCAACCACCGTTAGTTGTCCAAGTGAGGCAATGAAAAAAGACCGTTATGCCCTTTGAGAGAAGCAAATGAAGTTGGTCATCTCTGGCAGTCGTGGTTGTTCGTCCTAGTCGCGCTCCTACAGGCGACTCCCTCCCAGTAACCCTAGATTGAGGCGGGCGGCGTAGCCACGGAGGAGGGTGGCGCGGGCACAGAGGAGGGTGGCGCGGCCACGGGGGCGGGCGGCCGGAGGTGCCCCTGTGCGGCCAAGTAGGCGGTCGTCGCGGCCTTGGGGGCGAGAGCCGCGGCCTCACAGGCGTCCGACACGGGAGAGGCTGCCATGGCCACGCGTCTGAGGGCTCCGGCAAGGCCGCGGGGCCGGCCGTGCCTGCCCAGCTCGCCTGACCATGGACCCAGCGCTGCCCCTCGCAAACCGAGCTCCTGCTGCCGATCGTCGTGCCCTGCCTTGCTCCGTTCGTGCTGTATAGGCTCCCCTCGCCCGCGACTGGGCAGCCGCGGTCGTGAACCCTCACTACCAGAAAAGTGGCTTTGCCATGTGCCGGCAAACGTCTCTTTGCCGAGTGTTTTCTATCGGGCACTCGGCAAATGCTTTGTCGAGAGCTGAAACCGACGCTCGGCGAAAAAAAGTAACGCGACGGCGCGGAGACGGTCACGACGCTTTTGCCGAGTGTCTCAGACCTGACACTCGGCAAATCTGCCATCTTTGTCGAGTGTCAAATTCCGGGCACTCGGTAAACCTGAATTCTTTGCCGAGTGTCAAATAATGGACACTCGGCAAAGACTGGCCCAAAATGTACAATTGTTGGCTTCTTTGCCGAGTGTCCAGTGTCTAACACTCGATAAACATGCCTTCTTTGCCGAGTGTCAAATCCAGGGCACTCGGCAAACCTGCCATCTTTGTCGAGTGTCAAATACTGGACACTCGGCAAAGACTAGCCCAGAATGTACAAATGTTGGCTTCTTTGCTGAGTGTCTCAGCGTAGACACTCGGCAAAGAAGCTATTTTAGTCCCCGAATGCACATATTTTGGCCACATGTCCTCTTTGCCGAGTGTTTTTACCCTGACACTCAGCAAAATGCCTCTTTACCGAGTGTAACACTCGGCAAAGCGACCATATATTCCCTGTTTTTATTGTTCGATCACGTATAACGTACCCCACTCAAATAAACATTACAGGCATCACACATAGTTCACAATAAGCATCACATGCAGTTCATATAGATATATCGACAACACATAAATGCAAGTAAACTTTAGAATCACTAGTAGGTTCATTCACAACCACAAATAGTCATAAGTAGTCATAGGTAATCCACAAATGCAAATGTAAATAAAATCACAAGTAGTCACTTAGGCCACGAGTTCCACTGCGACCACGTTGGGTCATGAGGCTCATTCGATGCCACCGATTGATTCTACACAAAGGAGAAGAGATTGCATATGTGAGACAAGATTGAACAACATGTATGGTCTCTCTACTGCCTAACTAGTATAACCCTTGCAACTATCAGTAATATCTTCTCAGTTGCATTGTGCTCTAGTATGATTGCTTAAGTACTAGTTGGTAACAAACATATAGCATTAGTCACTAAGTTTCTAGTGTCTAGGTATCTTTGTAAGATTGATTCTGCATAAACTAGAAACGATGATTATAAGGTTGTAAGGTGACTCACAGTACCTGAAACAGTATTTGGAGTAGCGAACATTAACATTTGGAACCACCCTAGTACTTCCCTCCTTTGGGCCCTCGTTAGAACGAAATCAGCCTTAGGTTTTCTCCATGACTTCCCACAGCTTTGGTCTATTGCATAACCTCGCTTGATCCACTCTAGCCTTAACATTATCCTTTGTCTTATCAGGAATGTCCATGATTGTACCAAAAATTGCCTCAGCGACATTCTTTTTAGTGTGCATTACATCAATGTTATGTGGAAGTAGAAGGTCATCAAAATAGGGGAGGTTCCACAAGCACGACTTGTGAGTCCATGCATGTTGCTCATCATATCCTAGAAAATGATCTCCTTGGTCATTGACCTCGAGAGCGTCTAACTAAGCATGAACCATGGCACCAATCATCATCTGAGGTGCAGGGCTTTCAACTACTACATCTTTTGTAAAGTTCTTGATGTCTCGTCTGAATGGATGGTCAAGAGGGAGGAATTGTTGATGTTTATCGGATGAAGAATACTTGCCACCCGTCGTCAACCAAATGAACATCAGAGATGCCTTGCATACTAGGCATGATAACTTCCCATGAACACACCAATCGTAGAATATCCCATGCACCAGAAAGTCATATAGCGAGTATTGGTACCAAACATGCATTTTGAAGTTTGTCTTTGTAGCTCGGTCGTATGTCCATACCCCTTCCTCCCAAACACAGACCAAATCATCAATCAAGGGCTCCATGTACACACTCATATTATTCCATGGGTGTTCAGGAATTATCAATGACAAGAATATGTTCTGTCATTGAAAGAGGACACTAGGGGGAGATTGAGAGGGATAACGAACATGGGCCAACAAGTGTACGAGGCAGCCGCCATTCCATAAGGATTGAACCCATATGTTGCTAGCGCAACACGTACATTATGAGCCTCTAGAGCTTTCTCATGATGAATCATATCAAACCTTTGTCGATGTTTTACCACCGATAGCCTGCCACGGGGATACCCGAGGCAGTATGTTCGGGCTTCAGCGTATGCTGAACTCGATGGTGAACGCAAGAGACAGTCGATTTATCCTGGTTCAGGCCCTCGATCGTAGATCGAGTAATAACCCTACGTTCAGTCAGCGTTAGCCTTTGCGTTGGATTGATCGTGATGTGTTGTGTTGTACAATTGCTGTCCCTTTCTCTCAGGAGCCCTGCCCTCCTTTATATAGTCAGGAGGCCAGAGTCCTAGTCGGTTTACAATGAGATTTCCTAGTAGGATTACTGAATAGTTCTACTACTAAGATTACATGGGAAGAATCCTAGTTGGACTAGATCTTCTCTCTCCCTTGTGGGGTATCCTGTGGGTCCCGCATTGACAAGCCCCCGAGCACTTCATGGTTGAGCTCTGAAAGTCTCGCTTTACTCCTTCAAGTCTTGTTGAGTAGAAACAAATGTCATCCGAGTGCTTTCTGGAGTGAAACCTTGTAGCACTTCTTGGGACCTTCGAGTGGTGAGTGCTTTTTTGAAGAAAAAGTACATCCATCTGGTTGTAGCCCCCGAGCCTCTTGCTATTTAGAACAAGGAGCTAGAAGATCTTGTCTTGAAGTTGCTCTGTTTGTTCATTGAAGTTTTATAAAAAAGAACTCGAATATGGCTCATTCTGGGTTCTTTTTGTCGTAATGTCTTGAAGTGGTCTGCGTTGAGGAAGTCTTTTGGTGACGTGCGCTTTTTCGAAGAAAAAGTACACTCACTGAGTGTAGCCCCCGAGCCTCTTGCTATTTGGAACAAAAAGTTGGAGGGTCTTGAATCTTTATGTTGTTTGAAAATTTGTGTTCTGAAGTAGTCCCTGAGAGTTGGATTATGTCATCATCTGAGTAGTTTTGCGGCATCTTTCCGAGGCAGCCCTTTAGTCTTGGATTAAACCATCCTCCGAGTAGTTTCGCAGCATGCAACCTCCGAGCATATATCCTTGTTGTTTTGTTCAGGAAGAACTCGGATCGTATTCTTTGATAGTCTGCTGTTGTCAGATGTAGTTGTATGGTGGTGGTTGAGTGTAAATGCCTTTTGTTCATGGGTTGTACTGTGCTGGTATATTCTTCCGAATATGCCCGTCTTCGAGTACTGTTCCCTCTCGCCTGAGTCATCCATTATTGAGTCCTATCTTTTCACTGTGTCCTTTGTTAGGCTTATTTCGTTGGTACTCCTAGTCCATGTGCGTCGCTCCTTTGATCTATAAATACTATCCCGGAGTGCTTGTTTTCATCCATTGGACATTCTGTTGAAACCTTCGTGGTCATGAACATGGTAGTTTGTGAAGTAGAGCAGCCCCCGGGCATTTTTTGTAGTTCCTATGTGTCTTATCATAGCTGGAGGAAGTCTTATGATAGGGATTAGAGGTAGGCTAATCCCACCACAGCATTGTGCCAGGATGTACATGGCGGTAGTTGGAGGAAGTCTTGTGATGTGGGCTTCGTTTCTTCATCGGGCAGTTCTGGGTTGATCCTCGTCGCCTGTCCTGAGACTGTCCGGTGCAGATCAACACCATATCTAGCATCACATCGGTCTTGGGTAGACAGATGCCCGTCGGCCTTCTCTGCTCCATGTTGTCTTACCGTGCTGCCGATTTCCGCCTTGGATGCACTGCGTCCGTCCTTTGAAGAAAACAGTGTAGCTGATGGCAGTTTGTCCTTCCGAGTAGCAATTTGGGACACGTAGTCATTCTAGAGCCTAGCCATGTCCGTGTTCCTCTTTGCTACTTTGCTTTTCGTGGTGCCGAGTTCGTTGGGTCTTGTAAGATTTGTAATCTTCTATTTTTGAAGTCGCTTGTAATGTAACGAATCTTGTCTTCTGAGTTGTCTTTTACTTTTTTGCTGTGATCCCTATCGTTCATGAGATTACCGAGTTCTTTCTTAAATAACTGGGTTCTTTTGTTCCTTGTGAGGTAGCCCTTTCTTTCTTCTTGGTTTGACGGGTTGTTCTTGTAGCGATCTGATAACCCTGCCGTGGGGCTGGACGGATAAGTCTGAAATCTGCCCGTTGGTTTGTACCATTGTGTGGATTTGTGCCCTCCGTCATTTTAGCTGTGTCGGTAAATGGACCGTTGCGTTCTCACACGGTGTTTTAACGGGCCTTGTGGGCCGTTTTTATCACTGAAAAATCTATTTAAAGACCTTTTATCTTCCTTTCCTTTGCTGCCCAGCTCTTGCCTTTAAACCCTAGCTTTCAGAAATCTGCCGCCGTCATCATCGCCGTCACCCGAGCACCACCATCCTAGCTTCATCTTCCCTAGTGCCTTTTTGCTTCCGCTAGTTCATGGGAAAGAAGAAAACTGCAAGCAAGTCCCAGGCGACCTTCGTGGACGAGGAGTCATCCCTTTCTTTGATCGAGAACCAGGAGTTCGTGGCCATGAGGGCTGCTCAGAAGGTTTGGCCGGCTCCAACAACAAGCGAAGATCAGCTGCGCGAGCTCGTCAGCGACGGCTTGATCCAAAGCAAAGTCATCGCTGAATGGAGAGTTTCTGGCGAGCATCAGGTTCCAGCTCCGGGTCCTAGTGAGATTGTCCTCTTCGTTTCCTTTGTCCGCGCCAGACTTTGCCTTCCTGCTTCTGCTTTCCTTCATCAGTTTCTTGGTTATTTTGGGGTTAGTCTGAACCATCTAACCCCTAATGCCGTTCTCCATCTTTCCGTTTTCGTTCATCTTTGCGAAGCTTTCCTTGTAATCCCTCCTTCTCTATCTCTTTTTCGCTTTTTCTTTCGTCTGAAACCTCAACCCCGCTGCGAAGAAACCAGCGTTCTTGGCGGTTGCGGGATTCAGTTTCGCCAGGGTCTTAAGATTAAGTTTTTTGACTATGACCTGGTCGATTCTGTAAAAGATTAGCGTGCCGAGTGATTTTACGCTGCCAATTTGATCCCTTCCCTTGTCGTCCACTCTGGATCTGGTCCTGTGGTGAATGATCGATGGGACAAGAAACTTAAGTCACCTGCTGAGATTCAAGTGATCTAGCCACTCCTTGATAGGATTAGTATGCTGAAATAGCAGGGTTTAACCGGCTTTGGTATTGTTTTGAGTTTTCTTCGTCGCCGAGTTCAGCTTTTGAAAGAGCGGGAGCATCTTGGCTTCGAGTATTCTGGGGCCGAGGATCCTTCACACATGGTCCCAGCTCTTGAGCTGACCGGTGAGGAGGTACTCGAGCGTCTCCAGAAGATGTTGAAAGGAGTGAGCATTATTCCTCCTGCTGTCTCCGAGTTCTCTGTCAACAACTCGCCCCCAGCTGTGAGTTGTCTATCTCTTTGTTTGGGTACTTTATGTACTCTTGCTGCATCCATTTTTGCTTAGCTTTTCCTTGTCTTGCTGTTTTATCCTTTTTCGTAGGAGCTTGGGCGGAACTTTGTCGACCTGATCCCTCTTGATGTTCTCCCTGCTGTGGCGGGGACTGGGGATAAACTTGCTGGAACTTCTGCAACTAGTAAGTCCCAAACCTCTACAGCCCTTCCTAGGGTTTCTTCCGGATTTGTTGATGTATATGAAGAATATGTTCCTCGTCTAGTCCCTCGCGGTCCTCGCAGTGTCCCGAAGAGGGGGCGAACGGATGGATCTTCATCTGGCCTGCCTGTCTCCAAGAAGCCTCATAAACCAAGTACTCCCTCAGGTACTCTAGTTGTTGCTAGCATGCTCTTAGGTGAGCACATTTAATACTCTTTGTTCCTTTGTTTTCCTGTTTCTCTCTTGAACCGAGTACTTTTTATTCTTTTTTTAGCAGGTGCTCTGGTTTCCTTAGCTGAGGGAGAGGAGGATGACGAAGTACCCCTCATCATGCGGCGGTGAGTTGTTTTTCATATTCCTGTTGCATTGAATTTCTCTTCTTTGTCTTGACTTTTAGTCTTGAACTTTTTGAAGTAATCGAACGTCGGGTATGAGTTCTTCTGAGGCTCCCGCGCCGACTTCTTCTAAAGCTCTGGTGTCGAGTTCTTTGGTAGCCTCGGTACCGAGCTCTACCGCTCCTCCAGTGTAGGGTTCTTCCACGGCTCCGCTATCTGCTATCCCGCTCCCGTCGTCGGGTGGTGGGGACGTTTTCGCCGTCGTGGTTCCCCCTGCGAGGCCTTCTTTTGGCTTTGCGAAGAAGAAAGTGGTTGGGTGAGTAGATTCTGGCTTCATCTTTTTTGCTTCTATCTTCCTTCTTCTGGTTCTCATCGGTGCTTCCTTTTATCAATTTTCAGTGTTTCGTCTTCTCTCGTTTCTTCATCGACTTCTTCTCAGCTTTTCGCTGTGCCATCGAGTTCCGAGCCTCAGGACTCGCAACATACTATTGATGAAGTTGCTGCGGGGGCTTTGGAGCTACCTGGCGAAGTTGCGGACTTGGCCGTCCCGGAGGTGACTGTAGCCGTCGTGTCGGGTCCTTCTGAGGGATTGGCTCTGGCTTCCCTGGAGGTTGCTTTGGTCATTCCTTCTTCGCCTCAGCCAACCTCTCCTTCCCCTTCTCTTGCTTCCGGCGGTCCCTCTTTTACCGGTGACGTGGTGCAATAGTTCGATGCCACCCATCGGCTATCGGAGCTGACTGTAGCCTGGGGGAGCTTATCGACCCTCGTGACTTCTTTTGGTGAAAAGCTCCAGGTAAGTTTTACTGCCACTCCTCCTTTGCATGCTCGTTTTTCTTCTGTCCTTACGCCTTGTTTCTCTTTGTCTCTTTTTGCTCAGTCTTTCTCTCGTGATCATTCTGGCTTCTTTTTCTCATCTGAAAATGAGAGAAAGTTGTCTTCTGAGGTGAACGCTCTGAAAGCCGATCTTGACCTCCTCTGGGCTGAGTTGGAGACAGAGCGTCAAATGCACCAAAAGGAGGAGAAGACCCTTTGTGCCCGGGTAGTAGAGACGGAGAAGCAGAGGGATGCCACGGTGGAGTCTGCGAAGAATGAATGCAAAGGTGCCGTGGGTTCTGCTTGTTTCTTCTTGTATTTTGACTTCTTTTTTCGCTGACTTGTTTTTTGGTGTCTTGTCTAGTTCTCCAAGTTGAAAAGCAGAAGCTCTCGGAGAGTATCGATGAAATGAAGGCTCTTGTCCGCTCTAGTCATAACAAGGCTGAGGAGGTAATTACTCATGCTGAGGAAGAACTCGCCCTTGCTAAGCTGATTAGGCGTGGAGCTGACAGAGATCTTGTGCAGGCCTAAAAAACTGTTGAAGGCTTGTCTGGGAAGCTGGCGACGGCTACTGAAAATTGGAACGTTTTGTGGAAATCTTTTCGTTCAGTAGCTGATGTTCTCCGGACTCCAGCGGATGATGGGCAATCTTGGGCTCAGTTCATTCCTCGGATTCTGACTCATTTCCAAGAGTTCGCAAAGAAGTGCGCTCAAGTATGTACCAAGAATGTGCTGGCCCAGGTCTGGGTCCTTGCTCCAGAGGCGCCTCTGTCCAAGATAGTGGAGGAAGCTGATAGTCAAGAATACCTTGATGCCGTTGAGAGGATGGAGCCTGAGGTCGAAGATTTAGCCAGTAGGGGTGTAGACAGTCTTAATATTGATATTTCCCTTCCTGATGACAATGCCTGATCCAATTGACCAGCCTCTTGTAATATTATACTCCTCTTCAAATGAAGATTCTTTATTTTTGTTGATGTATTCTTTGCTCGGGTGTGGTCGGAGTTACTTGACTTGCTGAGTACTTTGTCCTGTTTTCGTCTCTGCTCTGTAAACAACTCTGTGCGTTATCCTGACGAAATCCCTCAATTTGTCGAGTACTTTTATTTTCTTCCTCTTTTGTGACCCATCGAGTGCTTTGTCCACGCTATGACTTGTTAGATGTAGATCTTTGTGTTGACAACCTTTCGTCTGCGCTATGTAGAACGACTCGGCATGGAATGTCGCTTTGACAAACTTCGGCATCCGAGTGCTTTTTTGAGTGGTGCTTGTGCTTTTCTGAGGAAGAAGTATTCCTATCTGGATGTAGCCCCCGAGCCTCTTGCTTTTTGGAACGATGAGCTGGAGGGTCTTTTGAAGCTCAATTTCGGTCGACTAGTTTTAGGTGTTTAGCTTTTAGCTACCCTCATCGGTGTGCTCAAGCGTCTTTTCAGCTATTTTGCTCTCGGCCGGGATGCTCAGGCATGTTTTCTGCCCTTTTGCTTTTTGTTTCGGGTGTTAGCTTTTAGCTACCCTCATCGGCGGGCTCAAGCGTCCTTTCAGCTATTTTGCTCTCGGCCGGGATGCTCAGGCATGTTTTTAGCCATTTTGCTTTTTGTTTCGGGTGTTAGCTTTTAGCTACCCTCATCGGCGGGCTCAAGCGTTCTTTCAGCTATTTTGCTCTCGGTCGGGATGCTCAGGCATGTTTTCAGCCATTTTGCTTTTTGTTTCGGGTGTTAGCTTTTAGCTACCCTCATCGGCGGGCTCAAGCGTCCTTTCAGCTATTTTGCTCTCGGCCGGGATGCTCAGGCATGTTTTCAGCCATTTTGCTTTTTGTTTCGAGAAAATAACTCGTTGAAAGTCATGACAAGACATGCTGTGGATGAATATCATCTTTATTGATCATGAATATAAACTAATACATATGTTGTCGAGGAATATTGTCCTTTGTCGATTGTGAACGTTGGTCCCTTGTGGCTTGCATATCTGTTTTTTCTTGAGTTGTTTTTACGCGTAGAATCTTCTTAGCTGGCTGATGTGCCATTTATTGCTGACTTCTCTTCCATCTTTGGTTATTAACTTGTATGTGCCTGGTCCGGTGACTTTTGTGACAATGAACGAACCTTCCCATGGACTGAGCAGCTTATGTCGTCCGTCAGTCTTTTGTATCCTTCTTAGTACTAAGTCTCCGACTTGTAATGATCGAGGATGGGTACTCTTGTTGTAGTGTCGTCTTAAACCTTGTAGATATCTGGCTGATTAGAGGGTAGCGTTTACTCTGACTTCTTCTGAGCTGTTGAGTTCTAATCTTCTTGTGTGTTCTGCTTCTCCTTCATCGTATTGTTCTATCTATGGTGATGTCTAGATCAAGTCGGCAGGCAGTACGGCTTCTGACTCGTAAACTAGGAAGAAAGGTGAGTAGCCTGTTGCTCTGCTTATTTGAGTTCATAGCCCCCATACTACTTTAGGTAATTCTTCAATCCATTTGGACCCATAGTCCACTAGTTCTTCATATAACCTTGGTTTTAATCCGGCTAGTATGAGTCCATTAGCCCTTTCTACTTGTCCATTGGCTTCTGGATGTGCAACAGACGCGTAGTCTATGCTGAAACCACAGTCTTGTGCCCAGCTTTTGAATTCTGTAGCTGTGAAGGGAGAGCCTAGATCTGTGATGATTCGATTGGGCATGCCGAAGCGGTGCATAATGTCTTGGATGAACTCAACTGCTTTGGCTGCGCTGTATTTCGTGAGTGGTTTGTATTCAATCCACTTGGTGAACTTGTCGATCGCTACAAAGATGTACTCGAAGCCGCCTTTTGCTTTCTTCAGAGGTCCTACTTGATCCAGCCCCCAGCAGGAAAAAGGCCAAGCGGGTGGGATGCAGATAAGATTGTGAGCTGGCACATGGGCTTGTCTTGCAAACATTTGGCAACCTTTGCATTTTCTGACAAGTTCTTCTGCGTCTTTCAAAGCGGTTGGCCAGTAGAATCCGGTGCGAAATGCTTTGCCAACTAGTGTTCTTGAAGCGGCATGATTTCCACAGCAACCTGAGTGTATTTCGTCTAGGATCTCTTTGCCTTCTTCAAATGAGACATATTTTAGGAGTACTCCTGATGATGCTGCTCTTCTGTAAAGTCTATTTCCTACTAGAACGTAGTTTTTGCTTCTGCGAACAACTTGGGTGGCTTCTGCTTTATCTGCTGGCAATTTATTTTCTTTGATATAATCGATGAAAACTTGGCTCCATAAAGTGTTGATTACCAAGATCTGAACGCCTTTAGCCTGAATTTCATGGGTTGTTTCACCGGGTTGTTTGATAGAGGGAACCGATAGCTCTTCTATGAATACGCCGGGTGGAACCTTTGCTCTGTCTGATCCAAGCTTGGCGAGGACATCTGCTGCAATGTTTGAATCGCGCAGGACGTGTAGAATTTCTAATCCTTGGAAATGTTTTTCAAGTTTCCGTATTTCAGCACAGTAAGCGCTCATGTTTTCTTTGGTGCAATCCCAATCTTTGTTGACTTGGTTGATGACTACTTCTGAATCGCCGTATACGAGTAATCTCTTTATTCCGAGGGTAATTGCCACTCGTAGCCCGTGGATGAGGGCTTCATATTCTGCTTCGTTATTTGTAGCTTGCCATAATATCTGAAGGACGTACTTGAGTTGTTTTCCTTCTGGAGAAATGAGGAGAACGCCTGCACCGGCTCCGCCTAGTTTGAGTGACCCATCAAAGTACATCTTCTAGTGGTCAAGGATTGTATCTGATAAAGGCTGTTGAATCTCTGTCCACTCGGCCACAAAATCGGCAAGGGCTTGAGATTTGATTGCTTTCCGTGGGGTGAAATCGATGTTAAGAGCTCCGAGTTCAACTGCCCACTTTGATATGCGTCCCATCGCATCTCTGTTGTGTAAGATGTCTCCGAGTGGGAAGTCTGTCACCACGGTAATCTTGTGGCTTTTGAAATAGTGGCGAAGCTTGCGTGAGGTGATAAGTAGAGCGTAGAGTAGTTTTTGTACATGCGGGTACCGGATTTTTGATTCAGATAATACTTCGCTGATGTAGTATATGGGTCATTGTACTTTATACACGTGTCCTTCTTCTCTTTCTATGACTATTGTCGTGCTGACCACAGCAGTAGTCGCCGCAATGTATAGCATCATATCTTCGTCTTTCCTTGGGGGTGTGAGAATTGGTGAGGATGTGAGGTATGCCTTAAGTTTCTTGAAAGCTTCATCGGCCTCTTTTGTCCACTCAAACTTGTCTGTCTTCTTTAGTAGTTTAAAGAAAGGTAACCCCTTTTCGCCGAGTCTTGATATGAAACGGTTGAGGGCCGCCATGCATCCTGTTAGTTTCTGCACATCTTTGATACTTCTAGGTGGGCCCATCTCTGTTATAGCTCGAATTTGCTTGGTGCTGGCTTCAATCCCGTGCTGACTGACCAAAAATCCGAGTAGTTGTCCTAAGGGAACTCCGAATACACATTTATTTGGGTTCAACTTCCATCTCCATCTCTTCAAGTTTTCGAAGGTTTGCTTTAAATCTTCAATCAGAGTGTCTGGGTTCTTTGTTTTCACCACTACATCATCCATGTATGCCTCCACATTTTCACCAATTTGATCCCCAAGGCAAGTTTGGATAGCTCTTTGGTATGTGGCGCCAGCGTTCTTTAGTCCAAACGACATGGTCTTGTAACAGTAAGCGCCGAACGGAGTAATGAAAGACGTCTTGCTCTGGTCTTGTTCTTTTAATGCGATCTGGTGATACCCTGAATAGCAATCGAGAAAGGATAATAGTGCAGACCCTACTGTTGAGTCGACTATCTGGTCAATGCACGGTAGCCCGAACGGATCTTTTGGGCAATGTTTGTTGAGATCTGTGTAGTCGACGCACATGCGCCACTCGTCCGTGTTCTTCTTCTGCATAAGGACCGGGTTAGCTAGCCAGTCTGGATGAAGGATTTCTCTGATGAATCCGGCTGCCATCAGTTTTGTGATTTCCTTTTTAATCGCTGCCTTTTTGTCGGGTGAGAATCGTCGTAGCCATTGCTTTACAGGCTTGGAGCTTTCATTAACATCAATTCTATGCTCAGCCAACTCTCTTGGGACACCTGGCATGTCGGTCGACTTCCAAGAGAAGATATCTTTGTTGTCCCGAAGAAAGTTGGTGAGCGCAAGTTCCTATTTTGCCGAGAGGTGAGCACTGATGGTTGCTGTCTTGGAGGTATCGCCGGTGCCCAAGTCGATTTGCTTGACGTCGGCTTCTTTTGGTGGTGTGATGATGCTGGGCTTTTTAGCTGGTATTTCTAATTCTTCTTGGCTCATCTCTGCAGCAATTGTGGCTATTTCTTTTCTTCCATTGTCGGCTTGTGCTTTGGCTGCAATTTGGATTGCCTGAACGTCGCAGTCAAAAGCACGCTTCAAATCACTTCGAAGAGAAAGGATACCGTTGGGTCCTGGCATCTTAAGCAATAAGTACGGATAATGTGGTATTGCCATGAATTTTGCCAGTGCTGGGCGTCCGAGGATTGCATGATATGACGAATCGAAGTCTGCGACCTCAAATTTGATAAACTCTGTTCGGTAGTTCGAAGGAGTTCCAAAAGTAACGGGTAAAGTAATTTATCCGAGTGGCATGGCTGCTTTGCCGGGTACTATTCCGTAAAAAGGTGTGCTTGTTGGTGTGATCATCCCTGTGAGTTGTAGTCCCATCTTCCTTAGTGTTTCTGAAAAGATGATGTTGAGTCCAGCTCCCCCGTCGATTAGTACTTTGGTGACAGTCATACCGGCAATAGTTGGGTCTAGAACTAGTGGGTAATGGCCTGCGTTCCCTACGCTAGTCCATTGGTCTTCTCTTGAAAATTGGATTGGATATTGTGACCAATTGAGATATCTTGGTGTAGCCGGTTCTGCTGTCATGATAGTCCGTAGTGCTAGTTTTTCTTGATGTTTGCTTCTGCAATCTGGAGCCCCTGAGAAGATCACTGCCACCGTTCCCCTGGGTTTTGGAATCCTTTGTCCTCATGGTTGTCTTCATCTTTTTTCTAAATGTCCTCTTTGGTGTTCTCCTTACTATCTTTTCTTGTGTATCGATCATTGAAAGTGTAGCAATTTCCGATGGTGTGCCTCCCATTAGGGTGCAATGGGCAACGTATGTTTTCAATGTCATCATATCTTCTGGGTTTGGAAAACTTCTTTGATTTGTCGGCCATTGCCACGGTATTGTCTGGTCTACGTTTTCTTTCTTGATGTCTGTTATTCCGATGATTTTGCTTGTCCGGGTTGTCTTGGTTGCTTCTATCCGGGAACCTCTCTCGTGTTTTTTCTTCTGTGGTAATCATCTTTTCTACTGTTCGTCTGAATTCTTCATTGTTTCTTAGATTTTCTTTGCAGAAGTCTTGAAATTGCCACCTAGCCATGATTCCATGAGAGAAAGCTTCAATTACTTCTTGTTCGGTGATGTCATGCACTTGAGCCCGTAGTTCGCCGAATCGTCAATAGTAATTTCTGAGACTTTCGCCTCCCTTTTGCTTGAGTCCTTTCAGTTATGCATGAGTGATCGGGTGCGTGATGATACCCGCAAAATTTTCACAAAAAGCTCTTTGCAAATCCTCCCAATTTCTGATCGATCCTGGGTTCAATTTATCGAACCATTGGAGGGGCATAGTTTCTAGTGCCATGGGGAAGAACAGGGTTTTGATATCGTCGTCTCCTCCGGCTAGTTCAATTGATTATGAATATATTCTGAGCCATTGCCTTGGTTCAGTTTTGCCATCATACTTGGAGTGGTTAGACGGTTTGAACTTATGAGGTAATCGTACTGACGCAAGCCTGTTCGCGAAATAGGGGAATCTATCGTGCGTTTTGGCTTCTTTGAATTCGGATTCAGCACCTCCTTCTGGCCAACTATTGTTTTGATGGGAATAACTCTGCGAGACTATCCGGGTAGGCACCTTACTCCTGGTCTTTCTTGGTTGTTCAAATTGGTGGCCTTGATTATGTTCCTTCCTACTTCCTCCATTATGGCTTCCACCTGGCCCAAGTCTTTCGAAGGCGGACTTCCTTTGATTTTGATCTTCTTGCCTGTGGGTCATTGATCTGGCGGGTAGTCTTGATTGGTTTCTATCTTCATGCGTTCTTGGGATCGTTGACCGGAGTAAGTCTTGGAGCTGTTCATACTTCTCATCGGGATGTGAAGTTGTTCTGAGTTCTTCTAATGCTTCTCGAATCTTATCGTAAGGCATATTTGCCGTGTGTCTTCCTTCGACTTCTCATTGTGATTTTTTTCTGTCGTATTCAGCCAAATCTGACTCATATCTGATCCAGGCTTCCCTGTGCTGCCTAGCATGGTGTTGGCGCCCTTGCTTCAACTTGCTTTTCCTTTCTCTAGCTTGTTTCTAACTCTCTGTTTCTCCATCGTAGCCCTGGGCAAAGGGTGATATGTTGGATTATGATTCATCCAATGACCTGACATCGGGTGCTTCTGGGGGATTTAATGGTGACCAAGGACGTCGAACCATGAGTACTTCCCGTGCATGAGCCGTTTTGTTATTGGTGTTAGTTTTCATACTGTCGGAGTTGCTGATGACTTCAGTAGATGCTTCGATGTCGCAGATCGAGTCTCCTTCTTGGTAAGGTAGAATAGCTGTTGTTGTTGTGCCGACTAGTTGGGTTCCGCTATCTTCAGGAACGGAACCTGGCCAGTGGATGATACAATCTTGCGATGTTATCGTTAGCACTAGTCCCTCCTGGGCTCCTGTCAGTGGTATCCCAAACATTGGATTGAAAGATCTTTTGAATTGTCCCTGATAGGATTTTGCCATGTTGTCGAGCCCAAACAGAAAAGAATTCGACTTCTTGAAAGAACTTTGAATGTAATCCGAGTTGTTTTGGGTTATGCTCTGGAATCCTACTGAAAAAGAACTCGGTTTCTTGAAAGCACTCGAATAAGACTTCACCTTGGACACAGAACTTGAATTCGAGTCGGATGCGCGTAGCCATGAAATCTTATTCAAATCGGATATTATGAGCTGCGCGAATCTTCTGGTGAGCTGATCCGTCGTAGTTGTCGAAATAGGAAATTCTTCATGATGATCCGGATCTTTGAGGAGATGGCTTTGAAGCTTGCCGTAGTTGTCCGCCTCACAGATCTATGAGCCGAAGATGAAAGTTGATCCCATCGGGAAGATCATGTTATCGAGGTCCATCGAGCTCTCGGATGCAAAGTCGCCGAAAGCCCCTACCTAGCGCGCCAGCTGTCGATGTTTTACCACCGATAGCCTGCCACGGGGATACCCGAGGCAGTATGTTCGGGCTTCAGCGTATGCTGAACTCGATGGTGAACGCAAGAGACAGTCGATTTATCCTAGTTCAGGCCCTCGATCGTAGATCGAGTAATAACCCTACGTCCAGTCGGCGTTAGCCTTTGTGTTGGATTGATCGTGATGTGTTGTGTTGTACAATTGCTGTCCCTTTCTCTCAGGAGCCCTGCCCTCCTTTATATAGTCAGGAGGCCAGAGTCCTAGTCGGTTTACAATGAGATTTCCTAGTAGGATTACTGAATAGTTCTACTACTAAGATTACATGGGAAGAATTCTAGTTGGACTAGATCTTCTCTCTCCCTTGTGGGGTATCCTGTGGGTCCCACATCGACAACCTTGTCCATGCTTCACCATCGAATGGATGCACCAGCTTCTTAGGATTGTATCGACGTTCGTATTTATGCCGTGTCATCTGTTTCGTAGATTCATCAGTCATATAAAGCCGTTGGATCCTCGGTATGAGTGGAAGGTATCGTAGGATCTACATGGGGACAGCGAGCTGCCTCTTCTGACCATCACCAAAGTCTACCTCTAGGAACCTAGATGATTTACACTTCATATAGTACATTGCTTCTACATGTTCTTTCCTAAATAAGATGCATTCCTTCGGACAAGCATGTATCTGCTCACATGGCATCTTAAGTGCATGAAAGAGTTTATGTGCCTCATACATGCTCTTTGGTAGGATGTGACCATCTGGGAGTAGGCTACCACAACTGTCAGCATAACATCGAAGGCTTCTCGACTCAAGCTAAATTGGGACTTTACGACCATTAGGCGTGCAATGGCATCCAGTTGAGAAACCTTGACATGCCCATGAAGGGGTTGCTATGCCATAGACAACATATCATAATACGCCTTTGTGGTTGGCTCTGGCTCCTCCTCCCTATGTCCTTCATCAAAGTGTGCTTCATGATAGCCATTTAACATGTCTCCTACCCCGGCATCAGCATCATAATCCTCGATGCGTTGTCTCATGACCTAGTCTCTCACACGATCAGATTCACCATGGTAGATCCACCGGGTATAGTTCGTCGTAAATCCATTCTTGCAAACATGTTTACCCATGACCACCTTTGTTTGTCGACGTGTGTTTACACAAATGTTGCAGGGACACCAAGTGGCACGCGCTCCTTTAACCCTTGCAAATGCTAGTTCTAAGAAAGCATCGGCCTTCTCAATCCATTCATCGGTCAACAAACCCTGACTAGAGCAGCCCGTGTACATCCACTCATGGTCATCCATTCTCTAACATATCAATAAGTAATATAAAAATCAATTGCATCTATAGGTTCCTATACTGTCTAATAGGTGAAGATAGGTCATAATCCCACCTGAGGATGTGTATATGGGGTTAGTTTGCATGCTCTACTCCTATCCAAGACAAAATTTTGGCAGCACCTCCCCGCTGTTCTCCAAATACACATTCTGGCAGGGAGATTGTGTATCTAGAGAACAATAGGGAGATGCTGCTAAAATTCTGTCTCGAATCCGAGTAGAGCATGGAAACTAACTCCATTTACACATCCTCGGGTTGTCCAAAAAACGTGGACAATTCAAAACAGATATGGTTATAGATATGCAAAGATCTGCATATTTCTAACCATATTTCTTTCAAACGGGAGACGCCTAGCTAGGTTACGTGATATAGGAACATGATATGGAAAGAGGGGTGTAGGATGCCTTACCTTGCTATCCTGCAAAGTGACGAGTCAAGGACAGTGGGGAATGATCCTTGCAATAGCCTCTCCTGCAACAAATGAATATAATAGTGTCAATTGTAAATTTTGGTAGCACCTTCCCTGCACGGTGAGGTAACCAAAACCTACAACAAACCAATGGCATGATGGCCAACAACCACATACAGAGTCCAAGAAATAATGCTAAAACAACTTGTTGCCGAGCTAACAGAGTTTACATGAAAGTGCGAGCATCCTAGAGCCTTAGAACTAATCATGACTCAAACCTAAAAAATAAGGTGCATTGCATTGCTCCCATTTCATCATTACCATAGCCATTGGACTAAAGAAAAGCTCATAGCACATGTCGGGTTCATAAACCCAGGGTCCCTCGAGGACCGGCTTCCACGCCCAGGCTTGGCCCAGGAAAACAACATACAGTTCATGGGCCGGCCCAAGAGTCTAAAAACACAACGGGCCGGAAGGGCAGTCCGGTCACCGACCGAAAGGTCTACCTAAAAGAACGAGTGCCCGTTCGTCAACTTCTTTGGCCCACCTCCCCGACCGGAGCACTCGCTTCAGTCACCAGTCGTCTCCAAGCAGTCTCTCCAATCGGAAGGCCTGGCCCAAAACGCTACTTCCAACTCCGACCCCACGACCGGGGCTCATGGGAACCCTGCTCACCACTCTTCTTCGACCGGTGCACTAAGAACCGACTGGAGCCGTCCGACCGGGGACACCCCATTCAGAAGGAACCAGAAGACGTGCGGAGAAAGGCAAGGCATGGCTCACAAGTCAAAACCACTGTACCAGGGACCATACCCTGTACGAAACAGTGCTCTGCAACCACCTTGACATAAAGTATTGTAGGGGCCGCTAAAAACTCCCATACGGTAAGCCCCCCCCCCCCCTCGCGTGTCTCTGGACATCGATCGCAGTATGGGCTCTAAGATTTGCCATACCGGGTGAACATAGCGTAGCTCCTCACATGCCACTAGGCATCAAGAAGTATTTGCAGGTACCGGCGTCCATCCTTCCTGAAGAAGATAGCTTGACCTCCCATGCACATCTGACATCCTACAACGACATCAACAGTGTTGAGGGCGCCTACCATTATCCAGTCTTCATCAGCATGGGCAACAAGGCTTAGAAACATCCGTACTCTCTCCCTCTCACCTGTAAAGCCATCCTCTTCATCTATAAAAGGGGATGCGCTCCCTCCTACGAAGGGATGGACTTCTTCAAGTTAAAACTCACTAGATCAACATCCCACAACCGTAGAACCACCAAGTTCCGACCGCAACCCTTCCGGTCGGAGCCAACTGAACCTCTTGTACACCCCATCTCTCTTCCTCTCGTTTGTAACCCCACTGCAAACTTCGAGCACCTGGACACAGGAATAAAGTCGTCGACCGACCCCGACTAGACTTAGGGCACGTTGCCCGAACCAGTATAGATCCTGTGTCAATGAGTGCTAGGCCACCTCCTATCACAACGTACAGCAAAACTACAAATATTTACTAGTTGGTCATTTTCTACACCGACAGTTGGCGCCGTCTATGGGGAAGACGTTGTACGTTCAACACTCTTTTGGTCATCAGATGACCCATTTTTCTGCCACCCCTGCTGTGGCGGGCTCGGGCGATACGATTCATTTTGGCTCGCTAGAGTTCCCCGCACTCTCGCCCACCGAGATGCGGGTTCCACCCGTCTTCAAGCCATCCCAGGCCTTCCGCTTCGGGAGCCTAGACTTCGTCACTGACTGGCTCAGCGTACTCCACCTCCGCGAGGAGACTCGCGACCCAGCACCCGTCGGAGGGACGTCCTCCATCGACTCTGGGACGCGCGACTTCGACGACGCAGCATCTGTGCTTCATTCTGAGCAAACTCTCTGCTCAAACCCTGCTGTGAGTAATATACATGCTATTGTTTACTTACTACGCTCTATCTTCCGCCAAATATCCGGTGGGTTACTGTTGTCCCCGTCGCAGCCACCATATGGCTGGTTCCCCTATGGCCTCGCGTCTTCCGCGGACGCATACGCCCGGGGACTCCAAAAGGTGCTAGCGCCACACCCTCTCACATCTGAGTTCGTGGGGATGGCGAGCTATGCTCCCACCTGTTTCCTCGACATCATGGATGACGATGTTGGGAGTGATGGCTCCAGCATTGGAGACGTGGTGCCTAGCCACCGTCGGTCCTGGGAGTACATTGTGGCGGACAACTCGGAACAGCCACTAGGGGTAACAGAATCCTTCTAGACCCATGCCACGTCGTGCCCTCATGTGGAGACCCTCGAGCTCACATGTGAGCATGGGGAGGACCTACGACGATAGTGGCCGCATCAGCCACGAACTGCACCAATGCACTCAGCGCACCACACTGTGCCCCGTACGCATAGACCGGCGAGCGGCGCTCGGGGTCACGCCTGTTAGCCCCAGCGCAACGCCCCGGTTCAGGGACCGACCCCCCACAGTTCGCTCGGGCCAGTCAGAACATTGCCGCCGTGGCAATGCTCCTGCGTACCCTATCTGAGCCAAACAACCCTCGTAAACAGGCGATCCACCGGAACCTCTGGGCACTGGTGGAGACCGCCGTCGTTCAACAAGCGGAGTGCTCCGTATCATGACACCGACTCACGACCTCACTCCTCGTTCGGGGAATAGGGACGCAATAGATGGGGCAATACACCCTGTCACTGCCACAACCACCGATTACGACACAAGAAGCCACAACCGCACCTCGTCTTGACTTGACGACCGCCCTATGCTGACCACCTATCTACGCGCGGCTTGGGCCGAACCAAGACGCGTGCAGCATCAACCGGAATCCCAGCCCTGACAGCCTGGAACCACGAACCTTTGTCTAACACCCCCAGCAAGCGCCTTTTCCGCCATGCTTCAATGGGGGCCACGACAAAGGTAAGGCCAAGCGCCAGGATCAAGACGAGGGCCCCTCCACGTAGAGGGAAAAAAGAACAGAAAGGATCGCCACCAACCGGTTAACTTCGCGTCGGTCGCTGCGGCCGATCATGCGGGCACGTAGCCCTAGCAAGACCCTTTGGGCCACTTCCATGATCTCATGGAGAGCCCATGCACCAACCACGACTACCCCGTCAAGCACCTCTATAAGGACTGCTAGCTCCTCAAGCGCCTGCTGAGGTAGGCTGGCAGGCTAAAGGAAGAAAAAGGCGAGGAGGCCGTGACCGAAGAAGGGGGCACAGCGGGCAAGGATCCAAACGACTGAAGTGATCTAACCAGAAGCCTACTGACTGAAGGATGATGATGACGCTCTCTCCAAGGACCTTGGAACATCTGTCTTTTCTTCTTTTCCTAAGTTTCAGTCTTACCTTTACTTAGCGAATGCTCCTATAAGAGCACCCCGACCCGAACACTCTTCGGCTCGGGGCCCTCGAGGGCTCCACTAGGGGGCTCTACTACCCCTCTATTTTTGTTTTTTCCTTAAAGTACTCTTTTACTTTTGTATGGAGAAACTCCTTCCTACCCGAATGAAAGGGCAGTTCGTTCCCTTGATTTACCTTACGTAACTCTGCTTTAGAACATTCTGACTGATCGCACCTCGCCTTTTCCTACGGCTACAACTGGCCGAGCCTCGCGGGCCACGCCCCAGGCTTGTGAAGTTGTAGCCCATGGAACAAACAGGCAGGTACGAGAGAGAAAGAAATTTAAAACAAAATTATGCTAAGGGAGAACTAAGGAACGAAAGGGAACTAGCTTCCCCGAACGGAGCAACTCCATCACAAAAACAAAAACCGATTACAGTCATTAAAACACACATGAACATTTTACATAGGGGTCCTCCCCCCACGAACTTAAACTTCTTACATTTACTAACTACTTATATTTAAAAAAGTATTAAACCAACCCGATGGCATCTGCTGATGGCGCGACCGATGAAGGCGTAGGCTGCTCACTCCTCGGCAGCACGACATTCAGCTCGACTAGGGCCGAGGCGATGTTCCCCCCCTAAACCAGGCTCTGCGCTATCTACAGGAACGGAGGCATCCTCTCCACGCATGCTTTGGGCCATGTCTTGATGGCGAACATCCATCACCCACTCGGCGGAGACTTGCTCTAACACCGACCGCGCATGCGGCAGCAGGCTCACCCTGATTGACTGGATGTCCTCCATGCTCAGGCCTTCAGCATACCTACCACAGATAGTGGCGAAGTCTAGATTTGGGTGGTACGTCATCACCGAGGTCAGCACCCCCGAAGCTCCATAAAACAGCCTGCTCCTGACAAGGTCCTTAACCGCGTCCAGGACCTCCACTAGCTGAACCGCGGGCGCGCTGGTACTTGGCGCCGACCCGAAGACTTCTGAGACGCCGAGCTAGGCAGCGTTGTGGATCTAGCCAAGCTCCCCTTCGAGAGCGCGTCGCTCTTCATGGGACTTGGCCAGCTCCTCGACATTCTGGCTGAAGTTCACCTTGGTCGTCTCCAGGTCTCGCTCTATCGCCTTCACCTTTTCACCTAGCTCTGCAAGAAGGGCGACAAGCTCAGAAACAGGCTAGGGAAAAGAAATCAACACCACAAGAAAACAAAAAGGTATGCACTGATGCGAGAGGCCTCAAGGGTGGAAAGATCCTCTGCCTGCCGAGCCGCCTGCTCGCGTAGTCGGGCACTCGCGTCTTCCATCCCCATCACCTGGTTCCAGAGTGTGAGCACTTCCTGATCCGCTTCCGACCGGGCCCTTTGCTCCGCCTCCAGGGATTTCTGTGCCGACTCCAGGGCGGCTCGCTCTGGCTCAAGGGCTGCCAAGGCCTCTTGGAGCACCGCCTCGGTGTTCGCTAGGGACGTCCGCAGCCCAGTCTCAGTCTCCGCCTGGTGGACCTTTACCGCCTCAAGCCCTCGCTCGGCAGCAGTCACCCGCTCTACCGCACGCTGCTCCTCCACCCACACCGTAGCCGCCTTGGCCGCCCGAGCCTAGGACTCAAGGCAAGCGGACTCCACTCGGCGCTCGAGCTCGGCCATCTGGGCGTGTTCCACCTGGAGGAAGTGAGACTTGCGGGATGACACCTTCCTTATTTCCTGTACAAAACAGTCATTATTAAAACAACCGACAGAAGACTCAAAGGGAAAGGAGAAGTACCAGAAACTCACCTCAATGGCAAGCTGCAGGTCGACCTCAACCAGCTGCCGGGCAAACTGAGCCTGCTTTCGGGTGCTCTCCAGCTTCGCGGACAACTCAGTGAGCTCGGACACCGTGGCATGCCCTTGCCCCCCAAAAATATCCCAGAGCCGGTGCTCCCGAGAATCCCGGAGGATGAACCTTGCCTTCGACAGGTCCTTGGGGAAGGGACACTCTAGGTCACCCTCCGATGAACTGCCAGAGGGCCCAGCCTCCAACCGGACCACCACCAACTCCCGCGGCGACACCAGCGGGTCTGCCACGGTGTCTGCCTCATCGTCAGATGGGATCTCCACCACCACGTTCGCATGGGACGCCACCTGGGGTCCCAACTCCGTCCCGTCCATGCTTCCCTCCCACGACTTTGGCCCCGACGGCAAGGTTGGGTCGTGCAGCCCTCCACCTAGTGAGATGGGGAGCTCGCCCCCCCTCATCTCCTCCATCGCAACTGGCGGAGGAGGGACCGCAAGGGTTACCGCCGATGCCACCTCCGCCACCGGCATCGGGATCGCCGCCAACAACGTCGTCGCTGCTGTCATGTTATCAGCAGCTGCCACAGGGGGCACCACCCCCAGGAGGGAAGGCTTCGCCAACACCCTACTACCCCCTTTGCTTGCCATAGCACACTACAGAGTGGGCCTCCAAACCTCCTGCATGGAGGCTGGGGTGATGCTCAACCCCGGCATCCCCTGGTCATTGACAAAAATCATGGGTAAGCCACACTCCAAAAAGACTCAACCACCAAAAGTCGAAGAAGCAACAAAAGAAAACATAATGGGTGGCGAGTGGCACTACTCTAAAGACAGGCTCTGACGATGATAGGCCCATCGGACGAGGACCGCTCCCGGATTGTGACCCATGCCCCCTCACTTTAGACGGGGTTGGAGTCATCCCAACCCGCTCCTGCCTGGCCTGTGGGTCATTACGACCTTCGACTCAAGGCTCCGCGACCGGAGCAGCGGGCGGGGTGTCCCCCAACTATGAGTCGCGCGTCGACCGGGCGCCAGTCTGCCCCTCAGGCCGCTCACACTGCTCGACCACACCCATAGTAGGCGGGGCCTCCTCTGGCCACAAGTCCGGCATTAGCACCGGCCCCATCACTGCACAGTCGCCAGGGCACTCCTCGGACCGCCCGGCTCGTCCAGCCGTGTCCGCCACAGGTGATGACGGAGCTAGCAACGCCACCGAGGGGTGTGGTGACCACGTTCGCTTCGCCGCTCGTTCACTAATGACATGCACTCGTGGCACGCTTCCTCGATGAAGGAACCTCCGCACATCGTGCGGCCTCCTGCTCCTCACCAGCGGATGTCGCCACAGGGTCGTGACGTATCGCCGAGATCGCAACGACCCCCTGACCCTCCTCCTCATTGGAAAAGACCATGTTGTCCAGATCTGTAGGATCATCCGACGTGAGTTCAGACTCGATGTCGCTCGCACGTTCCCCGGCTCTCACGTGCCGGGCGACCTCCTTCTTCTTCTCTTCTTTCCGATAAACCTCCTTGGTTTTCTTCTTCTTCTGGGCGTCTGCCGCCTCCTTCTGGGCGGCCTATCAAGCCTAGCCCGCCGGCCCCTTGGGAAGGTGTGGTCAGGACTTGTACCTCCCAAGCCCCTATGGAACGAATGAACATAAATCAAAAAAGAAGAGGGGCAGAGGAAAAAGCACAAGCAAAGTAAGGGAGCATACCAGCGAGGGCACGATCGAGGCATTAAACGGTATGGGTTTTCCCACCATCATCTCTTTGGGCCTCAGCTGTAGCACTCTGCCGACGCGACTCCAGATCTCGTCGTCCAGCAGCTCCTCCGGCGACGCGCAGTCTGGGTCCGACCGGCCATCATACTTCCACATCGGGTGCGTCCTCTCCGCCAATGGCGCGACCCGACAGCGGTAAAGGGTGTGGAACACCCACACCCCATTGAGGCCATCCCTTAAGAGCTTCCGAAGCTCCTCCTCGATGGCCTCCACCTTGTGCTTCTCCACGTGGGCACAACCCCACGACCAACTCTTCTGCTTCACCGGCCTCCCGCCGGTAAATGCTAGAAACGGCGCCCCCACTGGATTCCTGATGTAGAACCACTCCCCATGCCACCCCTGGTTGGAGTCACATGGGGAATATGCAGGATACGAGCCTCCCGCACGCGGTTTCCTCTGCAGGGCAAAGCCTTCGACCGGAGCGATCTTGGCCGAACTCTAGTCTACCATAGCTCTCCTAGAGAAGAAGAACCGAAAGAGGTCCACGTGTGGCTCCATCCCAAGGAAAGCCTCATAGACGGTGACAAAGCCGGCGATGTGCATCACCACCATCGGATTGAGGTGCTGCAGTTCTAGACCCCACTCGTTGAGGAGCCCACACAGGAACCAGTGCGCGGGGTATCCTAACCCACGCTCGTGGAAGGTAAGGAAAGAAACCACCTCATCGGGACAAGGTTACGGGAACTCCTCCTCCTTCTTGGGGACCCTCCAGTGCGCCAACTCCTGTGGTGGTAGGAACCCCTTCGCGACGAACACCTCCAGCACCGACGCCCTCATGGTGGACGACCTCTAGTCTGACATTTTGATGAGTTCCTCTCTTCTCCCTTGCTCTCTCCCCTTCTTTCCTAGAAACCTATGTGGCTCTCAGCAACGCTCACGACAAAGAGGAGGAGAGAAGGCGGCATCAGACGAAGAAAAGGCAAAAGAGTGAAACGAAAACCCTCTCCCCTCTCCTACTTAAGGAAAAGGGAGCAGTGGTTACGGAGGGACGCACCAATCGGGGAAGCCAGAACGATGGGGCGAGATTTTCTTTTTCTTTCATTTAATGCAGATAAGATGCGCCCTGCTCGATGGAATGGCTCCTGATCGGATGAGACATGGCCTGGCCGTGGCCCACCACTACCGCACGATCAACCACTACTACACGACGGGCATAGGAACCGAAGCGCCACCGCACATCGGCGGCTCCCCACTTCCCTAGGCCAGACCTAAAGGAACCCGAATGACAGGTAAGGATAGACACCAACTGATAGGTAAGGAAGCGAAGGGGTGCCCCATGTAGGCCATGCCGACTCTATTGTGGACGACGAGCATGGGTCCCGGTCGGACACTTCCGACTGAAGCTCTCCAAACCCCGTCACTCAGGTCGTCAAGGTCCCAGTCGGACTTTTCCAACTAAGGCTCTCCAAGCCCCATCACTCCAGTCGTCAAGGTAAACATTACCAAAACCCCCTCTATTTCATTACAAATCATTCATACATCCACACACGCATTCATCTTATACGCCTGAACCCCTCGGACGGTTAGGGCATGAACCGCTCGGGGGCTCGGGAACTAAGCATCGCACGTGCAGCGAAATGCACCAGAACGCTCCGTGTTATGCCATGAAGCGGCGACTTGCCTCATTCAACATGAGCAACCAAACAGAGCCAGGGGAGAAAACCGTAGATGAGCACCATGCGGCCTTCGCCCAGTCTGGCAAACCGGGTCATCTCAACCTTCTCGTTCGATCCTGAACCTCTCGCTAAGCCCATAGAATCTCCATCGAGGGGAGGCCATTAGGCCACCTGGGTTGGTCTCCGGAATGACCTAGGCATCTATCGAGCTGTAGGTAAAGGAGTAGTGGAATGGCACAAGAGGGCTATGCCGACCCCGTCACGAACGACGGACCCAGATTCCGCTCGATCACACCCGTTAGCGAGCTCACCGAGCTAGTCTTCGAGCCCGAGCGATCAGGACAGGCGACGAAACTCAGCCCCTCTGGTTGTGAGGAACTGGATGGGGTAGCGCAAAACGACTCACACCAACCCCCACAAAGGCCCGACAAGGCTCGGGGGCTCAAATGCCAAGGGACCGCGACTCCGAACTCACATCGATGGGATAGGTGACATCCGGCTATGCCTCTTAGGACTGTGACTCCAAACTCGCGTCGACTGGATCGGCGATATCTGGCTATGGCTCTTGGGACTGCAACTTCGAACTCATGTCGACTGGATCGGTGACATCCAGCTATGGCTCTTGGGACCGCGACTCCGAACTCGCGTAACGGCTTCACTAACTAAAACTAACTCTCTCGATCCACGGCGAGCACCGACGCCTGGGTCTACTCATGACTCCACCTTACCCGATCCCACGGCACGCACCAATGCCAAAGATCAAACTCTGTTGCATCCAAAACTAAGCTATCTCCGTTCATGGCGTGCACCGACGCTAGGGTTTGTCTCAAACTAAACTTCCTCGCCCGATCCCCGGCGCGCACCGACGCCGGGATCAGTAAGTTCTGTCTCAATCCAATCCCCGTGCTTAAAAACACCTCGGCTGCACAACGACGCCATGGTTAAACAAAATTCCGTCTCAAAAATAAAAACACGCACACCCATAGACACAACACAAAGAACCCCCTAGCCGGTTCTGCCCGAACCACCTGGGGGCTCGAGAGCTACACCCACGGGTGCGCTCGCGTGCACCCGCCAGCAAGACAAAAAATCCCCCGGACGATTTGACTCAAATCGCCCGAGGGCTCGGGGGCTCCTGTCGGGTTCATAAACTCGGGGTCCCTCGAGGACCGGCTTCCACGCCCGGGCTTGGCCAAGGAAAACAACATACAGTTCATGGGTCGGCCCAAGAGTCTAAAAACACAACGGGCCAGAAGGGCAGTCCGGTCGTCGACCGGAAGGTCTACCCAAAAGAACGAGTGCCCATTAGTCAACTTCTTTGGCCCACCTTACTGACCAGAGCACTCGCTTTAGGCACTAGCCATCTCCAAGCAGTCTCTCCAATTAGAAGGCCTAGCCCAAAACGCTGCTTACGACTCCAACCCCATGATCGGGGCTCGTGGGAACCCTGCTCATCGCTCTTCTCTGACCGGCGCACTGAGAACCGACTGGAGCCGTCCGACCGGGGACACCCCGTTCGGAAGGAACCAGAAGACGTGCGGAGAAAGGCAAGGCATGGCTCACAAGTCAAAACCACTATACCAAGGACCATACCCTACACGAAACAGTGCTCTACAGCCACCCTAACACAAAGTATTGTAGGGGCCACTAAAAACTCCCATACGGTAAGCCCCCCCCCCCCCGCATGTCTCTAGACATCGATCGTAGTATGGGCTCCAGGATTTACCATACCGGGTGAACATAGCGCGGCTCCTCACATGCCACTAGGCATCAAGAAGTATTTACAGGTATCGGCGTCCATCCTTCCTGAAGAAGATAGCTCGACCTCCCGTGCGCATCTGACATCCTACAGCGACATCAACAGTGTTGAGGGCGCCTACCATTATCCAG
Source organism: Miscanthus floridulus (assembly GCF_019320115.1). NCBI lineage: Eukaryota > Viridiplantae > Streptophyta > Magnoliopsida > Poales > Poaceae > Miscanthus > Miscanthus floridulus. Next base: position 111,056,756 of record NC_089587.1, on the reverse strand, counting down.
TCTTCATCAGCGTGGGCAACAAGGCTTAGAAACATCCATACTCTCTCCCTCTCACCTGTAAACCATCCTCTTCATCTATAAAAGGGGATGCGCTGCCTCCTATGAAGGGACGGACTTCTTCAAGTTAAAACTCACTAGATCAACATCCCACAACCGCAGAACCACCAAGTTCCGACCGCAACCCTTCCGATCGGAGCCAACCGAACCTCTTGTACACCCCATCTCTCTTCCTCTCATTTGTAACCCCACTACAAACTTCGAGCACCTGGGCTCAGGAATAAAGTCACCGACCGACCCCGACTGGACGTAGGGCACGTTGTCCGAAGTAGTATAGATCCTGTGTCATTGAGTGCTAGGCCACCTCTGATCACAACGTACAGCAAAACTATAAATATTTACTAGTTGGTCATTTTCTGCACCGACAGCACAATTTTCAAACAGGTCTCAACAAGAAGTCACATATTCCCTTGGCCAAATAAGTATTGCACCCTCAATCTGATGACACAATGCCATGTGTGACCATATGAACTACTACATGATCTAACTATCAACCAAAGTAAGCAAGCATGCCCCATTAACATGACATTGCTTTTCTCTAGTTGGACATCAGGTTCACCATCAAACTCACCAAATCTGCTTATTTTTAATTTTATTTGTATGAACTCTAATCAGGATCCCAGTAGCATAAGGGCTAGGAACATTCAAATCAAAGGAGATCAATGAATGCAGAACCACATGCGGAAATGAAAATAGATCAAATCCGAATACAAATTCACAAAGCATAAAGGGAAGAGAAGGGGTAGGCATACCTGTTGGGTGGCCAATGAAGACCTGACGAAGGGGCTGACGAAGACCCAAGCGCCTAGCGTGCGGTCGTGGTGGCGGTGATCTCAGCTCCTGGTGTGACAAAGGCACGGAGCAGGGGTCGGTTCGGCAGTTTTAGTGTCATGTCTTCTGGCGGCGCCGACGAGCGCATGGCGTACTGCGACGGCGGTGAAGCATGACGCAGTCGATCCCTAACAGTAGCGCGTAGCGAGCGGGCTCACTCGAGTGCTTGGCGTGCAGTTTTAGCGTCATGGCTTTCGACAGCGTTGATGAGTGCAGACATACTATAGCGGCAGCGGAGTGTGATGCGGTCAATCCCTAGCAGCAGCAGAGAGTGGGCTCACTAGAGCGCCTAGCGTGCAGTGGTGGCGGCGGTGACCTCGGCTCTTGGCGTGATGGAGGCACGGAGCAGAGGCTTACCGCTCTGCCTTACCCTCGCTGTGCCTCACGCCGCTGCCATGGTGAGGTGACCGAGTTCCTATGGTCGGGGAAGGGGACTGAGTGCCGACGGTGGAGGAGCCGTGCCCGTGCCGCCGCGCCGTACGCGACACACCACCCGCGCCGCCTTACACTTGCTAACCACACCCGCGCCATCGGTCAGAGACATGAGAAAGAGCACGTGGATTGTTTCGTCTACCGATGAACGATGAGGTGCGGCGGCTGCATCAGTAGTGTGTGTGCTGTGTGTGTCACGTGCGTGTGTGTGAGGAACAGGGCAGGAGACGGGGTGGGGCAGGCGGTTGGCGTGCAGCAGGCGGCGCTGGCGCGTGAGCCGGGCTAGCTATAGGCGAGGGGCAGGCGCCCGAGCGCGGGTGGCTGTGTGTGCGTGTGTGTGTCTGCGTGCGGCCGGCCCGAGTGGGGTGGATATGAGGGGGTTTTGCCGAGTGCTCCTAATCTAACACTTGGCAAACCCCAGCTTTGTCGAGTGCCAGATCAGGGGCACTCGGCAAACCCATTTTTTCATTTTCACACTATGCATATGTGCGGCTGGTGGGGGGGGGGTTTGTCGAGTGTCCTAGATCTGACACTCGGCAAACCCCCGGTTTGTCGAGTGCCAGATTAGGGGCACTCGGCAAACCCAATTTTTTTCTTTTCCTTCTTTTCCATACCGTGTTTTTCTAAATTTGTTCCGATGAATTTTGAAAATACCTTGTCAAATTCACTCAACAATATATATTTTATTTTTCTACAAATGTTATTCCATTATTTCATGCAGTTATAACTCAAATTCAATTTATATCAATTAAAATTGTATTATTATACTTAATAAATTAAAATTATCAAACGGATCCAAAAAATTACCAAAATTTCACATGAAACGATCTATGTTCTCTATTGCCTATACAAAAAGTTTTGAACCCAAACCCCAATTTGACCATCACTTTGACTCCAAATCTTACTGAATCTTTCTCAACGTTACGATTCTTCTCCTGAGATGCTTCGGTTTGTAAACATCGTACATGACAAATTGTGTGAAAACCTTCTCAATTTTTTACCATGGTCTCCACGTATGATATCATCATATCTTGACAAATCTCATAATTTTCAGACTTCGTTTTCTTTTTTAAGAATTTAAAAACAATTCGCCCACACGTTCGTGGTCGTGTTTTCCCAAACAAGATGTTTGAAATTTCTTTTCATTTTCTGGGTAAGGCCACACACTAGACTCAATAACATAAATATAATTTTTCTACTCATTTTATTCTATTATTTGAATCACTTGTGGTTCAAATTTGACTTATACCAAAAAATTCCTTGAAAAGCAATAAATTAATTAAATATGGAAAACAAATCTAGAAATATACCAAATCTTAACATGCAGTACCACATGTTGTATGTAGAGAGTAGAAAAAGTTTCAAGGCCAGAAGTGAAAAAAACTTATTATTTCATGCAGTTATAGCTCAAATCAATTTATATCAATAAAAATTCTATAATTGCACTTAATAAATTAAAATTATCAAACAGATCCAAAAATTACGAAAATTACATGTGAATCAATTTATGTTCTCTATTGCCTATACAAAAAGTTTTGAAGTCAAACCCCAATTCGACCATCACTTTGACTCCAAATCTTACCGAATCCTTCTCAACGCTACGATTCTTCTCCTGAGATACTTTTGTTTGTAAACATCGTACATGACAGATTGTGTAAAACCTTCTCAATTTTTTACCATAGCCTCCACATATGATATCACAAGATCTTGACAAATCTCATGATTTTCAGACTTCGTTTGCTTTTTTTTAGAATTTAAAAACCATTCAGCCACACGTTCGTGGTCATGTTTCCTAAACAAGATGTTTGAAATTTCTTTTCATTTCCCGGGTAAGGTCTCATACCGGACTCAATAACATGAATATCATTTTTCTACTCATTTTATTCTATTATTTGAATCATTTGCAGTTCAAATTTGACTTATACCAAAAAATTCCTTGAAATGCAATAAATTAATTAAATATAGCAAACTGATCAAAAAAATATACCAAATCTTAACATGGAGTACCACATGTTGTGTGGACAGTAGAAAAAGTTTCAAGGTTAGAAGAGAAAAATACTTATTATTTCATGTAGTTATAGCTCAAATTCAATTTATATCAATTAAAATTCTATAATTGCACTTAATAAAATTAAAATTATCAAACGGATCCAAAAAATTACCAAAATTACACATGAATCAATCTATGTTCTCTGTTGCCTATACAAAAAGTTTTAAAGTTAAACCCCAATTCGACCGTCACTTTGACTTCAAATCTTACCGAATCATTCTCAACGCTACGATTCTTCTTGTGAGATACTTCGATTTGTAAACATCGTACATGACAGATTATGTGAAAACGTTCTTAATTTTTTTACCATGGCCTCCACATATGATATCACGAGATCTTGACAAATCTCATGATTTTCAGACTTCGTTTTTTTTAGAATTTAAAAATCATTCGGCCACACGTTCGTGGTCGTGTTTCCTGAACAAGATGTTCGAAATTTCTTTTCATTTCCTGGGTAAGGCCTTACACCGAACTCAATAACATGAATATCATTTTTCTACTCTTTTTATTCTATTATTTGAATCACTTGCCGTTCAAATTTGACTTATACAAAAAAGTTCTTGAAATACAATAAATTACTTAAATATAGCAAACAGATCTAAAAATATACCAAATCTTAACATGGAGTACCACATGTTGTATGTGGACAGTGAAAAAGTATCAATGTCAGAAAAGAAAAAAAAACTTATTTATTTGCCGAGTGTAAAAAAAAAACACTCGGCAAACTTATTTCTTTGCTGAGTGCTGGAAAAAAGCACTCGGCAAACTTATTTTTTGCCGAGTGCCACTAACGGACATTCGGCAAACTCCTAACGGCCGACACACTAATTGACGGATGTCTACGTGGTGGTTTTTTGCCGAGTGTCTCTATTTTGCCGAGTGTTTTTTCTAGTTTGCCGAGTATTTTTTCAGCACTCGGTAAATAGTTTATTTGCCGAGTGCCATTATTTTGCTGAGTGTATTTTTGCAGCACTCGGCAAAGAGCTTCTTTGCCGAGTGTCCGATAAAATGCACTCGGCAAACATTTTTGCACTTAGTAAATATGTTGTTTCCGGTAGTGGCTTACGTCGTACGCACTATATGGCCGTTTTCCTTTAGTAAAATAGTCTCGTAAATTCATTATATTATAGGAATACACGTATACGTGTCTCACAACAAGCAGCAAAACTGAGCCATCCATCTCGTGATCTACGGCTGAGATTAAAAGGATTGATATTGAACTGAATATAATTATAAGTAATTATAAGATGATGTTCGTTCCTTTATTTATCTTACCGAAGCAAAAAGAAAAACACAGCAGTTCAAGATAAAAACATTCAACGACTGGCCTGCTAAAAACACTTTAGGGGTAAAACGGACTTTTCTCCCAGGACTTAGCAACTTAGCCGTCTAAACCGGCGGAAATGTTAAATAAGAAATAAAAACTCACCATGTGAAGGACAGATAGGAAAGAATTTTAGTTTCGGTGTCAAATAAGAAAGCATCATTATTTTTTGTTCCACCCTAGCTCGTGTCGGATACGCGTACCGTCCGCCGAGCTGTGGTAACGATTAGCGGTCTCCTGCGGCGGAGCTGGACAGCACAGCACGGGGCACACGCCTATCACATGCAGCAGCATTTGTTAGGACTGTCCGTTCGACGCCCTACCTAGTAGGTTTATTTGACGATCTGATCGATCGAGTCCTTAGCATCGTCTGTGTCGACCGTCTCGTCTCGTCTACTGAGCTGCTGCGGCCTGCGTACGTGCATGATGCAGCCTCTGCTGTCTGCTCGCTCGCTATTGCTGCTGCTACCTGCAATTCATCTGAGATCATGTTTTTGTGCCACCGCTTTCAAGTAGCTACCTGCTACTACTCCTATACACACCCTGTGTCTGCGTGAAGTGCAATAGACTAGTACGTCCTCTCTGTCTATCCTTTTTAAATGTTGGTATGGGTTTTTATGGCAATCAAACTTTTCTTAAGTTTAACTAGTTTTGTAGAAAAATATTAGCAATATTTATATCTATAAAAAATTTATTATAGATTCAATAATATATCTAATGGTACTAATTATGTATCATAGTATTAATATTTTATATATATGTTTGGTCATGATTGAGTACGTTTGACTGAGGTAGTACACGGGCTTATCTACTTCCGTATTAAGTCACCAGCAAGCTACTGTTAGTAGTAAAATTGGATTCAGCTCTGAAAAGATGCAGCTGTACGTGCTGGCAGCACGTTAGCTGGCTGCAAGCTGCAGTGAGAGCAGAACAACAAGCTGTTATTTAAATTTCACATGTGTACAACGTCATGACATTAAGAAGAATAATACTCTTGCCTTTTTATGGACTGCTCAATAAAGCACAAAAGAATTTTTTTTCATCTACTCAGAATCGATTCATTAAGAACATCAAAGAAGCCAAGAAACTAAGACCTTGGCAACGACTACTTTTATGTACTCACGGATGAATATTGTCAAACTGTACCATTAGATCTGTACATTAACCATTTTATCGTCTTTCTGGTCATTATATTAGATATTATTAGAGAATTACATCAATTAGATCTATACCCCACAATTGAAGACCGCCACCGGTGCTTGCATGCAACAGGTGCCTGGGGCCTGTTCGCTTGAACTTATCAGCCGGCTTATCAGCTAGAATCTACAGTATTTTTATCTCACAACAAATCAGCTTCAGCTGGCTTTAATATCAGCCGAACAGGCCCCTGTCTATGGTGGCGGAAGCTTGGGCCTCATGGGGCTCGTCTCGCATGCGGTCCACCGCGGCGGCAGGCACGTCCTCGGGTATACTATATAGGAACCAGTGAAGTTAACCTTCATCTCAGTTGATTCTAATGTCTCTAAAACCATTGAGCATCTTTTATTTACAATCATCTTCTTGTGTTGTATTGCAGGGTCGTTCCGACAGCTCACTCCCGAGGTTGTATGCAGTACAGTGTTCTCCAGTCACATATATACATAAGAAGTTTTGGGCATGCCTTTTGACTATCAATATTTCCTTCCTTCAGATATAAAAATTGGGAACATTATCTTCAAATGCACTTCAATAATATATTAGCTTTTGAACCAACTAAATTGTCAAATATTTACATGTGACTAGGGAGACAATACTGATCAATACTGAAGTTGTAGTGGTCTATATGATCAACAAATTTGTAGTTACAAGTTTTTGATTTGATCTTTTAGATCTCAAATACATTTGAAGTTATCAAATTTTGTGATTTTAATTTTTGAAATTTTCAAACAACCTCAGATCGAAGACATGCCCTATGCCCAAATTGTATGTTGTGCTCGACCAAGATCTAAAACTTTATAATTAAAGCATTTCTCATTTGAGATTATTTAGCAGCCAAACTATTCAATTCAATATTGCTATATGTTAATACAAAATGATAGTATCCTATATTTACTGAGAAGTGAGTGTGAGAGTCATGGGTTCAAATTCCACAACCTGCCTCTAAAAGTGTTTTTGTTAGTAGTGCCAATCAAGTGATCTTCCTTTTATATCATTATATAAATTGAGTAGTGGGCGTGTACGTCACTCAGCCTATACTAGGGTTCAAATCTCATCCTTTTATCTACTACAAAAATGGTGGGGGTGTAAGTCCATCCCTCTGGTCGAGGTTTTTAAGGCTAATTACTGGTCTAAGATTGCTATCTTGAATATAAAAATGAGTGTGCGCCTTATATTTTGGGACATATATAGAGTGGTATTTGATAGTTAAATGTGAGATGCAATACTAATTTTCTAGAGCGAAATAATAAACCATTATGTCACCTTGACAAAGGGCATGAGTAGATGATACTGAAAACGCTAGAACCCACTTCTTCCAAAAATTTTAACGATGCGTTGCTATTATCAGATAATTGGAGGACAGTGGGAAAGGTGAAGCCGGTCGAGGGTATGCACCAATGGAAAGCGGAGATGGCGAGGCAATCTGATGCCTTCATAGCGTTGCCAGGTGAGTAGTGGCACGGGCTACTTGTGCTATGCGTCGAGTCTCTTTCAATGTTGAGATTCATGTGTTTCATGCGTGCACACTTGCCACATGCTAGGCTAGGGCAATTGAATCATCACCAGTCATATAAGTAGCTCTTTCCAATATTAATGTGTTCTCACTGTATAAGTAAAACGTGCGTGTCTTTGCAACAAACTGGCAATTAATTGTGTCAACTAAATTGTTATCGAAAGGATCAAGATGCCCAAGAAAGAGGTGAATTGAGATAATTCTAAATTTTTTGTAATAATTAAGTCCTACACTTACCCACTTCACCCCTTGTGTCTAAAATGTGTTTTTATTGTTCTCCCGTATAAAAGTTTTGCACCCTAGGTTTCAATCCTACTCTAGCATGGCAATTCTAGAAATGTAAAAACATGAAATGAATTGCCCAAATATAAATGCTCAAAGTAAAGAGATGGAAAGAAACACGGCGATGTTTCCCGAGGTATCGGAGAGTCGTCATTCCCCACTAGTCCTTGTTGGAGCACCCGCGCAAGGGTGTAGCTCCCCCTTGATCCGCGCAAGGATCAAGTGCTCTCTATGGGCTGATTCTTTGACACTCCATTACGGTGAATCGTCCACAACCGCTCACAACTTGACTTTGGTCATCCACAAGCTCCGCCAGATAATTACCAAGCTCCCAATCACCACCAAGCCGTCTAGGTAATGACGATCACCAAGAGTAACAAGCACAAACTCTCACTTGACCAAGACAAGCCTAATGAGAAAAGTGAATGCACACTTGCTACTCCCTATGCACTAATGAGGTCCTTAATCTTATATTATTATATCTCAATCACCCCACTAGGCTCTTGCTCTCCCTTTCACTCCAAAGATGTTTCTCAGCTGAATAAATGGGCAAGAGACCTCCCATGGACGAGTGGAGTAAGTATTTATACCCTCTCATTCAAAACATAATGTTTGGAGGCTGAGTCATCACTCTGCGGGCTGACCGGATGCTCTGGTCAGTTATACCCGCCACTGTGTCAGAGAGAGCCGTTAAGCTCTGACCGGACTCTGACCAGCGTCCGGTCAGCACCCACCGGACGCGTTCGGTCAAGAAAGAGCCTCTATGAAACCTCTCTGGAGTGGATCGGACGCAGGCACCCCAGCATCCGGTGCTCCTCCACTCAGCGTCCGGTCAGTACCAGACGACTGCAGTTGATTGACCGGACTCTCACCAGCATCCGGTCAGCACACACCGGACACGTCCGGTCAAGAAAAACCCTCTCTAGGACCTCTCTGGAATGGATCGAACATAGGCACCCCAGCATCCGGTGCTCCTCCACTCAACATCCGGTCAGTACCAGACGATTATAGTTGATCAAATGAACTAACTGGACTCACCCTTTAGCGTCCAGTCACAACTAGACCAGCGTCTAGTCAGTCATTTGACCCTCCATTCACTTTCAACTCGAAATCCTATGTGAATGAAGTTGACTCCAATTGATCTTAGGACTATTCCTAAGCTACCTAGTGCTAGGTTTGACAAGTGTGCACCACTCCTAACCCACTAGACTCACCTAGGTCAAGCTACTAGTTCATACCCCCCTTAATAGTACGGCCAAAGGAAAAACAAAATCCTAAACTACTCTAAGTGTCTCTCCAACACCAAACCGAAATGATTTCCATTGACAGGGGCATGACAACCATGATTGCCCAATCAATTTCCATTATCATGACCTAACTCAAATTTCCTCTGCAAAACACACATCAGTCATAGTAATCTCGTATCATCATTAATCACCGAAACCCAACTAGAGGCCTAGATGCTTACAATCTCCCCCTTTTTGATGATTGATGACAACACAACCTCGAGTATGTAAAAGAGATGAGTGAGGTTTTCAACATGCATGGTTCATATAAGCTTTTGACAATAAGAACAAAGGGGTTAGACATGCTTATATGACCCAAGCCAACATGGTGTACTCAAAAGATATGAATTAAGCATGAGTACATAAAGTAAAGCTCATTTGAATCGGAGTAAAACGTAGAAGCAAAGCAAATGAGCATAACCAAGTGACATGACATATATATATCAATGTAGAGAGCACACATGTCACATAAGTCTCACCATCATATGTATATAATACAATGCATGAAAGTAAACGTGAATGCACGAAGTATCACACACAAAAGACCAAAAGAAATTAATCGCGACCATCTCACACGCTCCCCCTAGATCTAACATACTCATTCCCTCTCCCCTTTTGGTGTCAAGCACCAAAACCTAAAGGTTGGATAGCGGGACAGGAGCAGTTGAGTCAGGCACTAAGGTGTGGTGAGAGATCTAAAACTGAGCTGCATCATCCTCTGACCCTGAACTCTGAGTGGTCTGACCCTCTATAGCTAGAAGTGAAGGTGACGCGATCTGGGTCTGCTCAGTAACTGGCACGGCCTGTGACTCTGTAGGTGTCACTGTAGGAAGTGGAGCCACATCTGCCTCTAACGCTATAACGGAAGCCTCAAGTGTAGGAGTGATTGTCTGAGGTGGCTCGAATGATGCAACAGACGATGGAATCGTCTCGGTAGTCCTGGTAACTAGAGCAGCTGTGGTAGGGACAAGGACTCGAAACTCTGGAGGTGTAGACTGCCCTGTAAGCTGACTGAAGGTAGCGCCGAGACTCGTGGAGACTGGGGTATCCATCACTAACACTAAAGAACTCTGATTTGAAGTGAAGCCCATAATAATAAGAGTAAAGTGAGGACCCTGAGCTATCCCTGGTGAAGCAAACCACTAAGACACCTACTCTGTAGGTGAGGTAAACTAACGAGCTAGTTGTCTCTGACTCAGAAGCCCACTAGGATGTACAACTGAAGTCACTAGAGTGGTGGTGGCAGGCTAGCCTATCTAAGGTATAGACTGCTGAGAGCAACCCCAATAGCAGTGAATACATGCTTCATGAAGCCGAGTAACTGCTGCTGAATCATAAGCTGCTGCTGCTGCATGGCCTGCTGCTGCCGCTAAAACTCATCCTATCATGCCTGAACCTGAGCAAGTGCAACAACCATCTCCTGTGCCTGACATGCCTAGTCCTCCCTCATCCGCTCTAGTACAGCTAGAAGTGCAGGGTCTGTCTACGGTGGCTATGGTAGAGCTGAGCTAGAGCCACTAGCCTCTCTGTCATGCGGTTGAGGAGCCATCTGTGGAATCGGCTGATAGTCATCATCTGAGCTATCACTCGGGTCACTCATGACCTCATCCTCCTGCTATGCATCAAGCTACTCATCCTCTATCGCTGCAATGCCCCTGATGATCTTATCCTGCTAAGCTACTATCTCTGGCACCTCTAGGAGACGACTTGGCTGGCGAGGTGCCCTTGCACGACTGTGATGTAGCATCGAGCTCATGTCATACTGTGGAAACTCAGTAGTAGCACCTGTCCACTCTGCCATTGTCTCTAGGGACTTGTGTGTAACTGTCTTTCAGAGTAAGAAAGTGATCTAATGAGCATAAGGCAGCTGATAGTGACCTTTGAAGCCCTCTGCTAGTGTGTCCTCCATCTCTAAAAGCATCACATCCCAAATATCAAAGACAATCTAAGACACCAGGTGATACACTAGCCATAGCTAAATTTGAGTCAGGCCCTCACGGTAGCCCATCCCCGGGAGCAGAGTCCTCATAATAGCATCAAGGAGCCGAGCTGTAGGTGTAAGGTCACGTGGTGTCCTACTTGACCCTTGGCCAAATGGCTCTATGAAGCATAGTCTGGCAAGATCTGTAGGTGGCACAAGTCCACCATGAGGGTGTGTCGGAGGCTCTATCTGTCCATAGCATACCTCGTGAAGCCGAATAGGTGACTCTAGAATCCTCCGTATCTCTCTGACCCTCGAGCTCTAGAGCCTGTAGTCACAACCTCTGAAAGCAAAGTGAATAAACCTATACCTTGGGTCAATCCACAAGGAGGAGTAGAACTCATAGACCCAAGATGGAACATACCGACTAGTCCATCCAAGAAGATCTAACAAGCCTGGTAGATAAGAATGGTGGTGACGGATCTACTCACCTGCAACTACAACTAGAGACTCTAAGGAGCAGACCCTCTAAGATCTGAAAGCAACACCGATGTTGAGATATGCATTATAGAAGTCCTCCTGCAACACATTGTAGAAGTGCTCTGAGGCACGCTCATTCCGCCTCGATGGAAACCAATCCTCAAACTGTATGAACCATAGCAGCTACACCTGTCTGGCTATGGCTGCCCTCAGGTCAAGGTGAACCATCGAAGGTGGAACCTATGGTCTGGGAGGTGGACAAGAGCCCCTCCTCTGTGTCTGAGGCCTCGGTGACACCTGAGTGCGTGTGCGACTGGAGCGTCGAAGCTATGGCTGTGATGCCTGCTCTGTCTCCTCAACTTGCTCTCCCTACTGAGCTTCCTCTATCTGCTTTGTTGACTGTGTCTACTACTTAGTCACACCCTGAGTCTGACTCTCATCTAGACAAGGGACCTCTAAAGCATCCTCTAAAGAGACACATCGTCCTCCAAGCATGATAGTCCTGGGTGGACTACCGGACTAGTCTCAATCATCTCGATGGCGGCCCTCTGAGCTGGTGACAACTGATCGCCTAGGCAAATGCCACCCCTAGATCCACCTCTCTCTACATGCTCTGTAGCGGCTGCCACTACTGCTGCTCTCTCTGCCTCAACATCATCTCTCTTGTGCTTCTTCTTTGTAATCGTTTTCGCTTTTCCTTTATGCAATGCAGTCAGGCAAGGTGGAGGCCTTGGATCCTCATCACTGGGACCACCATCGGCATTCTTGCAACATGCCATCTCTGAAGCTGACAAGAACCACTGATACTCAAGAGGCTTGGCCTCAATCTATACTCGTAGGTTTGGCCCCGAGTTTACTGACAACTGCCAAATCAACCATAAGAGCACCGACTCGCTGCATGATGGAATAGGTAGGAAATATAAATAGTCACAATATTAATCTAGAGGTGAGAAACCCTAAGAAGCAAGCAGTAGATGAGAAATTAAAATCGATAGCTTGCTATCTAATGAAATCCGATGATCTGGCGACCAACAAGCAAAGGAGAGGATCACGGGGCACCACTCGGGATCGGCAAGGTTATGCCTAGGGATAGGGTGCAGGCGCCTAGACAGAAAGCACGACAACGCAAAGTAGACCGGTGATGGAGCAGCACATGGTGACGCACGTGAAGAAATCGACGACAGCAATGGCGACGTAGGCACGGCGGTGCGGGCACTGTGGCGCGGACGTGGTGCGGTGGTGGCGTGGTAGGGCTCGACTGCACAAGGTAGGCATGGGCACGATGCGGCAGGCATGGGTGCGGGCGCTGTGGCATGACGAGGCAGGCATGGGCGCGGGCGTGGCGAGGCAGGTGCGGGCGTGGGCGGCGGAGGCACAGGCACAAGCGCGGTGGTGGAGGCGTAGGCGTGGCAATGGAGCGGCGGCATGATGCAGGCGGACATAGGAAAATGAAAAATGGTGGCCCCCACGTGATAGAGAAGAAAAGGAATTTTTTATCCACTCTCATCCAACCGACTGGACGCACCGGTGGCAACGATCGGATGCTACCACCTAGAGTCCGATCGACAACAGAGAGGTCCAAAACCCCTCAAGTCGTGACAAAACGCGTCTGGTGCCCCATGATCGGACGCACAACAAAGTTTGATCGATCCTGACATCCTCTTCTTTGTTGGACCGAATGCAGGGCCATCTTCGCACCGGACGCTGGAAGAACATTGTTCATCATTCGGTCACCATTTTTCAGCAAATCTTCAAATTTCCTTCGTGTTGCCTTTTCCCAATCAAGTTGCAACTTCAATAAGACACAAATAAACACCAATTGGGACTGATGTGAGAGACCTCTCTTAAGCCCTCAAAATTTTCAAAGTATTTTGCCTTATGCTATAATTCTTTTTAAGAAAATATGCAATAAAAGGGGCGAGGAGCAACATGTGGCCACACAATAGGGTTTAGAATCAATAGAAGCTTCAAATGCTCTCCCTATTTGTGGATAAACACAGCGGGTGCTCAAAAGATAACCGAAAAGAAATGACAAAGCAACACACATGCACATGCAATGCAATACTTGAAAGTAAGTCTAGTTGCTTGTCAAGTTTAATCCAAGGTTAAGCTTCTTCACATACTTTTTGGCAGTTATCTTAACCATATTAGACAAGCCCTTAGTGCATTACTAAAAAATTAAACATGTTTTATATTATAATGCAATGCAAGGGACAACACAAGCTCATTTTTTAGTGAAGTTACTGAAGTCAAGCACATTGAGCTCATTCCTCAACCGACAAAATGTAGCCTCATCTAGCGGTTTAGTGAAGATATCCGCCAATTGATCCTCAGTCCTTACACCTTCTAGTGATATATCATTTTTAGCAACATGATCTCTAAGAAAATGATGGTGAATATCTATGTGCTTGGTGCGAGAGTGTTGAATCGGATTATTAGCAAGCTTTACCGCACTCTCATTGTTACACAAGAGAGGTACCTTTTCTAGAACTACACCATAGTCTAGAAGAGTTTGCTTCATGTAAAGAATTTGTGCACAACAAGCACCCGCGGCAATGTACTCCGCCTCAGCGGTGGACAATGCCACACTATTTTGTTTCTTGGAGGACCAAGACACTAGTGATCTACCAAGCAAATGGTACCCTCCGAATATGTTTTTTCTATCAATTTTGCAACCGGCATAGTCTGAATCGGAATAGCCAACTAGTTGGAATCTAGCTCCTTTGGGATACCAAAGACCAATGCTTGGTGTGTGCTTAAGGTACCTAAGGATTCTTTTAACTGCAACCATGTGAGCCTCCTTAGAATTAGCTTGAAATCTAGCACACATACACACACTAAATATGATGTCGGACCTAGATGTGGTCAAATATAATAGACTACCAATCATAGAACGGTAGAGAGCTTGATCAACCGATTTACCTCCCTCATATAGGTTGAGATGTCCATTGGATGGCATAGGTGTCTTGATTGGCTTACATTCATCCATTTTGAACCTCTTGAGAAGGTCCTTGGTATATTTTTCTTGAGAGATGAAAATCCCCTCTCTCATTTGCTTGACTTGAAAACCAAGAAAAAATGTAAGCTCTCCAATCATAGACATCTCGAACTCCTTTGACATCAATTCACCAAACTCTTTGTAATAGTCTTCATTTGATGAGCTAAATATGATATCATCAACATATACTTGACAAATGAAGATCTCTCCATCAAGCTTTTTGGTGAATAGTGTGGTATCGACCTTCCCAATGGTGAAGCCCTTCTCAATGAGAAAATCCCGAAGGTGCTCATACCAAGCTCTTGGGGCTTGCTTAAGCCCATATAGCGCCTTGGACAACCTATAGACATGATTAGGATATCTAGGGTCTTCAAACCCAGGAGGTTGATCAACATAGACTAGTTCATTTATGAACCATTTAAAAATGCACTTTTAACATCCATTTGATATATTCATTTCATGATGGGATGCATATATAAGAAGGATACGAATGGCTTCAAATCTTGCAACCGGTGCAAAGGTCTCTCCAAAATCCAACCCTTCAATTTGGGAGAACCCCTTTGCAACTAGTCTTGCCTTGTTCCTCACTACAATGCCTTGATCATCTTGCTTGTTGTGAAACACCCACTTTGTTCCAATGACTCTTACATCTTGTGGCCGCTCTTCAAGTGTCCAAACTTCATTACGGGTGAAGTTGTTCAACTCTTCATGCATGACATTTATCCAATCCGAATCTTGAAGAGCTTCTTCTACATTTGTAGGCTCAATGCAAGAAACAAACAAGTGATGTTTAATAAATGAAGTTAGTTTTTTAGAGCGAGTCATTACACCCTTTGAAGGACTCCCTATGATGAGATCTTGTGGATGTGCTTGTAGTAGGAGTGAATTTCTTCTATCAACCACTTGAGGGGGAGGTTGTGGAGCATCAACATCTTGAGCTTGTGCTACCATTTGATCATGGGAGACATGAGTATCTTTATTTTCTACTCTCCCATCTTTATCATCATCTTGTGGCACATTTGATAAAGAAGGTGGATCAATCACTTGTACATCATCTTCATCATCTTTAGGCTTTATGTCTCCAACTGGAATGTTCTTCATGGCCTCCCTCAATAGTTCATCACCTACATCATCAAGATTCGCATGTGCTCCTTGGGAGCCGTTAGATTCATCAAATTTCACATCATATGTTTCTTCAACCAATCCAGTGGCATGATTAAATACTCGATATGATTTGAACTTTGATGAGTAACCAACAAGAAAACCAATATCACAACGTCTTTGGAACTTCTCTAGGTGTTGTCGCTTCTTATAGATGTAACATTTGCAATGAAACACCCAGAAGAATGATACGTCCGGCTTCTTCCCATTGAGCAACTCATAAGGGGTCCTGCCAAGAAACTTTTGAAGAAATAGATGATTGGATGCATAACATGCGGTGTTGATAGCTTCCGCCCATAGAGCTTCAAGTGTATTATACTCATCAAGCATTGTTCTTGCAAGGGTGATAAGTGTCCGGTTCTTTCTCTCTACTACACCATTTTGTTGAGGAGTGTATGTTGCGGAGACCTCATGCTTGATCCCTACTTCATCACAATATGTTTCAATGTTTGTGTTGTCAAATTCTTTTCTATTATCACTTCTTATCTTCTTGAGTTTCACTTCAAATTCATTTTATGCTCTCTTGGCAAACTTTTTGAAACATGCGGCCACTTTGGTCTTGTCATGAAGGAAGAACACCCAAGTATATCTAGAGTAGTAATCAATTATCACAAGACAATAGAGATTGCCTCTCAAACTCTTGTAAGTTATTGGTCCAAAAAGATCCATGTGAAGAAGCTCTAGTACTCTTATTGTTGACATGTAAAGTTTTGTTGGATGAGTGTTTGCAACTTGCTTGCCGGCTTGACATGCACTACAAAGCTTGTCTTTCTCAAATTTCACATCCTTCAAACCTCTCACCAATTCATTCTTCATTAGCTTCTTGAGTGAGCTCATCCCAACATGTGCAAGTCTTCTATGCCATAGCCATCCAAGTGATGTTTTGGTGAATAAGCATGTCTTCAAGTTGGCATCTTCAGAGGTGAAATCCACTAGATATAGGTTGTTATATCTAAAACCCTTGAATATAACTTGATCATCATCTTTCTTTGACACAACCACTTCCTTCTCAGTAAACAAGCATTGAAAGCCAAAATCACACAATTGACCAATGGATAGCAAGTTGAAATTCAATGAAACAACATATAGCACATTTGATATTGAATGATCATTTGATATTGCAACTTTGCCCAATCCTTAAACTTTGCCCTTTGAATTATCACCAAATGTAATCCTTTCTTGACCATCTACTTCTTCATCTAGTGAGGTGAACAAACGAGGATCACCGGTCATTGTTGAGTGCAACCACTATTAATAACCCAATGACTTCCACCGGTCTTGTAGTTCACCTACACACAAGAGATCAAGCTTGTTGTTTAGGGACCCAAACTTGATGAGGGCCCTTGACTTTCTCAACAAATGACTTTGCAACCCAAATTTGCTTAGGCCTATTCTTGTTAGGTAGACCTAAGAACATGACTTTTATTTTTCCACTAGAATCCTTTCTAATCATGTAGTGAGCATTGAAGGCAAAGGGTCTAGCATGCTTGGGCAAGGGTTGTGGTGGTGGAGTTTGACACTCATGGGCAAAGTGACCTTCTTGTCCACATTCAAAACATCTCTATGATTAGGCTTTGACTTGTATTGATGTTGATGTTGAGCTTTAGCTTTCTTCTCTTGATTTGCCAAGTACCCAATACCACTTCTATCCATCTTCATCACGGTGTTCATGAGTAGCTCACTTTGGAGATATTGGCCTCTTATGAACTTGCTCAAATTAGTCTTGAGATGTTCTTTCTCCAACTTGAGCTTCTTGTTTTCTTCTCTAAGTTCATCATGATTTTTCTCCATCTTGAGTTTCTTGTTCTCTTCTTTAAGAATCTCATTTTCAAGAGCTATATCATAATCATTGTCAAGATTCTCTATCACAATTGTGTTGGTGGTTGATAGCTTTTCAAGATCTTTCTTGAGCTTTTCATTCTCATTCTTGAGCTTGACATACTCATCATAGTTGTTGGACTCAACCACTTTCTTGCCTTTGCTACTAGAACCTTGCTCAATGCTCTCAACAATCAAGTCATCACATGATGTAGCTATATCAATCTTAACAACATTGTTAGTAGCATCATGTGGCTCATTGAATAATAACTCATGAGAAAGAACAAGATTGCCATGATTAATCTTGAGATTGGTGTACTCTTCTTTTAGCAAATTGTAACTAGTGGTAAGCTCATTATGTATCCCCTCAAGTTTATCATGTTTTTCTCTAAGCTCCTTTTTTAGAGGATTTGAGCTCCTTGAGTTTGGATGACACAATTTTATTTTCTTCTCTAAGCTCAACACTAGCTTTTTCGGCTATGTCCTACTTTGCTAAGAGTGATTCCTTCTAAAGTTCTAGCTTTTTATTTTTAGCTCTTATCTTTCTAATGATTTTAGTGTATTGGTTTAGCAACTTGACAAGATCATCATAAGAAGGTGATTCAAATTCCTCATCACTATCACTACCACTTTCATCATTGCTAGCATTATCATCACCACTACTATCATCATCATTTTGTACCTTTCGTTCACCCTTGGCCATAAGGCATAGGTGTGTAGAGGATGACGGCGGCGGCGGCGGTGAAGATAGTGAAGAATCAATCACAAGAGCGGCAACCTTCTCATTCTCATTCCCACTTTCATCATCGGAAGAGCCACTTGATGATTCAATATCCGTGAGCCAATCACCAACAATGTATGCCTTGCCATTCTTCTTCTTCTTGTGAAATTCTTTCTTCTTGCCATCCTTCTTCTTGTATGGCTTGCTCTTCTTCTTCTCATCATTATTTTCATCAATTGAGTCATCTTTCTTGCCCTTGTACTTCTTCTTGTACTTGTCTTTCTTAGGTTTGGGGCATTGATGAGCTAGATGATCAAGTTCTCCACAATTATAGCAATCCATTTTGGAGATGGGCTTCCTTCTATTGCTAGCGAAGAATTTCTTCTTCTTGCTATCAAACTTGACACCGTTCTTGAAAGTGCATCTAGCCCTTTAGTGGGTTTTGGATGATTGAATGACAACATGATTAAAGGTCTAACCCGTTTGCTAAGTGTGGACAAGTAATAGGTTATCTCACTGGTACTTAATGAAAGCCAAAATAATGTGTTGTTGTATAAACAATCTAGTTCAAGCACAAGACAATAATGCAAATGGAATTCAAGCAAAGGCTTATTTATTGTGGGATTTCCATGTACTATGTGAAAGCAAGCCCGGTAAAAATTAGTTGATGAGACATGAGGGATTGCATATGGAATGGTCTCATATTTGAAGCTTGCTAAATTAAAATGAAAAAAAGATAACAATACAAATGAATGGATGATTCAACACAAGATGTGACTTGATGGCTTGAGTTGGTGAAGATAGCAAGGAAAGGCTTTGAGGTACTAAGCAAGGGTGAAGGACAAGCGATGGCTTGGCAGCCGAAGAACCTAGCTAGGGTGAAGAAGAAAGTACTTGCATTTAGTTGAGGTACCAATCAAGCAATGTTGGTCATATTGATGTGGAGGATCAAATCTATATTGGACAAAGTGTTGGAAGTGACTTGATGCATTTGGAGTTATTCATATTTAATGAATGGAATCAAGTCACGTGCTCAAGATGGCTTTGCTCAAGTGAAAAAGGTCAAAGTTGACATGTTGACACCCTCACTTGATGAAGATTGAAATACACGGATTAGGTTGAAAGAGACCAACTCAAAAGGTTTAAATTTATTATACATTTGAATTTGAGTTAATAGGAATGCTGTACTATTAAGAGAGATGCATCATGTTGATAGATAATGTTTCATAAGTGGTCAAGCCAACCCATGTGAGTTTTGAGTATTTGAGAGACAAAAGAGCTAACTGATTTTTTGCTGATCCGGACGTGTCCGGTATTTGCCCAGCAATGATAAAAGTGTTGTTCTCAGGTTGGTTCGTCAGGAGTTCTGACGTGAGTCGGAAGTTCCGACGGTCGGGAGTTCCGGCAATGGGTGGGAGTTCTGATGTCTCGCGCTTAAACTGACGTGGAGTGTTCACTGTCCTGGTCATACCGAACGTGTCTAGTTTGGATGGCCAGAAGCCAACGGCTAGTTTTCAAATGCCTTGAGGGTCGAGAGTTCTAACGTGAGTCGGGAGTTCCGATGGTTGGAAGTTCTGGCATGAGTCGGAAGTTCCGACACCTCACATACTTTAACTTAGTTACCATAGTTTTCAAATGTGTTGAGGGTCGGGAGTTTCGACATAAGTCGGGAGTTCTGACATTCATCGGGAGTTCCGACGCCTCACAATGTTACTGTAACTCAGTTACCGTTGGCGCAGTGTAAGTCATATTGTCCGGTATGCATACCGGACGTGGCAACAGCTAGTTTTTCCATGGGGGCTATAAATACCCCCAAGCCTCCACCTTTAGAGGCTGCTGATTTTGCTGATACGCATACACATTTTTTAGCCTTACCAACTCTCCCAAACCCTCTCTTAGTGAGTGTGTGATCCAAATTGCCAAATCAATTAGTGGGTTGAGAGAAATTCAAAAAGAGAGCCATCCAACCACTTGAGCACTTGTGCATATTGTCAATGTTGTGATTCGCATTTGTTACTCTTGGATTCTTTGGTCCTAGACGGCTAGGTGTCGCTGGAGAGCACCCGAGAGATTGTGGTGTGCCTCAGAAAGTTTGTAACGGTCAATTCCACTGCCTTGGAATCAACTAGTGGAAAGAGGAAAAGGAGTTGGAAAAGACTCCGGCTAGAGTGACATTCGTGGTACCCTCTAGGGCTGACCTTCGCTAGGTCGCCCGCATCCCCCTCAATGGAGAGTAGGACTTTAACGAGTCCAAACTTTGGTAAAACAAATATCGTGTCTCAATTCGCATTTCATTTGATATTTGTGTTGCTCTTGCTCTTGTGTAGGTTATCTGTGTATATTGTCATATCTAGTAGGTACCTGCAATTTGATTTGAAGTTAGAAATCGAAAGAAGCAAGTTTAGAGCTGTTCCATTAAAACCGTGTATACCGGACACGTCCGGTATAGCTACCGGACACGCCCGGTATTGATCACTGTGCCAGGCTGTTCTGTAGAACATGTGCATACCGGACACGTCCGGTATACCTACCAGACACGTCCGGTATTTCCTGCATGTGCTAAATATATTCATTCTATGTTCTAACTTTGTATTGCAGGGTTGTAACTTCTATATATTCTTTATACCTTGTTTACTCTGTGGCTAACTTGTGAGGGGTGGTACTACTCTTAATTTGGAGTTTCCATTTTGGAAACTCTCTTTACTAATCGTTTCCGCATTTAAAGGTGTTAATTTTCAGAAATACCTATTCACCCCCCTCTAGGCGGCATCCTAGGTCCTTTCAATTGGTATCGGAGCAAGGTTCTCACCTAAAGCTTCACCACCGTGAAAAAAGGATGCCGACGCCTATCGAGTTGGAGCCAGTGCTTCTCCAAAATGATGGTTCAAACTTTCTATCTTGGTCAATTCATGTACTCAATGCTTTTAGGGATATTAGTCCTCTTGTTGAGCATATTGTAGATGCAAGCATACCTCTTCCTATAGTTGATTGGAGCAACTACAAAAATTTGTCAAAAGAGGAAGAGATATGTGTGCAACTCAATGCTCAAGCTATTAATGCCATGTTGAGTACATTGAGTGCAGAGGTTCAAGATGAGGCAATCTTCAATGGACAACAACCTCCGGAGAGTGCTCATCTCATTTGGGCTAGACTTTTTGATTTATATGGAAAATCCAAATGTGATGATGCACTTGAGATCGAGTCAATGGAAAGTATGTCCATTGTGTCTTCATGCAGCGAAGAAGCCTCACAAGACCTCCAGAGCACCGAGCCAGAGCAAGAAGTACAAGCAACGCATGACATGTTGTCTGCCTGCACATACTACCTACCGGACGTGTTCGGTATGGCCGTGGTAGCAGGACAGCAGGCTGTCTATGATGATGAGGCTCAAGCCCGGTGGTGACCAAGTGATGAGTCAACCTCAGTATCTCATGATACTCATCACTTGTGTCTCATGGCCAAGAAAAGCAAGAAGAAGAGTAACAAGAAAGACCAAGAAAAGGAGAAAGCACAAGTAGATGATCAAGATGAGAGTGATGTTGAAGCTGAAGACAACTACAACCTTGATCATCTCAACCACAAAGACACGTTCATCATCATGAAGATAGTTGAAAAGAATGATGAGCTTGAAGAAGAGATTGAGAAGTAAGAGCAATCACTTTAAAAGCAAGAATTGTTTCTCATCTCCAAGATGGAAGAACTAAAGCCTCTAAGTGAAAGGTATGAAAAATTGTCAATTGAGCATGCTTTAGTTACTAACTCCTCTTCTAGTGTTTCACAACTAGAGAAGGAAAACTTTGAGCTCAAGGCAAGGCTAGATGAACTATCAAGCAAGTATAATGTGCTACAAGCAAACTATGTTCATCTAAAGTGCTCTCATGAGGAAGTAGTAGAATCAAGCATCATGCTTGAGGTAGCTCATGAGGTTGTGATCACATCGGTAAAAGTTTCTCAACCTCTTACACATTCACTCACTAGTACACCATCTCAATTAAATATTTCTTGTACTAATGAGTGTGCTCCTCAAGCAAGCCAATCTTCGATTGAGCTAAGTCTCATAGAAAACATAGAGCTCAAAGAAGAGGTGAAAAGATTAAAGAAAGATGTGATTCGGTTGAAGGGTAAGGAGAAAGCACAACCTTCTCAAGATAACCGTGATAACATGGTGAAGAAGCTTGAAAAGGGTTCAAACCTTGCTTCCTCCAAAACCCAACAAAAGAATCACATTTCAAGTAAGGCCAACACAACCAAGAGAAAGAAACATAGAAAAAGGTTATGCTATGGTTGTGGATTATATGGACATGAGTGGGCCATGTGTCCACATAAGAGTTGGGCCAACAAGGTTGAAGTGGCCGAACAAAAGGCCTCAAACAAGTTGGCCAACCAAAAGAAAAGTGATGGACAAAGTGCTTGTCTCTTGAGCAAGAAATTGGGGCATCCTACCAAGAAATGCCCAATGTACAAAGAGGCAAGAAAGGAAGCCCAAGTTGCAACAAGAAGATGCTATGGATGCAATGAGATGGACCACAAGGTTGATAGATGTCCATACAAGCAAAACAAGCATAGAGCAAACAAAGGCTGCATATGCTATGCTTGTAGAAGAAAGGGACATCTAAGCTATGAATGCCCAAATGGTAACGCTCCTAAGCCGAACACATTTGTTTGTAATGATATGCTTAGGAAGACCACAAATGGAGTTAGCACTAGCAAGGTGATGTGTTCACCACAAACTAGTGCTAAAGCCATTTGGGTGCCTAAGCACTTGTTGACTAACCCAAAAGGACCCAACAAGAGTTGGGTACCAAAGTATGCTTAGGTTAATGATGTAGGAACTTGGTGATGAGATGAAGTCTTCAGGGTGGTTGAGCAAGCAAATTGATAATATTCACTCAATCTATCAACCAATTCTTATCATAATCTCTTACATGGTTGACCCAAAGATAATTCAATGAATATATCATCCATTTCATCCTCACCATTGGTAACAAATACCTAAACCTTATAGGATAGCCACTTTGTTCGTTTTGTGTTCAATAGTTCACAAATAGGCATATTTGTGAAAATTTGAAAGTGGATAATTAGATTCAATTGAAAAGTATTTGATTTTGCCATATGATGCTTTTAATGGCTCTCTAGTAGAGCAGTTTATTTGTTGAGATGCAGGGCATAAAATAAATACTATAGCTAAAACGTAGAATCACAAGCAGTGGGTTATTTGTTTCTGTCCTGCACCTATCGGACGTGTCCGGTATTAATATTGGACATGTCCGGTATGGCTAGGGATAAAAAGAAAGTGTTTTTGTTCTGCGTATTCTGGACGTGTCCGGTATTGCAGGAACTAGAACACTAATAGAATTGCAACTGAGTCTTTGATCCATATATTTTCATATATCCTCAAGTTACTCAGAAGCTTGTGGTTTACCAAATCTAAGTGGATTGTGAGCATCTCTTGAACTCAAATTTAAATATGGCAAATTATTTGGTTGTGGTTTAAAATAGAAAATTGACTCCCAAATTCTTAATAGAATAAAGTGCTAGTTGAAAGTCATTCAAATTACTTAAAGTACTTTTTTAGGGGGAGATCAGTTTCTATTTTGCACCTTGTGGACTAACAAATTTACCTAGCATTCTTTGTAGTCCTTTGGATGAAAAATTAATTTCATATCTAGCATGATTATATGGCAATTAAGATCAACATAAAGATTATCATGCTATGTATCTTCTTAGTGGAATTCTTGTGGGCTCAAGGAAAAGGTATGTATTTACATCCACATATTGTAAGTGCATCTAAGGCCTTTGATATGTTAGAATGTGCATTTGTGTGACATAGGAGAGATGTTTTTCAAAACCCACAACTAGCATGTGTAGGTGGTGTGAATTTGAAAAAAACTATTTGAATCTTGGTCTTTGTGATCTGGCCTTGTCATGTGATAATTATAGCTCTCCTTGATTGTTTGATTGGCTAATTACACATGACATGGCTTTGTTAAGTCCACAATCTACTATGTCTCAAAATCTCTCTCTCAAGTAATCAAAATCTATATATGCCAAATATTTGGAAAAGAGAAGTGATACTCATGGCATTTGGATAAGAAAAGTAATTACACCTTATTTGGATCAAGGACATACATGTTTTTGGATCAAGAAATGATAGAGAAAGGGATTGGAATTAAGTGAATGAAATTTGGAACAAAAATAGCTAGCCCGCAAATACCAGACGTGTCCGGTATGAGCGGGGTTATAAAACAGTCGGTACCTCTTTGGCCAAGTTAGTTTTTCCTCCTTCCAGCCAACCCAACAGCCTCTCCTCGACCTTCATTGGCGATTTTGAGTTTCCACCGTGAAAAGGAAGAGAGGGAGATTGGATCAGAGGAGATTTGCATCAAGATCGAAGGCTCTGGGACTTGGATTTCCAATCGCATCTTCATTCACTCTCTCAAGGTACCCTAATCCCAGACCTCATCTGATCTAAGTAGTTAGGGCATGATTTTGGAATTCCTTTAGTAGAGATGCTACATTACCTGTCTAGAAGCAATGCCCAGAGTTTGGATTGGATTGGTTGAAGATTGAGCGAAGGACCCTGGTTAGGGTTGTTGTTCGCTGTCCGGTATGGGACAGCAGAGCAGGTTTTGCTCCCTTATTTCAATCTTCTCAGTAGTTGATTCATAGGACTAAGTTTAATTGTCTATTGTATTTTATGAACCTTGTGACCTAGTTTGGTTGAGGTGATTACAAAGCATAGGATGATTATTCTTATTTCTATATTTTAACTAAAATAAGCTATCGATTGGGCATGTATCTAAAATTCCTTGCATATCTTTGGATACAGGATAGTAGCCATGAGTGGAAGACAGGAGCCTAGGTCCAAGCATAGGCATGATATAGCTTTAGAGAAATACAAGAAGGCAAGATAGGAAATGCATCCTAGATACAGTCAGTAGGAGCAGGGCAGCAATAGGGGACTCTCCAGGGCTACTAGGGGTGATCCATAGTACAAAGAGGGAGACAATAGTTCTTCCTCTGACATAGATACAGAGGAGTATAGAGTGGAGCCCAGTACCAGAAAGAGGAAGAGCACTGATAGAGGTTCAGATGGTGGAAGCTCAGATGATGAGCAAGAGATTAAGGAGGAGCAGGCAATACCTCCAGCTCAGCACCAGCCAGGCCAGGGTATGCACTATGGTTTACTTGAGCCACATTCACCTAGTGTACCCTCTTATGTTTCCAGAGTTGACTGTCAAGGGAAAGGCATGACTAGAAGGGCCAGATATGAAAGAAGAATTGATCCAAAGGGCTTGTCTAGGATCCAGTTTGATCATCGATTTTAGACAACCTTTCATATGGACTTCTACACCAGTGTGATCCTCATCAGGAACTCAGTGATTGCCAGGTCTCAATGGATTGACTAGCAGTACGTTAGAGATTTGTAGAAGTCATCCATTGATCATGCTATTGCTATTTGTGAGCATATAGGGGTATATGAGATCATGGAGTTCCAGCATGACTAGAACACTGAGGTGATTGCCCAATTTTATGCCACTCTATATGTTGAGGAGGATGAGAGGCGTATGCACTGAATGCTTGAGGGCCAATGGTACAGTGTTGATTATGATGCTTTTGTAGCTCTACTTGGCTTCTCAGATGATGATCTTCAGAAAGACAGGATCCACACTGAGCAGGTGTTGCCTCCAGAGCAGCTCGCCAACATGTATCCACCAGGAGGTGAGAGAGGAGCAGTGGGAAAGGTTCTAGGTCTTCACCCTACCTATAGATACCTGGACAGGATGTTTAGGAAGACCATTGACTGCAAGGGTAGAGACAAGGGCAACTTAGTAGACTATTCTAGGAATCTGCTCCATAGGATGCCACCTGATGCATGACCCTTCAGTGTCTTTGACTTCATATGGTGTGAGATTAGGAGCATTGGCGAAAGGCCCCTCAAGGGCTATGGTTTTGCTCCCTACATCATGCACATGATTGAGCAGGTCACAGGGCATACCTTTGAGTATGATAAGGTATATAAGGCCCTGAAGATTGTTGTAGACTTACATGTGGTTGGGGTACCTCCAGTAGGACTAGGAGGAGGAGCAGCAGCACTAGAGGCAGATGCACCTATAGGTGGTGCAGCAGCAGGACGAGCTTCCCCTCTACCACATGCTCCTTCACGTTCTTCTTCACGTCGTCGTAGTCCTCCTTCTCCTATTCGCAAGATGTTCAGTGCTATCTTTGGGATGTGCAAGGACATACAGACCTGTCAGTAGAAGGAGAGGGAGGCTAGGAGGAAGGATACTCGAACTTTGAAGCAGATTGCTTCTAGACTTGAGCTTGATCCTCCTAGGTCTCCACTATCAGATGAGGTAGCTAGTGAGCTTGAGACTGAGGAGCAGCAGTAGGGCAGGTATGACACAGAGTTTGCTAAGTTTCTTCAGTGACAGCAGCAGGCACCAGAGCACCCTAACACTTTACCACTATAGGCTCAGGTGCCTACTCACTCTCAGCCATGTCCTAGTGCTATAGACGAGTATGCTTCAGACTGGTGGAGTGACATCACGGGTAGTTTCTATGACCCATCTGGTGTGGGTGGCTCTCATCTAGCTGGTGCTACACGCTCAAATGATGAGGATGTTGGTAGAGATGAAGATGATGATGAGTGATCACAGCTTTCAGGACAGCTTGCAGCCCCTTTATCCTTAGTATGCCATTGTTGGACCTTTGTGGTGATAGAGGACAAAGGGGGAGAGACTGATTAAAGCTTCAGGATATTTGTTTCATTTGCTTATCTTTGTACCTGAAGATATGAACTGCAGGCTATAGTTTCTTAAGCTTCTTTTTAGTTTTTGAGCTTCATTGATGTATATCTTAAGTTTGAGATAGATTGTATCATGTGAGAGATGAGACTTACTTATGCTTTTATCTATGCATCTCTTGAGACATGATCTTTATGTATATTATATTAGTGGCTTGTGGACTTGAGAAAATGTGTATTGAGTTCTATGTGTGACATACATGTGTTATATTTATTTTCATAAGGACTATGTATGCTAGAATGAAAATATTTGATGTGATGCCTTTATATTTATTCTTGTGTGATATATCTTGTCATATGCATCACGGTTTTACTTTGTCATACACACATGCACCCCACAGATGCAATGATTTAGGGGGAGTCTCCTATATGTTTTAGTATGTGCAATTGACATTTGAGGTCATTTTGTGAATTCTAATCATAAGCACATATTAAGGGGGAGCCTCTCACAAATCATTGAACCCAAAAGCTTAAATATTTATATTCTTTTGTAAACTTTAATCAAGTTGTCATCAATCACCAAAAAGGGGGAGATTGAAAGTGCATCTAGCCTTTTAGTGGGTTTTGGATGATTGAATGACAACATGATTAAAGGTCTAACCCATTTGCTAAGTGTGGACTGGTAATAGGTTATCTCATAGGTACTTAATGAAAGCCAAAATGATGTGTTGTTATATAAATAATCTAGTTCAAGCACAAGACAACAATGTAAATGGAATTCAAGCAAAGGCTTATTTATTGTGGGATTTCCATGTACTATGTGAAAGCAAGCCCGGTAAAAATTAGTTGATGAGACATGAGAGATTGCATATGGAATGGTCTCATATTTGAAGCTTGTTAAATTAAAATGAAAAAAGATAACAATACAAATGAATGGATGATTCAACACAAGATGTGACTTGATGGCTTGAGTTGGTGAAGATAGCAAGGAAAGGCTTTGAGGTACTAAGCAAGGGTGAAGGGCAAGCGATGGCTTGGCGGCCGAAGAACCTAGCTAGGGTGAAGAAGAAAGTACTTGCATTTAGTTGAGGTACCAATCAAGCTATGATGGTCATATTGATGTGGAGGATCAAATCTATATTGGACAAAGTGTTGGAAGTGACTTGATGCATTTGGAGTTATTCATATTTAATGAATGGAATCAAGTCACGTGCTCAAGATGGCTTTGCTCAAGTGAAAAAGGTCAAAGTTGACATGTTGGCACCCTCACTTGATGAAGATTGAAATACATGGCTTAGGTTGAAAGAGACCAACTCAAAAGGTTTAAATTCGTTATACATTTGAATTTGAGTTAATAGGAATGCCGTACTATTAAGAGGGATGCATCATCTTGATAGATAATGTTTCATAAGTGCTCAAGCCAACCTATGTGAGTTTTGAGTATTTGAGAGACAAAAGAGCTAACTGATTTTTTGCTGGTAGATGTGTTCGATATTTGCCCAGCAATGATAAAAGTGTTGTTCTTGGGTTGGTTCGTCGGGAGTTTCGACGTGAGTCGAAAGTTCTAACGGTCGGTAGTTTCGGCAATGGGCGGGAGTTTCGACGTCTCGCGCTTGAACTAACTTGGAGTGTTCACTGTCCTGGTCATACCGGACATGTCTGGTATGGACTGCCAGAAGCCAACGGCTAGTTTTCAAATGCCTTGAGGGTTGGGAGTTCCGACGGTCGGAAGTTCTGGCATGAGTCGGAAGTTCCGACATCTCACATACTTTAACTCAGTTACCATAGTTTTCAAATGTGTTGAGGGTCGGGAGATCCGACGGTCGGAAGTTCTGGCATTCATCGGGAGTTTCGACGCCTCACATCGTTACTGTAACTCAGTTACCGTTGGCACAGTGTAAGTCATACAAGAAGTGTCCGGTATGCATACTCGATGTCCGGTGTGGCAATAGCTAGTTTTTCCATGGGGGCTATAAATACCCCTAAGCCTCCACCTTTGGAGGCCGCTGATTCTACTGATACACATACATGTTTTTGAGCCTTGCCAACTCTCCCAAACCCTCTCTTAGTGAGTGTGTGATCCAAATTGCCAAATCAATTAGTGGGTTGAGAGAAATTCAAAAGGAGAGCCATCCAACCACTTGAGCACTTGTGCATATTGTCAATCTCATGATTCGCATTTGTTACTCTTGGACTCTTTGGTCCTAGACGGTTAGGCATCGCCGGAGAGCACCCTAGAGATTGTGGTGTGCCTCGAAAAGTTTGTAATGGTCGATTCCGCCACCTTGAAATCAACTAGTGGAAAGAGGAAAAGAAGTTGGAAAAGACTCCGGCTAGAGTGACCTTCGTGGTACCCTCTAGGGCTGACCTTCGCTGGGTCACCCACAGCCCCCTCGATGGAGAGTAGGACTCGAACGAGTCCGAACTTTGGTAAAACAAAAATCGTATCTCAATTCGCCTTTCATTTGATATTTGTGTTGCTCTTGCTCTTGTGCAGGTTATCTGTGTATATTGTCATATCTAGTAGGTACCTGCAATTTGATTTGAAGTTAGAAATCACAAGGAGCAAGTTTAGAGCTGTTCCACTGAAACCGTGTATACCGGACATGTCCGGTATTGATCACTGTGCTAGGCTATTCTGCAGAACACGTGCATACTGGACACGTCCGGTATTTCCTGCCTGTGCTGAATATATTCATTCTCTGTTCTAACTTTGTATTGCAGGGTTGTAACTTCTATATATATTCTTTATACCTTGTTTACTCTATGGCTAACTTGTGAGGGGTGGTACTACTCTTAATTTGGAGTTTCCATTTTGGAAACTCTCTTTACTAATCGTTTCCGCATTTAAAGGTGTTAATTTTCAGAAACGTCTATTCACCCCCTCAAGGTGGCATCCTAGGTCCTTTCAATTCTTGTTTAGCTTCTTGAGCATCTTGGTAGTTCTTCTCACCATGAGAGCAGGACTTGCATCATCAATCTCATCATCACTTGAGCTATTATGATCAACTCTTACTTTGCCCCTCTTCTCTTAGCTAGCCTTGAATGCCAAATCTTTCTTCTTGGTGGAAGAAGAGCCATCTTGTGGAGTGATGTACATGTACATCTCATGTGCATTGATCTTCTCCAATATTTGAGTTGGTGTAGCGGTGAAAAGATCACCTTGATAAAGCACCGCCACAATATGCCCATATTTGTCAATGGGGAGGACACTCAAGATTTTTCTCACAACATCAGAGGGTTGCATTTGTATGAGTCTAAGCCCATTGACTTCCTCTACAAGAATATTCAAGCATGAATACATCCCATTGGCACTTTCTCTAGGAAGCATCTCAAATAAATTAAGCTTTTTCATCACAAGATGGTAGCGTTCCTCATGCTCACTCTTGGTTCCCTTATGGAGAGCATAAATATCCGACCATAGTGCATGGACATCTTTGTGGTTCCACACATGGTTAAAAATGTCCTTGCAAAGGCCTCTAAAGAGGGTGTTTCTAGCCTTTGCATTCCACTTCTCATAGTTAACCTCATCGCCTTGAAGGTTTGGCGGGATCCTTAGGTTTTGGGAAGCCTTGTGAGGCGGCTCTAAGAACTCCAACATCTAAAGACTCTAAGTATGCCTCCATGCAAATTTTTCAATAAGGAAAATCATCTCCCTCAAAGATAGGAGGGGGTCCATCCCCGTGGGACATCTTGCTCTAGGCGGTTAAGCCTAATTTAGGGAGCACGAGGCTCCGATACCAATTGAAAGGATCAAGATGCCCAAGAGGGAGGTGAATTGGGCTAATTCTAAATTTTTTAGAATAATTAAGTCCTACACTTAGCCCACTTCACCCCTTGTGCCTAAAATATGTTTCTATTGTTCTCCCGTACAAAAGTTTTGCACCCTAGATTCCAATCCTACTCTAGCATGGCAATTCTAGAAATATAAAGACATGAATTGAATTGCTCAAATGTAAATGCTCAAAGTAAAGAGAGGGAAAGGAATACGGCGATGTTTTCCTGAGGTATCGGAGAGTCGTCACTCCCCACTAGTCCTCGTTGAAGCACCCGCGCAAGGGTGTAGCTCCCCCTTAATCCACGCAAGGATCAAGTGCTCTCTATGAGCTGATTCTTTGACACTCTGTCACGGTGAATCGCCCACAACCGCTCACAACTTGACTTGGGTCATCCACAAGCTCTGTCGGATGATTACCAAGCTCCCAATCACCACTGAGCCATCTAGGTGATGACGATCACCAAGAGTAACAAGCGCAAACTCTTACTTGACCAAGACAAGCCTAATGTGAAAAGTGAATGCACACTTGCTACTCCCTATGCACTAATGAGGTCCTTAATCTTGGATTATCAAATCTCAATCACCCCACTAGGCTCTTGCTCACCCTTGCACCCCAAAGGTGTTTCTCAGCTAAACAAATGGGCAAGAGACCTCCTATGGATGAGTGAAGTAAGTATTTATACCCCCTCATTCAAAATATAACGTTTGGAGGCTGAGTCATCACTTTGCGGGCTGACCGGACGCTCCGGTCAGGGTGACCAGATGCTCTGATCAGTTATACCCGCCACTGTGTCAGAGAGAGCCGTTAAGCTCTGAACAGACTCTGACCAGTGTCCGGTCAGCACCCATCGGACACGTCCGGTCAAGAAAGAGCCTCTTTGGTACCTCTCTGGAGCGGACCGGATGTAGGCACCCTAGCGTTCGGTGCTTCTCCACTTAGTGTCCGGTCAGTACTAGACGACTGCAGTTGATTGACCGAACTCTCACCAGCGTCCGATCAGCACACACTGGATGCGTCCGGTCAAGAAAAAGCCTCTCTAGAACCTCTCTGTAGTGGACCGGATGCAAGCACCCCAGCATCCGATGCTCCTCCACTCAGCGTCCGGTCAGTACCAGACGACTATAGTTGATCAAATGAACTGGTCGGGCTCACCCTCCAGCATTCGGTCATAACTAGACCAGCGTCCGGTCAGTCATTTGACCCTCCGTTCACTTCCAACTCGAAATCATATGTGAATGAAGTTGACTCTAATTAATCTTAGGGCTATTCCTGAGCTACCTAGTGCTAGGTTTGACAAGTGTGCACCACACCTAACCCACTAGACTCATCTAGGTCAACCTACTAGTCCATACCCCCCTTAATATTATGGTCATAGAAAAAACAAAGTCCTAAACTACTCTAAGTGTCTCTCCAACATCAAACGACACTTAGAACTAGTCCATCCTTTGAAAACCGAAACGATTTCCATCGATAGGGGCATGATAACAACCATGATTGCCTAATCAATTTCCATTATTATAACCTAACTCAAATTGCCTCTACAAAACACACGTTAGTCATAATAATCTTGTGTCGTCATTAATCACCAAAAC
Source organism: Miscanthus floridulus (assembly GCF_019320115.1). Lineage (NCBI taxonomy): Eukaryota > Viridiplantae > Streptophyta > Magnoliopsida > Poales > Poaceae > Miscanthus > Miscanthus floridulus. The sequence continues at coordinate 111,024,568 of NC_089587.1, read as the reverse complement.
CCAACTAAGAGCCTAGATGCTTACAATTATGATTCAGGTGGATAGGAACACTGGAAGAGCTATTTCAAGTGATCACATGGGCACAGTTAGGCATCCATCATAAGCCGGTAAATAATCAACAAGCTCCTATATATATGTACATTGAGGCATGCAGCAGTGTCTCTTGATATATACTTTGTAAAAGATATATTTCAATGCACCGAAGCAATTCACTAATTCAGTAAATCCAATTGATGAGAACTCTTCAAGATTGGCTTGTTGAACGTTGATGGCTATTACAACACCCTGCTGGCATTCATCGACCAGACCATGGAGGAAGGTTCGTCAGCCACAGCGCCCGCCAAATTGTTGTCCATGCTCCCAACGCACAAGAGCTCATTGAGAAACTTGAGGTACTTACAATAGGCTAAAACACATTCAGACGCCTTTGTGCAAAACTAACAACTCCTAACTGCATCATGGTGTGAATGTAGAACTACGTCCCGTACAATGACATAGTTCTCGCCGAGCTCAACTGGAAGACGGAGATTGTCAATGATCTAGGTGACGTCTCTAGAATAATTGGCATTGGCACAGATGAGATTTCGCCGCCTCTGGAGGGACCGTCGCCGCCTTTACCTCCGATAAAAGAGAACAATGACCTTCCAACTATAGATGAAACCCACGCTAATTCAGTGGTGGGAGGAGACGTCATACTATCTCCCAAGTAGGGAGCTCGGCATGTATAATAAGTCTATAAAAGGACCAGAGGTTAGTGGGTCAAGTGCATCAAGTCCTCTAGAACTCTAGAAGGTTCCCTCGTTCCAAGCCCTGCTATATTCTTGTTCTCGGACCTCCAGAGAGATTGAACAAGAACATGAGGTTTGAATATAATGGCAGGTTATCAGCCTTGGGCATTGATTGCCTTTTGTTCTCTCATTTGTACTGATGGAATACCTAGCTATGAAGTTAGGAAGAGTGTTAAGTAGCTAAGTGTTTATAGGTTTCCATGCACAATATGTATTGGGATTTGTATGTCCTTCTGTGGCTTGACCCTTTGTCGTTGTATATGCTTTCCTTTTCCCAAATGAATGGTAACATTATATTCATCCATTTGAAAAAAGTAATACATATGCGTATCACATTTCTTGATGCATAGAATGATGCTTGTGAATAGTTAAGGGTAGCATCAAGAAATCTTATAACTTCTCGTTATGATCTTGATTTTTTACAGCAAAAATTGGCAGATATCTAAACTTCAGGAGATTAAGGGCATGTTTGGTTTTGCTCCTCGACGGAGCTGTCTGCCAGGCATCTGATTTTGGATGCCTAGGCTAGGATCAGATGACTGGTACCTGGCAGGGCGCGAAGCAAACATGCCCAAATTGCCATACTTTTAGGATAAAACTATTGAGTAGTGTAAGAATCTTATAGCCAACAGCAGAAACTACATCAATATATAAAGTTTAAAAGGGAGACAGGGAAAGTGATTTTGGAGTAATAGTTTATATCCTTGAGCAAGAAAAAGTCAATTTTTTTATAATGGAGATTTTATTAAAATAGCCTAAGTCCAATTGATTTTGACTAGTGTCAAAGTGCATGAAGAAGCTGCGTGTTACTGGATCGATCTTCCACCTACTTGATCTAGAAATCAAAGTTACATATCGGCATGCTTGATCAAGGCACGAAAGTTTGCGTTGCTGGCAGATAAAGAAGAAAAAGTTTTCCCGTGGCAAATACGGCACCACTCTTTTCCTTTCACCCTGGGCCCCTGGCAGTCTGGCATAGTGCTTTCCTCCTACAGTAGGTCGCTGCTGCACCCGAGGACCACGGCCGCCACAAACAAGAAAAGAAGGAAACCCCAGCACGACGGATCGCATCGCAGCCCACTAGGCCACGACACTTGCGTCGGGCTGGGCACCAGGCAGCAACCACAACCGCGACGCGCACCGAACAACACGGTCCGAGAACGTGTCGCCCACAATCCTCCACGTCGCCCGGAACCTGCCTAGCATACCCTGCCCCGATCCCCCGCACGCATTCGCATCCGGCTCCCGGCATCCCCACCCCACCCACCTCCTTCCTCTTCCCCCCGCTAAACCCACGCCACCGCCCACCGCCGCCGCAAGGGACGCACGCGCGATGGCCGCCATGCGGGTGGTGCGGAACCTGGACCTGGAGCGGTACGCGGGGCGGTGGTACGAGATCGCGTGCTTCCCGTCCACGTTCCAGCCCAAGACGGGCACCAACACGCGCGCCACCTACACGCTCGCCCCGGACGGCACCGTGAAGGTGCTCAACGAGACGTGGACCGACGGCGGCCGCCGCGGCCACATCGAGGGCACGGCCTGGCGCGCCAACCCGGCCAGCGACGAGGCCAAGCTCAGGGTCCGCTTCTACGTGCCGCCCTTCCTCCCCGTCTTCCCCGTCACCGGCGACTACTGGGTGCTCCACGTCGACGCCGGCTACCAGTATGCGCTCGTCGGGCAGCCGTCCAGGAAGTACCTCTGGGTGCGTGCTGATTCATTCCTCTCTGCCCTCCGTTCAGCAGCCGTCCGTCCGTCCCTCGCCGGAATCCTGCCTACCAATCTCAGCGTTTCCCTTCACATGATCTGCGTTTTTGCTTGTGTGCGCAGATCCTTTGCAGGCAGCCTCACATGGACGAGTCCGTGTACAACGAGCTGGTGGAGCGTGCCAAGGAGGAAGGGTACGACGTGTCGAAGCTCCGCAAGACGGCGCACCCTGACCCGCCGCCGGAGAGCGAGCAGAGCCCCGGGGACCGCGGGGTGTGGTGGATCAAGTCCATCTTTGGCAAGTAGCCAAGTACTGGGAGGGTGAGCGGGTGCTGCCGGCCGGCGGCTGTGCCGAGCAGGCGAGCACACGCAAGAGATGGCTGCCTGTGACGGTCGGTGTTCGTCGGTGTCCAGGGTTCCGCGCGCCCGCGTGTACATTTCAGCAGTTGATCACTAGTTGGGGTCAAGTTCGTGTTCGTTCGTTGTTGCTGCCGCGATCTGCAAATGGCGGAGATTGTGCTTGTGTAGCTGGTGTTTCTTGTCCGTCTGTATCGAACTTTGAGTGAAGAATGCTTCAATTTGCAGCAGTATATGCGGTGATGTGCTGAATTTTACCGAGTTCTTAGGCAGTATTCCATGTCGATCAGTTTGTTGTAGTTAACGCGGCCAGTCGATATTCAGTCGCGTGGAATCTTACGGTCTGAAGTTTTATGGAGACGGACAGAATTGCGGGCTTTCTCCGGCGGATGTACCTATCGTGCAGCGCCCGCGGTGCCGCTTCGTGGGTTCAGACGGCGTGCGTGATCCGTGGAGGTGTGGCGGCCGACGTGCGCCGTGCCCGTGGCGACGGCGTGCTCAGCGCGAGCCGAGAAAAGCCGGACTGCCGAGGGCTAGCTAGGGCGCACGCGACGCGTGAGGCGTCTTGGGCGGTGATTCAATGATTTCATCTAAAATTTCTGCGCTTCTCTTATATTTCAGTGCCTAGATTTTAAGATACTTTCAAGCTGTATGACCAATTAGTAAAAGAAAAAGATTATTACTTTTATAATTTATTATTTGTCTTTGTATTATAACATATCAAATTTGTGTCATTGACTGACTATAAAAATAAAAAGGGGACGTAACCAGTGCAGAGAGCTCCCGCGCTGTGCGGGATTTAGGGAAGTGTGTTAGTGGTAAGCCTTACCCTCCCCGTGCAATATGAGGAGGCCGCGACTCGAACCCGGACCTTCCGGTCACAGACGGTAAGACTCTACCGCTTGCACCAGGCCTGTCCTTCACTTACTATAAAAATAATTATTAATTATTAATTATCTTTGTACAACATATATCATATTTTGTCGAGTTTGTGGTTTGGCCGAACATGTTTTTTATTCTCGCAACCGAAATTCAAAGATTATGATAAATCATAGCGAACTAGAGCTGCAATTTTAGTATAAAATATATCCAGTAACCGTAGCCTAAAAAAGCTAAAGTTCATGCATCTGAATTTTAGCAAGTTCCAAATTTTTACTCTTCTATTTTAAATTGTAAATTTTTCTAGTTCGAGAAAAGACAGAATGACTTACAGTTTAGAATAGATGGGGCATTTTTTTATCGGGAAAAGATGGAGTATTTAACAAGCAGTGCCATAAAAAACTCACAGAATTTATAAGAGCCCAAGCCAAAAATGGATAACTCAAAGAATTTATAAGAGCCCAACCATTTTTTCAAATGGATTCGTAGAAATTTTTTCTATAGGATTCGAATCTTCTAGAATTTCTTCGTATTTTCTTTATTCCAAGGTGTGCATACATTCTAGAGAGTACTTATAGTATGCGCTCACTATTTTTTCCAAGGGGTGAAAATTTAAGAAGCTAGTTTTACGGTTTATAAACTCCTATAGACATGAAAATAAAACCACTTTCCGATTCAGACAATGCAATGTTTCCTATCAGTTTTTTTTCAACAATGGTACATCCATGCAAGTATGCTATGTTTGCTCAATTTTATTGGAGGCAAACTCACCTTAATAGCATGCAGTAAAATCGTCTCTATTAAATCAGGCAATTCTATTCATGCTTACTCAGGCAAATTAGTTGCACATACAGCTAATCAGCCATACTCAGAGCATCTTCAAGAGATTTTTTCTATCTTTCCTAATGTATAGGAATAGAGGTTTTGGTGAAAAAACACCCTCAAACAGCCTCTTCGATCAATGAGATATCCAAATACTCTCTCCGTATAGCTTTTCGATGTCGTCCTGCGCAAATCCGTTAGTTGGGCAAAGGAAGTCATCGTTGGCTTGCATGCGTTGTTTTGGACTGCAATGCCCATGCTGCTTCGCACGCCACGCGCGCCCGTTCAAGTGCTCATTTAATCACCGCGCGCATTTAATCTGAGACCAACGCGCCAGCGCCACGCGAAATTGGGAACGCAACAAAAAAAAGCGCTCGCAAGGACTTGAACCTGAGACCTGCAGTCTCAGCTGCCTCAGGAGACGCTGCAACAACCAATCGAGACGAATTCTTTTCATGTCCATGATACACCCGCAGCCCTATTTAATAAGGGCAAACAGGAAAAACTTCTCCCTAATTAATCACTCCTGGGTATGCACAATCATGTACTAAACGACATCTAAAAGCTATACCGAGGGAGTATAAATATATCATATATTCTATATTTCTCGCTAGCTAAAGATGAAGAGCGTAGATGGTTCGTTGGAGAGTATATAAAGAAATAGAAAACAATTTTTACTCAAATGACTATACAAATAATGATTTAGATAGTAGATTTTAGAAAGGCTCTCGAAGATATCACTTTTATTAGCTAATTAATTTTGCTTGCCTAATGAATTTGTATATGTTTTCCTCTTACGAATTTGCATAAAGTCTTCGAGTTAAGCATGGTTTTGGCGCATGTACATCGAGATCGTTGCCATTGTTTTAGTATATATATGGATTGCTTGCCATTTTTAGCAAACGTGTTTTTTTAGTTAATTAATATCTGGTTTCCGGCCGCAGTAGTCACGCTATGCTAGGGCGGCGCGGGACGTGAGGCATTGAAATAGGCCGCCACAGTTGTGGCGAGATTCATGGCTCCAAGCCAGTTAAAAAAAGTTATGGCGGGCCTAAACTTAATGCACCACCAGACCACCAAACAGTTGCTTTAATGAATACAGCAGCCTTTTCTTTGCTGTGGCATGCGGTGGCCGGCAATAAAAGCCTTTTCTTTGCTTGAAATTAAACAAATTTGCTCTTTGCATGTACATGCAAAATTAGTAGACAAGCGTAGGAAAATTGTGTTGACAAGGACAAAATCCTTGCCTGTTAGATCAGAGATGAATCTTTGTAGACAAGCAAAGGGCATGACAGATCAATACACGGTAACGCTGCCATTAAGACGTCCGGAAGACTGGACGTCTCGCTGTACTCACTGTCACATGCGCTGCTCGTTTTAAAAAAATAAAATCAACTCTCGCACGCTGAAAGGTCCTTGTTTGGTTTTAGTAATTTAATGACAATCTTAGGTGGACTAATTTGTGTTTGAGTGAGATACACAGGTGATTAGTCCACAAGTACGTCATGTGTAAGCAACCTATGTCATGGAGGTGAAATGGTTTGGATTTGTTGCAAGGCTTACACATGTGATGAAGGAGCTCATTGCATATGAGACATGACATTGAGTCATGTGACTAAGGTGGAGAAGATCAAGACAAGACTTGGCTTGATGGACCGGTTGCAAGCGTGAATGGCAAGTTGTAGGCTTTGTAGCGATGGACCGCTTGACGATGAAGCTTGAGCAAGACTTGACGTCGATGGATGAAGACAACCGTGAAAAGCAAGTGAGGTCAAAATCGATGAACCAACAAGGTCATGTGATGATATGAAGTGGATCATATTATTTGTGATATGGTTGGTGCATGTGTTACATCAACATTGGAGGAGATGAAATTGAATGCGCAAGGCAAATGTATAACCTATAGGGCATTTTATTTCAACGATCATAGGAGAGTAGAGAAGTTTATGATCGGGTTTAGGATAGATGGCCGTACTATTAAGATGAGCAAACTTGTTTGCATATCGGTTATCTAGTGCCACTCAAGTGATCTAACTTTGCATCGTTGCTAGGATCGAGTGGTGTGGTGAATTGAGTAACTAATCCGTTGCAAAATGTTTGTGAAAAGATAACACACATGCACAAGTTGGTGATCACTTGGTGGTGTTAGCACATTTACAAAGGTGAAGAAGTTGGTAAAGAAGAGGAGGCGAAACCGGGCTCAGAGTGCTACATGGGGGGCACCACCACCCCTAGGGCGGTGCCCACCTAGAGGTCGAGAGGGAGGAGTTGGTTGGTGCCCTAGGGGCACCGCCACTGCCTGTCCGGTGGCACCGCCACCCCTAGGGCGGTGCCCACCAGACCGAGGCCGAGAGTAGCAGCGTGGGTGACTCGGTCACCACCGTGTTCGGCGTGCACCATCGTGAGGAGGGCGGTGGCACCGCTAGGGGCTGTCTGGTGCACCGCCGGGGCACCGCCCCTTTTATCCAGAGAGCTGGTGTTTCGTGTAGTTGGCCGGGGGGTCACCGCCACCCCTATGGCGGTGCACCGCCCTTAGCTGTCCGGTGACCCTAGCCGTTGGAATTCGACCGTTGGGGAGGGCACCACCGTGTCCGGTGCCAGGCACCACTGTGTCCAGTGCCCTCGCAGAAACCAGCAGCTTTGCTCCAATGGCTCTATTTGGGTTGGAGGCTATAAATAGAGGTGGAGCTCAGGCTTGGACTGGTTGCGGAGCACCATTAAGCCTTGGTGGCTTGTGTAGGTGTGCTCGGGAGCCCTCTAACTCACTTGTGCTTGATAGTGATTATCCGATCGAGTGAGTGAGCAATTCTAGTGCGATTGCATCGTGAGGTTACATCAAGTGGCACTAGGTGATTGTATTGTAAGCCGGTGGTGCTTGTTACTCTTGGAGGTTGCCACCTCCTAGACGGCTTGGTGGCTTATGACTCCATTGAAGCACGTGAGAAGATTGTGCGGTTCTCCGAAGGAGGATTTGTGAGGGGGATTGTGCTTACCCCACAAGGATCGCGAAGAGCAACTCTAGTTGAGTGTGTCATTGAGCTACCCTCACTTTCGGGGTAGGTTCTTGCGGTGCCCGACGTGCAGGCTTGGCGGGTGATGCCAATTAGCCATCGAACCACCAAATGAGCGGTCGACACAATGGGGACGTAGTTTGGTGGCAACCAAATGAACCTTGGGAGAAAATCACCATGTCAACATTGTCTTCATCATCTTCTCGGTGGTTTACATTCCGTGCAACACAAGCTTGTATTTACATTTCATACTTTGTGCTTGTGTAGTTGCTCTTGTGACTAGTTTAGCTTTAGTAGCTTGCTAGTTGCCTTCTTGCTTGTGTAGCATAGAAGTAGCTCTTGCGTGACTAATTTGCTTTGAGTAACCTTGTTAGTCACATTGCTTAGTTTGTGTAGCTAAGTAATTTGCGCTCTCTAATTTAGAATTAGTTGCCTTGTTATTGAGCATTGCTAGTGAGTTTAGGAGCTTTGTGCTTTTGCTTACTAGTTGTGTAGGAGCTCCCCCATTGCTTGAAGTACTAGTTGAATAGTGTAATAGACCGTGACGTCTAAGAGAGGGGGTGAATTAGGCAACTTAAAACTCTAACTCTAAACTATGGCCTCTTTTTCTATGCTTAGCTAAAACCTATGCAAAAGATAAACAACCTAAATGTACAACTATGGTTTTGCTAGTGTATTGCTATCTCTACCGCAAAAAGTTGTTATGCAAACAATGTAAATATAGAAGCTAAAGAGTAAGGTAGAGATATGCAAACTCTCATCGACGACTCCGATATTTTTACTGAGGTATCGAGAAGCTCGCAAGCTTCCCACTAGTCCTCATTGGAGCCCCTCGCAAGGAATCCCTTGCAAGAGCCAAGCTCCTGGTCAGGTAACTCCGTGGATAGCCTCAGGCCTTCCCCACGCGCAAGTGGGTCTCCGACGTGCCTTCTGGCAAGCCTCTCTTGGATGCTCCCCGCCATCTTCATTATCAAGCTTCTGGCTGAACCGTTGCGGGCCTTGTTCCCTTCAATACACGGTGGCAGCCATACCACAAACACGGTTGGTGTGATCTCGTAAGACTACAAGCCCCTCCGATGTATAACAATAGTGCACGCAAGCACCGAGTGGTAAGAGTTACGTAAACCTCACTAAACACTAGGCCTAAACCTAGAGCAAGCGCATAAGTGGTGGTCTAATCAACCTAAGCACTTCACAAAAGCACCTACACTAATCACCTAATGAATCACTAAGCACTATGCAAGTGGAGATCATTAAAATGGTGTATCAACACTCTTGGTATGTTTCCTCAACTCTCCTACTCTCAAATGGCCGGTTGGGGGGTCTATTTATAAGCCCCACCGAGAAAGTAGCCGTTGGGGGTAAAACACAGCTTTCTGCTACTGACTGGACGTTGCTGTCGTCCTGATCGGACGTGTTTGGTTGCCCCAACCGTTAGAGCGTGTGCGTTGATCGGACTCTGAGCTAAGTCCGGTCTCACTCAATCAGACGTGTTCGGTCGCACTGGCGCCACTCTGGAACCTCTCTGGACTTGATCGGACACTGTACTTTGTGTGTTTGGTCGTCCAGTGCCGCTGTGTCCGGTCACACTGAAAACATTGTCATGAAGAAGAACAGTGTCATCAGTGTGTCCGATCACTGCTTCGCTCAGTGTCCTATCACAACTGCTGACGTCTGCTATTGTCAAGCAACTGATCGGACACGTTCAGTCCCTATAAGGGCCGTGTCCGGTCACCTCTGCCGAGCTCGTTTCTTCATGATCTTGCATTCGGCTTGCTTCCCATCTTTGTGCTTAGACTATGCTTGATATCTTGGGTCTTCTCTTGTGCTTCTAGGGTCTTGCTTATGGTGTTGATCGTGGGATCATCATATCGCCTTTGTCCAAGTCACGTGTTGCACCCTATTGAACTACAAAACAATTACTTATAAATTCATTAGTCCAATTTGGTTATGTTGGTCATCAAACACCAAAATCCAAAGTAAATGGGCCTAGGGTCCATTTTCCTTACAATCTTCCCCTTTTTGGTGATGGATGACAACACAACCAAAGCAAGCAAATAATAAAAATTTTGGAACTTGAAAATTATTAACTTGCTAGAATGCAATGCAAAGGGCAAGGTTATATGATGCTAAAAGATACCACATGTAAACATCTTTGGAAACTTACCTTGCACTTGCAAATGTCCTGAAAGTGCATTTGCCCCCTATGTGAGTTTTGGTGTATTGATGACATCCAAATTAGGGACTAATGTGATCTTAATGAGATATGTCGTAGCTATTAGTCACATGAAAGATTCAAAGAGTTGATAAAGATAAAATGTATCCCTCAATTCTTGAAGTTGAAAAGGCGGACGAACTCAAAACGCTATCCAAAGGTTTTAATTTTGTTTTTGAGTTTAGGATCCACCGCACTATAAAGAGGGATGCAAATTTAGTTGGTCTAAGGAAGATAGAGTGCTCAAGCATTAAAATAAAATCAAAAGAGAGACACCGTAGCACTCCACGAGCACGTAGATTATTTTTCTGTGACTGTCGGTGTCGAAAGTCTCGAACATAAGCTGGAACTCTCGACAATTGGAAATCATGACTCTTGTCGGAAGTTCTGACTCCCAGTCACTTAGCCTACGTGGTGACTGTGGACGTCGAAAGTCTCGACGTGAGTCGGAACTTCCGACAGTCGGAAGTCCTGACCCAAGCCAGGAGTCCCGGCATCGGTGGTTCTGCTGGCTAGCTGTCTACGCTCATCGGAACTCCTGACATATGTCGGAAGTTCCGACTGTCGGAAGTCCCGACCCATGCCGGGAGTCCCGGCATCAGCGGTGCTGGCTGGTTGTTTAATCGCGCACGTCGAAAGTTCCGATCATCGGAAGTCCCGATGTTTGCTGGGAGTTCCAACATTGACTTGCACGTGCGGACTTGCAACCCTATGTGAACAGTGTTTTCTATTAGCATTGGAAGTCCTAAGATCTGCGTCAGAACTTCCAACGTAGATCTGAACGGTTAGATTTTCACTTGGAGTATAAATACCCCTCTCTTCACTTCTAACCGTTACAGACTCATTCACAGCTAACCCACTTCGTGCTCAACAGCTCCCAAGCAACTAAAGCACCCCTCTCCTTCCCCCTTTGCTCTAATCTTCGATTCCCTTAGGGTTTTGAGTGAAAGGAGAGTGGATTAAGTGGGAGCATCACTTTGGCAAGCTTGAGCACTTGATTTCTTTGTCAAGCCGGTTGATTTTGCATCTATTACTCTTGGGGCTTTGCCCCTAGCCCGCTAGGCATTGCCCAAGAGCTTCCGTCTTGTGGAAGAGCCTTGGAAAGTTTGTATTACCCGTTGATTTCTTAGTGGAAAGCTCAAGTGACCTTTGTGGTCGCTTTGAGAGAGGCAAGGAGGTGAAAAAGACTCTGACCTTGGTGGTCACCTCAACAACGAGGACGTAGGAGCTCCTTAGTGGGGTTGCTGAACCTCAGGATAAATCCTTGTGTCCCGTGTGCTTGTTGTTGTGATTGCTAGAGATTACTTGTATTTGTTTGTCTCTTTCTCTCCCAAACTTCATTTTAGGGTTTGGACTCGATCTATGGTTTGGAGGCATTACTGTGTCAAGGAAGTGACCCAACATCTTCACCAAACCACTAGGAAGTGGGGTTGTAAGATTATTTATCCGCAAAGTTAAATTTAGCACTGCTTTTGTAGTTCACGTAGGCATCGGAACTGTTGATGTTTGCGCTGGAACTTCTGACAACATTGGGAGTTCTAACCCAAACACCAGGACTTCCAACATTGACTAACAAATTTGAACTTAACATTTGTAGTTAATTTTTAGATACGCCTATTCACCCCCCACTAGGCATTGTTAGATCCTTTCAATTGGTATCAAAAAAAGGTCTTCTCTTTGCGCTTCACCGCGTGAGAAGAAACAATGTCGGAGTTTGACAAGATGCAAGCCGTTGCCATCGAAATGGCCAAGAAAATAGCTGAAGAGTTGATGAGTGCTCAAGCCAAGCTCTTTCAAGATGAAATGAAAAAGATGCAAGATGAGATGAGCAAGATGAAGGAAGAATTGAGCAAGAAGGTTGATGATGCAATAAGTGGGAAGAATGATACTAGTGACAAGAATGAAGCAAACAAAGATGCCGCTAGTGATATTGGAGCCGGTGAGCATGCTCATGGAAAGGGAATATATTCAAACATGAGTTTTGACTATGGACAACTCATAAAAGGTTCAACACTACATACTCCGTCCATCAACATTGGCAAGGCACCTCACTTTGATGGAACAAGATACACCAATTGGTCTTACAAGATGAAGATGCATCTCATTGCCTCAAGACTTTAGGAAGTTGTGGATGTTGGTGTGATGATTCATACTGATGAAGATAGAGAGATAACTCTAGAAGAAGTGCACAACCTCCATCAAAATGCACAAGCCATAGCATTGCTTGTGTCAAGCCTAGCTCCGGATGAGTTTAGAAAAGTGAATGGAATGGAAAGTGCAAAACAAATTTGGGATACTTTGAAAGTGTCATTTGAAGGAGATAAAAGTGTGAGAAAAGGCAACATAGAGTTACTTCATGGTGAATTGAAAAGATTTGTATTCTTGCAAAATGAAACAACACAATCCATGTTTGATAGGCTCATGGCATTGGTCAACCGCATAAGAGCTCTTGGAAGCACCGAATGGGATGACAATAAGGTTGCTAGAAAGATGTTGAGAACCTATAGAGCCAAGAACAACATGCTAGCATCCATGATCATGGAAAGGCCCGGTTATGATGAGATGACACCTCAAGAAGTTCTTTCAAAACTCAAGCATCATGAGTGTCTAGATGAAGATGCAATCAATGCTCACAATCAAAATCCTAATGCAATGGGATTCAACAAGAGTGCAGCCCTTAAAGCAACTCAACAACATGAAGGCCAAGGTTTAAGTCAAGAAAAAAAGAAGAAAGTGAAGGATGATTCCTCAAGTGAAGAAGAAGATTCCGATGCGGAGGTTGCATTTGTGATTAGAAATCTTAGAAAGTTTATGAAGAAGAAAAGCAACTGCAAGACCTATGGTGATGGAAAGAGAAGGTTCAAAAAGAGATTTTGCTATGGATATGGTCAAACCGGTCACTTCATAGCCGATTGTCCTAATGAGAAAAAGAAGCACAAGCACGACAAGGATGAAGACAAGAAGAACAAAGGCAAGAAGAGAGGTGAAGCTCATCTTGGGGAAGAATAGGAGTCAAGTGATAGTGACTCAAGTGATGATGAGAAGAAGAAGAAGGGAGCCGCAAACATCGCCATCCACCACTCTTCTTCACCGACCATGATCTTCCCCAACTCAACTTCACCACCAAAACTCTTCTCCAACCTATCTTCACCACCGAGGCTCTTCTCCAACCTCATCGACAACGACTACTACACCCCAACTTGTCTCATGGCAAAAGGGGAGAAGGTACATACTACACCCATTTCCTCTAGTGATGAGGATGATAGTTGTGATGATAACATAGAAGAAATTGAAGCAACCATGATAAAGAAATTTGGTAAAAAGGCCTTCACTAAAATAAAAACACTCATGAAGAAATTAGAGAAGAGGGATAGATTCTTAGAGATGCAAGGAGATATAATCACTCAAGAGAGAGAGAAAAATCTTGCTCTTGAAGCATCTATCACTGAGGAAAAGATAAAGGTTGAGAAGTTAACCGTTGAATTGTCTTTAGCCAATGACTCAATTGGGAAATTGACTAAGGAACATTCCTCGGTTAATGATCAAGTAGCTAGCCTCAAGAATGAGAAGAGTATAGCTCAAGAAAGCCTCACAAACTTGGAAGAAAAATATCGAAATCTTGAGCTAAACTATAGTACTCTTTGGGCTAGCACTTCAACTTCTCCTAAGGCAACCGAAGACTCTAATGTCTCCACTAGTGTTGGTTGTAAAAGATGCTATAAAATTGATGTGAATGCATATACAACTAACCTTGTTGAGTTAGAGAAGAAAGACAAGGAGATTCATAGGTTGAAGATGATATTGAAGAATGGGTGCAAGTGTCAAGAGCAATCCAACAAGACTATATACAAGTCATCAAGGCACCCATCAATCAAGGAAGGCATTGGCTACAATAGGTATGATGAAAAGGCAAATGGAAGGAACATGATCAATGGTGTGCCTTGTGTGAAGTTCAACAAGGGCGTTGCTCTTGATGAGCTAATATACAAGGCCAACAACAACAAGGTCTACATTCCAAAGATCCAACCTACAAGTAACAAGACAATCAAGACGAAGCAATCTGATGTCCCTAAGCCACAAGCACCACTTCCACGGTGCTATGCTAGTGACTATATGTGTTGTTGGGGGCAAGGATGGCAAGATTGTGGTTAAGTATGTTGGTGCCCAAAAGAGAAAGGAAATTATGAGGAGTGTTTGGGTGCCCAAGTTTTATGTGACTAACCCCCTAGGACCCAAATCTTTTTGGGTACCTAAAACAAAAGCTTAATTTTCCTTTGTAGGAATATTCCTCCAGTGGAACAAGTTGGGTGTTGGATAGTGGATGCACCAATCATATGACTGGAGAGAAGGATATGTTCACATCATTCCAACCAAGTCATGATCAAAGTGGAAATATTGTGTTTGGTGACAATGGAAAAGGAGAAGTCCTCGATTTGGGTAAAATTGCCATATCAAATGATAATTCCATTTCAAATGTTTTACTTGTGAATTCGTTGAGATACAATTTGTTGTCTGTCTCACAACTTTGTGAGATGGGTTACAATTGTCTCTTTACGGATAAGGGTGTGGAAGTTTATAGAAGGGAGGATTCCTCTATTGCATTTACGGGTCATTTAAAAAGGAAACTCTATCTAGTTGATTTCACATCAAATAGAGTAAATCTTGAGACTTGTTTAATGGCAAAATCTAGCATGGGTTGGTTATGGCATCACCGACTTGCCCATGTTGGGATGAGGAACTTGGCCAAACTTCAAAAAGGTGAACACATCCTTGGACTAACAAATGTTTCTTTTGAGAAAGATAGGATTTATAGCGCATGCCAAGCGGGAAAACAAGTTGGAGCTAAACATCCCATCAAGAATGTTGTGATAACCGAAAGGCCATTGGAGTTGCTTCACATGGACATATTTGGACCCATCGCTTATATAAGCATTGGTGGTAACAAATATGGTTTTGTAATTGTTGATGATTATTTTTGTTTCACTTGGGTATTCTTTTTGCGTGAAAAGAGTGAAGTCCAAGGTATCTTCAAGAAGTTTGCAAGAAGTGCCCAAAATGAGTTTGATGTCAAAATCAAGAGAGTTAGAAGTGACAATGGGATGGAGTTCAAGAACACCAACATTGAAGAGTTTCTTGATGAAGAAGGAATCAAGCATGAGTTTTCAGTTCCATACACTCCACAACAAAATGATGTTGTGGAGAGGAAGAACCGAATGCTCATAGAAGCCGCAAGAGCAATGTTGGATGAGTACAAGACTCCAACCAACTATTGGGCGGAAGCGGTCAACACGGCATGCCATGCTATCAACCGCTTATATCTTCACAAGAAAAGAGAAAAGACCGCCTACGAACTTCTAACTGGTAAAAGCCTAAGGTGCACTACTTTAGAGTTTTTGGATCCAAGTGTTTCATACTTAACAAGAAATCCAAAAGCTCTAAGTTTGCACCAAAGGTTGATGAAGGTTTCATACTTGGTTATGGTACTAACAAACATGGATATCGTGTTTTCAATAAAACCACCGGTTTGATTGAAATCACGGTAGATGTGACTTTTGATGAAACCTGAAAGCATCTAGGCCCCTTATTGGGTTTTGGTGATTAATGACAATACAAGATTACTATGACTAACATGTGTTTTGTAGAGGCAATTAAGTTAGGTCATGGTAATAGAGATCAATTGGGCAATCAAGGTTGTCATGCCCCTACGATGAAAATCATTTCGGTTTTCAAAGGATGGACGACAAGGTTAAGGATGACTAGTTCTAAGTGTCGATTGGAGTTGGAGTGACACTTAGAGTAGTTTAGGACTTTGTTTTTCCTTTGGCCATACTATTAAGGGGGGTATGGATGGGTAGCTTGACCTAGGTGAGTCTAGTGAGTTAGGTGTGGTGCACACTTGTTAAAACTAGCACTAGGTAGCTCCACAAAAGCCCTATGATCCTTTGGAGCAAACTTCATTCACATATGATCGAGAGTTGGAAGTGAATGGAGGGTCAAATGCTGACCGGACGCTGGCCGCAGGGTCCGGTTAGTTCATTTGATTAGGGAAATTGTGTTCGGTGTGACCGGACGCTAGAGAGGTCAAATGACCGGACGCTGATGTCCAGCGTTCGGTCGACACTAGTAAGGTTCTAGAGAAGAGAATCTATGACCGGACGTGTCCAGACAGTACTGACCGGACCCTGGGGGTTCAGCGTCTGGTCAAGTACAGTAAGGTTCCAGTGAGGGTTTAATGCGATGGACGCGTCCGGTCAGTGGTGATCGGACCCTGCCAGCGTCCGATCAACACTTTATCACTGGTTTGTGGGTTGAACTGACCAGAGCGTCCGGTCAACACGCAGAAGCTCATAACGGTTCATTTTTTTAGGCTGCCTTATAAATAGAAGCTCCACTCGTGTGTGGAGTCACTTTTGCTCATTCCAACAGCTGAGAAACATGTTTGTGAGTGCCAAGAAGAGCAAGGTCCTAGTGAGGTGATTGAGATTCATGAATCCAAGAGAGTAGTCTCATTAGTGAATCAAGAGTAGCACAGTGTGCATCCACCGTTCTCATTAGGCTTCGCGTGGTCAAGTGAGAGTTCATGCTTGTTACTCTTGGTGATCACCATCACCTAGACAGCTTAGTGGTGATTGGGAGCTTGGTGATCACCCGGCGGAGCTTGTGGGTGACCCAACTCAAGTTGTGAGCGGCTTTGGGTGATTCGCCGCGACGGAGTGTTGAAGAATCAACCCGTAGAGAGCACTTGATCCTTGCACGGATCAAGGGGGAGCTACACCCTTGCGCGGGTGCTCCAATGAGGACTAGTGGGGAGTGGCGACTCTCCGATACCTTGGCAAAACATCACCATGTTCCTCTCTCTCCATTTACTTTGAGCATTTACTTTGAGCATTTACTTTGAGCAATTCAATACTTGTTCTTATATTCATAGAATTGCCATGCTAGAGTAAGTTTGGAACATAGGTTGCAAGTCCTTTGTGCGTTAGATTGATAGAAACACTTTTTCTAGGCACAAGGGGTTAATTGGGCTAACCGTAGGATTTGATTATTGCAAGAAAATTTAGAATTAGCCCAATTCACCCTCCCCTCTTGGGCATCTTGATTCTTTCAATTGGTATCAGAGCCTCGTGCTCACGTTTTTAAGCTTAACCGCTTAGAGCAAGATGTCTCATGGGGATGGACCTCCTCCTATCTTTGAGGGAGATGACTTTCCATATTGAAAAATCCGCATGGAGGCATACTTAGAAGCTCTAGACGTTGGTATTCTTAGAGTCGCCTCACAAGGCTTCCCAAAACCTCGGGATGCTACTAACCTACAAGGCGATGAGGTTAATTATGAAAAATGGAATGCAAAGGCTCGCAACACCATCTTTAGAGGCCTTTACAAAGATGTGTTCAACCGCGTAAGGAACCACAAAGACGCCCATGCACTATGGTCGGATGTTTGTGCGCTCCATGAGGGAACCAAGAGTGAGCGTGAGGAACGCTATCATCTTGTGATTAAAAAGCTAAATTCATTTGAAATGCTTCCCAAAGAATGTGCTAATGAGATGTATTCACACTTGAATGTTCTTGTAGAGGAAGTCAATGGGCTTGGACTTACTCAAATGTCACCATCCAACGTTGTGAGAAAGATCTTAAGTGTCCTCCCCATTGACAAATATGGACATATTGTGACCGTGCTACACCAAGGTGATCTTTCCACCGCTACACCGACACAAATCTTGGGAAAGATCAATGCTCATGAGATGTATATGCACATCACGCCACAAGATGGCTCATCCTCTACCAAGAAGAAAGAGAAGGACTTAGCATTCAAAGCTAGCCAAGACAAGGGCAAAGCAAGACTTGAGTATGAGAGCTCAAGTGATGAAGAAGATGAGGATGAAAACCTTGCTCTCATGGTGAAGAAAGCCGCCAAGATGCTAAAGAAGCTAAACAAGAGTGGCATCAAGTTCAACGGCAAGAAGAAGTTCTTCACAAGCTCTAGAAGAAAGCCAATCTCTGAAATGGATTGCCAATTGTGGTGAACTTGGTCATCTAGCACATCAATGCCCCAAGCCTAAGAAAGATAAGTTCAAGAACAAGAACAAGGGCAAGAAAGATGATTCAAGTAATGAAGATGAAGATGAGAAGAAGAAGAACAAGCCATACAAGAAGAGAGATGGCAAAAAGAGGGACTTCCACAAGAAGAAGAAGAGTGGAAAGGCCTACATCATCGGTGATTGGCTCACGGACATTGATTCATCTAGTGGATCATCTGATGATGATAGTGACAATGAGAAGGTGGCCGCCATTGCTATTGATCTTCCATCTTCACCGCCACCATTGGCATCATCCTCTACACACCTATGCCTTATGGCCAAGGGTGAACGCAAGGTAACTAAGAATGATGATAGTAGTGATGATGAGCAAGCTAGTGATGATGATAGCGATAGCGATGATGATGATTCACCTTCATATGATGATCTTGTCAAAATACTAAGAAAATACACTAAGATCATTAGAAAGAGTAGAGCTACAAATTAAAAGCTTGATGCTAAAAATGATTCACTCTTAGCAAAGTGTGATACATTGGAAAAGGCTAATGATGAGCTTAGAGAAACTAATGATGCTATATCATCCAAACTCAAGGAGCTCAAATCTTCTAAGAAAGAGCTTAAAGATAAATATGATAAACTTGAGTGGGTGCATAATGAGCTCATCACTAGTCACAACAAGCTAAAAGATGAGTATACAACTCTTAAGATCAATCATGATACTCTTGTTATTGCTCAAGAATTTTTACCAAATGAGCCACATGATGCTACTAACCATGTTGTTAACATTGATATAGCTACATCATGTGATGATTTGATTGATGAGAGCATTGAGCAAGGATCTAGTGGCAAAGGCAAGCAAGTGGTTGAGTGCAATGACTATGATGAATGTGTCAAGCTCAAGAACACAAATGAAAAGCTCATGAAAGATCTTGAAGAAATGAAAAGCCACAATACCATTGTGCTAGAAACTCTTGATCATGGCAAAGAGTTGATTCTTGAGAATGAGAAGCTCAAAGAAGAAAACAAGAAGCTCAAGGAAGAGAAGAAA
Source organism: Miscanthus floridulus (assembly GCF_019320115.1). NCBI lineage: Eukaryota > Viridiplantae > Streptophyta > Magnoliopsida > Poales > Poaceae > Miscanthus > Miscanthus floridulus. Next base: position 111,005,705 of record NC_089587.1, on the reverse strand, counting down.
GATGATGCTCTAAAGGAAGAAAATAAGAAGCTCAAGTTGGAGAAAGAGCATCTCAAGATTGGGTTGAGCAAGTTTGCTAGAGGCAAGCACCTCCAAAGTGATCTACTCATGAACACCATCATGAAGATGGATAGAAGTTGCAAATACTCATCCAACCAAAGCTTTCATGTCAACCACAAGAGTGCTAGAACTCCTACATATGGATTTATTTGGACCAACAACATACAAGAGTTTGGGAGGGAATCTCTATTGTCTTGTGATTGTTGATGACTATTCAAGGTATACATGGGTATTCTTCCTTCATGACAAATCCGAAGTTGCATCTTGCTTTAAAAAGTTTGCCAAGAGAGCTCAAAATGAATTTGAAGTGAAGCTCAAGAAGATAAGAAGTGACAATGGAAAAGAATTTGACAACACAAACATTAAAGCTTATTGTGATGAAGTTGGGATCAAGCATGAAGTCTCCGCAACTTATACTCCTCAACAAAATGGTGTAGTTGAGAGGAAGAACCAGACTTTGATCACTCTTGCAAGGACAATGCTAGATGAGTACAACACCCCCGAAGCTCTATGGGCGGAAGCAATCAACACCACTTGCTATGCATCCAACTGTCTATTCCTTCAAAAGTTCCTTGGCAAGACACCTTATGAGTTGCTCAATGGGAAGAAGCTGGATGTCTCCTTCTTTAGGGTGTTTGGTTGCAAATGCTACATCTACAAGAAGCGGCAACACCTAGGGAAGTTCCAAAGACGTTGTGATATTGGTTTTCTTGTTGGTTACTCATCAAAGTCCAAAGCATATAGAGTATTTAATCATGCCACCAGCTTGGTTGAAGAAACATATGATGTGGAATTTGATGAATCTAACGGCTCCCAAGGAGCACATGAGAATCTTGATGATGTAGGTGATGAACCATTGAGGGAGGCTATGAAGAATATTCCGGTGGGAGACATCAAGCCAAAAGATGATGAAGATGATGTATAAGTCATTGATCAACCTTCATCAAGTGTGCCACAAGATGGTGAAAAAGATGGCAGAGTAGAAAATGAAGATACTCATATCTCCCATGAGCAAATGGTGGTACAAGCACAAGATGTTGATGCTCCACAACCTCCTCCTCAAGTGGTCAATAGAAGAAATACACCTCTCCTACAAGATCATCCACAAGATCTCATCATAGGGAGTCCATCAAAGAGTGTAATGACTCGATCTAAAAAACTTGATTCATTTATTGCTCATCACTCTTTTGTCTCTTGGTATGAGCCTACCAAGGTAGAAGAAGCTCTTAAAGATCCGGATTGGATCAATGCCATGCATGAAGAGTTGAATAACTTCACCCGTAATGAAGTTTGGACTCTTGAAGAGCGACCAAAAGGTGCAAGAGTCATTGGAACAAAGTGGGTGTTCCGCAACAAGCAAGATGATCAAGGTGTTGTTGTGAGGAACAAGGCAAGACTAGTTGCAAAGGGGTTCTCCCAAGTTGAAGGTTTGGATTTTGGAGAGACCTTTGCACCGGTTGCAAGATTAGAAGCCATCCGTATCCTACTTGCATATGCATCACATCATGAAATGAAACTATATCAAATGGATGTGAAAAGTGCATTTTTAAATGGCTTTATTAATGAACTAGTCTATGTTGATCAACCTCCCGGGTTTGAAGACCCTAGATATCTTAATCATGTTTATAGGTTGTCCAAGGCGTTATATGGGCTTAAGCAAGCCCCAAGAGCTTGGTATGAGCGCCTTCGGGACTTCCTCATTGAGAAGGGCTTCACCATTGGGAAGGCCGACACCACACTATTCACCAAGAAGCTTGATGGGCATATCTTCATTTGTCAAGTATATGTTGATGATATCATCTTTGGATCATCAAATAAAGACTCATGCAAAGAATTTGGTGAATTGATGTCGAAGGAGTTTGAGATGTCCATAATTGGTGAGCTTACATTTTTTCTTGGTTTTCAAGTCAAGCAAATGAAAGAAGGCATCTTCATCTCTCAAGAGAAATATACAAAAGATCTTCTCAAGAGATTCAAGATGGATGAATGTAAGCCAATCAAGACACCAATGCCTACCAATGGACATCTTGACCTAGATGAGGGAGGTAACCCGGTTGATCAAACTCTCTACAACTCTATGATTGGTAGCTTGTTATATTTAACCGCATCTAGGCCTGACATCATGTTTAGTGTGTGTATGTGTGCTAGATTTTAAGCTAATCCTAAGGAAACACATTTAATTGCCGTAAAAAGAATCCTTAGGTATCTTAAGCACACACCAAGCATTGACCTTTGGTATCCCAAAGGAGCCATATTTGAATTAGTTGGCTACTCCAATTTAGATTATGCCGGTTGCAAAGTTGATAGAAAAAGCACATCCGGGGGGTGCCATTTTCTTGGTAGATCACTTGTGTCTTGGTCCTCCAAGAAACAAAATAGTGTGGCTTTGTCCACCGCCGAAGCGGAATACATTGCCGCGGGTGCTTGTTGTGCACAAATTTTATACATGAAACAAACTTTGCTAGACTATGGTGTAGTTCTAGAAAAGGTACCTCTTTTGTGCGATAATAAAAGTGTGGTAAAACTTGCAAATAATCTGGTTCAACACTCTTGCACCAAGCACATAGATATCCGCCATCACTTTCTAAGAGATCATGTTGCTAAAAATGATATATCACTAGAAGGTGTAAGAACCGAAGATCAATTAGCGGATATCTTCACTAAACCGCTAGATGAGGCTACATTTTGTAGATTGCGGAATGAGCTCAATGTACTTGATTTTAGTAACTTCACTAAAAATTGAGCTTGTGTTATCCCTTACATTCATTGTAATATACAACATGTTTAATTTTTGGCAATGCATATAGGGCTTGTCTAACATGGTTAAGATAACCGCCGAAAAGCGTGTGAAGAAGCTTAACCTTGGATCAAACTTGACAAGCAACTAGATTTACTTACAAAGTATTGCATATGCATGGATGTTATTTTTGTCGTTTTGTTCCATTTGCCCTCTTATTGCCTATTTTCTTAAAAAGAATTATAGCCTAAGGCAAAATATTTTAAAAATATGAGGGTTTGAGAGAGGTCACTCACATTAGTCCCAATTGGTATTTATTTGGATCTTATTCAAGTTGGAACTTGATTGGAAACAGGCAGCGTGAAGGAACTTTGAAGATTTGCTAAAAAAGAGTGACCGGACCAGACTCTGCAGTCCAGCGTCCGGTCAGTTCACAGGAGGTGAACTGCTGCTGAAGGAGTGACCGGACGCTGCGTTTGTGCGTTTGGTCAGGAAGGGATCCAGCATCCGGTCGATCTACATGGAGTTCAAGGCATCTAATCGGACCCTGCCTGCGTCCGGTCATGGACCACCGGACATGTTCGGTCGTGATTCCAGAGGATTTGGACCTCTAGAATCGACCGGACGCGGGGTGGTAGCGTCCGATCGCTACCACCGGAGCGTCCGGTTAGTGGATCTCGTGCGGCATAAGGTCTCTTTACTCTGTTTCCATTTCTGTCATGGGGGGACCCTCATATAACCTGATTCATCCCTCAATGTTTGACCTAGTCCTAGCCAGCGCCACCGCAGCTCCTCCATGCCAGCCACCGTCATGCCCTAGCCGATGCCGCCGCAGCTCCTCCATGCCAGGCGCCGCCAAGCACCACCGCTGCTTGCCCACGCTCGCCCCTGCTCCACGACCTCGTGCCACCATAGCCGTGGGCCTCCCACGACCGAGCGCCACCGCAGCCATCTAAGACTGTACCTGCCGTTCCCAAGCCCTGCCTCCTCATTGGTAAGGCCAAACCCTTGCTTTCAATTTGCCTTACTTGTGACCTAGATCAATTGCAAAGCACTGATTTCAAATCACATCTAGGGCAGTCAATTCATTCACTGCTCAAAACCCTAACCCTAGCCGGTTTTGAGGTTTCCCCCGCGTGACACGTCTCTTCTTTTCTCGGATCGCTGGTTCATCAGGTAGAAAGCCTATTGCCTCAATTTTGTACCTACATTGCTTGCTCTCATAGGGTTTCACATCTTTTAGATATATGGTATTTACTTGTATATCCATCTATTCCATTGTGCAGTGAGTCGATGTTGTTGAGGTGATAGGTGCAGTTGTTAGACAACTTGGGGCCAAGCTCGCGAGTACGGATTGAGGCCAAGCCTCGGGAGTGTCAGCTTGACAGTTGATCTTCGTCAGCGGCAGTTCATCTTCTTGTCAGATCAGATGACTCGCACCAAGAACATTGGTGGTGGTCCAGGAGATGATGATCGGAGGCCCCTGCCTCGCTTGCCCATAGGAACCAAAGGCAAGGCAACAAAGTAGGTTACATCTAAGAAGCGCAAGTACCTCGACACAGAGATAGCGAGAGCAGCAGCAGTCGCTGAGGCCACAGAGCGTGCCGAGAGAGGCGGTGCTCGCAGTGGTGTTGTCATTATAGATCCATAGCTCACACCAGCACAGAGGGTAGCAGTTGAGGAGGCTGAGCATCGTCATGGTGGTCCACCTGGGACTGTCATGATGGTAGGACATTAACTGGCTATTGAGGAGCCTTCACTTTAGGGGGAGTCCTAGTAGGAGCCACAACAGCAGCCCCCACTAGCAGAGCCTCAGCCAGCTCAGGAGACTCAGGAGGGCTAGCAGACCGAGGAGACCGAGCAGGCACCCCAGCTACGCCGCTCTAGTCGTACCGGTGCTACAGTTCCACCGAGGCCAGCTACACAGCGTAGGGGTTCACGCCCACTGCCTAGACCACAGGGTCCACCTCTAGTGGTACATCTTGACTTGAGGGCAGACACGGCTAGGCAGGTTCGGTAGCTGAGGTTTGTTGAGTTTGAGGTGTGGTTCCCTCCGAGGAGGGATGAGAGAGCAGCAGAGGGTTTCTACACGCCACTGCAGGAGGATTTCTACAATGCTTATCTCAACAATGGGGCAGTGTTCAGATCTCAGCGGGTATGTAGTATAGAGTCTATTGTGGCAGCAGTCAGAGAGCATATTCACCCCTACTTATCATATTTGCCAGGGCTGCCAAATCTAATTGGCCGGACAGGAGTGTATGTACCATCTTGGGTTTGGCAGTTCTATGCATCGCTCTACGTTGACCCGCATCACAACTTCATACACTTTGCATTCAACGGCAGAGATTACATGGTGATGAGTTTCAGGGCTCGGGAGATACTGAGGCTACAGGATCAGCCTGTCAGATTGCATGAGGTATGTTATGGACAGCAGGAGCCTCCCAGGTGTCCTCATGGAGGGATGGTGCCCCCTACAGATCTTGTGCGCCATTGCTTCAAGGAGCCCTTTGGTGAGGGGTCGAGGAGGAACCCCAGTGACCTTACTCCTATAGCTCAAGTGCTAGAGGCTATCATCAGGAGGACACTACTTCCTAGGTTGGGATACAGAGAGAGTCTGACTCGCCTATAGCTCTGGCTCCTTAATGCCCTGATGCAGCAGACCGTGTTTGACATTTGGGACCTCCTTCTATCAGAGATGGAGGATACTATAGCTGAGGGCTTCAAGGGTCGTAGGCAGCTCCCATATGCACATTGGATCACCTTCTTGATGCTTAAGGATGTGTAGGTTAGGACCCCTAAGATGCTTGCAGAGTACAAGGGTGCCACCACTGAGTTTCTAGCTTATAACATGGCACAGAGGATCAGGCACAGCACACCACAGGCACCCACTCAGCCCAGCTGTCATCCAGATGTTCCAGAGTTAGCAGCTTAGTAGGACAAGATCATCAGAGGCATAGCTGCTACTAAGGAGGAGGAGCTTGAGGCACAGCAGGAGGCGACAGAGTCAAGTGACAGTTCGGATGATGACTATCTGCCGATTCCTCATATGCCTCCATGCAGACACGATGCAGAGGCCAGCAGTTCTAGCTTAGCTCCACCTGCACCATAGACGGACCCCACTTTGATTGCTATTCATGAGCGGATGCAGCAGGATCAGGCACGACAGGCTCAAGAGATGGCTACCAACTTCGCATAGTTTCAAGCTCATCAGGATGAGTTCCAGCGGTAGTAGAAGATCCTCCAGCAGCAGCAGCAGATGCATCAGCAGCAGTTACTCATGCTGCAGCAGCTTATGGGATTTATGTAGCATGTAGTAATAGCACTTGGGGCCTCCACAGCCATAGCCTTCGCCCTAGCTTACTCAGCCTGCCACCACTACGATGACTCTAGCAGTACAACCCAGTGGGTTTCAAAGTCAGGGATAGCCTCCAACTCTGTTTGCTTCTCCCATAGTTTAGGTGTCCCAGTGGTTGTCCTCACCAGTGGTAGCCCCACAGTTCACACCATATCATACGGGCTTCTCACCGGATCAGTCTTCCTCACTATTTATGCCTGACACGTCAGTCTCCAGGAGTCTTGGAGCATCCTTCAGTGAGTTGATCGGCATGCCTACACCGCCACATATGCATACCGCCGGTCCTTCTACAGCAGCCCCTGTCGCCATGACTACTCAGAGGCTCCCTTCGTCTATCGCCTCTTCAGATCCTATGATAGATATACTAGCAGCATCACAGGCAGCACCTACCCTAGCTCAGACCTAGACCGCTTCAGAGACACTTCCAGCCACAGAGGGTCAGTCAGTACAGAGCTCAGGGTCAGATGATGATGGCGCCCAGTTTCAACTTGTTCCTTGTACCTCAGCGCCTGGCTCATCCGCTGCAGCCCCGCCGACCGACCCTTAGGTTTTGGTGTTTGACGCCAAAGGGGGAGAGGGTTCGAGTATGTAGACTCAGGGGGAGCAACATTTAGGGGGAGCTAGTTATCTATTATTAGCTTATTATATACATTTGGAGTCTTATTTGTGTGATACACTATTATGTTTATGTTTGGAGTCTTATTTGTGTGATACACTATTATGTTTATGCATTCGTGTGTTTACCTTCATGCATTCTATTATATCTATGTGATAGTGACATCTACGTGATTGTGATATATGACATGTGTGCTCTCTACTTTACATTATTTATATGTCATATCACGTGTGTTATGCTCATTTGCTTTGCTTCCACGTTTATACTCTGATGCAAATGAGCTTTATTACTTGTACTCATGCTTAATTCATATCCTTTGAGTACATTGTGTTGGCTTGGGTCATATAAGCTTGACTAACACTTTTGTTCTTATCGACAAAAGCTTATATGAACCAAGCCCATCAAAAACCTCACTCTTTCACATACTCAAGGTGGTATTGTCATCAATCACCAAAAAGGGGGAGATTGAAAGCATCTAGGCCCCTTATTGGGTTTTGGTGATTAATGACAATACAAGATTACTATGACTAATGTGTGTTTTGCAGAGGCAATTAAGTTAGGTCATGGTAATGGAGATCAATTGGGCAATCAAGGTTGTCATGCCCCTATGATGGAAATCATTTCGGTTTTCAAAGGATGGACGACAAGGTTAAGGATGACTAGTTCTAAGTGTCGATTGGAGTTGGAGTGACACTTAGAGTAGTTTAGGACTTTGTTTTTCCTTTGGCCGTACTATTAAGGGGGGTATGGATGGGTAGCTTGACCTAGGTGAGTCTAGTGAGTTAGGTGTGGTGCACACTTGTTAAAACTAGCACTAGGTAGCTCCACAAAAGCCCTATGATCCTTTGGAGCAAACTTCATTCACATATGATCGAGAGTTGGAAGTGAATGGAGGGTCAAATGCTGACCGGACGCTGGCTCCGGTGCGACCGAACGCTGGCCGTAGGGTCCGGTCAGTTCATTTGATCAGGGAAATTGTGTTCGGTGCGACTGGACGCTGGAGAGGTCAAATGACCGGACACGAATGTCCAGCGTCTGGTCGACTCCAGTAAGGTTCCAGAGAAGGGAATCTATGACCGGACATGTCCGGACAGTACTGACCGGACCCTGGGGGTTCAGCGTCCGGTTAAGTACAGTAAGGTTCTAGTGAGGGTTTAATGCGACCGGACGCGTCCGGTCAGTGGTGATCAGACCTTGCCATCGCCCTGTCAACACTTTATCACTGGTTTGTGGGTTGAACTGATCGGAGCGTCCGGTCACCCCGTAGAAGCTCATAATGGTTCATTTTTCAGGCTGCCTTATAAATAGAAGCTCCACTCGTGTGTGGAGTCACTTTTGCTCATTCCAACAACTGAGAAACACGTTTGTGAGTGCCAAGAAGAGCAAGGTCCTAGTGAGGTGATTGAGATTCGTGAATCCAAGAGAGTAGCCTCATTAGTGAATCAAGAGTAGCAAAGTGTGCATCCACCGTTCTCATTAGGCTTTGCGTGGTCAAGTGAGAGTTGATGCTTGTTACTCTTGGTGATCACCATCACCTAGACGGCTTGGTGGTGATTGGGAGCTTGGTGATCACCCGGCGAAGCTTATGGGTGACCCAACTCAAGTTGTGAGCAGCTTTGGGTGATTCACCGCGACGGAGTGTCGAAGAATCAACCTGTAGAGAGCACTTGATCCTTGCACGGATCAAGGGGGAGCTACACCCTTGCGCGGGTGCTCCAACGAGGACTAGTGGGGAGTGCCGACTCTCCGATACCTCGGCAAAACATCGCCGCGTTCCTCTCTCTCCATTTACTTTGAGAATTTACTTTGAGCAATTCAATACTTTTTCTTACATTCATAGAATTGCCATGCTAGAGTAAGTTTGGAACATAGGTTGCAAGTCCTTTGTGCGTTAGATTAATAGAAACACTTTTTCTAGGCACAAGGGGTTAATTGGGCTAACGATAGGATTTGATTATTGCAAGAAAATTTAGAATTAGCCCAATTCACCCCCCCCTCTTGGGCATCTTGATCCTTTCAAAACCAACAGCTCTCAAAAGGAGCAAATCAATGTTGAGATTATAGGTAATGAAGAAGCTCCACATAAAGCAATCAAGAAGCTTGCCATTGGTGAAGTAAAGCCCATCGAAGACAAAGATGAAGACCATGTTGTGCATGATGATCTTGATCCAACTATTCATCATGTTCCATCCAATGAACATGGTGAAGCTTCCGCAACAAGAAATAATCAAGATTGGAGATCAAATGAAGCACAAGGTCATTCTCATGAAGACGGTGTCAACAATGAGCGAGCTCAACCTCAACTCAACAATGAAGAAAGAAGTGAACTCAACCCTCCACAAGCTCATGATTGTGATCTTCCAATCGATCATGACCATGATGATGATGATGATGACGATGGCCCTATCCAAAGATCAACTCAAGTGCCACATCCGAGAGTGCATCAATCCATTCAATGGGATCATCCTATTGATAACATATTGGGGAGCATTCGACGAGGGGTAACTACATGTTCCCGTTTAGCAAGTTTTTGTGAATATTACTCATTTGTTTCTCCTTTGGAACCTCATAGGGTGGAAGAGGCACTTGATGATCCAAATTGGATGATAGCCATGCAAGAGGAGTTGAACAACTTCACTTGAAATGAAGTCTGGTCCTTGGTGGAAAGGCCCAAGCAAAATATGATTGGAACCAAGTGGGTCTTCCGCAACAAGCAAGATGAGCATGGTGTGGTAACAAGGAACAAGGTAAGGTTGGTGGCTCAAGGATTCACTCAAATTGAAGGCTTGGATTTTGGAGAGACCTATGCACCAGTGGCTAGGCTAGAATCAATTCGTATTCTACTTGCCTATGCTGCCCATCATGACTTCAAGCTATATCAAATGGACATGAAGAGTGCATTTCTCAATAGCCCCCTATCCGAGTTGGTGTATGTAGAGCAACCACCGGGCTTTGAAGACCCCAAGTATTGAAACCATGTCTACAAGCTCGACAACGTGCTATATGGGCTCAAACAAGCCCCTAGAGCTTGGTATGATTGCTTAAAGGATTTCCTACTCAGACAAGGTTTTAAGATAGGAAAGGCTAATGCTACTTTGTTTACTCACAAAGTCAATCATGATATCTTTGTATGCCAAATATATGTCGATGACATAATATTTGGTAGTACTAATGTGGCTTTTTGTGAGGAATTTAGTAGGATTATGACAAATAGGTTCAAGATGTCCATGATGGGAGAGTTGAAGTTTTTCCTTGGATTTCAAATCAAGCAACTCAAGGATGGGACGTTCATAAGTCAAACCAAGTACACCAATGACATGTTGAACAAGTTTAACTTGGACATGGCCAAGCCCATCAAGACACCCATGCCAACCAATGGACATCTTGATCTTGATCAAGGAGGAAAGGACGTCGATCAAAAGGTATATCGCTCCATGATTGGATCCCTTCTTTACCTTTGTGCATCTAGGCCCGATATTATGCTTAGCGTGTGCATGTGTGCAAGATTTCAAGCTAATCCGAAAGAATGTCATTTGATGGCCATTAAGAGATTTTTTTGGAATTTAGTACACACTCCTAATCTTGGCTTGTGGTATCCTAAGGGCTCCACTTTTGAGTTACTTGGCTATTCTAATTTGGATTATTCCGGTTGCAAAGTAACCCAAAAGAGTACTACTGGGACTTGCCAATTTATTGGTCGATCCTTGGTGTCTTGAAGCTCTAAGAAGCAAAATTCTGTTGCTTTGTCCACCGCTGAGGCTGAGTATGTGGCGGCCAACGCTTGCTGTGCCCAACTACTTTGGATGAAGCAAACAGTAAAGGACTTTGGATGTGAGTTAACCAAGATTCCACTTTTGTGTGACAACGAGAGTGCCATTAAGTTGGCAAATAACCCTGTAAACCACTCTCAAACAAAGCACAGACATCCGGCATCATTTTTTGAGAGACCACGAAGCCAAAGGAGATATCGCCATTCATCATGTGAGCACCGAAAAGCAATTAGTCGATATCTTCACAAAGCCCCTAGATGAGTCAAGATTTTGTGCTTTGAGGAGTGAACAAAATATCATTGATTCTCGTAATGTGGCTTGATTCCTTGCACACACATTTTGTTTGATCTAGTTAGGAGAAAAGAATTAAGAAAACATTGTGTGACACTTTCAAAATCTATTTTATAATTTTCATGAGTGACTATTGCTTTGTGTTGGTTGAATGAAATCTAGTCACTTGTGAAAATGTTAGTGTCCATCATATTTTTGCCCCGCATGGTGTAGTGAGTTCTAGTTTGAGGGTTTTTCAGTTTCCCTGCGTCGGAAGTCCCGACGTAGGTCGGAACTACCGACAGCCAAAAGTCCCGACGTACACCGGGAGTCCCGACGCAGATCTAGGTTTTTGACCGCCACGTTGTCCGTTTTGACCGCGCCACACCGTTTCATTGTCTCATTTACTCGGTCCGGTCCCTTCTCCTATGGTTATTCTCTCCCTCCCCTCCCTCCCATAGCCCTGCATCTCTCTCCACGCACCGTCATTGCCTCTCCTTGCCCCGCCCTCACTCCTCCTCGCACTGCTGCATCGCGCTCTGCCCGCTCCTCCGCCCTACCAAGAGCTCCGGCCCCCATTCCTTATCATTGCGTCGCCGGAGGCCTTATCGGCAATCCTAACCTCCCTGCCCCCGTTCCACCACCCATGCCCTGGTATTTCCTTAGATCGTGGTGGACATTCTATTTGTGTGGTGGAGATTCCATTGGTGGAGGTGCTCGCGTTCGTCGATTTGTTCGTGCCCTACGAATTTCACTCTTCTTTGTCTCCTTCTTTTCTCGATTCAAGGTACTACCATGGCGTCCTAACCCTAAATCCAATGTACCTTGCATTTTGACTCTATTCCTTCTTCATCTCTACTCCTCTATCTCCCTTGTATGAATGTGTGCTGCGATTTGAAGCCCCATGAATGGGATGGTCACCTTGGGCGTCAGAGGTTCTGACCGTCGGAACTCCCAACGCTAGGCCAGAACTCTCGGCTGTCGAAAGTCTCAACTATGGCTGGAACTTCTGACCCTAGGGTGACCACTCCATTCATGTGTCTTCAATTCTCAATGTTCGTTCGTGTCTCGTTGCGTTGTTTCTTAGTTCCTCTTTGTGTTCTTTGCAGTAATGGATGGTGGGAGTCCCTCGCGTCATAAGGAGAAGCGATCCAAGAAGAACCAAGATCATGCCACCGTCCCCAAGCCGTCTAGCCGCACCAAGGTGGCATACCAGCGTGGTGGTGCTAGTGGTTCCCATGCTGCCCGTCGCCATGTCGATCAAGGGTCATCGGCTACCGCTCCTCCTCCAGCCCCGGCCTTTGTTGGGGATGTGCCGATTGTTGATGAAGAAGAGGAAGCTCTTGAGCGTGTCGGCCGCACCATTGCTGCTCCACTGACTCGCACCCCAACTCGTGGTCTGGGGTTTGTCTCTCAGCTTGTTCTATTCATGGGTGTTTCACCGATCATGCGGGAGCCCGCCATAGCTCCGAATTCTGCTGGTGGCTGGACTCATCCTCTACCAGTGGACTATCATCACCGAGTTAAGGACATTAGGTCATAGAGGGGAAGGAACCTTTATGCTGAGGACGAGAAGGATCTATGACTTGAGTATCATTTCTGGCACCCATTCCATTATGACTTTTATGATTCCATTCTCTATCAGAAGTTCTTGAAGAAAAGGGAGCCACCGGTCCTGTAGATGAAGTGCATTGATGCATACTCTCTTGGTAAGTACAAGGATCCTAAGCTGGAGCAGATGGTTAGAGATATCAACTCAATGGGGCAGTCCTACCTGCTAGAGTTTAGGAAGCATTGGAACAATGAGCTCATATGTCAGTTGTATGCTTCCTATCATCATGAGAGAGACCCTACCGGTGCTATTGACATTATTCATTGGACCACCAAAGGCAAGCATTATAAGGTGGACTTCATCACTTTCTCTCGCCTTCTTGGTTTGAGTCACAGTGACCGCATTGCAACTGAGTTGACTGAGTATGAGGATGTCGCTTTGGAGGAGTACCAACATATGTATCTTGATGGACACACAGCTGATGGATAGATAATGTTTTTGAAGCCCTACTATTAAGTTCTGAACAACATCCTCCGATAGATCTTATATCCGAAGCTAGGTGACTCCACCTTCCTTCATGATGATTCATAGAAGGTTCTTCAGTGATTTGGAGATGAGTTTCAGAAAATTTCCATCAGCAGATACATTTGGAACAAGATACATGATGCTACTAAGGATCCGATAAAGCATCTTCCCTATGCACCATACATTATGTATGTCATTGAGCAAGTATCCAGCATCCGCTTTCCCTATGACACTCAGCAAAAGCTCCTCAAGATATCCAACAAGACCTCCATCATTGCTGCAAGAGAACTAAGGGAGAAAAGTGATGCAGCCAAAGCAAAAAGGAAAGGTGTTTTGGGTTCTTGCTCTCACCATGGTGCTTCACCACCACCTGTTGCTGCTCGCTCTTCTAGCGCTGAGCCTCTCTCTTTGTCCTCCTCTAGAAAGAAGCCCAACAAGTTCAAGTTCCTAATGACATACATGTTTGGACAGTGTTGTGCTAGTGCTCAACGTGAGCACGATATGCAAGAGAGGCTATATCAGTTGGAACAGCATGCAGGGATTGTCTCTTCTCCTCCGCCACCATTTGTGCCTCCCCGTGATCTGTTGGCTCTATATGCTGAGGCTTGTGCAGCCTACGAAGATGATGCGACTTCTTGCCCTCATGGCAAGGGTGAAGCGATGGAAGAAGATGAGGAATATATCGAGGATGATGATGATGAAGATGATGACGGTGGTGAGGATAGTGACCACGATGAGGATGATGACTCGAGGATGAGTAGTTGGTTTTTCATGTGGCCTACCCCTTTTGGCACTTGTTGACAAGGGGGAGTGTTAGGCTTTGATATCTTGTAATAAGTTAGTTGATTATTTCCTTTTGAGACTTTAAAACTTCTAGCTTGTATGAACTAAGTCATGTGGTGGCTACTTTGTGATGGACATATATTTATATGTGTTTGTGATGAATGATTGTAGGATAAGTAAAGTTTTTTTATCTACCTTATTCGCTTGTACTTGTCTATACTTGTGATGGTGGATGTTTTTTTTGTATGGCCATGTGTTGCTTCAAGTTTTTACTTTGAAATCTTGGCCATCATACTCCTTTTACTTGTTGTGTGAAATAACATGTCATATTGCATTTCTTTTCACACATATCTATTTGTTCACACACACTTGTTGCACCCCACGGATTGCAAAATTTAGGGGGAGCTTTTGTCTTGACGTATGCAAATCAAGTATAGATGATGCTAATTGAAATTGAAATTCATGCATACATCAAGGGGGAGCTCTTCATAAATTTTGGGGTTCAAAAGTTTTAAAATCTTTCATTCTTATAAAAGCCTAAGTTGGTTGTCATCAATTACCAAAAAGGGGGAGATTGAAAGTGCATTTGCCCCCTATGTGGGTTTTGGTGTATTGATGACATCCAAATTAGGGACTAATGTGATCTTAATGAGATATGTCGTAGCTATTAGTCCGATGAAAGATTCAAAGAGTTGATAAAGATGAAATGGTATCCCTCAATTCTTGAAGTTGAAAAGGCGGACGAACTCAAAATGCTCTCCAAAGGTTTTAATTTTGTTTTTGAGTTTAGGATCCGCCGCACTATAAAGAGGGATACAAATTTAGTTGGTCTAAGGAAGATAGAGTGCTCAAGCATTAAAATAAAATCAAAAGAGAGACACCCTAGCACTCTATGAGCACATAGATTATTTTTCTGTGACTGTCGGTGTCAGAAGTCCCGACGTAAGCTAGAACTCCCGACAATTGGAAGTCACGACTCTTGCCAGAAGTTCTGACTCCCAGTCACTTAGCCTGCGGGTGACTGTGGACGTCAGAAGTCCTGACCCAAGCCGAGAGTCCCAGCATCGATGGTTCTGCTGGTCAGCTGTCTGCGTTCGTCGGAACTCTCGACGTACGTCGGAAGTTTCAACTGTCGGAAGTCCCGACCCAAGTCAGGAGTCCCAGCATCAGCGGTGCTGGCTGGTTGTTTAATTGCGCATGTTGGAAGTTCCGACCATCGGAAGTCCCAGCGTTTGCCGGGAGTTCCGACATTGACTTGCACGCGTGGACTTGCAACCCAATGTGAACAGTGTTTTCTGTTAGCGTCAAAAGTCCCAAGATCTGCATCAGAACTTCCGACGTAGATCTGAACGGTTAGATTTTCACTTGGAGTATAAATACCCCTCTGTTCACTTGTAACCGTTACGGACTCATTCACAGCTGACCCACTTCATGCTCAACAGCTCCCAAGCAACTAAAGCACCCCTCTCCTTCACACTTTGCTCTAATCTTTGATTCCCTTAGGGTTTTGAGTGAAAGGAGAGTGGATTAAGTGAGAGCATCACTTTGGCAAGCTTGAGCACTTGATTTCTTCGTCAAGCCGGTTGATTTTGCATCTATTACTCTTGGGGCTTTGCCCCTAGCCGGCTAGGCATTGCCCAAGAGCTTCCATCTTGTGGAAGAGCCTTGGGAAGTTTGTATTACCCATTGATTTCTTAGTGGAAAGCTCAAGTGACCTTTGTGGTCGCTTTGAGAGAGGCAAGGAGGTGAAAAAGGCTCTGACCTTGGTGGTCACCTCAACAACGAGGACGTAGGAGCTCCTTAGTGGGGTTGTCGAACCTCGGGATAAATCCTTGTGTCCCATGTGCTTATTGTTGTGATTGCTAGAGATTACTTGTATTTGTTTGTCTCTTTCTCTCCCAAACTTCATTTTAGGGTTTGGACTCGATCTATGGTTTGGAGGCATTACTGCATCAAGGAAGTGACCCAACATCTTCACCAAACCACTAGGAAGTGGGGTTGTAAGATTATTTATCCGCAAAGTTAAATTTGGCACTGCCTTTGTAGTTCACGTAGGTGTCGAAATTGCTGACGTTTGCGCTGGAACTTTTGACAACGTCGGGAGTTCCAACCCAAACGCCGGGACTTCCGACATTGACTAACAAATTTGAACTTAGCATTTGTAGTTAATTTTTAGATACGCCTATTCACCCCCCTCTAGGCATTGTTAGATCCTTTCAATTGGTATCAGAGAAAGGTCTTCTCTTTGTGCTTCACCACGTGAGAAGAAACAATGTCGGAGTCCGACAAGATGCAAGCCGTTGCCATCGAAATGGACAAGAAAATAGTTGAAGAGTTGATGAGTGCTCAAGCCAAGCTCTTTCAAGATGAAATGAAAAAGATGCAAGATGAGATGAGCAAGATGAAGGAAGAATTGAGCAAGAAGGTTGATGATGCAATAAGTGCATTGTTAGATACGCCTATTCACCCCCCCTCTAGGCATTGTTAGATCCTTTCATGTCCCCATATGGTATTATGGATTTAAGCCTCCCCCTAACTCCATAATCCACTATTCTCCTTTTCTCGGACCATTGCCACTTGTAAAATATTATGATTGGGCTTGCTTTTGGTCCTACAAATTCTCCCCCTTTGGAATCAAACACCAAAAAGGAAGACATTAGTAGCACAAGGGAGTGTCAAACTTTGTGATCCTTTGTATGTGGAGTGGAATAGGTCACAAAATTTGACTCTCACATTACATAGACTAAACTCCCCCTAAATATATGCATACATATGATGGAGAATGTAGTTTATACATAATTGGCAAATTAATGGTCAAGGGAGTTTAATCTATATAATGCATGGAGAAAGCATATAAATACAAAAGTGAAATCAACATGACGATATTGGTTTAGAAATACCACATGTGGAAACCAATTTGATTTATACCACTTGCAATAGGTGGTGGATATTTGAAGTATGATGCTTAACTCCGGGGACTCCATTTTCCTTGCAATGAGACTACTACACACATGATAAGCTTGAAAAGGTGTTAATCTCAAAGCATCCAACTTGTAGAGTAACCTCCCCCTAAATTTGTGCACACAAGTATGGAATACTTGTAGGAGACATGCACATTGATTTAGAATACAAAATACCACTTGAAAGGTGACATCACATGAATGTGAGAATCATTTTCGAAGGTGATATTCGGGAGAAATTATCTACAATTTGGACTTTGGCACATATTAGATGAAGAATTTGTAAAACAAGCTATGTGCCATGCTCCTAAACAATTTAAACCATGTAGGTTTGCTCCAAGGGTTAAGAGTGAAACCCAGCAAGCCTACCATAAAATATACCTAGTGTATGCAAGATAAAAGATTAAACATGCAAATGCAAACCTAGGCATGAAAAGGAACTAGATGCTAATTGAAATTGCAAGAAATTAAATCTAGTTACCTAACATGGGAAGGAGAATTTGGGTCCATAGTATTCACTAACCCACTTGGCAATTACCTTTTCCATAATGATGCACCCCACCCATACTTTGCCAAGTCTCCAAATTCTCCAAAGTCCATCGGACTTCTCACTTCCCTTTTGGGATCCAAACCTTCTTGGTGCTCTTCATGTTGGAAATGATCTCCTTTGGCACCCAAATGTGTTTGGCCCTATTATTGGATTGCTTGTTCACATTGATGGCCACCACCTTGTCATTTTTCTTCTTCTTCAAGAGATAAGGTGTGGAGGCCTTTCTGTCCACCTTGTTGGTGTAGGTGTTGGAGAGCTTGCTTGTTTCCTTTTTGTTTTTCTCTTTCTTCTTAGCTCCTCCCCCATTCTTCACCTTGCACACATAGGAATTGTGGCCTTCTTTGTGGCATATGTAGCAAATCATGGTTTGTCCTTCATCAAGCTTCTTCACTCCCTTGACGGTGTTATCTTGATGAAGTTGGGATTGCTCCATCTTGCCTTTCACTTGAGTCAAGTCCTTGGTGAGGCGAGCCACTTCTTGCTTCAGTTGCTCATTCTCCATTGCGACCTCTTGTGTGCTTGTTTCTACAACAACTCTCTCCACACAAACTTGGTTGCACAAGGATGAGTCTAAACATAAATCATTACAAGAAGTAGAGGCATCCTTTTTAGGCATGTGAAAGATTGAACCTTTCTTTTTAGGTGCCTCGGTGGCGGTTATACCGATGGCTTCAAGATTAACAACTTTATTAGTTAGCTCATCATAATGTTTGCACATGGTTTCCATTTTAGCAAGCAAACTTTTATAAGCATCTTATGAGCTAGCTAACTTTTCTTTTAATTTTTCATTTTTCTTTACAAGTTGCTTATGATTGATTGTGCATGCATTTGTTGTTGCACTAGCCTCAAGTTGCTCAATTTTAGTAGATAGTTCAATATTGAGATTAGCAAATGTCTCATTATATTCAAGCAAGGTTTTATATGCTTCGTGTGAACTATCTAGCTTTTCTTGCAACATTTTAGCTTCTTTTGTTGGCTAGTGCAAGTCTTAGCATATTTAAGATTTTCTTGCACAAGTTCATTAAGAGAAGACATTTCATCATCACTATCACTCTCACTAGAGGATGAGCTTTCGTTACCTCGTGCCATAAGGCACACATGAGAAGAGCTTGATGATGAGTGCTTGTCGCCTCGTCTCTTGTGATAGTCTTCTTCTTCACTTGAAGAATCATCCCATGACCTTATTGATGTGAGGACTTTGTCCTTGCATGCCTTCTTCTTTGTCTTGGGTGTGGGCTTGTTTGGACAAACTTCCACAAAGTGCCCCAACTCGCTGCATCCATAACATCCATTCTTTCTTTGCTCATTTCTTTGATTGGTGAAGATGAAATCTTGAATTTGGATGGGCACACCCTTGACATTGAGCCTTTGGATCATCTTCTCCACCTTGTTGATAAGTTTAATTGATTCTTCATCAAGGTCAGAGGTGGAGGAGGAAGATTGATCATCATCACTTGAATCTTCTTCTTCATCATCATCATCACCCTCATCTTCTTCTTCATCTTCACTTGAGGAGCTTGAACTTGAGCTTGTCTCAACTTGCTTGCCCTTCATCTTCTTTTTCTCACTACATGCGAGTGCTTTGCCTTTGCTTGATGACGAGGCTTTTTCTTGACCCATCTTCCATGACATTTCAAATGCCACTATCTTGCCAATGACTATGGCCTGGGTCATGGTGCTCAAGTCCTCCATCTTGTGATAGATGGTGATGATGCTTGCATATTTCTTTTGTGGTGGCATGGAGATGATCTTCCTCATGATGTCTGCATCATCTAGCTTCATTAATCCTATTGAATGGAGCTCATTGATAATTAGATTCAAACGAGAATACATATCACGAACAAGCTCATCATCATTCATTTTAAAGGAATCATCATTTTGTTGAGCTAGACAATGTTTTTGCTCATGGACATTAGTTGTGCCGTCATGGAGCTCTTGGAGTTTTAACCAAATTTCATGTGCCATATTTAAAGTGAACACTTGGTTAAACACATCCATGCTAAAAGATTCAAACAAGCAATTTTTAGCTCTAGCATTGAAATGAATTTCTTTTTCTTCACTCTTTGTGGGTTTATTGGGATTCTTAATAGGTTTCATCCCATCACGAGTGACTCTCCAAACACCCAAATCTACCGCCTCAAGGTGACAAGCCATTCTAACTTTATAGTAGGGGAAGTTAGTGCCATCAAAGTGCGGAGGCCTAGAGGTATTCATCCCAACTACTCTAAATAGCGTCGGCTCAATGGCGGTGAAGCCAAAGGTCCAAATTGAGCCAACCGGCTCTGATACCACTTGTAAGGGACTGTGACGCCTAAGACGGGGGGGGGGTGAATTAGACAACTTAAAACTCTAACTCTAAACTATGGCATCTTTTTCTATCCTTAGCAAAAACCTATGCAAAAGATAAACTATCTAAATATGCAACTATGGTTTTGCTAGTGTATTGCTATCTCTATCGCAAAAAGGAATTTATGCAAATAATGTAAATGCATGAAGCTAAAGAGTAAGGTAGAGATATGCAAACTCTAGTCGATGACTCCAGTATTTTTACCAAGGTATCGAGAAGCGTGCAAGCTTCCCACTAGTCCTCGTTGGAGCCTCTCGCAAGGAATCCCTCGCAAGGGCCAAGCTCCTGATCGGGTAACTCCGTGGATAGCCTCGGGCCTTCCTCGCATGCAAGTGGGTCTCCAACGTGCCTTATGGCAAGCCTCTCCTGGATGCTCCCCACCATCTTCACTATCAAACTTCTGGCCGAACCGCCGTGGGTCTTGTTCCCTTCGGTACACGATGGCGGGCACACCACAAACATGGTTGGTGTGATCTCGCAAGACTACAAGCCTCTCCGATGTACAACAATGGTGCGTGCAAGCACCGAGTGGTAAGAGATATGCAAACCTCACTAAACACTAGGCCTAAACCTAGAGCAAGCGTATAAGCGGTGGTCTAATCAACCTAAGCACTTCGCAAAGCACCTACGCTAATCACCTAATGAATCACTAAGCACTATGCAAGTGGAGATCACTAAAATGGTGTATCAACACCCTTAGTATGTTTCCTCAACTCTCCTACATTCAAATGGCTGGTTGGGGGTAAATTTATAAGCCCCACCGAGAAAGTAGCCGTTGGGGCGAAACCCAACTTTCTGCTATGGATCGGACACTGCTGTCGTCCTAACCAGATGCGTCCGGTCGTCCCAACCGTTAGAGCGTGTGCGTTGATTGGACTCTGAGCCGAGTCTGGTCTCACTCGATCGAACGCATCTGGTCGCACTAGCGCCGCTCTTGAACCTCTCTGGACTCGATCGGACACTGTACTTTATGCATCCGGTCGTCCAGTGCCGCTGCGTCCAGTCACGCTGAAAACATTGTAATGATGAAGAATAGTGTCATCGGTGCATTCGGTCACTGCTTCGCTCAGTGTCTGGTCATAGCTGCTGACACCTGCCATTGCCGAGCAACTGATCGGATGCGTCTGGTCCCTATAAGGGCCACATTCGATCACCTCTACCGAGCTTGTTTCTTCGTGATCTTGTGTCCAGCTTGGTTCCCATCTTTGTGCTTGGACTATGCTTGATATCTTGGGTCTTCTCTTGTGCTTCCAAGGTCTTGCTTATGGTGTTGATCGTGGGATCATCATGTCGCCTTAGTCCAAGTCACGTCTTGCACTCTATTGAACTACAAAACAATTACTTGCAAATTCATTAGTCCAATTTGGTTGTGTTGGTCATCAAACACCAAAATCTAAAGTAAATGGGCCTAGGGTCTATTTTCCTTACAATCTCCCCCTTTTTGGTGATGGATGACAACAAGACCAAAGTAAGCAAATAATAAAAAATTTGGAACTTGAAAATTATTAACTTGCTAGAATGCAATGCAAAGGGCAAGGTTATATGATGCTAAAAGATACCACATGTAAACATCTTTGGAAACTTATCTTGCCCTTGCAAATGTCCCTATATGGCATTATGGATTTAAGCCTCCCCCTAACTCCATAATCTACTATTCTCCCTTTCTCGGACCATTACCACTTGTAAAATATTATGATCGAGCTTGCTTTTGGCCCTAACTCTCATTTGTGGTCTTCACCGACCCGAGATGATGGCGTCTAGTGGGCTAGATGATTGTGAGACACACATTTTTTATGGCACAAACTTTGTACTTTAGAAAAATCACATGCTTGATCATTTTCGTGCAAAGGGACCTAAGTTTTGGTGGATTGTCACTAGTGGTCTCACTCATGTCTTGGACCATAGAAATATAACCAAAGCTCAATTGGTTCTCTTTGAACTTGATGCACATGCTTGTTGTTATCTAATGGATGCTTTGAGCTTTGATTTTATGAAAATGATAAACTATGTGGAAACTACTCGTGAAATATGGGAATCAATCAAGCACACCTTCAGTGATTCCTCCACATGGGATGATGGAAAGTTCAAGAAGGAGGAGCCCAAGGAGGAAGTGCATGAGTGTGTTGAGCATGACCACAACTCGGTGATTGTGGAAGATTGCTCCACCTCATGGTCAAGTGATGATGATGATGATCGATCCACTACAAGTTCACTTAACAAGATTGATGATGCCACAAGTGTTGCAAATGATGATGCTACCTTATGCACACTTGATGGTGATGATGATGGATCATGCCCGGATCACATTGCTACTACAAGCTCTCCTACATCATCACATTGCTTCATGTCACAAGGTGACACTAAGGTATCTAATGCTAATGTGGTTGATCATGTTGATTCATATGATGAGCTTGTGAGTAGACTTGCTAGCATGACCATGTCTTTAGAAAATGAGAAAGCTAAAATATTGAAATTGGAAAATGAAAACTCATTTCTAAAGAACTCATGTGAAGAACATAAGCACTTACTTGATGTTCTTAAATATTCACATGGTGAGCTAAAAATGACTCATGAGACACTACTTGCATCTCATGAAGAATTATTAGAACAACATGCTTCTCTCATTAAAGTATTTACAAAGAAAATTAAAAAGAATGAGAGCTCATCACATGAGTCAAGTGATCAATTGCAACATGTGACTAACTCTTGTGATGTAGGGAACAAGCATGTATCCACCTCATGTGATGATTTATTAGATATGCCATGCTCTTCACATATAGATGCTTGTTCTACTTCCATGTCTTGTGAGACTAACCTTTTGAAGGAGAACAATGAGCTTAAAAGTGAAGTGAAGAAATTGAGCAACAAGCTAGAGAGGTGCTACAACACCAAAATCACCTTTGGGCATATGATGAACAACAAAAGAAGCTATGGTGATATGAGTGACATTGGATTCAAAAGGAAGATGACAAAGGGCAAAAGAAATAAGGGCAAAGAAGATGAAGAAGCAACTACAATTGAAGTTGTCTCACTCCATGTGCTACCGTGTCATGAAGCGGGACACCTTTCAAATGGTTGCCCAAACATTGAGAAGCTCAAAAAGATGAAGGAAGAAGATAGGCTCTGTCAACAAAAGATGCTCGGCAGTCCACCGAGGGGTATCCCACGATGGTAGATTTGTCATAGAGGGTGCGCGTAATCAGGAACCGGATGGTGACACAAGGTGCAGAGACAGCGATTTAGATAGGTTCAGGTCATCTGATCGACGTAATACCCTACGGCCTGTGTCTTTGGTGTATTGTATTGAGTATGAGATGTATCGATCTGTCCACTAGGGGACCTCTGCCTCTCCTTATATACTCTGGAGGGGCAGGATTACAAGGAAAGTATCCTATTTGGTACTATACAATAGCCTACGGTGCACGCCGAGCAGCGACGTGCACGCCTTGATCTTGTGGGCTAGGCCACCTCTGATGGTGCGGCCCATGTCTTGTCTTGTGGATACCGGGGGCCATACCCCCATAGCTAGTCCTCGAGCCTGATAGTAGGTGACATAGTCATGTGGTGCCAGAGTCAAAAAGTAGAAGACCAGTCGAGCAGGCAGCCAGTCCCCGGGCATAGCCTCAAGATGAGAAAAGTGCACATTCACCGCAAGGTGAAGTGTGCCCACTTAGTCTCCAAGCCTGCTGGAAGATGAAGAATGAATCTTGTAGCAGGGTCAAAGAAAAAGAAAGTCTAAAAGCTTGCCGATGTCGTTTGACATGCGTGTATCAAGACCCTAGACGTGCTACCCAAGATCAGCACCCTGATCCAAACAGTATGGAGCAGCTTGATAGCACACCAATGAGACATAGCAAGATCCAAGCAACAAGGGTGATGTCCAAGCGCCGAGGAGTCCCCGGCGTAGCTGGCGACGTCTGAGTAGCGAGCAGTTCCCGATGTAGCTGGCGATGTCCGAGCACCGAGGAGTCCCCGGTGTAACTAGCGATGTCCAAGCACCAAGGAGTCCTCAGCGCAGCTGGCGATGTCCGAGCAGCGAGGAGTTTTTGGCGTAGCTAGCGATGTCTGAGCACCGAGGAGTCCCTGGCATAGCTGGCGATATTCGAGCACTGAGGAGTTCCCGACATAGCTGGCGAGGTCCGAGCACCGAGGAGTCCTTGGTGTAGCTGGCGATGTCCGAGCACCGAGGAGTCCTCGACGCAGCTGGCGACGTCTGAGCAGCGAGGAGTTTTCAGCGTAGCTGGCGACGTCCGTGCATTGAAGTGTGCCCACTTAGTCATCGAGCACGAAGAATTCGAGCACCGAGGAGTTCCCGATGTAGTTGTTGATGAAGCACGAACGACGAATAGTCTGATCAACTGGTCGGCGGCAAAGTGAGCATCGAGTAGAAGCGACCGGCAAACAGTCCGATCAACTGGTTGGCGATGGAGTCCATGAACCAAGCGGTCCGACCAGCTAATGGGTGGAGAAGTCCGAGCACCAGGTGGTCTGATCACCTGGACGATGATCCTGCAATACAAATATATAGAACGGGTAGTACATGATGTAAAAATATATGAACTCCGGAGAAAAAAATAGCGTATGTAGCTCGGCGATCAGTTGGAGCGAAGATGTATTTATATTTAATATAAACCGCCTGACCAGTTAGTGTGTAGCTGAGTCTTCAGCCCTAGCTAGCCCATAGTCCATAACGTCGAGTGCGGAGCCCGTGCACGTGTAGGAGGAATAGGCGTCACAAAGGAACCATAGCCAACCACCCATAACGCAGAGCGCGGAGCCCATAGCACATGTAGGGAGGAGCCAGAGGTAGGACCGTCTCTAGAGGCGTCCAAGCATCAACATGACTGTTCGGGGGTTCAGAAAATCGTTTGGAGAGCAAACATGGAGAAAATAGTTCAGAGAAACATCATGGCGATATACGAAGATTGGAGAATATTTAGAAAAATATTAAAGTGTGACTTAGCTTTAGACAGAACGTCTAGTCGACGGCGTATGGCGTTATCTGGTCGGCGTTTGACAAAGTTGCCCGGCATTCGAGCTTTTCAGCCTGTCGTCGTGGCGGTGGTCACGACTGTCACGGCGCTGCTCTTCGCGGCGATCATCATTGCGATGTGGCAGGTGGTCGGAGTAAGTAGTCCGGGCGACGTTGTCCTTATATTAGTGGATACTCGGCTGGGATCTTGTCAGCCAAGTACTGATGCGGCTAGTAGTTAGCACCGAACAGAGTTGATCTTGTGTAGGAGCCGGTTATGCAAGAATACGTGCAACTCCTGTCTCCTGATTGTTCGTATGGCCTCGACGTTGCATGCCCATTCATCATGATCAGATTAGATCTGGGCAATTTTAATGTCGTCACACATGTTGTGTTTGAACCGAACTCGAGAACTCATGCTGGTGGGCTGGTGGCTTGTTTCTTCGGCAGACGCTTGCCAATCCGATCTAGCAGGAAGGCTCATGTGGGAAGCACGGCGAGTCCCGCTGTAGGTCATAGTTGTTGTTGCCGAAGGACTTTGTCACAAACAACATTGATCTTGAGATCCCATCTGGCCTACCATGGATCAAGCGCACACCCCTACCTGGCGCGCCAACTATCGACAAAAGATGCTCAGCAGTCCACCGAGAGGTATCCCACGATGGTAGATTTGTCATAGAGGGTGCGCGTAATCAGGAACCGGATGGTAACACAAGGCGCAGAGACAGCGATTTAGATAAGTTCGGGCCGTCTGATCGACGTAATACCCTACGTCCTGTGTCTTTGGTGTATTGTATTGAGTATGAGATGTATCGATCTATCCACTAGGGGACCCCTGCCTCTCCATATATACTCTGGAGGGGCAGGGTTATAAGGAAAGTATCCTATTTGGCACTATACGATAGCTTACGGTGCACGCCGAGCAGCGCCGTGCACACCTTGATCTTGTGGGTCAGGCCACCTCTGATGGTGTGGCCCATGTCTTGTCTTGTGGATACCGAGGGCCATACCCCCATAGGCTCAAGCATGTAAAGTGCTTCAAGTGCCGCATTTGGGGTCACCTTACCTCAATGTGCCCCACCAAGTAATTGGTGAAGCAACAAGAAGAGCCTCAACCAAAGCCATAAGATGAGCTAGAGAAGATACCCCAAGAGCAAATCAAGATCAACCACAAAGACGGTGGTGACTTGATGATAAAGAAGAAGAAGACAAGAAGGGGTGGAAGAGCAAGGCATCCAATGCTAGATCAAGATGCCAAGATGATGAGCAAGACACAAGATAAAAAGAAGGTGAATGCTCAAATCAAGTGCTTCAAGTGTGGAGATATAAGACACTTTGTCTCAAAGTGTCCTACCAAGCTTGAGAAGAAGGCTCAAGCAATTCATGACAGGCAAGGCAATGAGAAGCACAACATGAGCAAGAAAGAAAAGACTCAATCAAAGAGGAAGTGCTACTCATACCAGACAAGGGGACACATGGCACATTCATGTCCCCTAGGTAACTCCCCTAAGCCCATTTCAATTGATAATAATTCTATGCTTAGGAAGGATGGTGATGGTACCGAAATGGTTGCAATTGCAAAACATCCCGCTACTCATACTAAGGCTATGCCTAAGTATGTTGCTCTTAACTTGAGAGGACCCAAACTAGTTTGGGTACCATAAAAAAGTGGATGATTGCTTATAGGTACCATGGGCATTGGAAGCTCGGTTCAAGTGGAATTCATTGTGTTGATCATGTGATTGAGCCAAGTATTGACAAATGATGATTATTATACCAATGCCATGACAAGATAGTGAAGTCCAAGAGCTATCAACATACAAGTGCATTGTGTCAAGTTGTTGGTGATTTATTGGAATATTTGATGGCTTGCAAAGAATTGAGTTAAAGCTTGCTAATTGGATGATCATAAGCTAACCAAGGTATATCTTTTGTTGATCACTTCATTTGGGTGCATATGAGTTGGTTGAATTGGAAATATATGCAATATTGCTTGCTATAAGATGTTTGAATGGATAAATTGCTTAGTGACCAAGTTTGGATTGACTTGTGTCAGATAAGTTCATGAGATGACTTTTATAAGTGGATTGAATGGATTTATATCTTGTGAAAGTATTCAACCAAGTTAGTTTCAAGTTTGATTCAATTTGAAGAAGTTTAGCTCAATTGGTTGAAATCTGTCTTATAATTGAAAAACTGAGCTAGCTATGATCAAGTCTGAGGTTGAGTGATCCAACCTGTTTGGATTGGCTTGAAATTTGTTATGCATGCTCTAGACTTATGGTATGAGATGCTGTAAAAAATTTCATGAGAATTAGATAAGAGATGCTTCGGTTTTGGAGTAGATCTTGTCAGCTATAGTGCAGCAGTTTTCAGCATATAGCAGTTGTGGAAGAATTCAAATCTGGTAGCAATCTATAAGTCAAATGAAGCTCAAATTTTTACAGATTCTAGATGACTTAGTGAATCACATCTTCACCAAATTTCATGGTATTTGGATCTGTACATTGGGAGTTATGCATTTTTCTTTGAAGGGTACAGAATCTGCCAGAAAAGTGACAATTATTGGATGGATCAAAAGTCACTTTGATTGAAAAGTCCTCAAGTTGAAAACATGTTTATAAGTGATTGAAGCACCTAAGTTTGGTTTTGAATTGATCTAGAAGCATGACTGTAACACCTCTAGTGTTTTGACCTAGCACTAAAACTTGACATGACATTATATGCATTGCAAAGCATTCATAAAGTAGAAAATTTTGAATGCATTTACTAAATAAGCTTTATTTCATAAGTTGTTATTTTATGTGATGTGATTCAAAACTCTAAATAAAGATCATGACCACAAGGGTCAAATTTCATGTGATCATGTGAGACCATGTGTCAATTGACTCAAATAACCCTAATAGGCCATGTTACTGGTGAAAGGTCCTAATATGGCTAGAGGGGGGTGAATAGCCTATTTAAAAATCTACAAATCAACTAGAGCAATTTGATTAGTATGACAAATAGCGTAATGCAAACTTGCTCTAGCTCTATAAGGGTTGCAAGCCACCTATCCAACAATTCTAGTTGCAATGAATACTTAGGCACACAAACTTGCTATGTAATTACTCACTAAGAGCTCTCAACCTTGCTACTCTAAAGAGCTCAACTAGATGAATGTAAATAATAAAGCAAGCTCTCAATTCTAATTACACTAAAGAGCTTGTATCAACTAGTTTGCAAGAATGTAAATGAGTGAGTAGAGTGATTATACCAACGTGTAGGGGATGAACCAATCACAAGATGAATATATAGCCAATCACCGGGAGAATGCCAAAGAAGAGAGACAATCGATTTTCTCCCGAGGTTCACGTGCTTGCCAACACGCTACGTCCCCGTTGTGTCGACCAACACTTGGTGGTTCGGCGGCTAAGAGGTGTTTCACAAACCTCGTCCACACGATAGGACTCCGCAAGAACCGACCCACAAGTGAGGTAACTCAATGACACAAGCAATTTACTAGAGTTACCTTTTGGCACTCCGCCGGGGAAGGTACAACTCCCCTTACAATCACCGAAGGCGGCCACGAACAATCACCAACTCGTGCCGATCCTCCACCGCTGCTCCAACCGTCTAGGTGGTGGCAACCACCAAGAGTAACAAGCGAAATCCGCAGCGCAACACGAGTACCAAGTGCCTCTAGATGCAATCACTCAAGCAATGCACTTGGATTCTCTCCCAATCTCACAAAGATGATGAATCAATGATGGAGATGAGTGGGAGGACTTTGGCTAAGCTCATAAGGTTGCTATGTCAATGAAAATGTGCAAGAGTGCTCCCTTGAGCCGGCCATGGGGCTATAAATAGAGCCCCCATCAAATAGAGCCGTTATACCCCTTCACTGGGCAAAACGCGCTCTGACCGGACGCTCTGGTTATACTGACCGGACGCTCCGGTCATACTGACCGGACGCTGGCCCTCAGCGTCCGGTCGCCCGATGGACGCCACGCGTCACTAGCTTCAAACGCTGTTCGTTAGATTTCAACGGCTACAAAGCTGACCGGACGCTCCGGTAAAACTGACCGGACGCTGAAGCCCTAGCGTCCGGTCGTTTCCAGTAAGCTCCCCGAGGTATATTTTTTCGACCGGACGCGTCCGGTCCACCTTGACCGGACACAGACCAACGTCCGGTGCAATACCCTCGGTACTGTGCAAATCCGTCAGTTTGACCGGACGTAGAAACCAGCGTCCGGTGCTTTCAGACCCAGCGTCCAGTCAGTTGACCGACGCCAGCGTCTTCGCGATCAACTCGTTTTTACTTCTAACTTCTTCACCCTTGATCCAATGTGCCAACCACAAGAATTTGCATCCGGCACAATAGAAAATAGGCATTTCATTTTCCCGAAAGCGCCGAACCCATCTCAACCCTGCAAACACCACCTCCTTTGTAGATGTGCCAACACCACCAAGTGTATCACCTTGTGCACAAGTGTTAGCATATTTTCACAAACATTTTCAAGGGTGTTAGCACTCCACTAGATCCTAAATGCATATGCAATGAGTTAGAGCATCTAGTGGCACTTTGATAACCGCATTCCAATACGAGTTTCACTCCTCTTAATAGTACGGCTATCTATCCTAAATATGATCACACTCACTAAGTGTCTTGATCACTAAAACAAAATGGCTCCTATATTTTATACCTTTGCCTTGAGCCTTTTGTTTTTCTCTTTCTTCTTTTCCAAGTTTAAGCATTTGACCATCACCATTGTCATGATCTTTGCCATTGCTTCATCACTTGGAGTAGTGCTACCAATCTCATAATCATCTTGATACACTAGGTTAGCACTTAGGGTTTCATCAATTAATCAAAACCAAACTAGAGCTTTCAACTGGTCAAAAATCAAAGTTAAGTAAAAAGGTAAACAAATCAAATTTGAATTCAAATTCAAACCATAAAAGTCCTTTTTGCCCCTTTTGTCTAATTCAAAATCCATTTGGAATTTGGGGGTGTGACAAAAAGCAAAGTTGAAGCTTATTTTATAAGGATCAACTTTGGTATTCAAAGTTTTTAAAGTTTACATATAAAATTTGCAGTAATTTTGAAATGATTCAAATGCTCAAATGCACCCCAAATTCAAATTTCAAAATGGAGGCAGAATTTGAAAATGTTCATTTAAGAAAAGCTATAGAACTTTTGATTTTGAACAACTTTTATTTTTGAAGATTTTTGAGTTGTGATACAAATTTGAGAGTAATTTGTAAAATGAACTCAGTGGCAATTCTGTAATTCTTCTGAACAGTAGCATGACCACCGCCCCACCGCCGGCGTCCTTTCTCCGGCCTTCCAGGCGCGCCTGTGGCCGCCCTCGGCTTCGTGCTGGCATGAGCAGCTCACTGCGTGTCACATCCTCGCTCTCTTGGCCACGCTATAAAGCCCCGACGCCGTCGTCTGCTTTTCTTTCTCTTCTCTGTTTCCCGACGCCACCGCCTCAACTCCGATGAGCTCCCCTCGCTTCCTCAGCCCAAACCAGCCTCAACAAAGCAGTGTTCCAACTCTGTCTCCTCCTTGCGAACCCATCCCACCAACTGTGGTTGTCTGACTCCACCGAGAACCGCCGCTAGTGACTCTTCTTCCTCGCGGCCGGCGACCTCGACCGAAGCTCCGTTTCACCACGGCCAGCATCATCTGGTGAGCCGTTGCCCTTGATAGTTGTCTCTACAGCTTCATCTCGATGCTGTAGTGCTTAATCCATTCTTGCTTGGTCGTTTTGCCCACTGTAGTCGCCGGAACGCCATCATCGACGAGGTCCGCTCCGCCGTGATCACTGTCATCGTCGAAACGCGTCACCATAGCTTCTCCGGTCTCGCTCGTTGCGTCAACACATTCGGGGTGAGCCACTGATGCTTCCTGGACTCTTTGTTTCACCGTTACCAGCCTTGTTCTATCGGCGTAGCATTGCCTGCTGCCACATCCGCCATGGCCGGCGTCAGTCTTGTTCCGTATCGTAATCAACCTCCGTAATGCCACAGATCGATGTGCCTCGTCTTTGTGAACGTTGTGGTGCCTTTGCCTTCGCCGCTAGACTCACCGTCGGTGAGTTAGCGTCGGTCAGCGCCGTCGTCGCCGCGGTCAAGGCCGAAGGTTAGGGATGACAAGTGGGTCCCGTATGTCAGCGACTGTGTAGTTCAACTGGAATTTTTCTATTTTTAGAAATGGATGAATAGTGTCTATTTTTGTTATTTTTGTGTAGATTTATTTAGAGCTCCAAAAATTCTGAAAATTTGTGTGTAGCTTCTGTACATGTTCTATTATGGTTTAAAAATATGAAAATTGAAATTTGAATAAATTTTTAATGATCCAAAATTCAGTCAATTAATTGATAAATGTAATTTCCATGATTTTTGTAGGCCACTGTTTAACTTCAAAAATTATGAAATTTGTTTTGGTATACTAATTTATCATGAGGAAGCTTACATAAAATTTTGAGGTCATTTGGAATAAGTTCAATTTTGGGCTTATTTCCAAATTAATTCAAAAATGAATAAAAGTAAACCCTAAGTGTTAGGTTAGAGTTTGATCTTGTTTTAGTCATGTTTTGTGACCAGTAGAGTTTCAAGATCAATTTGGTCAAGTCACTTGTGTGGTCGTTGATGGTAGAATTGCAAGTTAGTTTTGTTGGCTTGCAACTGTACCGTGAAGGACAATTGTACTTGAGGTGTTATTATATTTCATGTACCAAGAAAGCATCATGTTTACATTATCATCATGTTGAAGCATATGTTATTATTTCATGTAGAATCCAAGAGTGAACCGATCCTAGTTGAGCAAGTTGTCGAAGAATCCCCGGTTGTCTCGGGATTTGATATTTGTGGTACTGATCCGGAACCCAAGATCGTCAATGAAGGCAAGCCCCGGTTTTTGCATTAAACCATTACCTTGCTTACTTTGAAAAGTTTATCACCGATGTTACCTATTGCATTAAGTTGATTATTTTGAATGTTACCTACTTGATGCATTGCCTACCTTGTTAATTGTTTACCATCCTTGAAGATGATTTCATTTACAAAGGCATAGAATGCTTAGGATGCTTTATGATAGGCTTTCAAAGTAAAAGTTTCGATACACTCAAAGATGGCATTTTGGCCAAAGTAAGAAAGAAGATAGAATGAACTAGAGACTAGTCGGGTGACTTATCTTGAATGTTGGGTAGTGTTGCCGACTATGTCGCTTAAAGGCCACTCATTATGGATCTTCTGAACGAGACACTTTGTAGTACTGGTCACATACTCCGGTAAGCCTACTTTGGCTAATCCGATACTAAGACGAATGCCCACGCACTAGGAGTGGAGAGATGGTAGGAGTAGCGTGTACCCTCATAGCTAGAATGTGGCCAGATTGGAGGTGTGCTGTGCTCTAGGGTGGCATGGAGACGGCTTAGTATAGGAGGATCTGGTAGCGAGGTTGATATATGCAAGATTAAGTTCTACATATGTCGTGTGATAAGGAATCCCCAGCTGGGACTTGAATCAATTCGAATTGCCGATGCTCCGCAGATATGGAGACTCGATTCATTACAGAAGCAATGCAGGACTGGTGAATTACTAAAATTTGAGAAAAGAAATGGAATGAAAAGGATTGGAACATGGGATATGAACACTTAGTTTGAGATAATGAACTAAGAAGACTTAAGAGAAAAACTTGAAAATAGGATCAAGAATAGTAAGCTTTTGGCAAAGAACTTTTGAATCTTGCTACATCCTTACCTTGCCCCAACACCTGCATCTCTAAAGTCTTACAACCCCTTTATGTCGGATTAGTCTTGTTGAGTACTTTTGTACTCAGGGTTTGTTAACCCTTGTTGCAGGAGAGTCGCATGCGCAAGCTTGTTTTGGTCCCTGCTGCATGTCAGTGTTTGAAGTCAATGACGATGAGGAATGATGAATGGCCTTTAGACAAGGCACTAGTTTGTATGATAAATAAAGTTAATGTAATATTATCCCGCTACTATGGTTGTATGACACTTATGGTTTTGTAAGTTTGAAACAACTGGTTTGTAAACTATGTTATCATAAGACTTCTGCTATATTTTACTCTGATGTATATATTTGAATAAACTGTTGTAATCTGCAATGTCTGTGATTGGGATCCTGTTCGGAAAAGATTCGTGGATGATTCGGGTTTCCCGAGGACACCCGACAGACCTGTTAAGTTGTTGGGAACTCGTGTACGCTATCAAAGGTCTATTGAGACAATGATAGATGCACGTGGGCCCGATTTCTTAGGAGGTTCCACCATAGCTGGTATCAGAGCAGGTCCTATCTAAGATCATTGTAGGTTACTTTGGAAAACCTTCAAATTGATTTGGATCAAAGAAAGTAAACTTGATATTTTAAAGTTCAAATTTCTTTCTTCTTACCTCTGATCTAGTCTCAATCCTATTTTATTTGAAAGTTCATGGCGGATAATATGATTAGGTTTGTCCTATGTATTAAAAATCTAGTACTTTTGATTATATAAATCTTTTGTACCTAGATTCGTAAGATCGATTCATGCATCATGCTTGAACACCTTGCATAATAATTCCCCTTAAGAAGTGGTTGGGTAAGTAATGTCAATCCCATTCTTGCTAACCTCCATTATCCTCAAGCTATTCTTATAGTCCTACCCTAACTTCTTTAGGCTATGGCAAAGACCAAGATAACTGCACGCAAGTCCACCAGACCTCACGGAGTCCCTCGTCACCAGTTGGCATCGCGAAACCATGAGCTTGGTGAAGGAAGTTCCAAGACCTTAGGAGAAGAAGGATCTTCAAGCAATCCCACCAACATCAAGAACCTTACCATGGAGCTCAACACTCTTCGTCGAGCTCATGCCAAAGATCAAGAGAAGCTGGTAGAAATGCAAAGGGACATCACCAAGAACACCGAGCTGTGGAATGAAGCCTGGACACGAGAGGATGCGGCCAACGAATGCATCCATGAGTTGGAGTTCTACATAGAAGACCTAGAGATAGACAATGCCATTCTTCATGAGAATGTTCACATGTTGCACGCTCAACTTCATCCTCCTCATGGGGATGGTGAAGTTACAGATGAAGAAATGATTATAGATCCAGGAGAAGTCCAAGATGAAGAAGAGGAGGAGGATCCTGAGGAATTAGTATACTTCTCAGATGAAGATGAGGTTTCGTTCGGTATGGACACGGACGCCAATGACTAAGAGCTTGGAGTAGTAATAGTTCCTTTACTGCTTTTCTAGTAAACTAGGGTTGTCTTGTGGGATACAAGACATGTAATATAAATAAGTAACCCTTTGTAGCATGAAACCTTTTAACTGCTTTCAATAAATAATAATGTACATAAACATGTCTCTCTAACAGATGCCTCGTCCTATCACCCGAGCTGGTGCAAGTACCTCACACGACCAGGATGATATCCCAAATCCTCCACCAATGCCTCTGACTATGGCAGATGCCATAGCCACACTTGTCAATGCAACGGCAGAAGAATGCTAGGTTGTTAAGGGAATTGTCTCAGAACCAATAGACACCACAGCCTAATCGTGGTCGCCGTAATAATGGAAATGACGAGTCAACCTATGTTGATTTTACTGATACATGTCCGCTTGTGTTCTCTAAAGCAGAAGAGCCTTTAGAAGCTGACGATTGGCTTAGGACAATAGAGCAAAAGTTTGAGTTGATTCACTGTATCGAGATTCAGAAACCAAGGTTTGTGGCACAGCAACTCCGAGGAGCTGCTAGTGCCTGGTGGGCAAATTTGGTAGCTGTATAGCCCGCTGGTCACCAAATCACCTGGATGGAGTTTAAGGATGCCTTCAGGGCACACTATATTCTAGATGGTGTGATGACCATGAAGTTAGAAAAGTTCTTGGCTCTTAAGAAAGGGGAGCACCCGGTGATGCACAATGTTGGGCGCTTCAATCACCTGTCACAATATGCTATAGAGTATGTGAATACTAACAGGAAGAAGAAGAATCATTTACTTAGAGGCCTGAACACCAAACTTTAGACCATGATGGCAACTTGTGGCAACGCAACTTATCATGAGACAGTCAACATTGATATCGCTTCAGAAGAGAATTACCGCTGACACAAGGAGGCGAAGAAAAAGAGAGTATCTGCTTCTGGATCGTCAAGTGGAAAACATCAAAAGATAGTCTACCATCCTCAGAATCATGGCCGTGCGCCATTCCGCCCACAACAAAGCCAAAGCAGGCAGCAAATCTTTATTCGCCCTGCAACTAATACGTCTTATCCTCATCAAGCACAGCAGCAGCAAAAGAATACAAATAATGCAAACCGCACTACTACTCCCTAGAATCACAATTATCCATGTTATAATTGTGGTAAACCCAAACACTTTTTCTGAGAATGTCCGTATCCTAGGAAGAATAATCCTAATGCACCTAAAGCCCCTGTTACTCAAGCTCAGAATCAGTACAAGGGCAATGCTCAGAACAGTCAGAAGGGTCAGGCTGAGAAGAAATCTGGAAGGGTCTTCTATACTCAGGTGGAATCTATTCCATAAGGAGAACCAGTAATGATGGGTATGTTTCCCATTGCTAAGCATCCTGCAATTACCTTATTTGATTCTGGTGCATCCCATACATTCATCAATCGTACATTTGTTGTGAAGCATGGGATAACTATTGGGGAAATAAAAGAACCATATCATATACAGTCGCCTGGGGGACGAATATGTACAAGGGAGATAGTTCAGCATGTACCTATTGATTTGGGAGGACATGAGTTCCCTACCAACATGCTGATATTAAAGGATCAAGATATAGATGTGATCCTTGGTATGAACTGGTTAACTCAACACGGGGCTGTCATAGATGTCATGCATAGAACCATAAGGGTAAATGTACCTGACAGCAAAACCCAACTTCTCATCCAACTTCCCTTTCCTAAGAGTACGGTTGGAACAGTCTGTGCAACTACTGTTGAAGAAGCCGAGAAAATTTTGGTGGTATGTGAATTTACGGATGTCTTTCCTGATGATCTACATGGTCTGCCACCAGACCGAGATGTAGAGTTTAGAATTGATCTAAAACCAGGAACGGCACCTGTGTCCAGAAGAGCATATAGGATGCCACCCAAAGAACTAGCAGAATTAAAGATTCAACTACAAGAGTTGTTAGACAAGGGTTTTATTCAACCCAGTTCATCACCTTGGGGATGCCCTGCTATCTTTGTGAAGAAAAAGGACCAAACCTTAAGGTTATGTATTGACTATCGGCCGTTAAATGAAGTCACCATAAAGACCAAATACCCCTTACCCCGAATTGATTTGCTTTTTGACCAACTTGCGGGAGCTAAAGTGTTCTCGAAGATAGACTTGAGATCAGACTATCACCAGATTAAGATCAGACAAGAAGATGTGCCGAAGACAGCATTCACCACCCTTTATGGTCTATATGAGTATTTAGTCATGTCTTTTGGACTGACTAATGCCCCGGCTCATTTCATGTATCTGATGAACTCTGTTTTCATGCCCGAGTTGGATAAGTTTATAGTGGTGTTCATTGATAATATTCTTATCTATTCTAAGAGCAAAGAGGAACATGCGGAACATCTCCGCATTATTCTACGATGATTAAGAGACCACCAATTATATGCCAAATTCAGTAAATGTGCATTCTAGTTAGAGAAAGTATAATTTTTGGGTCATGTGTTATCTGCTGAAGGTATAGCTGTTGATCCGAACAAGGTAGAAGAAGTCCTTAACTGGAGAGCACCTACCACTGTTCATCAAGTTTGTAGTTTTCTAGGGTTGGTAGGATATTATCGTCGGTTCATCCCTGACTTCTCCAGAATTGCAAAGCCAATTACTGAACTGCTAAAAAATCAAACTAAGTTTGTATGGTCAATAGAATGTGAGAAGGCCTTTCAAACATTAAAGAAGTTGCTGACAACTGCACCAGTATTAGCACAACCTAATATCGAGAGGCTGTTTGATATCTATTGTGATGCATCTGGAATTGGTATTGGCTGTGTTCTTATGCAAGAAGGCAGAGTCATAGCGTATGCTTCCAGACAACTCAAGAAGCATGAAGAACATTATCCCACCCATGATCTTGAATTAGCCGCTGTTGTTCATGCACTCAAGGTCTGGCGACATTATTTATTGGGTAATATCTGTCATATCTATACGGATCACAAAAGTTTGAAATATATCTTCACTCAGTCAGAGTTGAATATGAGGCAAAGAAGATGGTTAGAACTTATCAAAGATTATGACTTAGAAGTGCATTATCATCCGGGCAAGGCTAATGTGGTTGCCGATGCCCTGAGTCGCAAGAGTCATTGCCATTGTCTGACTGTGAAACCTATGCAACGAACATTGTGTCAAGAGTTGGAGCATCTAAATTTACAAATCATAGAACAAGGTTCCCTGTCCAATATTGCAGTTGAGTCCACTATCAAAGATTAGATCATTGTTGCTCAACAGAAAAGTAAGGGTATAGCCCATATCAAAGATAAAGTCAGATCTGGAAAACCAACATGTTTCAATATTGACGAATCCGATGTCGTATGGTTCAAAGATAGATTGGTAGTACCCAAAAGTTCAGAGCTACGAAAGCAGATTCTTGATGAAGCTCATTCTACAAGATACTCTATTCATCCAGGTAGCAACAAAATGTATCATGATCTGAGAAAGAGATATTGGTGGACCAAAATGAAAATAGAAATAGCTCAATATGTGGCCAAATGTGATACTTGTCAGAGAGTCAAAGCGGTTCATATGAAGACTGCAGGTCCATTACATTCATTGCCAGTTCCATCTTGGAAGTGGGAAGATGTCTGTATGGACTTCATTGTGGGATTGCCTAGGACATCTGCAGGCTACAATTCAATATGGGTTATTGTTGATCGCATAACCAAGATAGCTCACTGCCTACCAGTTAGAGATAAATATCGAGCAGAACAGTATGCAAAGCTTTATCTTGATAGAATCTTCAGTCTACATGGGGCACCCAAGACCATTGTCTCTTACAGAGGGTCATTGTTCGTATCCAAGTTTTGGAAAAGTCTACATGAGTCTTTGGGAACCAAACTTATCCACAGTTCTGCTTATCATCCGCAAATAGATGGACAGACTGAAAGAGTAAATCAAATTCTTGAAGATATGTTAAGAGCATGTGTCCTTTCCTATGGTGCTAAATGGGATGAATGCCTTCCTTTAGTTGAATTCTCATATAACAATAGCTATCAAGAGAGCATTAAAATGGCACCATTCGAAGCATTGTATGGCCGTAGATGCCAGACACCTTTAAATTGGTCAAAAGCTAGAGAACGTTGGTTCTTTGGACCGGATGTGGTCAAGGAAGCTGAAGAGAAAGTTAAACTCATACAAGCTAATATGAAGGTAGCTCAATCCCGACAGAAAAGCTATGCTGATAAGAGGAGACGACCGCTAGAATTCAAAGTGGGAGATCATGTCTACCTCAAGGTGTCACCAATGAAAGGAGTTCATCGTTTTGGGGTTCGGGGAAAGTTGGCGCCCCGTTATGTCGGTCCTTTTCAAATCCAACAACGATGTGGACCGGTCGCCTATCGCGTCAAGCTACCAGATCACATGTCGGCTATGCATGATATCTTCCATGTATCCCAGTTAAAGAAGTGTCTTCAAGTACCTGACCAAGTGATCGACTTTGGTGATGTAGAACTAGAACCTGATTTGACTTATGCCGAGTACCCCATTAGAGTCTTAGATCAGAAAGATCGAGTTACTCGAAGACGTACAATCAAGTTCTATAAAGTACAATGGAATCAACACACTGAAGATGAAGCTACTTGGGAGTCCGAGGATTACCTAGAAGAAAACTTTCCTGACTTCTTCGCTTCTATTTAGTTGCAATACCTTGTCTATGTTGTAACTAGTCTCTTTTGTCAAGAGAATGGAAAACCCCCTCACTAGCTTTTTGAACAAAGTTATGATGTGTTAGTTTGACATATTTCCTTTTCCATTACTTAGCCTTAGGTTTTAAATCTCGGGACGAGATTTCTTTAAGGGGGAAGGGTTGTAACACCTCTGGTGTTTTGACCTAGCACTAAAACTTGACATGTCATTATATGCATTGCAAAGCATTCATAAAGTAGAAAATTTTGAATGCATTTACTAAATAAGCTTTATTTCATAAGTTGTTATTTTATGTGATGTGATTCAAAACTCTAAATAAAGATCATGACCACAAGGGTCAAATTTCATGTGATCATGTGAGACCATGTGTCAATTGACTCAAATAACCCTAATGGGCCATGTTACTGGTCAAAAATCAAAGTTAAGTAAAAAGGTAAACAAATCAAATTTGAATTCAAATTCAAACCATAAAAGTCCTTTTTGCCCCTTTTGTCTAATTCAAAATCTATTTGGAATTTGGGGGTGTGACAAGAAGCAAAGTTGAAGCTTATTTTATAAGGATCAACTTTGGTATTCAAAGTTTTTAAAGTTTACATATAAAATTTGGAGTAATTTTGAAATGATTCAAATGCTCAAATGCACCTCAAATTCAAATTTCAAAATGGAGGTAGAATTTGAAAATGTTCATTTAAGTAAAGTTGTAGAACTTTTGATTTTGAACAACTTTTATTTTTGGAGATTTTTGAGTTGTTATACAAATTTGAGAGTAATTTGTAAAATGAATTCAGTGGCAATTCTGTAATTCTTCTGAACAGTAGCACGACCACCGCCCCACCGCCGGCGTCCTTTCTCCGGCCTTCCAGGCGCGCCCGTGGCCGCCCTCGGCTTCGTGCTGGCACGAGCGGCTCACTACGTGTCGCCCCCTCGCTCTCTTGGCCGCGCTATAAAGCCTCGACGTCGTTGTCTGCTTTTCTTTCTCTTGTCTGTTTCCCGACGCTGCCGCCTCAACTCCGGCGAGCTCCCCTCGCTTCCTCAGCCCAAACCAGCCTCAGCAAAGCAGTGTTCCAACTCCGTCTCCTCCTTGCGAACCCATCCCACCAACTGTGGTTGTCTGAGTCCACCGAGAACCGCCGCTAGTGACTCTTCTTCCTCACGGCCAGCGATCTCGACCGAAGCTCCGTTTCACCGCGGCTAGCATCATCTGGTGAGCCGTTGCCCTTGATAGTTGTCTCTACAGCTTCATCTCGATGCTGTAGTGCTTAATCTATTCTTGCTTGGTCATTTTGCCCACTGTAGTCACCGGAACGCCATCGTCGACGAGGTCCGCTCCGCCGTGATCACTGTCACCGTCGAAACGCGTCACCATAGCTTCTCCGGTCTCGCTCGTTGCTTCAACACATTCGGGGTGAGCCACTGATGCTTCCTGGACTATTTGTTTCACCGTTACCAGCCTTGTTCCGCCAGCGTAGCATCACCGTGCTGCCACATCCGCAATGGCTGGCGTCAGTCTTGTTCCGTGTCGTAATCAACCTTCGTAATGCCACAGATCGATGTGCCTCGTTCTTATGAACGTTGTGGTGCCTTTGCCTTCGCCGTTAGACTCATCGTCGGCGAGTTAGCGCCGGTCAGTGCCGTCATCGCCACGGTCAAGGCCGAAGGTTAGGGATGACAAGTGGGTCCCGTATGTCAGCGACTGTGTAGTTCAAATGGAATTTTTCTATTTTCAGAAATGGATGAATAGTGTCTATTTTTGTTATTTTTGTGTAGATTTATTTAGAGCTCCAAAAATTCTGAAAATTTGTGTGTAGCTTCTGTACATGTTCTATTATGGTTTAAAAATATGAAACTTGATATTTGAATAAATTTTTAATGTTCAAAAATTCAGTCAATTAATTGATAAATGTAATTTCCATGATTTTTGTAGGCCACTGTTTAACTTCAAAAATTATGAAATTTGTTTTGGTACACTAATTTATCATGAGGAAGCTTACATAAAATTTTGAGGTCATTTGGAACAAGTTCATTTATGGGCTTATTTCCAAATTAATTCAAAAATGAATAAAAGTAAACCCTAAGTGCTAGGTTAGAGTTTGATCTTGTTTTAGTCATGTTTTGTGACCAGTAGGGTTTCAAGATCAATTTGGTCAAGTCACTTGTGTGGTCCTTGATGGTAGAATTGCAAGTTGGTTTTGTTGGCTTGCAACTGTACCGTGAAGGACAATTGTACTCGAGGTGTTATTATATTTCATGTACCAAGAAAGCATCATGTTTACATTATCATCATGTTGAAGCATATGTTATTATTTCGTGTAGAATCCGAGAGTGAACCGATCCTAGTTGAGCAAGTTGTGGAAGAATCCCCGGTTGTCTCGGGATTTGATAGTTGTGGTACTGATCCGGAACCCGAGATCGTCAACGAAGGCAAGCCCCGGTTTATGCATTAAACCATTACCTTGCTTACTTTGAAAAGTTTATCACCTATGTTACCTATTGCATTAAGTTGATTATTTTGAATGTTACCTACTTGATGCATTGCCTACCTTGTTAATTGTTTATCATCCTTGAAGATGATTTCATTTACAAAGGCGTAGAATGCTTAGTATGCTTTATGGTAGGCTTTCAAAGTAAAAGTTTCGATACACTCAAAGATGGCATTCTGGCCAAAGAAAGAAAGAAGATAGAATGAACTAGAGACTAGTCAGGTGACTTATCTCGAATGTTGGGTAGTGTTGCCGACTATGTCGCTTAAAGGCCACTCATTGTGGATCTTCTGAACGAGACACTTTGTAGTACTGGTCACATACTCCGGTAAGCCTACTTTGGCTAATCCGATACTAAGACGAATGCCCACGCACTGGGAGTGGAGAGATGGCAGGAGTAGCGTGTACCCCCATGGCTGGAATGTGGCCGGATTGGAGGTGTGTTGTGCTCTCGGGTGGCGTGGAGACGGCTTAGTATAGGAGGATCCGGTAGCGAGGTTGATATATGCAAGATTAAGTTCTACATATGTCGTGTGATAAGGAATCCCCAGCTGGGACTTGAATCAATTCGAATTGCCGGTGCTCCGCGGATATGGAGACTCGATTCATTACAGAAGCAATGCAGGACTAGTGAATTACTAAAATTTGAGAAAAGGAATGGAATGAAAAGGATTGGAACATGGGATATGAACACTTAGTTTGAGATAATGAACTAAGAAGACTTAAGGGAAAAACTTGAAAATAGGATCAAGAATAGTAAGCTTTTGGCAAAGAACTTTTGAATCTTGCTACATCCTTACCTTGCCCCAACACCTGCATCTCTAAAGTCTTACAACCCCTTTACGTCGGGTTAGTCTTGTTGAGTACTTTTGTACTCAGGGTTTGTTAACCCTTGTTGCAGGAGAGTCGCATGCACAAGCTTGTTTTGGTCCCTGCTGCATGTCAGTGTTTGAAGTCAATGACGATGAGGAATGATGAATGGCCTTTGGACAAGGCACTAGTTTGTATGATAAATAAAGTTAATGTAATATTATCCCACTACTATGGTTGTATGACACTTATGGTTTTGTAAGTTTGAAACAACTGGTTTGTAAACTATGTTATCATAAGACTTCCGCTATATTTTACTCTGATGTATATATTTGAATAAACTGTTGTAATCTACAATGTCTGTGATTAGGATCCTGTTCGAAAAAGATTCGTGGATGATTCAGGTTTCCCGAAGACACCCGACAGACTTGTTAAGTTATTGGGAACTTGTGTACGCTATCAGAGGTCTGTTGAGACAACGATAGATGCACGTTGGCCTGATTTCTTAGGAGGTTCTGCCACAATGACAAGCAAAGAGTACAAGGCCATTTGATTGTGGAGTGTACTTGGTACATATTTGGTACTCAAATTGAAGATCAAGACCAAGCTCAAGATGAAAATGAAGTTTTAGTTCTACTGACAATTGAAAATCATTTGGTAGAAATAAAATGTCTTAAACAAGTAGAAAGAAAAGGACTTAAAGAATGATTCAAGGTTTCACACAAATTAAGTCCATCACTTGGATCAATCAATCAAGTCATTTCAAGTGAGTATCAAGGATGGTTCTTTGGAGAGAGGTCACTTCTCCCTAGTATAGGGGCTTGCCGCCTATGTGTAGGTGAACCAAGTGTGGTACTTAGAAGGCTAATATGGAAGTGGTGATCCGAGGAACATTTGAGATGCTTAGTTGAAGCAATCAAAATGGTTGATAATGAAAAGCAAGCAACACCCAAAAGAAGAAGCAATTCATGAATATTCAAGTGGTACTCTCATGCAAGCAAAGATGAAATGAAGAAGCAAGCAAACCACAACAAGAAAGTGCACTTGATCATTAGTGGTTCGTAAATCATATGGGTGAGGAATGGACTCCATCTATGATGATTGGTCTTCACCAAGCTATAAATTGGACTTCACATTGTTGTTGGAGTAATGAATTAGAATCTATTGACTATCCTCTACTCCAAGATAGCAAATGTATCATTGTAATGTGCATGATCATTTCATCCCTTACTAGTATGCGATTAGTGCATATAGTACATACTTATAGGATCATGCATGACAAATGAAATTTTAAAATTCATAGCCTACCACTATTGCTTGAATGGTTGATTGATCTAGTGGTGGTATATGAGTTTGTTCATGAGCTAGTGAACCCAAGTACTTGATTTACTTTGGATTGCTAACAAGTGACAAGTACAACATTGTCAAGATAACCCTTGTAAGAGGTGTGAAGAAGCTTGTCATTGGTTCAAACCGAACTTGGAAGCTTAGCCAACTCAATTTAGTTGAAGTCAACATTAGAAGTTCATGATAGTAACAAGAGTACAAGCACAAGACAACAATGCAAATGGATGTCTAGTTTGATTGTTTCAAGTGGTATCTAGACTCAATTGATTTATCAAGTGGTATTCACAAGTGGTGTCTAGATCAACCTACAAGTGATATCCTACAAGTGGTACTCATGAAGATAGGAAATGTT
Organism: Miscanthus floridulus; assembly: GCF_019320115.1. Classification (NCBI taxonomy): domain Eukaryota; kingdom Viridiplantae; phylum Streptophyta; class Magnoliopsida; order Poales; family Poaceae; genus Miscanthus; species Miscanthus floridulus. Next base: position 110,962,347 of record NC_089587.1, on the reverse strand, counting down.
CAAGAAATGGTCACTATTGACAAATCAATCATACACGTGGTATCAATCATGCAAGATGGTGGTTCCACAAGTGATCCTCAACTTTAAGTGGTCATCAAATGAAGAATGCATCCCTCACTACAAGAGCTCAAGTTTAGCAAATGGATGACCCATGCTATGACATAGGGGGAGGTGTCCCACCGATTGGTATCAAGGTCAAAGATCCTTTGAGTGGTATCTCAAGAGCTATCCAAATGGTGTCATTCCAACATATGAAGTGATGTCCATAAAAAATGCAAGATTCAAGTGTCAACCATCTACCCCAATGCAACCCTTTGTATCAAGAGATGCACACCTTTTATGAAAATTGATGACAAAGGGGGAGAGATTAGTACAAAGATATTGAGGGAAGTTGGATTTGGACATAAATATGGACAAAGAGGGAGCAACATTGAAGAATATGAGAGGATCAAAATTCTTGGACAAGAGAAGCACACAAGTAGAGGGAGCAAGCTCATGAACTTGTTTGATTGCATTTGATATGTGCATATTCATGTGCTTGCTTGCATTGCATATGTTTTTAAATTTGATATACATGCTTGTGTGTTGTATGCTAGTTGTAAAACTTGAATGATGATTTGATAACTAGCATGTATAGGTTGGTAGTTAGACTTGTATTTTTACACGTGGTACTAGAACGTTGCTTATAATGTTGATCTCATGGGGTTTCTAGTATATTTGTTGTCTAGCTACTCACGGTGCTAAGGATGAACTTAAAGATGCAACTCCGATTGGTATCACACTTCAAAGGTTAATTCTTTACACCTTAGCATCATTGGTAGTAATTACTCTCCCACAATTCCAATCTATGCATATGTGTGAGCTTCAAACCAAACACTCTAGCACATATGTAGAGGGAGCTAATACTACTAATTCGGATTTGTGGTACTTGTCCAAAATCATTTACACATGGTAAAATTGCTTGGGCAAACAACATGAATCCAAAAGAGCTTAATTTCCATATTTTTGTAGAGTTGTCATCAATTACCAAAAAGAGGGAGATTGAAAGGTCCTTGTTTGGTTTTAGTAATTGAGTGACAACCTTCGGTGGACTAATATGTGTTTGAGTGAGATACACAGGTGATTAGTCCACAAGTACATCATGTATGAGCAACCTATGCCATGGAGGTGAAATGGCTTGGATTTGTTGCAAGGCTCACACATGTGATGAAGGAGCTCATTACATATGAGACATGACATTGAGTCATGTGACTAAGGTGGAGAAGATCAAGACAAGACTTGGCTTGATAGACCGGTTGCAAGCATGAAGGGCAAGTTGGAGGCTTTGGAGCGATTGACCGCGTGGCGGTGAAGCTTGAGCAAGACTTGACGCCGATGGACGAAGGCAACGGTGAAAAGCAAGTGAGGTTAAGATCGATGAACCAATAAGGTCACGTGATGATATGAAGTGGATTATATCATTTGTGATATGGTTGGTGCATGTGTTGCATCAACATTGGAGGAGATGGAATGGAATGCGCAAGGCAAATGTATTACCTATAGGGCATTTCATTTCACGGGTCATAGGTGAGTAGAGAAGTTTATGACCGAGTTTAGGATAGATGGCCGTACTATTAAGAGGAGCAAACTTGTTTGCATATCGGTCATCTAGTACCACTCGAGTGATCTAACTTTGCATCGTTGCTAGGATCGAGTGGCGTGGTGAATCGAGTGACTAATCCTTTGAAAAATATTTGTGAAAAGTTAACACACATGCACAAGTTGGTGATCACTTGGTGGTGTTAGCATATTTGCAAAGGTGAAGAAGTTGGTAAAGAAGAGGAGGCGAAACCAGGCTTGGAGTGCTATATGGGTGGCATCGCCACCCCTAGGGCGGTGCCCACCTGGAGGCCGAGAGGAAGGAGTTGGTTGGTGCCCTAGGGGGCACCACCACTGTCTGTCCGGTGGCACTGCCACCCCTAGGGTGGTGCCCACTAGACCGAGGTCGAGAGCAGCAGCGTGGGTGACTCGGTCACCGCCGTGTCTGGCGTGCACCGCCAGGGGCTGTTCGGTGCACCGCTGGGGCACCGCCCCCTTTTTATCTAGAGAGCTGGTGTTTCGCGTAGTTAGCCCAGGGGTCACCGCCCCCCTATGGCGGTGCACCGCCCCTAGCTGTTCGGTGACCAACGGCCGTTGGAATTCGACCGTTGGGAAGGGCACCACCGTGTTCGGTGCCAGGCACCGCCATGTCCGGTGCCCTCGCAGAAACCAGTAGCTTTGCTCCAACGGCTCTATTTGGGTTGGGGGCTATAAATAGAGGTGGAGCTTAGGCTTGGGCTGGTTGCTGAGCACCCTTAAGCCTTGGTGGCTTGTGTAGGTGTGCTTGGGAGCTCTCTAACTCACTTGTGCTTGATAGTGATCATCCGATCAAGTGAGTGAGCGATTCTAGTGCGATTGCATCATGAAGTTGCATCGAATGACACTAGGTGATCGTGTTGCAAGCCGATGGTGTTTGTTACTCTTGGAGGTTGCCACCTCCTAGATGGCTTGGTGGCTTGCGACTCCGTTGAAGCACGCAAGAAGATTGTGCGGTGCTTCGAAGGAGGATTTGTGAGGGGGATTGCGCTTACCCCGCGGGGATCATGAAGAGCAACTCTAGTTGAGCGTGCCATTGAGCTACCTTCACTTTCGGGGTAGGTTCTTGTGGTGCCCGACGTGTGGGCTTGGCGGGTGATGCCAATTAGCCGCCGAACCACCAAGTGAGCGGTCGATACAACGGGGACGTAGCTTGGTGGCAACCAAGTGAACGGGAGAAAATCACCGTGTCAACATTGTCTTCATCATCTTCTCGGTGGTTTACATTCTGCGCAACACAACCTTGTATTTACATTTCATACTTTGTGCTTGTGTAGTTGCTCTTGTGACTAGTTTAGCTTTAGTAGCTTGCTAGTTGCCTTCTTGCTTGTGTAGCATAGAAGTAGCTCTTACGTGACTAATTTGCTTTGAGTAACCTTGTTAGTCACATTACTTAGTTTGTGTAGCTAAGTAATTTGCGCTCTCTAATTTGGCATTAGTTGCCTTGTTATTGAGCATTGCTAGTGAGCTTAGGAGCTTTGTGCTTTTGCTTACTAGTTGTGTAGGAGCTCCCCCGTTGCTTGAAGTATTAGTTGTATAGGTTTGTGTGACCTTAGAAGTTAGAATTGGATAGATGAGCACTAGATAGCCCGGCACCTTTGTTGCCTCTTTATGATCTTTTATAAGGTGCTTGTGAACTTAGATAGAGGGGTGTAGTCTTGGCTAGACCGATAGTTTTAATTCCACATTTATTTCAGTTGGCCAGTGCGATTAAGTTTTAGAAAGGACTATTCACCACCCCTCTAGTCCGCCATTGCGACCCTACACATGCCTCGCTCCGCTCTGCTTCCCTCCCGCACACGGTGCTCGGCACCGCTCCCGCATGCAGTGCTCGACTGCTAGCCCTACAAGATGCGGCGCACAACTGCCCTCTCTTGGTTTCGGCGTGCGGCTGCCTGTGAGTTGCGGCGCTCAGGTACCGGCCCTGCCAGGCGCGGCGCGAGGCCGCTGCCTCCCTGCCCTGTCGCGTAGCCACCGCCAAGCTGCTGCCTACAAGCACCGTCGGGTCACTGCCTTCGGCGAACTCCACATGTTGACGAGCCTCTATTCTCCCAAGCAGTAAGGAGATGTTTGCGCTAAAACTGCATGTTGCAAGCGTCTGTTTCAAGTGTTTCAAATATTTCAAAGATATGTTGCAAGTGTTTAATACGGATGTTGCAAAAGTAGATCGAAATGTTGCACATATTGTAATAGTTATACACGTATGTTGCAAGCTCCTATTCTCATTGTTTCATCTGTTTTTTTCTGACGTATGTTGCAAGTGTGCTTATCTAGACATTGTATATGTTTTCACACATATGATGCAAGTGTTTTGTCTGGATGTTGCGTATGTTTACAATGGTTTCAAATGTTTTTTTAAGTGTTTCAGATGCATGTTTCAAATGTTTTATTTGTTTTTAGACGTATGTTACAATGCATTTGAATCTGAATGTTTCCAAAACTAGATCGAGTCTTACATTTTCCTTCTCGTCTTTTCTGCTGTCTCGTCTCGGTGTCAGACGCAGGAAGGCAGAGGCGGTCCCCACTAGTGAGGGCGGCCCCCACGTGCGTGCGGACGGACACAGAAGGCGAGACGTAGGCGGGCAAGCACGCGATGTAGGACTTGGGGTAGCAACACGGGCATCCGGACGGGGGGCTAGCGTTCGGACGTCCGGGCGCTAGCCATGGCGATCTGTAGCATACATGTGCTTTTCTTAGTCAAACAGGCACCGACGTTCAGAATTGATTATTCTGTCCAGTGACAAATAAGTGATGTATTATGTTTTCTGAAATCAACCATTTCAATCAAACTTTGAAAAATGCATAATATCAAACTATTTTTTAAAACAAATATACACATATCACTTTGAAAAAACTCAAGATTGAAAGAGTAATCTGTACATTTATAAAAGAGAGAGAGAGAGTAATGTGTACCTGCTCAAAATTGAAAAGTTGAAGTTGACTAACCTGAAAACAACACTTTGTGTGATGACTGAAGGGAGTACTAGGTAATTTGCCAGAAATGGCAGGCTTCTAATCAACTGGCTTCCATAATTAGGCTGTGCAGATATGCATGCGTGGCCGTGCTTTAGGGCATGTTTGGTACACGTGGCTAATTACTAGTCGGAGCTAAAAATTAGCTTAAATGTCGTGATTGGCTAGCTAGTTGGCTAACAATTAGCCCACCTATTATCCCTCTTAATTTGATACATTAGAACTAATTTGAGCTAAAAAAATAGCTGGCTAACAATTAGCTCATGATAATCCAAACAGCCCCTTAGTCGGTAAAAAAAATTCATATGCACATGGATAGGCCATAGGCTGAATATAGTTGTAATTCCCATCGCATCCACATAGTTTGGTACAAGATTTGGCTGAGCCCAGCAAGCCCTAAATGCAGACTTCGATTACTTGAACCACTAACCAGTAAGGGCAACTAAAAACAGTGGTTCTTACGAAATTTATTTCATTGCTGAGTCTCAAATGTTGCCCTTCACTTTCCAGACTCAGAGACATTAGATAAGCTTAGTTGTGCCGGTCCTCTAAAACTGTATCAACATTTTTACTTTCCTAAACCTTGAAATGATCATAGCAGATTCTTCTGGGCAAGTAATATGCCCACTGCAGTACAGACGACAACAGAGATGAGACCATCTCTAGATCTAAAGCGTTCCTTCCATGTCAAGGGCTCCGAGACTTTCCTCAACACTTCTTGGAAATTCTCTTTGGTGTCATCCAGAGAGCCAGAATTGTCAATCACTATGTCTGCTTCTGATTTCTTCCAGTCTAGTGCAAGCTGTGCATTGATCCTATTCTGAGCTTGTTCTTCAGAGCATCCATCTCTTGAAATGAGCCTCTCAATCTGGACTTTTGGATCAACCCAGACAACAATGACTGGATTTGTCCATGTATCCATCTTTGTCTCAAATAGCAGAGGGATGTCAAGGATGATAACCTTGCAGCCTTTCATCCACAGTTTTGCTATCTCCCAGACTATGCCAGAAGAAATATGCGGTGCCAGAAGACTGAAAGTGACCAATAAGCTATCAAGGAAACTATACACTAGTACCAATACTGTAAATAAATGCCAACTATTGATAAAAGAAGAATAAATGATTTAGCCAATTGAACAATTATGCCAAATACAACAGAACAAGTATATAGTAAATATGCCAGTATGAAGGAAGCATTGTGATCTCAAGCGGCGGTGATGAGAAACTATACAAGGAGGTTAAAATTAGAAGAGGGCAGTGTAGTATCACAGTTTATTATAACATCTTTAATGTATCCACTTCCATTTTCTACTAGAGTAGCTAATGTAAGTCTTGTCACATTTAGGGTGTGTTTAGATTGAGGTGGTTCATCATGAGTCCATCTCATGAATTTTGAGTGAATGACTCCATCGCTCATGCTTATAGTAATTATTGCCTTGTGAGAATTGAGGTGGTGGTAATAAACCCATTCCCTTCCCCAAACCAAACAAAAAAGTGAGTGAGAAGATATGGACCAAGCCCTTTCTAAAACTAAATACCTAGTACTTAAGGCCTTGTGATACTAAGCCAAATAAAACTCAACACAGTTCAGCATATTACTATGAATATATAACTAATAAACATATAACCAAACAATCCCAACTTTTTTTTATCATCTACAGAAAGAATGATAGTTGCCCTTGATGCAAGCAAGGTAACTATTCTCTTTTTAGCAATCAGTTTGCACTAAACATTGTGTAAGAGTATTAGACCATTGACTACTACAACTGCATTCATATAAAAGAGATCGGAAGATGACAAAATATTATTGAAATCTGTACCGGTTTAGAAGTTGACGTTTTGATGGGTCAGAAAATACGATTTGTCCCAAGAGAGCTCTGTTAATTTCTCCACTTTCCAACAAAATATCATTCCCAAAGGCTTTTACAATCTTCTTCCAACCTCTGGTGCCTTTCTGCACTACATCCTATAAATGCATGGCTCCATAATCAGTAACAACTTTGTAACCAAACATACTTATAACTTACAGCATCCAGTACAATTTCAGAACACTGAAAATATTATTACCAATCCTGCTTTGCAGTGCACGTAATGTATCTAGGTCATGTATGTTAGTAACTATTTTTATGTATTTTTAGTACACCGGCTGTCAGGTCGTACATAAAAGAGGAAAAATAACCTTGCTTCAGGCACTGTGGTAACAATGATTTTCTATTTCAATCTATATCGAAGATACCAACTAACACATGGAAATAGAAGGAACAATTATAAGATTATACAACTTGCCATTCCCACAAAAATGAGTTGCAGATGGTGCCAATGCCAGTTGCAGCATGAAGGGTTTGGCAGGCCTCCAGCTCCACTCGAGTTTGTATGCTAAATTCAAGAATCTTAAGACTATTCTCTGTCTAGAACTACCAAACAACTTAGGTGAGCTCCAGCTCCACAGATTTCTGGAGCTAGATATGCACAGTTTTTTTTTCTTTGGAGCTGGGCTCTGCCAAATAGGGCCAATATTTGGTAAAAGATCCAATTGCAATTGTTCTCCAAGAGGAGATTAAAAAATGAGAAATACCTTAAGGAAACAAGTTCAGTAGCAATCTAAAATTTCATGAAGTCTAAGTTGAAGTGATGCACATCTGTAAAGAACTATTTGAAAGACCAGAACTCTGATAATTAGATACAACTTTTTTTAGAAAAAAGAATGTAAAAGGTAGGAGAGCTTCCTTTTGAATTAATACACAGGCCTAAGTTCTTTTTTTTTTTTTTTGAAACAATGGCAGAAGCTCTGCCTTTCAATTAAGACGAATGAAGTTTATATACAAGCAAAAGGTAACCAAGCGTGGTGCCAAACACCGCGAAAGGTTAGCCCACCCACGCAACGCGTTAGAGTACACACTACCATGAGTCATCGTTGCCGAGCGTGGCTGCAAAGCAGCCAGCAGCTCCGACTTCCCATGGCAAAACACCGACGACCCATCCTAAGATGACAGACCAACGGGCCCGAAGCAGGAGGCTGCAACATGTCATCGTTGCCGAGCTCAACGGCTCCGCGAAGAGCAGCTCCGACTTCCTGCCCAGATCCCACGCCTCGCCCGCGGCGATTGCCGAGCCGCAAAAGCTGAAACCCAGCCGTCGGAGAAGGAGGTCGACCCGCGTCATCGTTGCCGAGCTACATCCCCTGATGCAGCAGCTCCGACTTCCCGATGCAGAACTCGCCGTCTCGCGTCAATCGGGCGCCGAAGAGGCAGAGGACAACCGCCGAAGGAGACATCATGGCCGAGACGAATTTCCACAGCGACGCCTTCAGGAAGGGTACGACGCAGATAGCGCCGCCGTCGCTTGTCCAGAAATGGACCGGGTTTCCACCCGTGGAAGACATGGCTGGGGGTACAAGAACGCGACGCCCCCAACAAGGAAAATGGCGCCCACAGGTGTCGCCGTCGCTAAGGCTTTCGCCCGAGGTGCCCCTAGCACAAACATCGAGCCAAGATGCCGTACCGTAGCCTGTTGCCACCGTCGTCGTCACCGCCATCCCGCAGAAGCCCCTCCAGAGGGGCATCGACGCGCCGGCTGCTCACAGCAGCCGCACAGCTGCATCGGCCGCCACCCCCTCCGACCGGGCTGTTAGTCGCTGAATTCTCACTCTTGGTAGTAGGAGAATTCTTACTCTCATCGAGAGAGGATGACACTAGGAGTTGGGGCAATTTTCTTATCTATTTCTCACACAAGCTCACACAAATGCCATACCAACCTGAGGGGTTGGGGTTACATATTTATAGGCTGCTAGCCAGCCAAGGATATGCCAATATGCTAGTCTAAGATGCTAATCTTAGATGCTAATATGCTGTCCTAGCTAAGATGCTGTCCTCTAGTCTAAGATGCTGTCCTGTAGTCTAAGATACTGTCCTAAAAACAGAAAAACAGCCACAAGGACCATGTGAGCATCACAGCCCCACAAAAACCAGCCACACATGAGACTTATCCATCATTCTCCCCCTAAGTCTTGTGCGTCGTCTTGTGGGAGAGTTGAACTATCTCGGTCCTGGAGCAGAGCTCAAGGAACTTGATCCTCCCAAGGGGCTTGGTGAGCAGGTCCGCAAGCTGGTCCTTGGTGTTGATGTAGCTCGCCTTGATGCTCCCTTCCTCCAAACAGCCTCGGATGAAGTGGTACCTCACCCGGATATGCTTGCTGCGTTCGTGGAACACGGGGTTCTTTGCCAGGGCCAGAGCGGACTTGCTGTCCACCCTGAGCTCCACCGCTCTAGTGTCTCTGCCGAGGAGATCACCAAGCAGTCGAGCGAGCCAGAGCGCCTGAGTCGAAGCGGTGAAGGCCGCTATGTACTCGGCCTCGCAGCTAGACAGGGCCACCACCTGCTACTTGACCGACTGCCAGCTAACGAGGCACTTGCCGAGGAAGAAGAGGATCCCGCTCGTGCTCTTGCTGGTGTCGATGTCGCCGGCGTGGTCGCTGTACCCGACGAAGTGTGCCGCCCCAGGGCACCTCGGGTAGTAGAGGCCGTGGTCGAGAGTCCCCGCAATGTAGCGGATGATCCTCTTCACAGCCTGCTGGTGATCCGTCGTCGGTCGCTGCATGAACCGACTAACGTAGCCGACGGAGAATGCCAAGTCCGGCCGTGTGTGGGCGAGGTAGCGAAGGCTCCCCACAAGACGCCGGTACTGCGTAGCGTCCACCTCCTCCGTCGTGCTGTCGCGGCTCAGCTTCAGCCTCTCCTCCATCGGAGTGAGAGCTGGGTTGCAGTCGGTGAGCCCAGCTAGCTCAACGACGCGCTTGGCGTAGGCGGTCTGTCGAAGCGTGATCCCAGAGTCATCCTGGTGTACCTCGATTCCCAGGTAGAAGGAGAGAGGCCCCAGGTCACTCATCTGGAAGGTGGCCTTCATCTCTTCCTTGAATGCCGCCACCTCCGCATCCTTGGTGCCGGTGATCACCAAGTCGTCGACGTAGACACCCACCAGCAGGGCATTTCCTCCATTGCCCCGTCGGTAGATGGCCGCCTCGTGCGGGCTTTGCTCGAAGCCCATCCCCTTTAGCGTGGAATCCAACTTGGCATTCCACGCCCTCGGTGCCTGCCGCAGGCCATAGAGGGCCTTGCGCAGGCGGAGCACCTTGCCCTCCTTGCCGGGGATCGCAAATCCCGGCGGTTGGTGCACGTAGACCTCCTCCTTCAAGTCGCCGTTAAGGAACGCCGACTTGACGTCCATGTGATGAACACGCCAGCCCTCCTGGGCAGCTAGCGCAAGGAGGAGTCGCACGGACTCCATCCGTGCCACGGGAGCAAAGGCGTCGTCGAAGTCGACCCCCTCCTGCTGCACGAAACCTCGTGCCACCAAGCGAGCCTTGTGCTTGACGATGGCGCCGGCTTCATCCCTCTTCAGCTTGTACACCCACTTAAGGGTGATCGCGCGGTGGCCACGAGGAAGGTCAGCAAGCTCCCAGGTGCGGTTCTTCTCAACCGCATCCATCTCCAACTGCATCGCGGCGCGCCATGCCGCGTGTCTCTCGGCCTCTGCGAACGACCGAGGCTCGCCGTCGTCACATGCAAGGTGCAACTGCGCCTCCAGGTCCTCCAGGTCGTGAGGCACCAGTCCCAGCACCAACTGGTCGCCGAGAAGGTTCTCCATCGTACGGTAGCGCAACGGCTCGCCGTCGTGGTACGCGTCGATGCGCTCCTCGTCGTGAGAGAGCGGAGTAGCGAGCTCAACCGGTCTGTGCTCGACACGAGCTGGTGTTGGAGTAGACGTGCCCGGAGAGGTGCCTGTCGGTGCTGGAGTGCGTGGCGTTGCCGGCTGTGGTGAAGCCGGCGAAGAACTCATCGCAGCCGAGGTCCTGGCTGGAGAGCGTGGAGCTGTCGGAGTAGCAGGCGCCGGGGTCGGTGGAGGCTCGGGGACTGGGGTAGACGCGCTCGCCGAAGAAGAGCTGCCTACTCCCCCAGCTCCCTCGAAGTGGACGTACTCGACAGTGAAGTCGTCGTATGTCGGAGCCGAGCCATCGTCCACCGCCTTGTCCCACGCCCATCCTCGTCCTTCGTCGAACACAACGTCGCGCGCCGTGCGCACACGCTGTGTCTTCGGGTCGAGGATGCGGTAGGCCTTCGAGCCCTCCGCGTAGCCGATGAACACTCCCGGAGTGCTCCTGTCGTCGAGCTTGCTGATGTGGCAAAGCTCCTTGGCGAACGCGAGCCAGCCGAAGACCCGCAAGTGGGAGACCGCCGGCTTGCGCCCATGCCAAGCCTCGTACGGCGTCCTGCCGTCGAGCGCCTTGGTAGGCGAGCGGTTGAGGATGTAGACGGCCGTCACCACCGCCTCTCCCCAGAAGACAGCCGGCATCCCCCTCTGCTTGAGGGCCCGAGCCATCCCCACAACCGTCTGGTTGCGCCGCTCTACGACGCCGTTCTGCTGCGGGCTGTACGGCGCGGAGTAGTGGCGCTGAATGCCCTCGTCAGCGCAGTACGACGCGAATTCAGCCGCCGTGAATTCGCCGCCGTTGTCGGTGCGCAACACGCGCAGCTTGCGGCCGCACTCCGCCTCCGCAGCAGCCTGCGCGCATCTGATGGCGTCCGCAGCCTCTCCCTTGCTGCCGAGGACCATCACCCACATGTAGCGGGAGAGGTCGTCGACGAGCAGCAGGAAGTAGCGTCGTCCTCCCGGTGTGGCCGGTGTCACCGGGCCACACAAGTCCCCGTGCACGAGCTCGAGCCTCTCCTTGGCTCGAAAGCTCGCCCGCTGGGGAAAGGGGAGTCGCCTCTGCTTCGTCAACACGCAGACGTCGCAGAGCTGCTCCACATGGTCGAGGCACGGCAGGCCTCGCACCATCTCCGTGGCACTGAGCCGCTTCAGGGCCTCAAAGTGAAGGTGCCCGAAACGCTCGTGCCACTGCCACGCCTCGTCGTCCCGACGAGCAGCGAGACAGAGGGGTTGTGCCACCTGCACGTTAAGGACGTAGAGTCGATTTGCGCTTCTGGATACCTTGGCAAGAAGGCGACGACGACGATCCCAAATCCTCATGACTCCGTCCTCAACCACCACGCGCGAACCGTTCTCATCCAGCTGTCCCAAGCTGATGATGGAGTTCCTCAACGCAGGGATGTAGTAGACTCCGGTGAGCAGCCTATGCTCACCAGACACGGCGGTGAAGATGATGGAGCCGACGCCCTTGATCTCCACGCCGGAGGCATCCCCAAACTTGACGGAGCCTCGGACGCTAGAGTCAAGCTCGGTGAAGAACTCCCGTCGACCGGTCATGTGATGGGTGGCGCCGGTGTCGAGGCACCACCCGTCAGTCTTGTCGTTGCCGGAGCTGTCGCCGAGGAGGGCGTGTGCTTTTGGCTCGTCAAGGTGGAGGAGAGCCGCTGCGGCTGGTGCCGCTGGAGGTAGCTCGATGCTGGCATGTGCCATGAACAGAGCCGGCTCCTCCTCCGCCTGTGCGACGTGGGCCTGGCCGCGTCGTGGCTGTCGACAGTCTTTGGCCCAATGGCCAAGCTGGCCGCAGTTGCGGCAGGCGTCGTCTCGTGCAGGCTTATGCCTACCGGCGGCGCCGCCCTGGGCGCCTCCGCGGGCATCACCCTCGGCACGTCCTCGCGCCCCGGCCTGGGCGTCTCTGCGCGCCTTGCGTGGCTTGCCACGCCTGCGGCCGCCTGTCGCGGAAGAAGGCTCCCCCTTCCTCCGGTCACCTTGGCTGGCAAGCCACTGCTCCCGAGTGAGGAGGAGCTTCCCGCCAGTGGTGATGGGCCCCGAGAGTGACTGTGGCTCATCGCTGTCGACGACCTTGAGGCAACCAATCGCCTCCTCGATCGACATCGTGGAGAGATCCAGCAGAGACTCGATCGAGCGAGCCATCTGCTTGTACTTCTCGGAGACGCAGCGGAAGAGCTTTTCGACAGCTCTCTCCTCGCCGTAAGTGTCGTCGCCGAACTGCACCATCTTCTGCAACAGAGTGTTGAGACGGAGAGCAAAGTCATCAACGTCCTCACCTGGCTTGAAGGCCAGGTTCTCCCACTCCTTGCGAAGTGCCTGCAGTGTGGACTTGCGGGCGCGGTCGCTGCCGATGCGTGCCGCAGCGATGGCGTCCCAAGCCTCCTTGGCAGTCTGCTTGCTGGTAAGCGAGAACTGCATCTCGGGCGGGACTGCAGCGATGAGAGCATCCAGCGCCCGTCGATCTAGGTCGTAGTCGACGTCGCCATACCAAACTGCCTCCCACATGTGCCGCACCTGGAGCTTTACCCTCATCACCGCAGCCCACTCGACGTAGTTGGTCTTGGTGAGGGTAGGCCACCCACCGCCGGGACCGACGTCCCTGACAACAGCCTGGAGCCCGTGGTAACCACGGTACCGATCCAGGGAGAGAGAGCCACGCTGCCTATGAAGGCTGCGCTCTCCATCGACCCGTCGGTACCGATCCGGGGAGAGAGAGCCACGCAGCTTGTGAAGGCCGCGCTCTCCATCGACCCGTCCGCCACCGTTGCCGTGCGCGCCTCCTCCAGGAGCACCGCCGCCGTGCGCGCCTCCTCAAGGAGCGCCGCCGGCGCGTCCGCGCCTGTCTGGGCTGCCGCCGCGCTCGTGGGCGTGCGCGGCTGCCCCAGGAGCGCCACCGCCGTGCGCGCCTCCACCAGGAGCGCCGCCAGCGCGTCCGCGCCTGTCTGGGCTGCCACCACGCTCGTGGGCGTGCGCGGCTGCCCACCGCGCCGCCCGTGCTCGCGCTGCCTCCCTCTCTAGCAGCTCGAGGTCCGCGTCGGCGGTGTCGTCAGCGGAGATGGAGCTGCCGATGCTGCCGCGCAGAGCCTCGACCTCCGCCGCCGCCGCACACGCTGCATTCGCCGCCGCCGCTGCCTCCGCCTCCGCTCTGGCTGCTGCCAGCTCTGCCGCTGCTAGCCTCGACGCCCTTGCCGCCGCTGCAGCGGTCTCTGCCGCCGCTCGCTCGCGTTCCTCTGCCGCGGCAAGTTCGGCCTCCTGCCGACGCCGAGTGCTCGAGGCGACCGAGCGCTGAGACTGCTCTGCGGACATGACGCGCTACCGGGGGGCTGCTTCAGACGAGCTGCTGCTCGTCTGCGCGGGGGAGGTGTGAGCAGGAGCGGCAGGAGCTGTTGCTCGCAGCTGGGGCTGTTGTGTGGCTGGGAGAGAAGATGAGCAAGAGATGCTCGGGCTACAGGATAATACGGCTCTGATACCAGTTGTTAGTCGCTGAATTCTCACTCTTAGTAGTAGGAGAATTCTTACTCTCATCGAGAGAGGATGACACTAGGAGTTGGGGCAATTTTCTTGTCTATTTCTCACACAAGCTCACACAAATGCCATACCAACCTGAGGGGTTGGGGTTACATATTTATAGGCTGCTAGCCAGCCAAGGATATGCCAAGATGCTAGTCTAAGATGCTAATATGCTGTCCTAGCTAAGATGCTATCCTCTAGTCTAAGATGCTGTCCTCTAGTCTAAGATGTCCTAAAAACAGAAAAACAGCCACAAGGACCATGTGAGCATCACAGCCCCACAAAGACCAGCCACACATGAGACTTATCCATCACGGGCAACATGCAGAGGTAGACTTACCCTGCCACGCGCGTCACCCTGCCGCACACCGAAGCCGTCGCCAGCTGTCGTCGCCGGCACAAGCACCCGCCGTCGACGCTGTCGACCTCCGCCAGCCACCGACAGGCGCATGCCCCACCTCCGGCGCCGCCCCCTGCCCTGGGGGCACCGGATCTGGCCATCAGGGCGGCAGACCCAGTGACCCCGGCTAGCGCCGCCACCTCCACGCCAAGGCCGAGGAGGAAAGGGGAAAGCGGAGGAGGAAGAAAGGGCCCCCGCCCCCGCCCGGCGCCTGCACGGGAACTGGCCAGCGCCGCAGCCGCAGCAGGCGGCCCCGCCGAGCCCCACGCGGCTCGCGCGAGGGCACGCCCCGCCGCCCCGCCACTACGCACGCCGCCACCAAGCGCGAGGAAGAGGAAGTTACCCGGCCCTGGGCGACGCAGCCGCCACCACGGGCGCCGAACCCGCGGAACCGCGGTGTCTTGGAGGAGCCGCCGCCACCGCCGCCCAGCGCGCGCCCAGGCGCGGCCCGCCGGAGATCCGCGCGGATCCGGCCGACGGACCGCCGGATCCGGACGCCGAAGCGAGGAGGCTAGCCGCTGGAGACGCCGGCACCACCCCCTGCCCCAACGACCACGCCGAGCCCCAGGACGCGAGCCCGTCCCCAACCGTCGCAGCCACCACCGCGAAGAAGAGCCTCGCCGCCGCCCTCACGGCAAGCTGCACGGCCATGCCGGCGGCCTGCTCCGGCGACGGCGCGGCTGGAGAGAGGGAGGGAAGGGAGAGAGGCGGCTAGGGTTCGGGTCGCCTCCCGTGTCGCCTGCGTGGGGGCGACGCGGGGGCTGGAAGGCTAATTATTCCCCTCAGGCCTAAGTTCTAGATTTAGGTACAAGTAAGGTATAGGTATGAAAAAATGCCGCTAATGTAGACAAAAAAGACAAGGCTAAGAACAATGTGGCGGAATCATATGAGGTTAATATTAGCCCTGTTGGAAATATACGTGACAAGTGATCACAGTGGTGCGGATTGTTTCTCAAGGTAATGTAGATACGGCTCCATATTTGTTGTTTCCTTGTATTGTAAGTAGATTGATTGATTGATATCTTTCTTTCCATGTAAATCTTCCTTGTCTTGTACTCCAAGATGTAATGTCACGCTAGGGGCTTTTCCTAGCCTATATAACAAGGAGCTGTGAGCCTAAGAAGGCATCATGTTACACCCATTTTCACATGGTAATCAGTGCTAGGTTCCTCCACGATCTAGTTCATGGCTTCTTTCGCTCCTGGTGCCTCGGTCTCCATCTTCATGTCACTGAGAAGCTCGTGAAGAACAACTTCCCTCTGTGGAGGGCGGAGGTCATGTCGGCCTTGCGTGGAGCACAGGTGGCGCATCTCATCAGCACCGATGCTCTAGTGCCGACGAAGGAAATCGCCAGGTCGGCGGACAAGCCGACGGAGATGATCCCCAACCCAGAGTATGAAAACTGGGTCACCAAAGATCAGCAGGTGCTTAATTACTTGTTATCTTCCATCTCTCGTGAGATCCTTGTTCAGGTGTCCATCGCGTCCACAGCGGCAGAAGCCTGGCAGGCCATCCAGGACATGTACACGTCACAGTCCCGTGGTCGCGTCATCAACACTCGGATGGTGTTTGCCACAGCGCATCCACCATTGCAGAGTACTTCAGCTGCATGAATGGGAAGAAGCTGGAGGACAAGGAGATCGCCTCCTACATCCTCGCCGGCGACTTCAACCCCCTGTCTTATCTGCTATGGCGGCTCGTGTGGAACCCCTGTCGCTTGGGGAACTCTACACCCAACTCGTCAGCTAGGAACAACGCATGGATCTACTACATGGTCCGGGGTCTTCAGCTAACTCGGCTACCCGAGGCGGCCACGATGGAGGAGGAAACCGTGGCAGCGGCAATAACCGTGACCGCAGTCACGGCGGCGGAGGGCATCATCAACAACACAATGGCGCCAATGCTGATCACCCCACCTGCCAACTGTGTGGCAAGAAGGGTCACATGGTTCGACGTGTCCTTCACCGGGCCGCCGGAGAGCAGATCGGCATCGGCAGCCTCCACTTCCTACGGTGTCGACACCCATTGGTACACCGACACCGGCGCCACCGACCACATCACTGGCGAGCTCGACAAGCTCACGGTGAGGCACAAGTACCACGGCACCGATCAGGTGCACACCGCCAGCAGCGTAGGTATGAGAATTAACCAGATTGGTCAAAGTTTTGTTCATACCCCAAATCATGATCTTGTCCTCAATAATGTTCTCTATGTTCCGGAAGCTAGTAAAAATCTTGCATCTGTTCATCGTCTCACTTCTAACAATCATGACTTAATTGAATTTCATCCAAACTATTTTTTGGTTAAGGATCAGGCAACGAAGAAAATTCTTCTTTGAGGAAACTGCGAAGGTGGCCTTTATCCCTTGAAGTCTAGTTCGTCTCCAAATAAAGTGACGTGCGGCGCCGTCAAGTCCTCTTCGACTAGGTGGCATAGCTGGCTTGGTCACCCTTCCTTTGGAGTTGTCGATCAGGTCCTTAGCAAGAATAGCATACCTTTATTATCGAGTCAAATAAAGAAACCATTTGTGATGCTTGTCAGAAAGGCAAGAGCCATCAACTTCTGTATCCGAGGTCAACAAGTGTATCATCTAGTCCCTATGAGTTAGTCTTTTCTGATGTATGAGGACCGGCTCCCACCTCTATTGGCAAAAACAATTTTTATGTTAGTTTAATTGATGATTTTTATCCCAAAAACTTCAGACTTATGGCGCAAGTGGATCCAAGTAAACTTACTAAAATCATCAATGAAATTAACATAAAAATTGTCCTTGCCAACAGAGGTGTGAGTCTGTCCCCATACATCAAAAAGACTAATTGAAAGGGACTGGAAGATACACTTGTTGACCGAGGATACGGAAGCTGATGGCTCTTGCCTTTCTGACATGCATCACAAACTGTTTTTTTATTGGACTCGGGAACAAAAGGAATGCTAGTTTTGCTAAGGAACTGATCAACAACTACAAAGGAGGGGTGACCTAGCCGGCTTTGCCACCTAGCAGAGGACTTGACGGTGCTGTATGTCACTTTATTCTTCAAGGAATAAAGACCACCTTCACAATTTCCCCTAAGGAGTATTTTCTTCGTTGCCTGGTCTTTAACCAAAAAATAGTTTGGATGAAATTCAATGAAGGCATGATTATCATATGTGAGGCGACGAACAGATGCAAGATTTATACTAGCTTCTGGAACATAAAGAACATTGTTTAGAACAAGATCATGTTTAGGGGTATGAACAAAACTCGACCAATCTGGTTAATTCTCATACATGCGCCGCTGGCGGTGTGCACCTGATCGGTGCCATGGTACTTTGTTGGCGGTCACTAACGACAACATCCGACCGCCCATTATAGTCCAAAACAGGAGAAATAAACAATCTTTTGACACATATGCCTTTACTATTGACCTAGTTCCACTTGTATTGGAGAAAACATGTTTTGCAGGTCACACATTCGAATACAAGTGGAAAATAAACAAAACTAAGCAAAATGCGCTATCCAGAAAGCGTGATGCAGAAATGCGCAAAGGAAATGAATAGAGAAGCCCACCTTCACAACTTACCTGGGCAGAATACCATCGTGGACAGGGTCCAGGCCCATCCAGGAACCGACCAGGCGAAGGCGGTCGCGAGGCGGGCCCACCAGGGTGCGCGCGCACCCTGGGTGCGGCCGCACCCCCACCGCCTCCTCTCGGCCCCACCTTTCTCCGGTGGTTGCATGCCGCCATGCTACGTCGGTCCACGGCGGTTTCCAAAAATACATGCGCCAAACCAACCAAGAATTAGTATAAATAGAGGGCTAGTGCTCACCTCTCACACACACCTCATTTGGAGCTACACACCTCACCTCTACTTGTAATCTTTAGTTCTTAGTAGTAGTTTGGAGCTAGCAAGAGCTATCAAGGAGGGCTTGGCTCCTTGGAAGAAAAGAGAGAAAGCTTGTATGAATACAAATAGAATTTCTTCCAAAGTCATGCTCTCATATCATTTATATAATTGTGCTATAGAACTAGGATATAGTTGTCTTGTTATAATCACGATATATGAACTAGCATATAGTTTGTGTGTCATGATCTTAACATGTTCAACTTCATACTTATTCATTCATATGATTTGTATGAGTAGAAGTAGAGCTAGGGTTGGGGTGACGGTTCGTCGTTCCTTCGGGTTTGCCCATTTTCTTATTTGTCGATCCGTAGGGTCGGAGTCAGCCCTGTCCGTCCCTAGTAACCCTCCATGTCTGGGCATTGTGTAGGAGTCTTAAAGTCTCCCTGGCTTCCTAGCAGACCAGTGCCCGAAGATCTCCCCGTCCATCTCACACTTAGTTCTTTGCACGGCTATATTAGAATATGTCGGCTCCATGTAAGAACATTCTTTTATTCTTTGTTTTTCTTTTATCCTTGAGGTTGGCCCAGATCTATGTCCACTATCCATGAAATACCATTTTTACCCCTGTCATGTACTATGGTTCACTATGCAAGTATGTAATAATGTTTATATCTATGCTAGACTCTTATACCTTGCCCTCCTTTAGAAAAATATAAATAACAATACCCTAAATACTTCCGGGTGAAATGCTACAACGATAGATCCGTGCATTTGCAGATATTTTCTGTAATCGTTAAGAACTATCGTAGTTGGTGTTTCTTGGCGGCGTTGCTAAGATGAACTCAATCTTAGTAATGGTGTTAAGAAATACCAACAGACATTTCTGACGCCGTTGCCGGTGATGGACTTAAAACCTCCTCACTTGGTGATTGCGCTAAGAAATGCCAACATACTTGTCCCTCATAGTGAGCTTGTCCAGCTCGCTAGTAATGTGGTCGATGGTGCCGGTATCGGTATACTAGTTGGTGTCGACGCAGTAGGAAGTGGACGCAGCTGAGGCAGATCTATTCTCCGACGGCCCAGTGAAGGAGAGTTGAAGCGTTTGTAGCAGCGTAGAACCGTGTGGCCCTCCTTGCCACAGTTGACTGGTGGGGCGGTCGCCGGTGGAGTCGTTGTGCTATGGTGGACGTCCTCCATCGCCGCGACCACGACCGCGACCACAGCTATTGCCGCCACCATGGTCGTCGTTCCCACCACGACCGCCACGAGTGGCGGAGTTCACAGACGACCCTCCGCCATGCAGCAGACCCATGCGCTGCTCCCAGCTGACTAGCTGGGTGTAGAGTTCCCCAAGCGACAGCGGCTCGGTGCGCGCTGCCATAGCGGAGACGACAGGATTGAAGTCAGCGTCGAGGCCGGCGAGGATGTAGGAGGCAATCTCCTCGTCTCCCAGCATCTTCCCGGCAGATGCCATGTCATCCGTGCGGTTCAAGAATTCCACGATCATGGACACGCCCTTCTACACCGTGGCGAGCGCCATACGAGTGTTGATGACGCGGCCACGGGATCGCGACATGCACATGTCCTGAATAACTTTCCAGACTTCCGTTGCAGCAGTGTAGGTGGCAACTTGGATGAGAATTTCACAAGAGACGAAGGCAAGCAAATAATTCATAACCTATTGATCCTTGGCAACCTAGGTATCATACTCTGGATTGGGGATCATCTCCGTCGGTTTGTACGCCGACTTGGCGATCTCCTTTGCCGGCACAGGGGCGTCAGGGTTGACGAAGTGCGCCACCTGTGCCCCACACAGAGCCGACATCACCTATGCCTTCCAGAGGGGGAAGTTGTTCTTCACAAGCTTCTCAGTGATAGGATACCCTATGGAGACCGAGGCACCAGGAGCGGAAGAAGAAGCCATCAACTAGATCGTGGAGGAACCTAACTTTGATTACCACATGAAATTGGGTGGAACGTGATGCCTTCTCAGGCTCACGGCTCCATGTTATATAGGCTAGGAAAAGGCCCTAGCGTGGCAGTACATCTTGGATTACAAGACAAGAAAGATTTACATGGAAAGAGATATATCAATCAAACAATCTACTTACAATACAAGGAAACAACAAATATGAAGCCGTATCTACATTGCCTTGAGAAACAATCGCATGAACTGTCACGGTGATGCGGATTGTTTCTCAAGGCAATGTAGATATGGCTCCATATTTGTTGTTTCCTTGTATTGTAGTAGATTGATTGATTGATATCTTTCTTTCCATGTAAATCTTTCTTGTCTTGTACTCCAAGATGTAATGCCACACTAGGGGCTTTCCTAGCCTATATAACATGGAGCCGTGAGCCTGAGAAGACATCACGTTACACCAATTTTCACAAGCCCCACTAAGGACCAGGCTCTACCTCCATCTTTGATTTTGACCAAAAGTGCTATCTGCGTAGCCAAGAGAGATAATTAATAACAATTAGGCAAAATCTTACTATGGTCGCACTATGAGAGGCAAGAAAGGCGTAAGATTGAATACAATTACCAATCTACACTTGGTACTCCATGTAAAGGCATTTTTCCAACTACATGATGCGATATTAGTAACATATCAAACTGACAAAACTAAAGACAAGCAATTTCATACCTAAAAACTAGCAGCCTTTGCACGAATAACATCAGATAGCTTTAGGTTTGGTCCGCTTGCTTACCCGAGCAACGACATCGGCGTCCACGACGGGTACACCAGAGTCCCTAAAGAGGTTGGAGACGGTGCTCTTCCCAGATGCGATGCCTCCCGTCAACCCCACCAGCCTCATCCTTCTCACTTGCCCCCTTATTGCTGTACAAAAAACACAGTAAACCCTTAGGCCTCAGTGGCACATCTCCACTTTTGAGCCTGCTAAGAGCCTAAAAACTAGACCAAATCCACACCACACTGTTCTATTCATGCACAAAGACCAAATCAATCCTTCGCACCAGTCTAGCTTCCAAAACCAAACAATCTCAACCACCAGCAGTTTCAATCCAAACAATCCAAACGACTATCCTGTAAATAGATCCAATGAATCCCTAGACTCTGGTTCTGAACCAATTCCACAACCTATGCCCTGTTCGCTTGGATGATAAGCCATGGCTGAAAGTACTGTTGGCTGATTTATTGTGAGAGAAAAATAATGTTCGTTGACTTAAAAAGTACGACTTATAAGCCAAGCGAACAGGGCACTAGCAGTTATGCCAACCCAGGCAACTAGGTCAGCAATTCAACACTTCACTGCCTTCACCTACTGTGAGATAGCACAAATAATTCAATACTACGTGAAATTAACTACAAATAAGACCAAAACTATTAAAAAATCACAAGAAAACTTGTCTCAAAGAATTAAAGTATACATTTAAAAAACAACAAAAATATTATGAATGCTGAGGAGTAAATCAAGAAAATTGAAAAAAAATGAATGCTGAGGTGAAAATCTACCAAAAATCATGATAGATTTTTTTTCCAAAGACAACAGCAACTGCAGTTACATCCATTTATATTATATAGAATCAAAGTATATCAATCCTGAATATCCATGACATACAAAGTTGCAGATATAGTATTTTCCAGGTTTATTTAGCATCTTGTTTGGATGCAAAGTATTTTTGAAGTATTAGAGAAATACTATGGCTTTAGAGTCTTACCGCATGTGACCGGAATGTCCCGGGTTCGAGTCGCGGTCTCCTCACATTGCACAGGCGAGGATAAGGCTTACCACTGACACCCTTTCCCAGACCACGTATAGAGCGGGAGCTCTCTATACTGGGTACGCCCTTTTTTTTTAGAGAAATACTATGGCTTTACAAAATACTTTGATTTTCAAAAGCTACCAGGTGTTTGGATACAACAAATCATGTAGTCTCTAAAACCATAGTTTTATCAAAACTATAGTCTTTTGGGAGTTTTAGAAACTTCACTCGTGACCTCTTTTTCCTAAACCACGGTTTTGTGTCTCTTTGGCTTATAAAACCACAGTTTTGTGATACTACAGTTTTCCAAAACTGCAACATCCAGACAGGACCTTAATCCTTAGTTCTTACATCACGATGCAAAAAGTAAAATCACAGCAGATTTGGTAATATCAAAGCCGTTTTTAATGTAATAGTAAGCACCTCTCCTCGCTAGTCGAGAAAAATAAAATCTAACTTAGTAGTAGTTAGAATTAACTTAGTAGTTAGAATTATGTGACGGGAGGTGAACAGCTGGTAGACGAGAAGAGAACCTAAACATCAACCAGAGAATGTCTAGACATGAAAGGCGAGATCAAAACGATCAAGAGACAACCATGAGAATAGCTCTATGGGTGCTGGATTTGGGAGGACGAACCTGGTTCTTGATGGGGCCAACGGTGATGTGGTCCCACCAGTCGAAGTCGTCGGGGATCCCGTTGACGGGGAGCACCGATGCCTCGCGGGCGGCGGCGGCGTCGAGGAACGGATGGTAGGCGCGGTAGGTGTCTAGCAGTCGCTGGTGTCGCATGAAGCCGAAGGGGCAGGAATTTTAGCGAGGAGGACGCCTGTGCTTGCGATGGGCCCTATAATCTACGGTGGGCAACAGCCCAACCCTTCTGCTCTCCAGAGCAGCCCAACTTTGTGCGGCCCGCTACACCACTGACTGGCATTCAGCCTCCGCGACTCCGAACGCAACGCCGACTGCGCGCCGCCGCATTGCCACCCCCTCGCCGCGCGCCGCCGCCGCTCCCACCGTTCCTGTCAACCGGTCGATCACCCCGCTTCCCCCCACTGGCCCCATGGCTGCCCCGCGCGCCGCGGTGGCGTCGGCAAAGCAGGTGACGAGGCAGAACTTCGCGGAGGCCGTGCGGGAGCTGGGGGCCCACTTGGAGGCGTGCGACTACGTGGCCGTGGCGGCGCAGAAGACCGGCGCCCCGACGGGGTGGCGCCGCGCGCTGCCGGTGGACACTGCGGAAACGGCCTATCTCAAGGCCAAGCTCGCCGCAGAGTCCTTCCAGCCGCTGCAGATCGCCGTCTGCCCCTTCAGGCTGCGCAGCTCTTCCCCGTCTACCCTTGTGGCCTACCCGTAAGGACCTCTCTCTCACCCGTCGTCCACATGAAACATTAACAATTGGCAAGGTGGTTTTGCTATTTGGTTGGGCATAAACCTATTATTTGAAGGCTAAGCTTGAGGAATTTCGTCAAACACCTTTTGTTTCCATAATTGGATGCTGCTGTTTTTTCAGATTGTAGTATGAAATGTGAATGTTGTAACATTGACTTCTTCTGAAGTTTAGTTATTCTGTAGCAATTAAGGAATACTCTATGGTCACAAAAACATGTCGTGTAGGATAAGATTTGCGCAAAACTTATAAACTACAAACATCAATAACTATTAAATTTTAGTTTTGAAACCTGTAGGTTAAATGAGTGAATTCATACTCAAAATACTTGCAAAATCTCTTAGAATTTCAAGGATTTTAAAACATTTTCTTAAAGAACTTAGTGGTCAAAGATACGCATCAAAGGCTGTGCAAAGTCAAATGTGTCAAGTATTTTTTACTGGAGGTTGTACATCCATGTTATGTCTGAAGAGGTTTAGCTAGAATTGCTATGTGAGAAACTAGTATGCATGGGAGTTGACTTGAGACCACTAGATTTTGTGTTCTTTGCCTTTTTTTTTGTAGTCATATTTTCCATGTGTGCCGAGAAAAGTTTCCAGGATCCTTTTTGGTATGTGTTCATTTGATTTCGTATGGTTTGATGAATAGATGATGAATCCACTTTTTTCACTTGATGACACTGCTGTATGTTTCTTTACTTCAGCCTTATCATTTTTATTTTATCATCACTGATGCTGAGTGCCTGTGGGTGCTTTGGTTATACAGGTACAATTTTCACTTATTTCCTAGAGATGAACTACAGCTCGGAATGCCTTCATACAGTTTCTCTTGTCAATCATCTTATTTATCAACTATGGCTAATGATGGTTTTGATTTCAATATGTGCATATATGATGGTGAGTAGTAAGATACGGTGCCAAAACAACTACTCCCTCTGTTTGTATTAAGGACTCAATAAAGTCAAACTTCATAAAGTTTGGGCAACAATTATTCAAAATATGTACATGGTTTTTAGATAAAATTTGTATCAATAGATTCACATCCCAAACATCTGTTAATAAGAAAAATCTTTTGTAGCAATTGGTGATATATTGTAAGAATAATTGGTGGTCAAAGACAAGTACACTTATATTCTATAGACTCCCCAAATCCTAATACGCCTTATAAAAATAAACTGATGTAGTAGTAAGGGTGTTTGATATACAGAGCAATGTTTTCAGGACGGCTGGTCGAGCCTGGACGCCTGAGGACCGTCCAGGACGTCCAGGACGATTAGTCGTCGTCCAGGACGATTAATTGACCCTGGACGAGTCCTCTGGTCGTCCCGGTCGTCCCCTACATATGGGGACTGATATATACCATATATATATACACACACACACACACTAGTATACTACATGTTCTAGGCTCTACTGCTCTAGATAGATAGGTCAGCTGGCCACTTACCTGGCTGCTGCAGAGCCCTTTCTTGTCTTGTTGGCTGCTGCTACCAAACTGAAATTATAGAAAAATAAAGCACATTAACAAAGGCAATTAGGTGAAAGGCAATGAAGTGATCAACAAAGCAAATTAACACAGCTGGAAGGGAGGGAGGAGAGGGAGCAGCTGGGAACTGGAAGGGAGGAGAGGAGAGGGAGCTACAGAACTGCAGCAATGGAGGCGGCTGCTGCTGCTGGACGGGAGAGGTGAGAGGAGTGAGTGTGTTCTGCTGACTTCTGAGTGAGTGAGAGGCTGAGGGAGTGAGGGGTAGGAAAGAAAAGAAACCCTAATGGGCTTGGGCCAAAATATAAGACAACTAGATAGGCCCAACTCTGAGATGCAACCCACTCTCTGGCTGGACGCCCGCACAGCCTGGACGAACGATTAATCGCGACTGGACGATGACTATCGGACGTCCAATTTCCTGGTCAGTCTGGCCGAGTCGGAGGCCCTGGTCGAGTAGCTCCAACCGTCCAGGACGATTAGTCGCGATTAATCGGACGTCTTGAAAACATTGATACAGAGGACTAATTTTCTGTTGATTACATTGCCAGGTATTTCTTATCTATCAAGGGTTCAAGAATCCTTAGCAAGGCAAAAGATCTTTACTCCTCGTCCTCAACAATTGTTGCCATCTCCAAGCACATCAGTTTCGGATTCAGTTTTCGTGAATAGAATAAAGTCTAAGATATTGCACTGGCGAAAAGGATATGCTGACCCAAGTAAAAAAGATGATGGTAGGTTACTTTTGAGTTTTGATAAATGCTTACAGCTCACCACTCTTGTCTTTCACTTTGATGGCTCCTAGTCTTCTTATTATGCAGGTACTTTGGTTAGTTCCCTTAGCAGATTAATTTTGGGTGGTGAAACATATGGTTCCAGGCCCAGTATGAGTATTGATGTCTGCAGTGATCGGCAAGTTCAACTGGTCTTGGAGGTGTGATTCTACAACATAAGTTTGATGTTTTCTCTAGAAAAGGAAGAAATGGTTTTGTACTTAAGGAAGCAAATTATGAGTCCCTAGTTCATGTTCTTTGGTTGCAATTATCAATCCTGCAAAGAGTTGAATGATCAAAATTTCATGTCATGCGTTTAATATGAAAGATGTAGTTGAAATAAGCTGTTCTGTATGTAATTGTAGGAAACTGTGATTACTGAAAAATTGGTTGCTCCAAATGTCGCTTTTGAATTCCCTCTTCTTTACAGAGCCAAATGGTAACTCAACTGTACTGGAGCATTCTTTAACCATTTCGAGTTATTCTGCAGGCAGTAAACCATATCTCTGATGACCTTGTATCTCTCGTTGTTCCGCACAAAGCTGGAGCTGCTAGGTCTGTGCGTGTGATCTTTACTAACTCGAAAGAGGATAAGAATCTTCTCCTGGTTTGAATCTCTGCTTCTCAAGAAATCAACAGCATTATGTACAATATATAAAAACAATAAGATATCAAAAACCACAACTTATTTAAAGTCCATTTTCTCCGACTCACTTGCAGATGGATATCCAGAAATTAGAAGATGAACAAAACTTTAAATTCCGTGGATTTCGAGAAGTTATTGATCTACTATCATCTTCACAGAAGCCAATTATATCGTACAATTGCTTGAATGGTAGGTTGACACATAACCAACTTGCACAATTATATGGCTTGTTAACCTCTTGATATATTCGCATGTCATTTTTTTTTCTTTTTTTCTCAGATATGACAATGCTGCACACCAAATTCATTGCACCTCTTCCGCCAAACTTGCATGAATTTATGTGTTCTCTAAAAATGGTCTTCTCTAATGTTGTTGATATCAACCACCTGTTGAGGCAAATTGGCCCTTTGAGAAAAGCGAAGAATATACAAGCCGCTCTCAGTTACTTACAAAGACAGTACTTTGTGCCAATTGAAATAGAAATACCACAGCAAGGTATAATTCCAGCTAACATTATTCATACATCTTGTTTCTTAGTAAACCATGCCTTACGGTCTCCCTCATACTTTACAAAATAGAATGTAGAGTATGTTGTTGGTAATTAGTAACACGAACATCAAACTGTTATCTATATATTCATAGTGCTTCCTCACTAGCATTTCAGTTAAGCTCTCTTTCTCTCTCTTTTTTAACTTTTGCACAGATGGTACCAGCAGTGTAACAAAAAATGAGCAAAATGTTCTGAGAATAACAAAGTTATTTGCTAAACTAAGTAATTTACTGAAAATCAGTCCTGAGTGCCAACTGC
The DNA here is from genome assembly GCF_019320115.1 of Miscanthus floridulus. Taxonomy (NCBI): domain Eukaryota; kingdom Viridiplantae; phylum Streptophyta; class Magnoliopsida; order Poales; family Poaceae; genus Miscanthus; species Miscanthus floridulus. The sequence continues at coordinate 110,935,487 of NC_089587.1, read as the reverse complement.
AATCTCGTGAGCAGTGCACTGCAGTTGAAGAATATTGTAACATCTTCTATCCAAGTTGTGTGGTCGAAGGTTCTTATGATGCCAACTTTGCTATTGAGTCAGACACCACAGAAACTGTGAGCACTGATAACATCATCTTCTTGTGGGGCTTTAGGGAAAAATCTGTCAAGGAGTTAAAATCTTACCTTATTGGCTTACATCAAGCCTTCTCAGAAGATTTTGAGGTCAAGTTGTTGGATAAGACATGCTCAGCTTTGATATTCCGTGATTCTAATACTGCAACGCAGTTACTAAAAGAAATAAACTCAGAAGGCCCCTCGCTAAATAGATTCTTCTCAGAAGGTCTGAAAGCTGCAGGTTTTGAAGTGTACAGAAAGGTCTGCAGGTTAGGACTTTGGGATTCAGATTTAGCGGAGGTCCTCGAGGATGTTTCATCTGAGCTAGGTGTTCCTACACTTCCTGAGTGCAGCACCTCTCAGATATACTGGAATAGTGCATTGATGCTGGACCTGAAGGAGTATCTGGAATGCTAGAACATTATATAGCCCCTAATATCTTTTACCAGGTTCTAAGATTAATGAGAGCTCCCCTGAAGAAACAGCAGCAGGCCACATCAGGTGAGTGAAACCAGAGGCGAAGCTTGCATTTTTCAGGACATTTGATATTCAATTTGGGTCAAACTTGATTTTTGGCATTGCCATTATACAAGATATCAGCAAGGTTTTCAGCATAATGGTTGGCCTATCTTTGAACTGCAGGCTCCTTCATGTGCGGAGATGATTATTGCGTTATTATGATGTTACATGAAGGGCGGGCCTGGTGCAAGCGGTAGAGTCTTACCGCCTGTGACCGGAAGGTCCCGGGTTCGAGTCGCGGTCTCCTCGCATTGCACAGGCGAGGATAAGGCTCGCCACTGATACCCTTCCCCAGATTCCGCACAGAACGGGAGCTCTCTGCACTGGTACGCCCTTTTTACATGACTGGCTTGCATGTCATCATTTCAGAGTGTCTGAACTATGCTTCTCTTTCTTTATACAGCCTCAATAGCAGCATTGATATTCTGGTTTCCGGTTTAAACTGGCCAATGTTTGACTTGATTACTGCATGCTGGCCACAATGGCATCAGTCCATCATAAATGGACAGTATGCAAGAGGCAGTGAGGTACCCTCCGTGTGCCTCCGTATGAAAAGCCAGTGCTGGAATGCTAAGTACCGACCTTGTTCACGGCATCACGCATGGAAGCTCAACAGTCAGGCAGTTGTGAACAGAAGCTACTTTTTCTCCTGCCTAATTACCTTACTTTTTTTTGTGCTTGGAATTTGAAAACACGAGATATTAGATAGGGGCCTTGCAATTGTATGCCACGTACATATGCAATATTAAAGTCGCCTTTTGATATCAAGGGCACGTTCAGGCAGTCAGCATGGCGAAAGTATGGTTTAATCATGCCTTTCAGCCTTTGCATCATCACGTCCTTTTCCGTCACTGGTTTGCCATGACATGTATTCGTTATACACCTAACCAGTGGCCGGTTTAGCATTTTAGGTTGTTTCCATGAATGATTTGTCACTCAGATCCATCACACAAAAAAAATGGAACAAATAGTGGCATGTGCTGTGAGCAATATATCTAATGACAACAACCTTTTTTGGTGCTACTTCGGTACTAATAGCTGATTAAGTAGTTTAGTTGATCGTGAAAATATCAGAATAGCGTTGGTTAGATAATAGTAACTGAAAATGTGTGACTCGTGTAAGGATAAACACAAAGATATCAATACCATATGGGTTTATCTCAAATCCTAAACCCTTCTTTTTCTTCGTTTGTTTCTATGTTTCTTCTTTCACCGGTCTTTTTGTTTCCCTTGGTTATTTTTGAATTCAGATTTGAAGTTTGTCTCAAAATAAATTGATTCAATGTGTTTGCCAATTACTTAACCATTATTTTTCAACAACTCTGTAAGAAAAATGGACCTTTGACCCATTTACTTTGATTTTGGTGTTTGATGACCAACACAACCAAATTGGACTAATGAATTTGCAAGTGTTTGTTTTGTAGTTCAATAGGGTGCAAGACATAACTTGGACGAAGGCGACGTGATGATCTGATGATCAACACCTCAAGCAAGACCTTAGGAGCCCAAGAGAAGACCCAATAGATCAAGCAAAGTCCAAGCCTGAAGATTGGAACCAAGCCGTATGCAAGATCGCGAAGAAATGAGCTCACTGTGGTGACCGGATGTTGGACCGGACGCTGCGACCGGACGCTGGGCAAGTGGCTCGGCAGACAGGCGACCGGACCCTAGACCGGACACTGGCGGCAACCGATCGGACGCAGGACAGCAGCGTCCGATCAAGTACAGTAAGGTTCTAGAGCGGCAAATCTGCGACCGGACGCGTCCGGTGGCAGGAGACCAGACGCGTCCGGTGACAGGCGACCGGACGCTAGCCAGGGTTCGATCAGTATATTGCTGGCTCAACGGTCGGGACGACCGGACACGTCCGGTCAGGACGATTCAGCGTCCGGTCAGTAGCAGTTTCACAGGAATTCGACCCCAACGGCTACTTCTCAGTGGGGCTTATAAATACAACCCCCAACCGGCCATTTGAGGGGAGTGGAGCTGAGGAAACATACCAAGGGTGTTGATACACCATTTTAGTGATCTCCACTTGTATAGTGCTTAGTGATCCATCAGGTGATTAGCGTAGGTGCTTTGCGAAGTGCTTAGGTTGATTAGACCACCGCTTATGCGCTTGCTTTAGGTTTAGGCCTAGTGTTTAGTGAGGTTTGCATACCTCTTGCTACCCGGTGCTTGCGAGCACCATTGTTGTACATCGGAGGGGCTTAAAGTCTTGCGAGATCACACCAACCGCGTTTGTGGTGTGGCCGCCACCGTGTATCGGAGGAAACAAGGCCTGCGGCGTTTCGGTCGGAAGCTTGATAGTGAAGACGGCGGAGAGCATCCGGGAGAGGCTTGCCGGAAGGCATGTCGGAGACCCACTTGCGCGTGAGGAAGGCCCGAGGCTATCCATGGAGTTACCTGACCGGGAGCTTGACCCTTACGAGGGATTCCTTGCGAGGGGCTCCAATGAGGATTAGGGGAAAGCTTGTGCGCTTCTCGATACCTCGGTAAAAATACCGGAGTCGTCGATGGGAGTTTGCATATCTCTACCTTGCTCTTCAGCTTCCGCATTTACATTACTTGTATTACTCCTTTTTGCGGTAGAGATAGCAACACACTAGCAAAACCATAGTTGCACATTTAGATAGTTTATCTTTTGCATAGGTTTTGCTAAGGTTAGCAAAAGAGGCCATAGTTTAGAGTTAGAACTTTAAGTTGCCTAATTCACTCCCCCCCTCTTAGGCGTCACGGTCCCTTTCAATTGGTATCAGAGCCGGTTGGCTTAATTTGGACCTTTGGCTTAACCGCCGTTGAGCCGACGCTATTTAGAGTGATTAGGATAGATACCGCTAGGCCTCCGGACTTTGACGGCACTAACTTCCCATACTATAAAGCTAGAATGGCTTGCCACCTTGAGGCGGTTGATTTGGGTGTATGGAGAGTCACTCGTGACGGGATGAAACCCATCAAGAATCCCGAAAAACCCACAAAGAGTGATGAAAAAGAAATGCACTTCAATGCTAGAGCTAAAAATTGCTTGTTTGAATCACTTAGTATGGATGTTTTTAACCAAGTATTCACTTTAAATACGGCACATGAAATTTGGTTAAAACTCCAAGAGCTCCATGATGGCACAAGCAATGTCCGTGAGCAAAAACATTATCAAGCAAAGCAAAACTTTGATTCCTTTACTATGAATGATGATGAGCTTGTTCGTGATATGTATTCTCGTTTGAATCTAATTATCAATGAGCTCCATTCTATAGGATTATTAAAGCTAGATGATGCGGACATCGTGAGGAAGATCATCTCCGTGCTACCACAAAAAAAATATGCAAGCATCATCACCATCCTTCACAACATGGAGGACTTGAGCAACATAACCCCGGGCATAGTCATTGGCAAGTTAGTGGCATTTGAAATGTCACGTAAGATGGGTCAAGAAGAAGCTTCTTCATCAAGCAAAGGCAAAGCTCTCGCTTGTAGCGAGAAAAAGAAGATGAAGGGCAAGCAAGTTGAGACAAGCTCAAGCTCAAGTTCCTCAAGTGAAGATGAAGAAGAAGATGGGGACGATGATGATGATGATAAAGATTCAAGTGATGATCAATCTTCCTCCTCCACCTCCGATCTTGATGAAGAATCAATCAAAGTGATCAACAAGGTGGAGAAGATGATCCAAAGGCTCAATGTCAAGGGTGTGCCCATCCAAATTCAAGATTTCATTTTCATAAATCAAAGAAAAGAGCAAAGAAAGAGAGGATGCTATGGATGCGGTGAGTTGGGGCACTTTGGGGAAGTTTGTCCAAACAAGCTCACACCCAAGACAAAGAAGAAGGCATGCAAGAACCAAACCCTCACATCGATAAGATCATGGGATGATTCTTCAAGTGAAGAAGAACCCCATCACAAGAGGCGAGGCCACAAGCACTCATCATCAAGCTCTTCTCGTGTCTGCCTTATGGCACGAGGTAACAAAAGCTCTTTCTCTAGTGAAAGTGATAGTGATGATGATATGTCTTCTTATCATGAATTGTGCAAGAAAATCTTAAATTTACTAAAGCTTGCACCAGTCAACAAAAGAAGCTCAAAAGCTTAAAAGAAAAGCTAGATAGTTCACAAAAAACATACAAAACCTTGCTTGAACAATATGAGAACTTTGCTAATCTCAATGTTGAACTATCTACTAAAATTGAGAAACTTGAGGCTAGTGCAACAACAAATGCATGCACACTCAATGATGAGCAACTTGAAAAGAAAAATGAAAAATGAAAAGAAAAGTTAGTTAGCTCACAAGAAGCATATAATAGTTTGCTTGCTAAAATGGAAACCATGTGCAAACATTGTGATGAGCTAACTAATAAAGTTGCTAATCTTGAAGCCGTTAGCACAACCCCCACCAAGGCATCTAAAAAGAAAAGTTCTATCTTTAACATGTCTAAAAAGGATACCTCTACTTCTTGCAATGATTTATGTTTAGACTCACCTTTGTGTAACCAAGTTTGTGTTGAGAAAGTTGTTGTAGATACATGCACACAATGCAAAGGAGAATGAGCAACTCAAGCAAGAAGTAGCTCGCCTCACCAAGGACTTGACTCAAGTGAAAGACAAGGCGAAGCAAACCCAACTTCATCAAGATAACACCATCAAGGGAGTGAAGAAGCTTGATGAAGGACAAACCGTGGTTTGTTACGTGTGCCACAAGGAAGGTCACAAGTCCTATGAGTGCAAGGTGAATAATGGGGGATGAGCAAAGAAGGAGAAAAAGCAAACAAGCAAGCTCTCCGACACCTACACCAACAAGGTGGACAAGAAGGCCTCCACACCTTATCTCTTGAAGAAGAAGAAAATGACAAGGTGGTGGCCATCAAGGTGAACAAGCAAGCCAACAATAAGGTCAAACGCTTTTGGGTGCCAAAGGAAATCATTTCCAACATGAAGAGCACCAAGAAGGTTTGGATCCTGAAAGGGAAGTGAGAAGTCCGTCGGACTTCGGGGAATTTGGAGACTTGGCAAAGTTTGGGTGCATTTCATGGGGTGCATCATGATGGACAAAATCATTGCCAAATGGGTTAGTGAATACTATAGACCCAAATTATCCTTCCCATGTTAGGTAACTAGATGTCATTACTTTCAATTAGTATTAATTTCAATTTGCTTTGTTTTTCAATTGATATACTCTTAAAGCATCTAGTTATCTTTCATGCCTATGTTTGCATTTACATGGTTAAATCTTTTGTCATGCATTCAATAGGTATATCATATGGTAGGCTTGCTCGGTTTCTTTATCAACCCTTGGAGCAAACCTACATGGTTTAAAATTACTTAGAAGCACGACACATAGCTTGTCTTACTTTTGTTTATCTAATATGTGCCAAAGTCCAAATTGTAGATAATCTCTCCAAAATATCATCTTTCAAGTGGTATTTTGATACTTTAAATCAATGTGCATAAATTTTACAAGTACTCAACACTTGTGTGCACAAATTTAGGGGGAGCTTAATCTACAACTTGGATACTTTGAGACTAACACTTTTTCAAATGGTATCAACTTTTCAAACCTATCACATGTGTAGTAGTCTCATTGTAAGGAAATTGGAGTCCCCGGAGTTAAGCATCATTCTTCAATTGGCATCATCATGTTGATTTCATTTCATATTTATATGCTTTCTCTATGCATTATATAGATTAAACTCTCTTGTACAATAAATTGCTAATTATGCATATTCTTTGCTTTCTACCATATGTATGCATATATTTAGGGGGAGCTTAGTCTATATAATGTGAGAGTCAAAATTTGTGATTCATTTCACTCTATACACAAAGGATCACGAAGTTTGACCCTCCCTTGTGCTACTAATATCTTCCTTTTCAGTGTTTGATGCCAAAGGGGGAGAATTTGAAGGACCAAAGATAAGCATTTAGTTACAAGTAATAATGGTTCGAGAAAGGGAGGAAAGTGAATTATGGGAGTCTAAGTAATATTTTTTTTAGAAAGCTAGGCTTTAATCCATAATATCATATGGGGACATTTGCAAGGGCAAGACAAGCTTTTAAGTATAGTTTTAATTGGTATCTGTCAATTAGTATCATATAACCTTACCCTTTGCATTGCATCCTAGCAAGTAGGTAGTCTTTAACTTCCAAATTCTTATTATTTGCTTGCTTTGGTCGTGTTGGCATCAATCACCAAAAAGAGGGAGATTGTAAGGAAAATGGACCCTTGGCCCATTTACTTTGGATTTTGGTGTTTGATGACCAACACAACCAAATTGGACTAATGAATTTACAAGTGTTTGTTTTGTAGTTCAATAGGGTGCAAGACGTAACTTGGACGAAGGAGACGTGATGATCCGATGATCAACACCTCAAGCAAGACCTTAGGAGCATAAGAGAAGACCCAAGAGATCAAGCAAAGTCCAAGCATGAAGATTGGAACCAAGCCGTATGCAAGATCGCAAAGAAATGAGCTCACTGTGGTGACCGGATGCTGGATCGGACGCTGGGCAAGTGGCTCGGTAGACAGGCGACCGAACCCTAGACCAGACACTGGTGGCAACCGACCGGACATAGGACAACAGCGTCCGATCGAGTACAGTAAGGTTCTAGAGTGGCAAATCTACGACCGAACGCGTCTGGTGGCAAGCGATCGGACGCTGGCCAGCGTCCAATTAGTATATTGCTGGCTCAACAGTCGGGACGACCGGATGTGTCCGGTCAGGACGATTCAGCGTCCGGTCAGTAGCAGTTTCACGGGAATTCGACCCCAACGGCTACTTTCTCAGTGGGGCTTATAAATACAACCCCCAACCGGCCATTTGAGGGGAGTGGAGCTGAGGAAACATACCAAGGGTGTTGATACACCATTTTAGTGATCTCCACTTGCATAGTGCTTAGTAATTCATCAGGTGATTAGCGTAGGTGCTTTGCGAAGTGCTTAGGTTGATTAGACCACCGTTTATGCGCTTGCTCTAGGTTTAGGCCTAGTGTTTAGTGAGATTCGCATACCTCTTGCTACCCGGTGCTTGCGAGCACCATTGTTGTACATCGGAGGGGCTTGAAGTCTTGCGAGATACACCAACCGCGTTTGTGGTGTGGCCGCCACCGTGTACTGGAGGGAACAAGGCCCACGGCGTTTCGGCCAGAAGCTTGATAGTGAAGACGGCGGGGAGCATCCAGGGGAGGCTTACCGGAAGGCACGTCGGAGACCCACTTGCGCATGGGGAAGGCCCGAGGCTATCCATGGAGTTACCCGACCGGGAGCTTGGCCCTTGCGAGGGATTCCTTGCGAGGGGCTCCAACAAGGATTAGGGGGAAGCTTGTGCGCTTCTCGATACCTCGGTAAAAATACCGGTGTCGTCGATGGGAGTTTGCATATCTCTACCTTGCTCTTCAGCTTCCGCATTTACATTACTTGTATTACTCCTTTTTGCGGTAGAGATAGCAACACACTAGCAAAACCATAGTTGCACATTTAGATAGTTTATCTTTTGCATAGGTTTTGCTAAGGTTAGCAAAAGAGGCCATAGTTTAGAGTCAGAATTTTAAGTTGCCTAATTCAACCCCCCCCCCTCTTAGGTGTCACGGTCCCTTTCAAACTCATCACATTCACAACACAAACAATTCCATGTCCTAATCACCGCAATGCCTTTTGAACAACCTCAATCAGCTTAAAAAGTAGAGATATACACCCTCTGTCCCAAAAAATATATAATTTTAGATTTAAATTAGTCAAATTTTCTCCGATTTGACCTATTTTATAGAATGGAAATATCAACATTTGTGTCTCCAAATATATTTACCATGAAAATATATTCCATAATCAATCTAATGATACTTATTTGATATAAAAATAGTACTTTTTATATAAAATAGTCAAAGTTAAAATTATTTGACTCTTTGAAAGGTAAGAATTACATTTGTTTTGGGACGAAGGTTGTATAGTCCAAATATATGAAGTGATTTCATATTTTCATATATTCGCATGCCTAATGATAAAAGGGATACTCACGAGATCCTAACATACAGGTATGTTAAGCCTCGGGTCCAATGGTTCCAGAACGAAGAAGACCCCCCGATCGACCCCTTCAGGATCGCCCGGGGGCTCAGGGGCTATGCCCATTGGGCACGCTCGCGCGCACCCTCTGGCAAAGAGACCCGACCGAGCCTGACTCGACAGCAGCTTTTGCCTGGGGCTTGGGGCTTCCTGAGCCTTGGGCTCCCGATCTACGGCGCCTCTGGGCTCGGCCCTTGGTTCCTGCCCAGCTAACGATGCCAGCCAAGGCCCGGGCACAAGAAGACAAGCCCTAGACTACCAATGCCCGGGGGCTCCCTGGCGCTGCTCTCTAGGTGTGCCCCTGCCAACTGCTCCTCTGACAGGGTCACGTCCGGGGCGTGACACAAGAAGACAAAGGTTTCTACAGCCTCTGGGGGCTCAGGGGCTTCCGGGCCCACACGTCAGCCCCTGGAGCCGACCTCATTCGCCACCAAAAAGACTCCAGAAGGTCTCACCCGGGGGAGGCCAGTCCAAGCCGACACCCTCTGACACATAGAGTGTCAGAATAGAGCAGCTGGACGACGCCCAGGCTTCTTCGGCTCCAAGACACCACAATGGTCCACGACGCACCGCTGCAAGCCCCTCCTAGACTCCGGCGCACATAGACCATAGACTAGAACCCCCAAACCTTCTTGTACCCGACCTATCTCATTATATAAGGGATAGGGTTGGACCTAGAGGGGAGGGAGGATCCCAGTTTGATCACCAAACACTCCATTCCATTCCATCTGCCTCCACTCTACACCGAGAGCAAGGCAACCCGGAGAGGGGCACCGAGAGCCCTTCCTCCACCGCATCCCATCATCTCCTTCCTCTCTGACAAGGTGGAGACTCCACTGGCGGCGAGGAAACCTTAGGATTAGCACCGAGCTAACCCCCTACCAAACTTTCTTCCTTTACACTCTGTTGTAAACCCCCATATTTTGGGTGCTCTTGAGTATAAGGATCATCAGCTGCTAGATGTCAGGACCAAATTGGCCCGAACTAGGATAAATCATTGTGTCTTCTCTACGTGATTTTTGTGTTCCTAAGTCCACCCGAGCCATCGAAGACCCCATACTATGACACCGACTCGAACAACATGCTTGCTGTGGTTTCGACCCTGCGATAGCTGGTGTTCCTAGTAGGGGGCAGCGTCAAGTGTGATTCTGGCTCTATGGTTGCCAGAGCCTCTTGCCTCGTTGCTGGAGCAAGCGGTACCACCCCAGACAGCAGTGTTCGCTTCCCCAGTGAGTTCTCCGTCATGGCCGACGCCTTCGCTCCAGGCCAGGTCCTCAACTTTGCGAGCCTGGCCTACATCATCGACTGCTATGGCGAGCTTCGTCCACTCCACGGGGCTACACCGGTGGGCAACGAGCCCCTGGTGCCGCCTCCTCCGCCAGGACTCTTGGGAGCATATCTTGAGGTTCTGGCCCTTCAGATCCGGCATGGTCTAGGCCTAAACCCCACCGTGTCGGACCACCACCAGACGTTCTACATGCTGGCCAACGTCCACTACCAGATCACCACCAGTGAGGTGCTCCCACTGCCTGATCCCTTGTGGTACTACCTATCGGACCTACCTTTTGGGATACAGAATGCGACAACGTCCTTCTAGCTAGAGCTAGAGCACCTCATCGGTCGTGAGGTGCCACGGAGCATCATCCTCTCTGGTGTAGCAGGGACTGACGTCCCCTCGCTCCGCGCCTTCCTCAAGGTCCTCTTAGGGAATGGACCGGAGTACGACTTCGACGACATCGACTACGATGCCCCGCCGCGCATGTGCTACCATGTCGACGTCGATGATCTTGCTCAGGAGGCGCCCGGGCTCATGTCGCTAGACTAGAGTACCCATAGCCACGTGGCCTACCTTTAGGAGAAGGCAGACCGCTTGTGCGCATGGTAGGTGGACTTGGAGGCCATCGAGGCAGAGCTCGAGCACCAAAGGCAGGACTTTGCGTAGCAGCAAACCACGCACCCTCTCGGCGATGATGACGATGCCCGCATAGGGGCTCCTAGCGTCCTTTACTTCCCCCAAATGGCATACAACATGGCGGCCACCGCTTGCCACCTAGAAGACATCTTTGACACGCCGGACCCGAAGACCAATGAGCGGCTAAATGAGGTGAAGAGGCTCCTCCACGTCGCCCTCGAGCAACAGTCCAAAAGTTCAGCCTCTCAGCGCCATGTCGCGCTCTCCCAACCATCCTAGATGACGGCCACTGCTAATGGGGGGCGCTTTGACGCTCACACCCCATGGGTGGTAGGGAGTAGCAATGACACCTCCGGCAATAGCTTCGACTGGCCAAGGACCTAGGGCGCCAAGCCTCGATAGGAGCGAAGGCGTGACCTTTCTCCTCGGCGTTCCCCCATGTGGCACCGGATCGGTGACGACCGTGACATTCATGACACCATTGAGGCCAGGCACCACGCTCAGGCACAGTCCCGTACCCCTGAGCGACGGGGTGGGGGCCCCGTCCCGAATCACTTTAGCCCCCTAGCGTTCGGGGCAGCGATTCGGGCAGCCCCCTACCCTAGGCATTTTCGACCATCGACTCACATCTCCAAGTATGATGGCGAGACCAACCCGAACCATTGGCTAGAGGACTATCGCCTTGCCATGAAGGCCGGGGGTCAGATAACGACTTCGCCATCTAGTACCTTCCTCTACTTCTGTCAAGCTCAACCAGAGCTTGGCTTGAGTAGCTCAAGCCTAGCAGCATCCACTACTGGGGCGATCTCCGTGCGGTCTTCATCGGCCACTTCCAGGGTACCTACACCCACTCGGGGAACTCTTGGGATCTCTGCAACTGCAAGCAGAGGGCCGACGAGACCCTCCGGGAGTACATTCAGCGCTTCTCCAAGAAACGCAATGAGCTCCCAAACATCATCGATGCCAACGTGATCAACGCCTTCATCTATGGCACAACCTATGAGGTGCTCATCCACGTGCTCGGCCATGAGACCCCGTGCACGACGCGGGAGCTCTTGGACATTGCCACCTAGTACCCCATTAGCAAGGAGGTTGTCCAGGCCAACTTTAGAGGGAAAGCCATGGCCACCGGCCACCGTAGCGGTGGTGATGATGCTGTGATAGGTGGAACAAGGACCGGAAGCACCGTGGGGAAGAGATGGTTGCCGCGGCCGACTATGCCGCCAAACCTCAGCCCTGTGGGCACGCTGCATGACCAGAACACTTCAAGATGGTGCTCGAGTCCCCCTGTCTGTTCCACAAGGGGTAGGCAAAGCATCTTCTCAAGGACTATGCTACCATGAAGGGCTACATCCGTAGCACCCTTGTCAATAGGGCAAGGCCTAGAACCTACCCCGAAGGCCGATGACCTAGCGGATGGATCCCAGGAGGAAGACAATGAGTTCCCTGAGGTCAAGCGCTGCCTCATGATCTTGGGGGTTCCCAGGCGTATGAATCCCACCGGCAGCGCCATGTCATTGAGTAGGAGGTAAACGCCGTCCACACCCTCGCCACCCCAATGCAGCTTCGGTGGTTCCAAACGGCCATCACCTTCGATCGAGAAGACCATCCCGATCGTGTCCCCCATCCAGGGCGCTACCCAATCATGGTCATCCCAATAGTGGGCACCATGCACCTTACCAAGGTGCTGATGGACGGGGCAATGGCCTCAACATACTCTACACCAGCACCCTCAATAAGATGGGCATCCCTCAGAGCATCCTACGCCCCAGCAAGGCATCGTTCTACGGGATTGTGCCAGGGAAGGAAGTCATACCCCTCGAGCGTATCTGGCTCAACGTCACCTTTGACCAGCCAGACAAATTCCACAAGGAGCTGCTCACCTTCGAGGTCATCGACTTCCCTAGTGTCTACCACGCCCTCCTCGATCAACCATGCTTCACCAAGTTCTTGGCCGTCCCCAACTACACTTACCTCAATCTCAAGATGCCTAGCCCGAAGGGGGTCATCACCATCGAGGGCAGCTTTGATCAAGCCTACTACTGCAAGTAAGACTGTGTCGCCCAAGCGGCCACACTCATTGCCCCTGTGCTCCTAACGGCCCTGGCCGTGACGTAGGAAGGGCGCCAGCGGAGGAAGCAACCAAGACGGCAGGGGAGCTCGACCAACTAAGCATCGGCAAGGCAATCAAGACCTCTAGCGGCAGCGATGGCTCAGCTGGCCCCTCCATCTAGGTGCTCGGCTCCCCAGAAGGGGTTGACCCAATCAAGGTGAGTTCTGACCTTTCCCCATGAGGTAAGGCCATCGCTGAGCCATCCACCTAGAAGTGACGCCTCCCAAGCCATGGGCCGCCTGCCGACCTCCCTCGCCGGCCTACCTCTCCAACAACAAAAACCAAGATAAGTCCCAACCCCCTGACCCTCTTGCTTCACTTACCTCTGTCTACTCTATTCACTATCTTCCTTGACCCTAGACATCCCAATGATGGGTCGATCGCATCACAAGATCGACTAAGCTAACCACTTGCTGACCTTTTCTAAAGGAGGATCGCTGCAGAAGGCCCCCAAGCGAGGCGAGTATGGGATAGATGGAGCAGGAGGAGTAGGTGAAATATCAGCAAGACGCTAATGGAGTGGCCCTGGCCATCGCGTTACCAGTTATGTCATATTTCCCCTCTCTTGTGTCCATTTCATTTTCTTTGCAGATTTCTGCCTATCTCCCGATCCTTCACCAGATCGTTCCACCCCACCGCATGTCGGTCCAAGGGCCCCCCAGAAGGGGCATCACCGAGGGTTCAAGGCCGGCCCACTGGGCTTCAAGATCGCCCAAAGCAACTAAAAGTGCGAGGGACATTTAGGAGGCGAGCCCACGTGGCTATAGCCGGGGCACCCAGAAGCACCTCGACCGTTGTGATGAACGATGTCCAAGTACTGACTTGAGCCACCCGTGGTGACCCAACGAGGGAGGCAGTGAGCCCCTAAGTACCGATAGACGGGCTCAGGAACTATACGAGTGGCTCAGTCGGGAAGCCGAGGATCTTCCCTCTAGGGGACATGACTAGGGCCTGGAACGACCATAAACTCAGGGTTCTCACGGACTTACCCACTAGCAGCACGGCGCACGGCGATCTTGGCCAATGAGGCCATTATCGTAATAGCCCAGCCCAATGAGGGATCAAGTCTCTGAGCATGACTCAAGAGCAAAATGAGATTACACACGAAAGTAATTTCATTTCATCAATTGGGAACGACCCGATTATAATATATGGCAGCAAAAACCGCTAGAAAACGGAAGATGCCGGTGCCGCGGCAGGGTGCCAAAGAAGGCCCATCGACGACTGGCCATGCAAGTGACCCTACCTCCCCTGGAGGTCGATCTTCATTGAGACTGAAGGGGGAGGTCAGGGCCCCAAGCCTAGAAGCTCGGCAAGCTGCTCATAGGAGGGACAGAGCACGCTAAGAAGAGGAAGAGATCTCCTAGCCGCTGCTTGGAGATTGGCACTCCACAGCAGCCCAAGCCCTCTGGAGAGCGCCACGTCCAGCCTAACCATAGGACCGGAGTGCCGCAGTAAGAAGTCCAGGAGTCCCTGAGCCCCGCAGGTGGCCAGAAGCCTATTGGTGTCCACGTGGGCCACCTTGCCCTCGATGATGCCACCTCTGGTGATGAAGCTACGGGGGCGATGCTAGACCATAGGCCCGGTAGCCCGCTACCCCGTGCTAATGCGGTTACAATGCCGCAACAACAGCGAGCCGCTGGATCACGGGCCTAGCCGCCTTGGCCTATGCCCCATGGTTCGTTGGAGTCCTTCCACCCTCAAAGAAGCAGTCGCCCGGTGGACAACACCAAGCTCACTTGGAGGGAAGCGTCGCACTTCATCGCTACTGCCATAACCGTTGAAGAAGATGGATCTAAGGAAGAAGAGCAGGGGCCGGAGGAAGGGATTGAAGATGTCGTGTCCCCTAGGGCCTCCCTTTATAGCCAAAGGCGGTGTGCTATGAGTAGCTCTAGGCTTTCCGATCAGCCATCAGCGGCTACAAAGGACCCTAGGGAACCGGCTAGGCTCCCTTCAATCCCCGCAGCATGCCTCTGGGTGGTTACATGATGACGGCCGTGCAGTAAAGGCAGAGTTAGGGAACTGCTGGCAACAAGTCAAGTCCCCGCTCCACTTTCCCTCACTCACGCCGCCCACTCCGCGTACGCCTCCTCGCGGGACTTGTGGGGATCCGCCTCACCTTGGGCCCACTGGCTATCATCGATGGCTCGGATCCACGCGCACCAAGTGCCATGGCTCCTCCTCCACCAGATCTGCTCCACATGGCCTTGACGTCCCATCTCCTAGATGAGACGAGACAGCATGGGGCGCGCACACGTGTCATAACTCCTCCACCAGGCACGATGACCCAGACGCCATCAACTACCTACGCAAGGCATCAGCGAATGGGGCGCGCCCAGAAGCTGCCCCTTCGCTGGCAAGGAGGCCCCACAATGGCCTCGGGGGCTACGCTGGCTCCCTAGATGGAGCAGCTCGACCCTCCAATCAACGGGCGCTCGGGTGACACATCCCCCAAAAACCAACCAACTCCTCAGAGTTATGTCGGGAGTCGCTGAGCAATGGGCCCAATGAGGGCCTCCGTCCGAGCCTCGGTGCGCTCCTACTTCCCCGATCTATGGCTACAGAGGGTCGGCCCCAGAAGGCCAACTTGAGAGGATCAGGACCTGTTATCGCAGCCCTTAGAAGGGCGTGGAGCTCCAGATGATCAGATGGCCCTGAGCTAGAGCCCAGCGCTCTTGATCACCCGGCCCACAATAGGCTCCGATCAGAAAGGAGGGTGCCCTAGGCCTATAGTCGGCGACTCCTAGACGAGTCCACTAAGCTCTCACTCAGGTCGAAAACCCATGCGACAAAGACTCACGAAGGGATCAGCATCATCTTCGCTCAGCCTCGATAGCCAAGCACCATCCATCATATAGGAGAAGAAGGCTCCAAGTAGGGCACAACACTCTCTCTAGTGGAAGCCATCCTCGCCAAGGAGGGTTCGGTAACCAGAAGATCGAATTCAGCCCTTCGTCACCATCACGCCGGGTGAGGCCACGAAGTGCTTAGGGGCTCTTGACAAGATCCTAACATGTAGGTATGTTAAGCCTCGGGTCCAATGGTTCCTGAACGAAAAAGACCCCTCGACCAAACCTTTTAGGATCGCCTAGGGGCTTAGGGGCCATACCTATCAAGCACGCTCACGCACACCCTCTGGCAAAGATACTCGACCGAGCCTGACTCAACCGCAGCTTCCGCCTGGGGCTTGGGGCTTCCCTGAGCCTTGGACTCCTGATCTACGACGGCTCCTGCCTAGCTAACGATGCTAGCCAAGGCCCGAGCATAAGAAGACAAGCCCTAGACTACCGATGCCCAGGGGCGCCCTGGCACCGCTCCCTAGGCATGCCCCTACCAACTGCTCCTTTGATAGGGTCACGTCTGGGGCGTGACACAAGAAGACAAAGGTTCCCGCGACCTCTGGGGGCTCGAGGGCTTCTAGGCCCGCACGTCAGCCCCTAGAGCTGACCTCATTCACCACCAAGAAGACTCCAGAAGGTCACACCTAGGGGATGTCGGTCCAAGCCGACACCCTCTAACACGCAGAGTGTCAGAACATAATAGATGGATAACGCCTAAGCTTCTTCGGCTCCAAGACACCACAACGGTCCATGACGCACTACTGCAAGTCCCTCCTAGACTCTGACGCACATAGACCATAGACTAGAACCCCCAAACCATCTTCTACCCGACCTATCTCATTATATAAGAGATAGGGTTGGACCTAGAGGGGAGGGAGGATCCCAATTCGATCACCAGACACTCCATTCCATTCCATATGCCTCTGCTCTGCGCCGAGAGCAAGGCAACCTAGAGAGGGGCACCGAGAGCCCCTCCTCCACCGCATCCCGCCATCTCCTTCCTCTCCGACAAGGGGGAGGCTCCACTAGCGGTGAGGCAACCTTAGGATTAGCACCGAGCTAACCCCCCTACCAAACTTTCTTCCTTTACACTCTGTTGTAACCCCCAGATTTTGGGTGCTCTTGAGTATAAGGATCATCAGCTGCTGGATGTAGGGATCGAATTGGCCAGAACCAGGATAAACCGTTGTGTCTTCTCTACGTGATTCTTGTGTTCCTGAGTCCACTCGAGCCTCCGGAGACCCCATACTCTGACACTGACTCAAACAACATGCTTGTCGCGGTTTCAACCCTATGACAGATACCTACCCATTTGCCACATATGTGTGCTTTAGATGAATTTGCCTTAGGTGAGCAATCGCCAAACTTCTCTCCTACTAGTTACCACACACCACGGGACTTGTGGAGTTTTGGATTCTGCTCTAAGAGAAGCAAAATTGTGTGTGGCTTTCTTTGTTCAGCAACAACTAGACAACTTGAAGTATGCCAACATGAGGCAATCTCAGGTCATGAGTCAAATAGCCCCTATTCTTCATCGATCGAAAACCATAAGAGTAAGAGGGACAATCAAACCAACTTTTTGTGGTGTCTTTTTATGCCTATACCAAGTATGAACAAATAAGAAAATCACATTAGAACATAATTAAAACTGCATATGATCAATAATGTACTCATAAAAATTCCATGTAAGATAAACTTTTCCATAGAGACAACTTAGTCTCTCCTCTCTCGAAGATGCTCATAGAGGTAATGTAAAAGTATACATACATATGTTTATGTCTTGATTGGGTGAGTATGCATATGGGTATGTGAGCATCTATGTATGTACAATGTTTTTTCTTTAAAAGTGTTTACCTAGTCATATTCACACCAACTTGGCGAGTAAAAGCAAATCGAGGATGCACATGTCATATTGAGTAAAAGTAATAGGGAAAATGCATACAAAGGAAAAGTTACTTCATCATAGTCAATGTTAACATGATGAGTGAAATTAGGAACCAATCATGTAAACAAATCATTACATGCCTTAGAAAAAAGACTAATAAATAGATTTATAGCTAAACAATTCAACCAAAATAGTACATGGCATGCACATATAACTTGGCATGGTCATAAATTGGGTGAACATGACTCCAACAAAAGGTAGTTGGCCTACACGTCACGAACCGTAACCGTACAAACGCACGTATATAGACTACTATTGGCATTTCTTAGCATCACTTGTTACTAGGTTGTCATCCCTAGCATAATGCCAAAAAATGCGTGGTTGGTAATTATTAATGACACTTGTATTCTTTAGAGAAATATATATATATATTAAAGTAACCGCAAGCGCATAGATAATATACCATTGTATCATTTCACCCGGGAGTATACCAGGTATTGTTATTTATATTTTATCACAGGGAGGAGCTTATGGAGTGGTGTTGGCATAGAGATATTGACAAATGTGTATACTTATGATAATAATCACTCTCATGCTATTGTAGGGGTAAGTCATAGGGTAACTAAATAATAAGTGTAAGGTAATAGTGGTATTCTAGAGATAGAATTAGATACTCATAAAATGTAGTACATCTAAGCAGGAGATTCGTTAAGAGCAAAAGATTCCTAAGTCATTACTTATCTACTAAGTCTTTTGTACACCCTAATATATACACTCTCATCTATAGTATAACTAACTTTGGATCTATGCATAAGGAACATTACTAAGGATGATCAAGAATAGAGCTTATCTACCTTCGCAATCACGTTCTACGTGCTCTACAAACGGGGAGTGGACTACAAAGGACTTAATGGGAGTGTCACATCCATGATCTA
The DNA here is from genome assembly GCF_019320115.1 of Miscanthus floridulus. Taxonomy (NCBI): domain Eukaryota; kingdom Viridiplantae; phylum Streptophyta; class Magnoliopsida; order Poales; family Poaceae; genus Miscanthus; species Miscanthus floridulus. The sequence goes on along the minus strand of NC_089587.1, from coordinate 110,917,126 downwards.
CCACATGACCCAGAGTGCAGAGGGATCCATAGGCAAACAATATCTAAGCACCATGCTTACATAGTGTCGACCAATTAACTCACGCGCATAATGAGCTAAGCGCTTTGCGAACATGTGCATAAACTCATCATTAATCATAACTATATCAAGCATACAACTAGAGCAAACTAAGAACTTAATAAATAGCAACATAATAATATTAAAGTAGCACAAAGTCATAAATATAGAGATACAATAGCTATACCAGTCTCTAGACAGCACATATAGAATCCTAAGCAATAGCCCACACTCTTCTTGAACCTTGCTAGCTAATCTATACTAGAAACTTGAAGAACTAGAGCTCTAATCTCTAATCTCTGAAAACCCAAGTTTTCTATCTAGCCCTGACTTATGATCTGATGACTTGATTCTCTCTGGAGGGAGGGGGCTAGATTATATAGCCCTGAGGATACAACATGAGCCCTTGGATCCAACCAACTTAAGCAACGGCTTAGATGCATCTTAGGAGGTGGTGGGAAACCGACATAGCGACGAAGCTAACAGGTGGGCCCATGATGGACCGGGTGGCCTACAGGTGGGGTCGGGCGGCCCCACTTGGTAGCCTCTCAGCCTTCACTTCGGTGATGTGGCTTCTGGAACCTTCTGGAGTTGGTTTCAAGGTGGAATTCTGATTTTTCCTTTGATGTTTAAGTCCCCCTTGTCGATTTTCTGATTAAACCCTGCTGAAAACACAGATTCACCAAAACTCATGGAAATTATCAGTTTAAACCCCTAAACCTTCATTGGTGATTATATTTATACCCTTATATATATTTAATTGATGGTTTAAATTGGTTGTTAACTACCGTCAACAACTCCCCCAAACTTACCTTTTGCTAGTCCCTTAGTAAAACTAAACTGGGCACGTATCAGAAATTTAGGGTCGTAACAACTTCTCAAAAGTACACATGCATTCAAACAAGAACTCTCCTTTGAATTAGACCAAACTGATATTACTTTCAAACTTACTCATATTACCTTTAACCATGGGGCTTGTAGCCTTCACTTGGGTCTTGAGCAATTGAAAGACAGAACGATCAAGTCAAGCACTATGTCTCATGTTCTTTGTTCAACCATTATTCTAGAGTTTTTATAGATTTTCAAAATAAAACTCAGAGATTCCACTGTATGACACTCTCAAGTCTCTCAAAATATATGGTATTTATGGATCCTGGCCAAGGCACCAGTGATGTTATGCCTTTCTTCCTACAACTAAAGCTTATTTGGGGCTCATAGGAAGGGTGATAACACTAAAGAACATACTTGCAATACATATATTGTAAAGTCAAACAACGGATCAAAAAGAGTTGAGTCATACAATCAAATCAAGATGTGCATGTGTATGGTGGATATATATGGTAGTTAACCTAATTCTACTATGCTCCTTGAAAACAAATCTCTCTTTTTAAACTTGGAAATATTTGCAAGAAAACATGGGCTATCTTATTCATCTCTTTTTTTAGGCAAGCATCTAAGTACCCATTGTTTTCAATATCTCGGACACTTGTCCATTTTTTCATCTCTTTTTTTATAAATAACTTTTGCATAGCCCCATGCTTCTTTTCTACAATGAAAACTTTTGAGAGATAGCAAGAAGAACTTAGAGCATTTATTTGGTGGATATCTATGAAGAATTTTTTTGGTGTTTACTCCCAGTGTAGGAGTAAAACATTTTTAGGTGGATCTAAATGGAATGGCATGTTATTGCGCCTACCCCCAGTGTAGAAGTAGTGCATATTTAGGTGGTGTGTACATGATCTTAATTTTAAGAGCATGATAAACCTCTCATAAGGCATCAACAAAGCTTGACTAAACTCAATGCAAGACAAGCAGCATATAAGTGGAAGTTTTCCTGGCCTAAATATAAACATGTTTGGCTCTAGTAGGAATTCACACTTTATCATATAGGATCTCATCATGTGGAATTTTTATATTTTCCAAAAGAAATCTCTAGAATTCGGTATCACTTGGAACAAGATAAATAACAGCTTAGACCTTCTCATATCATATCCATCAATTACCTAGACTTAGCTCAAGCATATGCTACCCATGAGTTTCAAGTTTAGAGCAAATTCTCATGTCAAATCAATCTCATCCAAAACTCGAGAGAATTCAAGACTGAAAACTAGGTACTTGAAAGGAATTACAACAGAGCAACTATTCATCATTTCCATCATGTGAGATCATCTTCAAGTTTTATTTATTAATTGACTCTTAAAAACAAACTGAAGCACACCTTAAGCAAACTATATACACACTCTTTTTATTTGGTTTCCATCATTTTTTAGATCATACCATAGTAATATATAAATAAAAGACAAAGGCAAGTTTTTATTTTATTTTCTTAGTTTACCATTTTTTTAACTAATACAAATTCAAAAATTAAATAAACTAAAGAAAATAATAAAATACTAGAAAGAAAACTTACCTTAGGTAAATGGGGGCTCCTCCCCCAAGCTGGGTGTTGGTATGGTCCTTCAGTGAGGCGGGTGGTTAATGTGGAGATGGCCAAACAAGTAGTTCCAGTTGTCATTCTCCTATTGCTGTTGTTGCTAGATGGCGATGAGGCATTGTCCTGCTTCTTCTTACCACTAGGAATGTTGGTGAAGAGTGTTCCAGATCTCCTACTGGTTCTCCTCGATGGTGGTGAGCCTGGTGTTGAAACGAGCGTACTCCATCTGCTGCTCATGATAACCTATGGGATGGTCATGGTAGCCACGGGTAGAGAAGGACATGCGTCCTCCCTAGTGGCCACTGGAGACCTCCTCGTAAGACTACTACTGGTAATAGTCAAAATTGTCGTCCTACCATTGCCCACTTGGGCCCTGTTGCTAAAAACTCTCTGAATGATGCGGAGAAGGTTGCTCCCACCCAGCATGCTCGGGTTGGTGCATACAGGAAGATCTCGGCTAGTCCCAACCTACATGCTGAGGAAGGTGAACCTAGGAAGGTCCTGCTTGATCAAATCCTATGTAGTCGGTAAAGGCAGGGCCTTCTGGAATGGGGTTGTCTCCACGGTTGCGAGTGATCCTTGCAGAAACACTCCTGCGAGGTGCTTGCTCTATTTTCTACAAATCAAAGACAAACGAATCTACCACATATAGACCGTGGTTCCGATCTGGTAACGGAAATTCATTTATGTAGCCCATATACATCATGACTATTTTCCCATCCTTGCCCTTTTTAACATGTGTGCATGATTAAAATAGCCATAATCAAAAATCCATCGGGGACTATCAATGTATGTAATAGAAGCGTTTGCTAGTAAACCCAAATTTCTAGCTATGCGGGTGACCAAAGAAGTGCACCCAACATCTCCCTTTAGTCTAGGAATTTCTGCCCATTGTGCCATCGTGAATTTTATAGGTGAGACCTTCTTTCTTTTAACCATAGCATAGAGCAGTTTAAGTTCATCATTTCTTACTGTGTGGAAATCATTTTTAGGAAAAAGAGAAAATCCTAGCCATTTGTGCATGAACCTTAAAGTAGGGTGATGAATGTCATTGGTGCGAGGGCGGTAGCAAACAATTTCTTTTGATATCTCCCTCTAAAACTTTGTCCTATCAAAGTCTTGTATAGCTGAGTCTACATCAATTGTGCACTGAGGAGGGAATCCTAGAAGCTCACTAAAGTTCTTCCAAGGAAAAGAAAATTCTTTCCCAAAGAACCTAAATGAGACTTCCGAGTCGGTGGTTTGTAAAGTGCATAAAAAATCAATAGTAAAAAACTTGCACCGTGACTCAACTATTTCCCATGCATCCTCCCATCCTACGGCCTTAAAAATAAGATCAAATTCAGAGTCCATACCTATGAACTAAAGTAGGGCTGGATCGAAGGCAGGGGTGAGGACGAAATCCCAGTCCTTCAGCTTCTTGTAGATGTCCTTCTCCCTATCATCCCAGAGCTTGAGCTGCTTTTCTTGTAGAAGAACATTCCTCTCCATGGGGGCTGATCGAGATGGTGCTCCAACAGCGGGAGACGGAGAATCAACCTCCATGTCGGTGCTTGCTCGGGACGAAGAACTTCTTGTTGAACGGAATGATATCGCCCGCTTGAGTTTGCCGGTGATCTTGCTCATTTTCCTGCAAAATAGACAAAAACAACACAACTCATGGAACAGAATTAGAAAAATAAAAATGTTAGTGGTTAGCCATTCCAAAAGTCAGTCGTCCAAAGGTTAATCGTCCGAGATTGCGTAGTGAATATTCTAATCAAGATTCTGGCATATCTTCCACCCTAATTCTTTTTTAATTTCCTCTTTTGATTTGGACAACACTACCACTCTTGAATTCTATTTTTCTTGCTTAAATTTCAGCAGCACCTCTTCCTCTCTTTCTCAAGATTTTAACACTACTTTCACACTCAAACTTCCTCTCATTCTTTCTTTTTCCAACACTACTTCTACCAAAGGAAATTCAACTACGAATTTTTCTTCTGGATTTTTTAACTCGAGAGCTGGGATTGTGTTGTGTGATGGCCGAGAGCAGCAAGTTTGGGGCTGGGATTTATAGCGGGGGAAGCAGGAGACCGGCCGGCCAAGTGGTGGGGCCGGCTAGCCTCACTCAATGGCCAAGTGGCTTCCTCTTTCTCCTGGTGGTTCTTTGCTTCATCCTTAAGCAAGTGATCAGCTCCGTCGGTGCTCCTTTCGGGGGTGAAATGACAGAATGGAGGTGAATAATGGAGGTTGAGTGGAGATGGAGGTGATGGAAGTGATGGGTGGTGGTTGAGTGGGTCCCATGTGTCTCCCGTATTTCTACCGTATATATGTATAACAATGCAATGCAAAAATATTTTATGATACTATGAAATATAACAAGATGAATGATGGTATTTTTAAATTTTTACTCCTCCACGGTAAATATTTCTTACGGGTTTTTATGCCATAAAAATTATATACATGGGGCTTAGATTTTTATAATGCCATGATGAGAATTTATATTTTATGATGCAAATGTTGAAAAGTAAATATGCTAAGACAAAATGATTAATGCAATACGAAAAAGTAAATACGGATAACTACCGAGTTACCTCCCAACGAGGGTTCATGATTTTGAGTCCTTCGAACTAGACTTCTCCATTCGAGTTTATTCTTTGGGTGCATCTGTCGGTCCCAGAGATGGAGACCTTAATGACTGCACTTGCTTTTCACGCCACTCCAAATTAGAGCATTGTTCCGGTCTTGGCTTGAAGGCGAATCGCTCTTCCTTTCCATTGATATGGAATTTGATTTCTCCAGCTCTGACATCAATGTGAGCATTTGTAGTGCTCAGGAAGGCTCTTCCAAGAATGAGGGGTGTCTTCATGACTTCCTACATATCAAGTACTACAAAATCTATGGGAACAAAAAAGTTTTGTATTTTTACCAAAATATTTTTGGTGATTCCCGCAGGGTAGCGGACCGATTGGTCGGCTAGTTGCAAACACATTGATATTGGCGTGAGGGTTGAATAGTTGAGCTTGTCGAAGACCTTTTTGGGCATAACACTGACACTTGCTCTAAGATCGCATAACGCATTCTCGAAGTTCTGGCTCCCGATTAAGCAATCGATAGTGGGACACCCTGGATCCTTCTTCCTGACAGGTGAAGTATTTAGGATGGCCATACTACACTCTTTTATTAACTTAATTACCTTAGTGGAAGGCAGTGGTCTTTTGTTGTTGAGGATGTCTCTGAGATACTTCGCGTAGGTAGGTACCTGAATGGCATCTAGCAACAGAATATTGATATATAGCTTTTGAATTACCTATACGAACTTACCAAACTGCTCATCCATTTTGGTTTTTCGATTTCTATGTGGAAACGGTAGGAGAGTCATGTCATAAAAATCTTGTTGTAATTCTTGCTCTTATGGCCCAAACTCTTCAACTTCATCGGTTGTTTTCTCCTCTTCCTACACTACCACTGGTGTCTTGCCTGTCCTTGTCGGATATGGTGGATCACGAGTAGGCTTGCCACCTCTTGTAGTTATGACATTTACCTTCTCAAGGTTAGTGGCAATAGGCAGAGCAGCAGCCAACTGGGCTAATTGGGATTCTATCTTTTTATTATAGCTAAGTTGGTCTTTTATAGCAGAAGAAAAACTATCCATTTTAGTATTTATGCTTTATAGGACCTTGTCATTAAAAGCAAACTTCTTAGAAATATTCTCATTAATCCTAGCTTATTCTAAGATCAGGTCTCTCAAGGATGGTTGCTTAGGAGTATTATAGCTATTACCTAGGTACTTACCTTGGTAAGTCGACCGTTGTTGTTGATTCCACCCTTGATTAGAGGCTATCTTTTCCATAAGAGTTTTAGCTTTTCCAAGGGTAAGTGACATAAATGATCCTCCAGCAGTGGCATCGAGTTGTTCATGAGCTTTTTGAGTTAATCCATGGTAGAAACTTTGCATGAGCAACAAATCTTCCATCCCATGATGAGGACAATTTGAAATGTATTCTTGAAAACATTCCCATGCTTCTGGAATGGTTTCTCCTTTCTGTTGTTGGAAGTTTAAAATCTTTCCTCTTAAGGCATTGGTCTTGCCTACTGGGAAGAACTTTTCTAGGAAGGCCTTTGAACATCTTGCCCAAGTATTGATGTGATCTTTGTTGATGTAGAACCACTGCTTCGCTCTTCCCACTAGTGAGAATGGAAACAGGCGAAGTAGTATGATGTCTTGAGCAATGTCCTTGATGACGACTGTGCTGCTAATCTCTAGAAAATTCTGAATGTGAGCACTAGCATCTTCATGTGCCTTTTCGCTGAATGGAGTAACTTGCACCATGTTGATGAGGCTTGGCTTGAGCTCAAACTCGAGATTGTTGGTTTTGAGTGTTGGTCCAATGCGGATGTTCTAAGTGCTTAGAGCAGAGAATTCACGTAGAGTCTTCTCAGCCATGACTTCAGGAACTGGTGTTGAGCTTCCTCTTGATTCAGTTGATTCTGATTGGAAATTGTTGGTGAATCACAACCAAGTCTGCAATACCTTGTATAAGATATAAACAAAGACAAACAAGGGTAAGCATGCTAAAGCAGAGGTTATGATTTTATCAATAAGTATTTATTTGGTGAATTCTCTTTAGCCATGTGCCCCTCCCCAGCAACGGCGCCAGAAATGCTTGTTGGCATTTCTTAGCATCACTTGTTACTAGGTTGTCATCCCTAGCATAATGCCAGAAATACGTGGTTGGTAATTATTAATGACACTTGTAAACTTTAGAGAAAAATATATATATTAAAGTGACATGGCCTAGGGACCTGTAAGGTGAGGTGTCGCCCGTCCATTGGCCAAGGCGACGTGGCCTAGGGCGAACGGCCTCGGTCCGTCCTCATCTCCCTGTTGGCTTAGTCGTGGGAGAGGCAGAGAGAAAGTGTGAGAGAGAGGGAGAGAGGAAAGGGAGAGAGGAGGGAGCAAGGCAGAGAGAGAGTGAGCGGAGCAGCTGTGCGCCGGTGTTGGTCCGGTGGGGTGGAGCAGAGAGGGAGAGAGGGTAGAGCAGAGGAAGAGCGCAGCGACAGCGGTGGCTTCGGCGAGGGCAGAGAAGGAGAGCGAGCAAGTAAAGCGGTGGCGAGAGGCAGAGGTGAGAGAGGGAGCTGCGCGCCTACGCACCCGCCGGCCATGCCACGACGCCCGCCCAGCGGCACCTGCCGCGCCGTGAGCTCGCACCGCCGCAGCGCCCGCCCAGCCAGGCCCCCCGACGCGGCCACCACACCCACCGCAGCGCCTGCCTTGCCGCACTCGCCCAGCTGTGCGCCTACACACTCGCCGCGCAGCGCGCCCGCCGGCCATGCCGCGACGCTCGCCCAGCGGCACCCGGCGCGCCGCGAGCTCGCACGGCAGCAGCGCCCGCCCAGCCGCGCCCCTGTTGTGGCCGCCGCACCCACCGCAGCGCCCGCCTTGCCGCGCCCGCCACGCCGTGAGCCCGCCGGCCGTGCCTGCGCCGTCGATGTCGCGCGCCCTGTCCAATAGGCACCGGTGGACACGGTGCAGATGGGATAACTATGATAAGGGCATTTCAGTCATTTCGCATCTGATTTTATGTGTTTTATTTTTTAAAATCGTTTAATCAGCCTCTAAATAACGGACATCCAAACCAGGGGCAAACTGCTCATTCGTTTCAAAATAACAGGGGTAAAATCACAAAGTTGAAAAAATAAGGGTAAAATCACAATTGAACCTCTAGACAGGGGCAAAAACATTGTTTTCCCTAATATTAAAGTAGCACAAAGTCATAAATATAGAGATACAATGGCTATACCAGTCTCCAGATGACAGATACGGAATCCTGAGCAATAGCCCACACTCTTCTTGAACCTTGCTAGCTAATCTGTACTAGAAACTTGAAGAACTAGAGCTCTAATCTCTAATCTCTAGAAACTCAATTTTCTATCTAGCTCTGACTTATGATCTGATGACTTGATTCTCTCTGGAGTGAGGGGGGCTGGATTATATAGCCCTAAGGATACAACGTGAGCCATTGGATCAAACCGATTTAAGCAATGATTTAGATACATCCTACGAGGCGAAGGCTGATAGAGGGGCCCCTGATGGACCGGGTGGCCTACAGGTGGGGCCAGGGCGGCCCCGCTTGGCAACCTCTCAGCCTCCGCTTTGGTGACGTGGCTTCTGGAGTCCCCTGGAACCTTCTGGAGTTGGTTTCGAGGCAGAATTTTCCTTTGACGTTTAAGTCCCCTTGTCGGTTTTCTGATTAAACCTTGCTAAAAACATATATTCACCAAAACTCGTAGAAATTGATAGTTTAAACCCCTAAACCTTCATTGATGATTATAGTTATGCTCTTATACATGTTTAATTGACAGTTTAAATAGGTTGTTAACTACCGCCAACAACTACAAAGACCAACCTGTTACTAAAAGTTTGAAATTGCTAGCTCCACACCTACCTCAAACGCATGATGTGGGGCCCATTTCCGGTAGCCCTCATGACTTCCAGCAAAGACCTAGGTAGACGAGATTGGCTCAAGTTATAAGCAAGCCACGCTGGAGACAAACCAAGGCTTGTGAGCCAAACAGGCGCACAAGATAAAGCATGTTATGGTCCATTTTTAATTGTCACACCAACTCCGTGAGTAAAAGCAAACTGGAACTCGCTCCATTGAGTAAAAGTAATAGAAAAAAACATAGATAAAGGAAAACTGACAACATCATAGTCATTGATCAATGTGAATAGTAAAATTAGAAATAGAAAGATGGTATCACATATAAAAATCTTTACTTGCATTAGTAAAAACACATATATAAAGTATATTTAGAAAACTAAACAATTCCATCAAAACATAATATATCGACAGGTTCCTAAAATGGATCAACATGACTCTAATAAAAGACACATGACTGAGACGTCACTAACCACAATCACAACAACATATGGACTCCAAGGAGGCAAGGACCAACCTGTCATTAGAAATGTGAAACTGCTAGCTCCACATCTACCCCCAACACATGATGTGTGTTACATTGAGAACAAAGATGACAACGAAACAACCCTAGGCATGTGAGATTGGCTTGAGTTGTAAAGAAACTAAGATCTAGCTAGGATCAAGACATGTGAGACTAACAGTTTAACAAGCTAGAGCCCAATATGGCTCGTTCTCTTAATTCTCACACCAACTTTGTGAGTGAAAGCAAACTGAAAATGCTCAGCCATATTGAGGAAAAGCATTAGGAAAAAGTTAGACAAAGGGAAACTTACTTCATCATAGTCAATGGTCAATATGATGTGTGAAACTTAAAAACCTTAAGACCATAGTCAATTATCAACAAATGGGTAAAACTGGAAAACATAAAGGGCAACGTATCAGGTGCAAACCAACCAACCTGTGCAAACTTAAAAACTACCAATCAGGACCACTAGGGTGAGGGGGCTTAAGCGCAAAAAAAGGCCGACGGGTGGGGGGCTTAAGCGCAAAAAAATCCCACCTCTCACCCCATCCATTGGTATCACACCAACTTTGTGAGTAAAAGGAAACTGAAAACGCTCCCACCATATTGAGTGAAAGCAAGAGGAAAAGGCCTAAACAAAGGAAAACCTACTCGATTAGAGTCGTCGGTGGCTAACGTGACTAGTGAAATTGGGAAACCGAACGATAATATTGCATGCAAAAATAAAACTTGTATTACCAAAAACACTTATAAGTAGATTTACAAAACTAAACAACTCCGTCAAATTAAAAACAATATATGACATACACAAATATACTAGCAGTCATAAAACTGGATAAACATGAGTCCAATAAAAGACAGTTGGCTGAGACGTTACTAACCGTAATAATCATACTAACAACTGGACTCCAAAGACTAACCTATCATTAGAAATGTGAACATGACAGCTCTACACCTATACACAACGCGTGACTAGGGTAGGGGAATTCGTGGTAAGCCGTGTGGTTGCCAGAAAAGCCCTTGGCATGTGAGCATGGCTCAAGTCGTATACAAGCCACCCTTAAGGCAAGGCTAATGCTTGTGAGCCCAACAAGCTAACAAGATAGCTACCTCGTTTTTTTTAATGTGAGCCCGGCTCGAATTGTAAACAAGTTAAGCTCGAACAGGGAAGGGACTAAGGTTTGAAAGCCTAACACGCTAACAATTTAGAGCTCGGTTTGGCATTTCTTTAAATGTGGAACCATTATAAGTTGGGATGGTTTATTATTTTTGTCGTTCTTATAGTTTGGTAGCTCCTGGTTTATTTTTATTATTATAGTTTACAGGGGGCAAAAAAACATAAGCAATGCTGAATCCTGAATGCATGGAAGTGGAACGATGGAACCATGACCTGACATCCTGGCCTGACCTGATCGTGCCGACATCGAACCCACCTTGAAGCTTGGCTCGGGTTCGTGTTGGGCTCGAGCCTGGACACCAGGGTGGCTCGAGCTCGGCTCGTTGACAGCCGTAGCCCCAGCACGCCGCCTCCGCTTTCCTCTCTCGCCTTCTTCCCCAGGATTCCGACCCGCTAGATCTTCCCCCTCGCACTTCGGCACCCGCCCCTCAGCACCCATGGGCTCTCGCCGCCGCTGAGACTGGGGCCCAACGCTCTCCTCCGCGTCCGCGCCCGCCTCCGCCTCCTCCCCCTCCCCCTCCTCCTCCTCTTACTGCCTCCACTGACCCTAGCCGACCGCCCCCGCCCGCCGACATCGGAAGCCCTAGCTGCTGTCGGAACCGCCCTGCCGGCTCGCCGCTCCTCCGCCCGAAGCGTCCCCGAGTTCTTGGATGCGCCGGCTGCTCCGATGGCTGCCCCTCCGCCCGCCGCCGAGGGCCCCGACGCCGTGGAGATCCGCGAAGTCTGGGCGGGGAACCTGGAGGAGGAGTTCGCGGTGATCCGCGCCGTCGTCGACGCGTACCCGTACGTCGCCATGGACACGGAGTTCCCCGGCTTCGTGGTCAAGCCGAGCGCCGAGTACCGGTTCACCTGCGACCGCAACTACGCCGCCCTCGAGGGCAATGTCAACGTGCTCAAGCTCATCCAGCTTGGCCTCACCCTCTCCAACGGGGCAGGCGCGCTCCCGCCGTGCGGCACGGGGGGGCGGGGCTGCATCTGGCAGTTCAACTTCCGGGGCTTCGACCCGCACACCGACCCTTCCAGCAACGACTCCATCGACCTGCTCCGACGCAGCGGCATCGACTTCGACCGCTTTGCGGCCGAGGGGGTCGATTCCACCCGCTTCGCCGAGCTGATGATGTCGTCCGGGATCGTGCTGAACGACGATGTCCAGTGGGTCACCTTCCACAGTGGCCACGACTTCGGCTACCTCCTCAGGCTGCTCACCGGACGGGAAATGCCCAACACCTTGGATGAGTTCCTCAAGCTCACCAAGACCTTCTTTCCGGTGCTGTACGACATCAAGCATCTCATGAAGTTCTGTGGCGGTGGCCTGTATGGTGGGCTCAGCAAACTTGGGGAGCTGCTCAAGATCGAGCGTGTTGGGATCGGCCACCAGGCTGGTTCTGATTCGCTGCTGACCCTGCAGTGCTTCATGAAGCTCAAGCAGTTGTACTTAAAGGAGTCTGTCAAGTTGTATGACGGTGTGTTGTTTGGGCTTATTCCTGGGGAAGTGAAGATCAAACCTGCTACTCCACCCATTGAATGAGTAATGGTAGTTATTAAATAACAAGATTCTGAATGAGAAAAATGGAGAACAAAACCTATCATCAGTGAATATATGGCTGATCTGATGATTTCCTGTGCTTGTTATGATATGTCTTCTCTCCTGGCTATTCTTCCCATTAATCACTTGAATGCGTGTTTCTTTGTGTTGTGTGTTCATCTTGCTAGGTTTACCTAATAGTTAACATCAACATTTGTTTGAATTAAGTAGCAAATGCTGCTGTATCAAGCCACTGAAAGTTCCAACTTCATCTTCTGTATTTATCAGTGGGTTAGCTTGCTCATCTTCAATATTTATCAGTGTGGTAACTTATTTGTTTTGGTATTAACTATTGATTTTGTTATCTTGAATAACCTTATCTGGTGGACTATTGAGCAACTGCTTGTTTGGGACTTTGGGCATCATTCCTGTTAAAATGGGCGACTTCTATCTTGTCTTTCTTTTTCAGCTGCCACTTTTTGTGCAATCTGGTAACTTTGAGGATGCCAATATGTCATGTTGATTGTTGACATGTGTTAACTATTTCTATTCCATTCTTCAGTCATTCAGTAAGGGGTAAATTTTCATATTGATGTACAGTAGTTTGGCTGCAAAACATGTTTTTTCTGATTTCTGATTCTTTTGCTTGATGCTACTTAGGGCCTGTTTGGATGGTCTAAGACTAACAACTAATCTTATATTTGTGGACTAGTGGACTATCAATTACTCAATTAGTCTGTCTGTTTGGATCCTTAAGGACTAAAATTAGTCAACTAGCTGTTACCTGTTAGTCCTATATGGATCCAAACAGTGCCTTTAGTCATACAATTTTGCCATGTGCTGAGTTTTGCCCCACTTTGGTTTCACATATCTGATTCACAAGGGAGGGACCATTGCATTGCAAAGCCTTCTCTTGAACTTGCTGCACATAATACTCCGGCCTTTCCTCTGCTGATGTGTCTTTATCTTTGAACTTGCTGCATTATACTAGCCATTTAAAGGTTTGCCAAGCAAATCAAGGTAAACTTATTAAATGAAGAGCAGTTTGTGTTGTTTTTTAGCATTAACCTTTTTGCCCCCTGTAAATTTTCCTTTGATTACGAGTTTGTGACTGTGAACAAATGATGAATATAGAATGTTCATTCTCCCCCGCTCAAACTCTGGGCCGAGAAGTTATCAAAATTTGCATCTATCCTGCACTATTGTTTGATATTTGCTCTGTTGCTTGAGTGAAATTTTGTCCACGGGTACTAAATGTTTCTAGCCTTGTGTTGCTTGTTAAAGAACGTGGATATTGTCCCATGGTATGCAGTTGTTAAAGCAAGAACAGTGCTATGATGAGAGAATGCACTGCTGCTTTGATTTTAGTACATGTCCCACATTAAAAACATGCTTATGGGCATGTTTGAGTTCACTCTAGGATTGAACTTTCTGTTGTCTACTGTTTGTGCGGTTTGATATTTGATTCTTACAGGCAGGATCTTGAGTACGTGAAAGCATCATTTATACGATGAATCACTATCTTGCGTGTGTAGCTAGACTTGTACAGTGTTCTTTAATTTGTACTTGTCCGTCCGGACCTTCCTCTTTTTAATACAGCAGGCAGCTCTCCTGCCGGTTCAGTTTCAAAAAAAAATATAAGATGAAGCTGCTGTTCCACTGTCGCGTGTTCATGGTACTGATAATGCTGCAGTAACTTTTTTTTTTTTGGGGTTGGGGGGGGGGGGGGGGGGGGGGGGGGGGATGGGGGCGGGGGGTGTTCCAATTTTATCTGGTCCCTCCAAGGCGATATAGGCATGTAACAGAACCTCTCACTTCCCCTGCTCTCCAAAGAGATATAGGCATGTAACAGAACCTTTCTCACTTGCCCTGCTCCGATAGTGCCTGATTCCATGTAACAGAATCTTTCTCACTTCCCCTGCTCAGATAGTGCCTGCCTGATTGTGCCCGCTTGCAGAGTGGGCTTGCTTTGTTACCGTAACAAGCAGTTAGGTTTGTTTCTGAGCAGAGTCATTCTGGTATTCAGCCTGCGCTTGTTTTGTAACCGTAACAAGCAGTAGCGTTTGGTGCTGAGCAGAATCATTCTGGTACAAAAGCCTGAGTCTGGGGGTATTGGCGCCGGCTTGGACAGCACCACCTCTGAGCACCAATGTCTGAAATGCAAAATTTGGGCTACACGAAATTTGCAGCTCAGAAGACACAAGGCAAACTCGTTTATTTGGGGTCATAGACCGCCAATCAGGACGGTTCAAATTTCAATATCACAATGAAGCAGGGTGCGGCAAAAACTCAAGATTTGCCAGGACGGTCTTTCTTCGTCATATCTGGAAGATGATCGTCATCTCTAGTTGTGAACAAAGTGTCACTTGGGTCTCTACACGGTCATATATGGATTATAAATATCAATTACAAGCATGTACTCTCCTGATTTTGTCGACATCATTGATATCCAAAATTCCAACTTCAACATATGACTAGGGGTCAGGTCCCATGTTCATTTTTCTCAAGAAAAGCAAGAACGAATGAAAGCGGGTAAAATATCTGATCCTATACTAATTAACATTAAAACTGGTAACTGCTGTTTCACTTGCTTCCGTTAACTGGGAGATAAACACCCTCTGCTGCCAACCAAATGTTCTCAGCCCGCTTTTCTCGGACACCACAGACCTGCACCAAAACATATCCCAACGGTATTAATTTGCATACATGGCAGCAAGTAAAATGAAATCATATAGAAATATTTAATTATGGAATTCATGGATAACATAGGCAATGAAATAATGGTATAGAAATAATTTACATCAGTAGTAGAATGATCTATCGCCCATATGATTGCCAATTCACAGTCGAATCTTTTGATTCTTGCAAGAAGAAAATTTTGCAGACAAATAAATATCTCACCTCTTGCTGCCCACCACCAAGGCGATTGTACTTCTTGTTGTGACTATGCAGATAGCCTCCAGTGTCGACATGTCTAAGTCGTACCTTTTGATCCCTTTTCCATACTTTTCCACTTCCTTCAATTTCTAGCCTGGAGAATGCCCAGAGGACAAACACGAACTAAGCAAAAAAAAAAAAAGCATTCACATTGCATGTGTAAATAAATCATACCTCCAATAGTCACCAGTATCTGACAATTCATCCCCACCGAAACAGCTAACCTACAATGTTGACATCCAAGCTTCAGAGCACATTCTTAATATGAGGACATAACAAGACATGGAACATGTTTTCCTGAAAGGCAAAGCATTGGTCTATATAGCTACTCATAAAATTAGTGGACATCAGAAAGATGGTAATAACTCAATTCACTGTAAGCAAGCTGAAAATAAAGATAGTTGATCACACTTCAGTATGACAGCAATATTATGTGGTACACAAGATGGTCTACTGCAGAGCAAAGCCCTGTACATGGTCTGGGTTTCCGGGGTTATGGCTAATTTGCAAACAAACCCGTGTGTGCAGTATATGGGCCAGGTTGGGTTGGTTTCCGGTGGTTTCAAAGCAGGATCAATGAACCCCTGGGTTGAGTTGGTTCAGCGGTTTCAACGATTCCGCACGGAGGACGACGACAACGCGACCTGCGACAGCAGGGGTGGGGTGCACTAGCATCCACATCAACGCGCTGGACGGCATCGTGAATGTGAACTCGCTCTTCACTCTCGCCGCCATCCTGGGCCTAGTGTGGCGGTCCTCTGACGAGCCTGGGTTCGCTGATGGCGCTGACCGCACAGGCAACCCCTGCGCCTTGGGGGACCGCGCCAACTCCAACTTTGTTTCCTACCACGTGCTGGCCTTCACCTGCTTCCTCTTCTCCAGCCTTGTTGTACTGCCTCAAGCAGCTCGTCCACACCTACCCCCCTGCGCAGCAGCGTCCCATTCTCCTCTGTGGGCGCAGGCGTCATCGGCCAGACGGCGTGGATCAACCACGCTGGGCTCGGCCTCATACGGCCTCTTCAGCCGCAAGAACAGAGGCGACAATGGACACACTAAGGCTGCCCCCGCAGCAGAGGACGCTACGGTGGGACAGGAACCAGCCAAGGCGGAAGCGACGTACGCGTGGTGGATGTTCAGGCCTTTAGAAACTCAATCGCGCCGTTCGACAACGTCGACATGCTGGTACCGAACAGCCCTCCCAGCAGCAGCGGCGAGTGGCAGGGCACGGTCGTGGTGCAGGTGAAGCTCGGCTGCTTGGGTGCAGCACCAGCGTGGCCGACGTCGAGGCACTCGACGTCGTCCCCGCCACCATGCCCATCTATAACATCACCACGAATAGGACGGGTTCCATGGGTTACTTGGGTTCAACCCGTGACACGTTAGAGCTACTCTATCATAAAGCCGGTTTTGACGGAAACCTAACCCAACCTGTGTATAAGATAGTGGATCCAGTCTTGCATGGATTGGGTATGGGTTGGTTGCCGGGTTCAGCGAACCGATGAACAGGGATAACAGACCAACATTTATGGCTTTTTTTCTCAATCAACAGGAAGTGATTCTAGCCTTCTAGGTATTCTTGATTACTGTATTCTTGGTATTCTAGGAAGTTATTCTAAGGATAGAAGCAAGGGAAATCAGATGCCATGCTGTTCCATTGGTAAAGTGTGTGCCTGGCATGCTATAATTTTTAAAAGGCTGGTTACATTTCATCACAACAGCATTAGTGAAAAGTAATATAAAGTTGGAAGTGAAAAGTCAAATTGTTCAAATGTCTGAGATCAAGCCATAAAGCCATAATATACATGGATGCTTTCAGAGAAGACAATGGAGTAGATTGGTAGTGAAGGAATATGCAGTGCAGATCATTTGTCTTTTTTCTAGACCAAAATACATCTTGGCTGTTCATCGTTCTACAGAGATGTAAATTTGAATGTGCATGCCTTGAATTTCCTTCTTGAAAATGACATCACCATATCACAACTAAAAAATTTAACAGCTTCATTTTAATTGGAATACAAGAGGTGGTATGAGACTATTCTATTATATCGTGCACTATCCTATCCTTGTTTATCCAAAAAAGTAAATGACAGACCAAGTTGTTACATGTGTGAACCTGGATAGTGAAGGATATAAGCATACCATCTAATAATACTTACAGTTTTCCTGCTTGATCCTAATTTGAATTGATTGACACAAAATTGCATCATGTACTCAGAGACGTTAAAAGGTCTACGTCAATTTCAAGAAAATTGCTCCCTCCACCAAAAATTATAGGTCATTTTGGCTTTTCTAGGTACATAGATTTTGCTATGCACCTAGATATACGCTATGTGTAAATGCATAGTAAAAACTATGTATCCACAAAGCCAAAACGACATATAATTTGGAACAAAGAGAGTAAAAGTTTATCTTTCAATCTAAGTTCAATTGTTCAAAGGATGTACAGAATTTGAACTGTTAATGAATGTTACAACTGGGGAGATTGATATCAAACTAACCTCAAGGTTACCAGATAACGGTGAAGCGTGCAAGTGACTGTGCAACCACCTCCGTGTCCTCATGTGTTGCAACTTGATGATGCCACCAGTTTCGATGGCATCACCTTGCTTAGACGATGAATCTGGAGTAGGCCTTATGATCTGCATTAAATAAGAACTTATCAACTCAGACCTAGATCCTGAGAACCATGAAACCCTGCTCATTTGTTAGCTGACTATTTGAATTGAAATTATATATGAACCAAACTATAATTGCTGTACCAAATAGCCATTAATTTAACTATTCATAAAATAAAGAAAAGATTCAGATTCGCAATAAGATTTTTTTTTCTGTCCATGTTTACTTGTTTCATCAAAGAACTACCAGCACTGCCAATCTGCCATTATATATTTTCAAAGAGATCCTATGTTCTTGCTAATCTCAATATAAATTAGCTCGCTCTTGAAAACAATAGGACTGTTTGCACAAAAAATTCAAACAAACTGATCTATTGCGTTCTGAACAAGAATGCACTGATCAATAAACTCAATTCAACGCTACCATCTGAAATCTAAACGCATGATAAGCAGTAAACAGGACACATTTATTTTATGAACCGGTAAAGGGTTAGATCATGAGAAGATAGGCACCCAGTAGCTATTTGAGTCATCGCCTTCAGGAAAGCCGGTGACAGACTGCTGACCACTGCCTGAGCCGTAGGGCACATCATGAGAGTGCAGACGGTGCTTCGTCTTCTCGTGCATCAGCTTGATCACACTCCCGTAGGTCACCTGCAAATGCCCCCGCAGATCCAGATCACAGTCACAATCACACCCAAACCCATAACCTCCACGGCAGATCTTAATTAAGGTCCTAATCCTGGATGCGCACCTCGGAGCCCTCCGCCTCCACGGGGGCTGCTGCGCCCCCATCGATGCCGCCGGAGCCAGCGCCAACCAGGAACGCCACGGCGAGCACGAGCAGCGACGCGGCCATCGCGATGGCGAGCGCGCGGCGCGACCTCGGTGGAGGAGAGGAGGAGGCGTCGGCCTTGCCTTTCCTCTTGGCGGCCGGGGCGGGGGCCGGCGGGGCCGTGGCCTCGGGCGGTGACCGCACGGCGCGCGCGCGGGAGTGAGTGGGCGGGGCGGAGGCAGCTGGTCGGTCTCGTGTCCGCGTCGGTGCGTGCGACGTGAGCTGAGGGGAGGAGGCTCTCGGCGAGTTCGGGGACTTGGCCAGCCGTTGCTTCCGCGCAAGACTTGGAGCGCCCCGGGCGGCCGGGCCCCCTGGCTCCACGTGTAGCTAGCGAACGGGGAGAAGCCGCGTGTCCCCGAGACGTCACGAATGCGAGGCTGGGCCGTAGGGTGATGGATGTGCGGTGAGGATTTGTTCGAGTAAGACCGCGGCACTAACGCGCTAAACTTTTCGGCTATTGGGCCAGATGGCAAATCATCTTGGTCTCCGCTTCTGTTCGCCACCATTGAAGGCCGAATTGGATTGGGCTGGCCTGGGTTGGATGGACAGGGGGCGACGGGGCCTTGACCGATTTTTTTTGTTTTTAGTCCTTTTTTAAAAAACTTTTTCACAAATCGGCCCTGGTGGTATGCTTTTAAAATTTAGACCCTCACATCGGCGCCGACGTAATTGATGCCGAGATTACACATCTCGGTGCCAGAGCATTTAGCGCCTAGCTTCCTCGGCCACGTCGGCGTCGACGCAGACGTGGCGGTGACATGGCAACCTGCTTGGCGCCGTACTCTTTCCATGTGGGGTCTCTTTCCATTCTCTTTCTTCCTCTTCTTCTTCCTCTTCCATTTTCTCTCGCTCGTCCGAGTCCCGAGCTGCTCGCCGCCGGCGCCCATCCACCGCGCCGCGGCCCTCCCCGCCACGCTCGCCGCCCCAGGCCGCCACACCCCGCATGCTCCCCCCTGCCCGTCCCCGTCCTCCGGCGACCCCGACAGCCTGCTCACGTCGTCGGCGACCTCATTCGCCTGCTCCCCGTCCACAAGCCAACCCCTCCCCGTCCGCGAGCCGGGCCCTCCACGCCAGTCGCCCGATCCCTGCCACCGGCCGTTCTAGCGCTGCCACTGGCCCTCGAAGTGCCGAGGGCAGTGGCCCTTGGAAAGGGACGAGGGGAGGGGCTAGTGTCCGGCTGCAAGGCCGCAGCACCCACCATGGCTGGCAAGTTCGGCTAGTGCTTTTCGCCTTCAACGTCGCCTGCTCTGTTTGTTGCATTCGTCGGATAGGTAAAATTTGTGAATATGCAATGTAGCTACTTAGTTAGCTTGAATTGTAGCTTTAGTTTGATTATTTGGTACTTACTAGTCAATGTGGTGATGTAGATAGTTGATTTACTTAGTGACATAGGTATGTAGATAGATACATACATAGATACATAGGTACATAGATATAGTTAGATAGCTAGTTGTATATTTAGTTATTTAGGTAGGATTTAGCTATTTAGTTACTAGATTATATATATATCTATATACTTAGTTATTAACCTATTTACTTAGGTTGTAGTTAGTTAGTATGTATTAGATAGATACTATATGAAACTACTTTGGACTAAACGATCTGTGTTTGAATTTGTGTATGAACTACTAGATGGACAACCTAGTGAGCATATATCATGGAGGCACCGTGGAAAGAGATCGTTGTGGATATGTTGAGTTTGTTGATATGCAAAGCGTGCCTGTGTTATTCAATAAGAAGCCTTCATTTAGTAAGTTGGTTGCAAGGGCTCGAGAGGAGCTACATTGCCATGGAGATGATGGCTTCGTAGTTGAAGGTGCACTTCACCTAGGTTCCCCTCCCAACATCCTAAGGAAGATGATCCTAATTAGGTGTGCGGATTAGTGGGAGAACTATGTGAGAACGGCTATGAAGAGCTAGTTCTAAAGTTTGGACATGGTTGTGCGTCGGGTGTTAGTTGATCCCATCCCTTAGGGGTTTTCCCTATCAATGGGTCAGTAGGCACACTTTGACCCTCCTGTCCCGGAACCTGGTATGGATGCTTCAACAAAGTTATTACAACCCAAATTTAGAAGTAGCGGAAGCAACATAGTTTTGAAACAACATCAAGATAGTTCAAATACATAGCCAGTTTAAGATCATCTTCAACAAAAGCACATAGATGAGATGATATAGAATGACCATGCCCTTGGTTTTACTCTCCATCAACTGTAGGAGTTATGCAATGCTTGCAGTAACCATGGTACATCACATCATCTACAACAAATGAGAATAAACCCTGAGTACGAGAATGTACTCAGCTGGACTTACCCGTCATAAACCAAAATAATAAGACACCAAAGAGTATGCAAGGCTTTAAAGATGGAGCTAGCTTGACAATATTTTTGCATAAAAATCTTAAGTGCATAACTTGAATATATAATATCTTTAGCTTCAAGTTATCCCTATTCAATTAAGCATCTCTAAATTAGCACATGTACTAGAGCAAGCACTTGATCAAGCTAAACAAGCATTAGTAACCATATCCGGTGTAGTAATTTGAGTAATCATCATAACCACCAAGTTTCGATTAGTGCTTCTATGTTGCCGCTGCTCAGTCAAGTTCTCACTATTCGGGAGAGACAGCGATTCGAATCGATTCCTACCCAGCTGGGGAATTTATTCCTAACACAAACCGAGGCACACCCATACTAAGGTAGTCGTAGGTCACCTTTGGTACAATTTAGGTACAGTTACGGGTCCGATCAGCGTCGCACCCTCAGAGATTCTACCAATCTGCTAGGAAGATTGGGACTCGAACCCACCCTTGGACTCACACCATTGGCTCTCCGCACATCCTTACTGCCTCCAGTGTGCGCACTTCCACTTATCGGGGCCTAGCCTAAATTGAACTACTCGGCTTCACGGTCGTATCATCGGATTTGGCCAGCTAAGTGTTAGGCATGCGTTCAACATGACATGAGTACATGCAGCGAATCGGTCCTTAATTAACACAGACGGGGATAGATAGGCACCTAAGACCTCCATGCCTTGTTGCTTCTCTATCATGATCCCGCCCAGTCTCCTTTATTCATTGACACATGATTATTTCCACGCTAGCAAATATAGCCAACCGTGATTAGTTATCAGCTTATATCATGCAGGTGATAGGTAATCACCCGACTTCTACCAACTAAGCATGGCTAAGCATGGCTGTAACACCCTAGTGTTAAGCATGCATTTGGCATTGGCATTTCATGAGCACAAGCATCATTGAGCATTCATGAGCATGAGCATGTCAAATTCTATCTTCACTACCTTGCTTATATCGCATGTGATGCCTCTTAAATTTATACCTAGGCTAGGGTTTACATGTGATTAATGTGTGAAATGCTTGTGGGACCCTAGGAGTACCTTAAACATGCTTAGAATGTCACATGGAACAACTTTGGTATTCATGACTTAGACCAAATTGGCCTCTAAGTCATGATTATAGTGTAAGCTACTATTTTCAAGTTGCATGTTTGACCTAAGTTGAACTATACCCTAGAGACTTTGTATGGATGTGCACCCTAAAGCAAAGTTGTAGAACTCAACTAGGGTAACAACTTTTATTTTTTTGGTCATAGTCTAATTCAGCTCCTAACTTGCTCTAAAATAGTGCATAAGTAGTAAGAAAATATTGTTCTAGCACTTCAAAAATTTTCTAAGTCTGGGAGTGATTTACAGTTTTAATGTACCCGTGTTTGACGCATTGTAGTTTTAAAACGAGGACGATCGAGACCAAACTCATTTAAGCAAAGTTGGAGTACTCATGAAGCTCTACACCTTTGATTATTACGGTTTTCACTAAATCGCGCTGGTTTGAGAGATAGAGAGTGAGGAAGCGGGCAGTTTTAGTCGAACTGAAACGGCTTAAGCTGATTCAAATCGGGCCGATGGTGGCTGACCGGCATCTGGCCGTGCTCGCCATCTAGCAGTCGTACGCTGGCATGGGCCCCACCAATCTGGTCGGGGAGGACTTCAACACCGCCACGATGTGCCCGTCTGCTCTCTCTTTCTCTCATTTCTTCTCCCTCGCTCGCTCTCACATCCGCAAAGGCAATGCCGAGCTCGCCATTACCGTCGCAAGCTTCGCCACCATGTAGCGCCACCGTTGCCGTACCATTTTCCAATAGAGCATGTCAACAGCTCCGCCTTGCTCCGTGCTACAATCTCCACCCCTTTGCCAAGCCCTTCAAGTCTAGGTATGGGCACATTATCATTTCTACCACCGGTGGTCTCACCGGAGCGCCGCCAAGCTCCAAGCTTGTCGTGGCCAACGCAAGCTCAAGCCTTTTATTTTTCCTCTCTCTTGTCCTGTCACCTCTGTAGGTCATAGGAACTCACACCGATGACCATTTAGACGCTACCACCCTAACGGCACTGGAACACAGCCACGCACCGCCGTGCCATCACCACCATCGTGGCATGCATGTGGGCAGAGCCCATGGCCGCCTCACCGAAACCCTAACCCGCCCTAGATAGCTTTGTTAGGATTTTGCAAAGCCGTAGCGTTCCTCACCGGAGCACATGATGGTCAAAGAACGCCAGCGTACCGCTGTGCTACCTTCGTTGTTCGCCATTGCCGCCGGCGAGCCATCTCTGGTGAACCCTATGTCACGTCTTCACCACCAACCGACGTGGTTTGATGAGGGGAACATGTTGGTGCCACCCTCATCGCCGGTGATCTCGCCGCCAATGAAATCGGGCTGGCCGAAGCGCCTCCCCTGCCCCGGTATCACTGACGTGTGGGTCCTACTGACCAGTGGGTCCCAGCTGTCAGCGGCTGCATTAAGAATTTGAATTTATTCTTTTTTAGAAATATAGGCAAACTTTGAAAATTCATAAGTAGAGTTGTAGATGTCCATTATAGGTGAACCAAATTTTGTTGGATTCATCATGAAGTGTACTATTTGATAAAAATATGAAACCTACTGTTTGGGATGTTTTTCTAGGAGAATTAAATGGAGCTAGATAAGTGCTTTTAAATTGTTTTCAATCTTGTAAAATGCATAACTTGAGCTAGGAAAGTGATAAAATTATGATTCCAATTTTGCTAATCTTATGTTGACATGCTCTAGCTAAGAAAAATACTAAACCTATAGTAACCATACTTGGAATATGGTCTTCCTATTTAATGTTAAATAATTACTAGTTTCTAGTGAAAATAAATGGGGTAAAAATACATAACGAATGATCATGCAAATTTTTACATAGTGTTATGGTGCTAGAATGAATGTCAAAAAAATATAAAATCTATTATTTGACACTTTTCACTAGGTTAAACTATTTTTGCTAAAATAAGCCTATGTAACTTATCATTTTTGTAGAGATGGTTGTACTTATCAAAATGTTATGAAATTTGTACAGTAGACTTTTGAGGTCATATGTAGGCTACTGTAATTTTTTTAGAATTTATTGTTCATTTTTGATATATTTTCCTTATTTCACCTTAGTGTCCAAATAAATTAATAAAGGCATTTAAATAATTTATTTGGGCTTGACCATCATGTTTTTTAGAGTGTGTATGATGCCTATGAACTATTGGTACCATTGGTTGTGCCTAAATTTGATTGCTTATATGCAGTGAAATATTAATTGCTCTATAATTCAATTTTAGTGACTGTTTGGACAGTTTCGGTTGTTAAGTAAATTGCATGGGTAAGGTGATGTTTACTGTGAATATTGTCAATAATAAAGTTGTAGATAACTTAGTTATCTTGCTTGTGTCAAATTTTCATGGCAATAGGCTAAATGGTTTGAGAGTTATAGCTGTTAGAAGTTAGTCTCCCGAAGTGCTTACTCTCTGGAAATTCTGGACAGATCTGGGAAATTGTCTTGTTTGACTAGGATAGAGGTTGAATCAGCTTATGGTGAGTAAATAAAAGTTGTAGGGAATTTCATAATATTTCTAGAAATTCAAAGATCATATGATTTGGATGAGTAGAACTACATTTATGATTAAAACATGTAGCGGTTGTTTGTGGTTCATAAATTGACTTGGTGAGAAGTCTTAGAATTTTCTAGAGAAGAGATATGCACCTACTTAGTAAATAAGAATTTAACTTTATTATCATCCTAATGACCTAATGTGATAGTCATCATTTAACCATGCACATTATCATGTCATGTCATCCATGACCCTTCTTATGCATTCATGATTCTCACTTTTTGCATGTGCATGCAATAGGTGCGACGGACGAAATCACCGTGTTGGAGTACGAGGCTGTAACACCCTCGGTGTTACACCTTAATTAAAACACTAAATTATATCATGAGCATCATGTTTATGTATTATTGCATGTGGTAAATGAGAAATTAAATTTTATTGCACTAATTCTCAAATTGAGCTTTAATTTATTCCTTGTCCAAATACTCTCTAGCACAGCTCGACTCACTATTGTCATCCTAATCCAACTCCATCTTTCGCTATTTCGTCTCCTTCTTGATCCCCGGAGCACGTCTCAGCACACTCATAGAGCAAGCCTGCGTAGCACGTTTATAGTACCCTTCACTGACATGTTTCGCCACAGTGTCATTACTTCGCCGTGTCATGAATGGCGAGTTAGGCAGCAACCTCTAGCGTGTTGCACGCGCTCTTCAACAAACGAAGATGACCGATCGCAGCAGCTCATAAAAATTTGTGTGTCATCCATTATTCTTGACCCCCACTAATGTACCCAAATAACATTCACTAGGATCCACCAGGTCATCACGTCCAACAAGCGTCGTGAAGTTCAAGTTGTCCTTCTAGCGTCATCTCTCTCCACGTGAGAGCTCCTTAGCCACAAAGTCAAATGATAAATTATTGTCATTCACTAATTATTAGTATACCACTTGGCAAGATTTATATCTCCATCAATCTCACGACACGCCACTGTCATCTCTCGTTGTTCTAATTACCCCACATTTACTTCGCTTGCAAATTTATCAGTGCACGCACCTTTTCCTCATGGCAGCACTGTAGCAGCGTAGAGTTTCAACACGACAGGAACGTAGCAGCGCAGAAAACACTGTTCATGAGGAAACACTGTTCACGCGGAAATCACTATTCATTGTGGAAACACTGTTCTCCATTTGTTCTCCATGGCAACGAGATTTTTACTTGGACTCAGGAATGGAGTATGTGGAGCAAGGCACCAACTGGCCAAGCTTCATTAGTGTTCAAACTTTTCTCACGTATCGTGCATGCTTCCATTATTCCTGGAGCTAGTCTCTTAATTATTCAAGCGTGACGGGGACGGCTATCTATATCTAGGGAGATACTAATACATTCCGTGCACATCTGCTCTCTACAGTAGTCTTGCTTCGTACGACCTGCATGTATGATTTTTTGTAGATTATATATATATATATATATATATATATATATATATATATATATATATATATATATATATAACTACTACC
This sequence comes from Miscanthus floridulus, assembly GCF_019320115.1. Classification (NCBI taxonomy): domain Eukaryota; kingdom Viridiplantae; phylum Streptophyta; class Magnoliopsida; order Poales; family Poaceae; genus Miscanthus; species Miscanthus floridulus. The sequence goes on along the minus strand of NC_089587.1, from coordinate 110,891,185 downwards.
CTGTAGCTGGCTATAGAATAACTTGTTTTGTAGCTGGCTACTAAATATACTGTTCACCCGAGCAGCACGTCGTGCCCAAGCGGCTCTTTGTTACCTTTAAGCAAGCTAGTTAGCCACTAACCTTATGACGCATTGCTGTCGCGTCTTTGAGTCTCCTGCCTTTAAAAGGATACGCCGAGCCACCAAGCCATTTCGCTCCGCTGCTCACTTGCTTCTCTCAAATCAAGTTTCTCTGTTCTTACACGTGAAAGCTGCGTCTATCGATTTCTCCCGAGCTGCAATAATCAGCTGAGGTAGCTAGTCTCCAATTGATCTTCTCATTCTCTAATGTTTCCTTGACATGTGGTCTCCTCCCCCATTAATTCCTTGACCTGCATGAATGAACCAACACCCCACCGCCAAGCACGTTTAGCCCAAAGCACACTCCAGTCCTGACGTGCTCGTAAGTCCAAGACCACTCAAAGTCCATCATTTGAATTAATTCACTCATGACCAAAGACCACACCACCGCACACGGCATGGAGCCAGACGACAACCCTGCCAACTCGTTCCGTGCTTCCAGACTAACTAGCTCGTCGTGACCACTCACTAGTGCTATATATATGGTTCTGCTCTTCTCCGTGCAAGGCAAGCAATTGCTAAGCTCTCTGGTGTCTCTTCTCTTGTATTGCCTCCGCACATCGATCATCGTAGGTGGCACTTCGTTCAATTCTGAGGTAGCTAGCCTACAAGAATTCCTTCATCCTCCTTCTCTATTATTTCCTTGACCCGTGGTCTCATCCAGTATTTCTAGACTCACAGTCATGTGCTAGTCAACAAGTCCAATAGTGTGATTAGCCTCCTCCGACAATATCATTTTCTTCATATCTAGAGCTCATTTGAATTTATTTATTTATTGTGAAATAGATTTTGTTAGATTCCTAAATTCATGATCTATCTGTTAGTGAAATTAGTTCATATAGTTCAGTGATACCTTTAGGGTTACTTTATTATTTTGAAATGCTTATTATTATTATGGTTATTTAGAGAATGAATTTTTGTGATGCATGGTAGCTAGTGCACCTTGTTTTATTATATAGTAAATTGATATTAACAATAAGGATGCCTTTAGTTGCTAAGATAATACATGAAATGTTTCATACATGTTTAGTGGGAATAATAGGTAACTTTGCGTATCAGTCATTAGAGTTAGCTTAGTAGCTTGGTAGATGTATTCTTATTTTAAGAGTTGCTGTTGCTGTATTACTAAGCATTGCATCATCATCACTGCATGCATATAGAGAACGTGCCACTAGAGATCGTGACCTTCGGCGAGCAGGAGTACGACGAAGTCGTTGAAGAGTACGAGGAGGAGATCCTCGTATAGGAGGACGTTTCAGAGCCGCTCGTCACTAACTTTGCTGACACCGTGCCCGCTGAAGGCAAGCCCCGGTGCATAACCCTTATTTTGAATAATAACTGAATATATATCTATGATGTGCATTTACGTTACAGGCATTTTATGGAAACTACATGCATAAATATATCTACCTATGAGTCCTACTAGTATAGGTCGAGTAGCTGCTATGCTCAGGATATTGGTAGCGTGAGTAACCTGCCGTTACTCGCAAATAGGTGATAAATATGATCACTCATGATAAAATGGTGGAAAGGAAAATGGTGACCGGGCAGGGATATGGTTGGGTTTTGGTGGGTGTAAATGGTTGTGTCCTACGGCTAACAGGGCATAGCTCGATTACATTTTTTTCCCTGTCCATGTCGATTAAGGACCGGTCATTGCATAAGGCATCGTGGGCAAGTCACAGATTTATTGTCCCGAGCGCATACTTGGGTATGGGCATAGGAAAGACTTGTTGCTCTCTTGTCGCGGATCCGGCTCTTTTCGGACCGACTGATGGGAAGAGGAGGTGGTGGAGGTCCTTACACCACACTGAGTCTGGGACTCAGGATGTGGGGGCTTGGAGTCCAAGTTTGGACGGGGACCTGGACACCCGGGATAGGAGAGTGATGGGTTAGTCCTATTTGTGCCTGGGGTACAAGCGGGGCATGTGTCTTCGGGGCACCCAGCTAGGCACATTGATTCGCGAATCACCAGGAAATCCGGTACGGCTTGTCTGCGGTTTAGCACCATAGTAAGAACTGAAAGTTGAAAGGAGAAGAAATGAAACTGATTGCTCAACTCTTGCTTGAAAGTAGAATAGGTGCTTATATAGACTGGCTAGATGATAACTTAATATGGCTGATAATAATAATACATAAATAAGGACCCACTATTAGTATTGCTTTCTGCTAAAGAAAACCAGCAAACCATAAAGCTTATCATATTCCTTTGAGTCGGGAAATTATTCCCACTAGTCGGATAAGTCTTGCAAGTACATTGTGTACTCAGGGTTTATTTACCCCTATTGCAGGTGATGCTTGAAGAGTACATTTGTGTGGAGGATCCTTCTGGTGGGCTCAGATGGAATCCTCGCCCCTTATCACTAGATGTTATTTTTAAATTCCGCTGTTATCATTCCGCACTCTGGTATTTGGTATTGTAATAATGTACTTTTGAAGAAACTCTAATGTATGAAATGGACTTGTGTTGTAACTCGTTCTCATTATTGGATCCTTGGGAAAAATGTAGATCTTTCGAGTTCTCCCTCGGGGTGTGCCCGACGGATACCGCCCGCTGTAGCCTGCTTTCGGGGTGCTTAGTGTCTAGTGGAAGATGAGCGCCTCCGTAAGTGTGCTATTTTGGGCGGTTCTGCCACAGTTGGTACCAGAGCCAATAATGGTTATGAGTTCCATCACTCTTTTTCAAAACTTAAAAATTTGACCAACAAAAGTTTTGTGAAAAGTAGGATGCGATTATATTAGGTAAATAAATATAAGCCCTAGCAATATGGTATATCTAGGATAGCGGCACTGGTTTTATCTAATCAGTTTTCTACAGGTACACTGACTTACGTTGCGTAAGAAATCGCTTAGTATACGGAAAGTGAGTGTGCGATGTGCCGAAAAGTTTTCTGAATGCCGCTATATTCTGGCTTGAGTGAACGTTTAGGTTGAAGCATGCATCATGATAATAGCATCTTACTTCAACTGAAATCCCCCTTCACGTATAATTGAATTAGTAAATTTATAGGACTAACTAACGAAATGCTTTAATAAATGTGCTGTCATTTCTCTAATCCCTTGATTTTGATCGGGAGGGTGCTCTAATGGATGGTTCATATCTTTTACAGATGAATCTAAGGTCTGGACATAGGAGCACTAGTTCGGGGGTAGCTCACGGTCTTGGCGAGGGCCAAGGCGAGAGTGGCCGGGTCCATGAGCCCAACGGGGAGAGCCATGGGGCTCCACTTCTGGCTCCTCCTCCACCGATGACTCCCGTAGAGATAATGGCTGAGCTATTGGCTGCTCGCCTGGAAACAGCTCGTGCCATGGACATTATGGCACAGGCTGTCGCGGGCCTCGCCCGCGGAGGCCATGGGGGCAACGGTGGGAATGGGGGTGGTGCCCACTGCCCTGTGGGACAGTCCTCTTACCAGGACTTCCTCAAGACTCACCCACCCATGTTCATGCCGTCTGACGAGCCCCTAGAGGCAGAGCACTGGCTTCGCACCCTGGAGTAGAAATTTCGGCTGCTCGGAGTGACCGACGAGCAGAAGGTGTACTTTGCGGTGCAGCAACTTTTGGGGTCTGTAGGTGCATGGTGGGAAACCTTCTAGGCCATGGAGCAGCCAGATCATCCGGCAACATGGCGGGAGTTCTCCACCGCTTTCCGAGAGTTCTTTATCCCCGCTTGTGTCATCAACCAGAAGGTGACGGAGTTCCTGGAGCTGCGCCAGGGGAACAGGACAGTGATGGAATATGTGAACAAGTTCAATCACTTGGCTCAGTATGCTGGCATCCATGTGGACTCTGATGACAAGAAGAAGGACCGCTTCTTTCGCGGTCTCGCTCCCATCCTTCAAGAGAAGCTGTACACGGTGAACTATCAGACCTTTGGAGCACTGATGAACGCTGCCATTGCCATGGAGGGTTTTCAGCGGGAGTCTCAGGCTGATTGGAAGATGAAGTAGGTGGCCGTAGGGTCTTCTAGCCACTCTCACACTCAGAAGGTTCAGGTTATCCGACGGGGGCCCTATCAGTCATTAGGCGGGCCTTCGTTTCGGCAGCCCTAGCAGACTTCGTAGACTTTCTCCACACAGTACCGTGCACCTCCTCAACAGGTGCAGCCCTAGCAACATTAGGGATAGTAGGTTCCACCTCATCAGGGGTTTGGGAACAAGCCTGGTGCTTGCTTCAAGTGTGGCAAAGATGGCCACTATGCCAGGGAGTGTCCCCAGCATCAGCCAGCTCAGTCTGCTCAACCGTTAGCAAACTCTAGGCTTATCAAGAGGACCATCATCAAGAAGAAAGTGCCCAGCAGGTCTGGTTAGGTGCACTTCATGGATGCTCAACAGGTTGTGCAGCAGGAGGCGGTTATGGCTGGTATGTTTACCATCGACTCCCATCCACCTTTGGTGTTGTTCGATTCTGGTGCATCACATTCCTTTATGAGCATGGGGTTTGTAGAGCGGCACAACTTATCACTTATGGCTATACCGTATGCCTATAAGATCCATACCGTGGGTTCCCAAATGTTCATCAATACTTGCAAGGATATAGTAAGTTTGGTATTAGCCACCCACACTTACCGTCTACAGTTCATGATAATGCCTGAGCAAGGCATTGATGCTATTCTTGGAATGAACTGGTTACGGGTGTATGGGGTAGTATTGGATATGAAGAGGAGAAGTGTGGAGTTATGGCTTCCTTCTTCTGAGGATAGGATGTCTCTTATTGTACCCTCAGATCCAGTTTTACTTGTTGCTGCTCATGCTGAAGCCTCTCCTGATCTTACCTCCATTCCGGTAGTATGTGAGTTCCCGGATGTTTTCCCTAAAGATCTTCCTGGGTTGCCACCGGACCATGAGATAGAATTCTCCATTGAGCTAGAGCCTGGTACTACCCCTATCTCTAGACACCCGTACCGCATGGCTCCAAGAGAACTAGCAGAAATGAAGAAGCAACTAGAAGAGTTGATGGATAAAGGTTTCATCCGTCCTAGTGCTTCACCATGGGGTTGCCTAGCCATTTTCGTGAAGAAGAAGGATGGTACTCTATGGATGTGTGTGGATTATCGCCCTCTTAATGCAGTAACAGTTAAGAACAAGTATCCTTTGCCCTACATAGATACTTTGTTCGATCAGCTAGCTGGTGCCAAGGTGTTCTCGAAGATTGATCTCCGATCAGGCTGTCATCAGATCAAGATCACGCCACATGACATACCAAAGACCGCTTTCTCTACAAGATATGGGCTGTATGAGTACCTAGTGATGTCTTTTGGTCTCACCAATGCTCCTACCTTCTTCATGTACATGATGAATTTAGTTTTTATGTCAGAGCTGGATAAGTTTGTGGCGGTTTTCATTGATGATATCCTGATCTATTCCAAGAATGATGAAGAGCATGCCCGACACCTCCGGCTAGTACTGACTCGACTAAGGGAGCACAAGCTATATGCTAAATTCAGCAAGTGTGAGTTTTGGTTAGATCGAGTACAGTTTTTGGGGCATGTGTTGACACCTGAAGGCGTTTCTGTAGATCCTAGCTAGGTGCAAGATGTATTGGATTGGAAGTCTCCTAAGTCTGTGCATCAGATTCGTCAGTTCCTTGGTCTAGCTGGATATTATCGACGTTTCATTCCTGATTTCTCCAAGATAGCCCAGCCCATGACCAAGCTGCTCTAGAAAGAATCTAAGTTTGATTGGAGCCCAGCTTGTGAGGAAGCTTTCCAATCTCTGAAGACTTTTCTGACCACTGCCCCTGTGTTGGCCCAACCAGATATTGACTGACCCTTTGATGTATATTATGATGCCTTGAAGATGGGGCTGGGGTGTGTGCTTATGTAAGATGGGCGTGTGATAGCTTATGCTTCACGCCAACTGAAAAAGCACGAGGTGAACTACCCCACCCATGACTTAGAGCTGGCCGCTGTGGTCCATACTCTAAAGATTTGGAGGCACTATCTGTTGGGCAACAAAGTGCATATCTTTACAGATCACAAGAGCCTCAAGTATATTTTCACTCAGTCCGAGTTGAACATGAGGCAAAGGAGATGGTTAGAATTAATAAAGGATTATAATTTGGAAGTCCATTATCATCCCGGAAAGGCCAATGTGGTGGCTAATGCGTTGAGTCGTAAGTTGCATCAGGTTGAGGAAATACCCTTGTCGCTCCACCACATAGAGGTGCTAGCTCATATTGCATTAACCTCAGAGTTGCTAGAGCAGATTATTCAGGAGCAGAAAGAAGACTCTGAAGAGATTCCTCACATTAGGAAGTTGATGGCTGAAGGGTGTGGCCCTCACTTTAGTGTTGATGAACATGGAGTCATGAGATACAAGGATAGACTGGTGGTTCCATCTAATGAAGAGCTGAAAAGAAAAATTTTGAATGAAGCTCACCATTCAAAGTTGTCTATTCATCCTGGCAGTAACAAGATGTATCATGATCTGCGCCACTTGTACTGGTGGTCTAACATGAAGCAGGACATCACCCGACACATCACAGAGTGCAACACTTGTGGCAGGGTTAAAGCAGATCATATGCGTACCCCAGGATATTTGTAGCCCTTGCCCATTCCGGTTTGGAAATAGGAGGATATTTCCATGGATTTCATTGTGGGTTTACCCCGCATAACCAATGGTTATAACTCTATCTGGGTCATTGTGGACCGCCTCACCAAGTCGACTCATTTTATTCCGGTGAAGACATCATATACTGTCGGGAAGTATGCAGAGATATACTTTGATCGGATTGTGACCCTACATGTAGTTCCCCTGACTATCATCTCTGATAGGGGATCGGTTTTTATGTCTCGTTTCTGGGAGCGACTCCAGGAGTGCCTTGGGATAAGTCTCCTCCGCAGTTCTGATGGTCAAACAGAAAGGGTGAACTAGGTGCTCGAAGACATGTTGCGAGCTTGTACCATTTCTTTTCCTGAGAAGTGGGATGACTGCCTGAAGTTAGCTGAATTCTCTTACAATAATAGCTATCAGGAAAGCATTCGCATGGCACCATTTGAAGCTCTATATGGAAGAAAGTGTAGGATGCCACTCAACTGGGTTGAAGTGGGGGACCGCGGATACTTTGGGCCTGAATTCGTAAAAGAGGCTCGAGAGAAAGTAAGCATTATTCGAAGTCACTTGAAGGCAGCTCAAAGCCGACAGAAAACTTATGCTGATAAGCGAAGAAGGCCCTTGGAGTTTGCAGCTAGAGATCATGTATATCTCAAGGTGTCTCCGATGAGAGGGGTGCATTGGTTTGTCATCCATGGCAAGCTAGCCCCTCGATATGTGGGTCCATATCAGGTGTTGGAGAGATGTGGTCCAGTGGCATACCGTCTACAACTTCCAGATATTCTATCTGCAGTACACAATGTGTTTCACGTATCATAGTTGAAGAAATGTTTGCGGGTTTCTGATGAAGCTGTGGAAATTGAAGAGCTTCCCCTCCAGCCAGATTTGACTTATGTGGAGCACCCTATCAAAATCTTGGATGAGAAGGAGAGAGTGACCAGGAACAGCATGTTAAAATTCTACAAGGTGCAGTGGCAAAATCATTCTGAGGCTGAAGCCACATGGGAACAAGAGAGTTACCTATTAAAGCATTACCCCCATCTCCTCTCTAGTTCTGATAGTTAGTTGCTGCATCGAAATGTATTTCCTACCTTCTTCTCACACTAGGCACATGAAATCTTGGGTCGAGATTTTATTTTAGGGGGGTAGATTTGTAACACCCTCGGTGTTACACCTTAATTAAAACACTAAATCATATCATGAGCATCATGTTTATGTATTATTGCATGTGGTAAATGAGAAATTAAATTTTATTGCACTAATTCTCAAATTGAGCTCTAATTTATTCCTTATCCAAATACTCTCCAGCACAGCTCGACTCACTATTGTCATCCTAATCCAACTCCATCTCTTGCTATTTCGTCTCCTTCTTGATCCCCAGAGCACGCCTCAGCACACTCGTAGAGCAAGCCCGCGTAGCACGTTTGCAGTACCCTTCACTGACATGTTTCGCCATAGTGTCATTACTTCGCCGTGTCATGAATGGTGAGTTAGGCAGCAGCCTCTAGCGTGTTGCACACGCTCTTCAGCAAACAAAGATGACCGACCGCAACAGCTCGTAGAAATTTGTGTGTCATCCATTATTCTTGACCCCCACTAATGTACCCAAATAACATTCACTAGGATCCACTAGGTCATCATGTCCAACAAGCGTCGCGAAGTTCAAGTTGTCCTTCCAGCGTCATCTCTCTCCACATGAGAGCTCCTTAGCCACAAAGTCAAATGATAAATTATTGTCATTCACTAATTATTAGCATACCACTTGGCAAGATTTATATCTCCATCAATCTCGCGACGCGCCACTGTTATCTCTCGTTGTTCTAATTACCCCGCCTTTACTTTGCTTGCTAATTTATTAGTGCACGCACCCTTTCCTCACGGCAGCACTGTAGCAGAGCAGATTTTCAACACGACAGAATTGTAGCAGCGTAGAAAACACTGTTCACGTAGAAATCACTGTTCATCGTGGAAACACTGTTCTCCCTTCGTTCTCCACGGCAACGAGATTTTTACTTGGACTCAGGAATGGAGTATGTGGAGCAAGGCACCAACAGCTTCATTAGTGTTCAAACTTTTCTGGCGTATCGTGCATGCTTCCATTATTCCTGGAGCTAGTCTCTTAATTATTCAAGCGTGATGGGGACGACTATCTATATCTAGGGAGATACTAATACATTCCGTGCAGGTCTGCTCTCTATAGTAGTCTTGCTTCGTATGACCTACATGTATGATTTTTGTAGATTAATATATATATATAACTACTACCCTGTAGCTGGCTACAGAATAACTTGTTTTGTAGCTGGCTACTGAATATACTGTTCACCCGAGCAGCACGTCGTGCTCAAGCGGCTCTTTGTTACCTTTAAGTAGGCTAGTTAGCCACTAACCTTACGACGCATTGCTGTCGTGTCTTCGTGTCTCCTGCCTTTAAAAGGATACGCCGAGCTGCCGAGCCATTTCGCTCCGCTGCTCACTTACTTCTCTCAAATCAAGTTTCTCTGTTCTTGCCCGTGAAAGCTGCGTCTATCGATTTCTCCCGAGCTACAATAATCAACTGAGGTAGCTAGTCTGCAATTGATCTTCTCATTCTCTAATGTTTCCTTGACCTATGGTCTCCTCCCCCATTAATTCCTTGACTTGCATGAATGAACCAACACCCCACCACCAAGCACGTTTAGCCCAAAGCACACTCTAGTCCTGACGTGCTCGTAAGTCCAAGACCACTCAAAGTCCATCATTTGAATTAATTCACTCATGACCAAAGACCACACCACCGCACCCGGCATAGAGCCAGATGACAACCCTGCCAACTCGTTCCGTGCTTCTAGACTAACTAGCTCGTCGTGACCACTCACCAGTGCTATATATATGGTTCTGCTCTGCTCCGCGCAAAGGCAAACAATTGCTAAGCTCTTTGGTGTCTCTTCTCTTGTATTGCCTTCGCACATCGATCACCGTAGGCGGCACTTCGTTCAATTCTGAGGTAGCTAGCCTACAAGAATTCCTTCATCCTCCTTCTCTATTATTTCCTTGACCCATGGTCTCATCCAGTATTTCTAGACTCATAGTCACGTGCTAGTCAACAAGTCCAATAGCGTGATTAGCCTCCTCCAACAATATCATTTTTTTCATCTCTAGAGCTCATTTGAATTTATTTATTTATTGTGAAATAAATTTTGTTAGATTCCTAAATTCATGATCTATCTGTTAGTGTAATTAGTTCATATAGTTCAGTGATACCTTTAGGGTTACTTTATTATTTTGAAATGCTTATTATTATTATGGTTATTTAGAGAATGAATTTTTGTGATGCATGGTAGCTAGTGCACCTTGTTTTATTATATAGTAAATTGATATTAACAATAAGGATGCCTTTAGTTGCTAAGATAATACATGAAATGTTTCATACCTGTTTAGTGGGAATAATAGGTAACTTTGCGTATCAGTCATTAGAGTTAGCTTAGTAGCTTGGTAGATGTATTCTAATTTTAAGAGTTGTTGTTGCTGTATTACTAAGCATTGCATCATCATCACTGCATGCATATAGAGAACGTGCCACTGGAGATCGTGACCTTCGGCGAGCAGGAGTACGACGAAGTCATCGAAGAGTACGAGGAGGAGATCCTCGTATAGGAGGATGTTCCGGAGCCACTCGTCACTAACTTTGCTGACACCGTGCCTGCTGAAGGCAAGCCCCGGTGCATAACCCTTATTTTGAATAATAACTGAATATATATCTATGATGTGCATTTACGTTACAGGCATTTTATGGAAACTACATGCATAAATATATCTACCTATGAGTCCTACTAGTATAGGTCGAGTAGCTGCTATGCTCAGGATATCGGTAGCGTGAGTAACCTGCCGTTACTCGCAAATAGGTGATAAATATGATCACTCATGATAAAATGGTGGAAAGGAAAATGGTGACCGGATAGGGATATCGTTGGGTTTTGGTGGGTGTAAAGGGTTGTGTCCTGCGGCCAACAGGGCATAGCTCGGTTACATTTGTTTCCCTATCTATATCGATTAAGGACCAGTCGTTGCATAAGGCATCGTGGGCAAGTCACAAATTTATTGTCCCGAGCGCATACTTGGGTATGGGCGCAGGGAAGACATGTTGCTCTCTTGTCGTGAATCCGGCTCTTTCCGGACTGACTGATGGGAAGAGGAGGTGATGGAGGTCCTTGCACCACACTGAGTCTGGGACTCAGGATGTGGGGGCTTGGAGTCCAAGTTTGGATGGGGACCTAGACACCCGGGACAGGAGAGTGATGGGTTAGTCCTGCTTGTGCCTAGGGTACAAGCGGGGCATGTGTCTTTGGGGCACCTAGCTGGGCACATTGATTCGTGAATCGCTGGGAAATCCAGTATGGCTTGTCTGCGGTTTAGCACCGTAGTAAGAACTGAAAGTTGAAAGGAGAAGAAATTAAACTGATTGCTCAACTCTTGCTTGAAAGTAGAATAGGTGCTTATATAGACTGGCTAGATGATAACTTAATATGGATGATAATAATAATACATAAATAAGGACTCACTATTAGTATTGCTTTCTGCTAAAGAAAACTAGCAAACCATAAAGCTTATTATATTCCTTGGAGTCGGGAAATTATTCCCACTAGTCGGATAAGTTTTGCAAGTACATTGTGTACTCAGGGTTTATTTACCCCTGTTGCAGGTGATGTTTGAAGAGTACATTTGTGTGGAGGATCCTTCTGGTGGGCTCAGATGGAATCCTCGCCCCTTATTGCTAGATGTTATTTTTAAATTCTGCTGTTATCATTCCGTACTCTGGTATTTGGTATTGTAATAATGTACTTTTGAAGAAACTCTAATGTATGAAATGGACTTGTGTTGTAACTCGTTCTCATTATTGGATCCTTGGGAAAAATGTGGATCTTTCGGGTTCTCCCTCAGGGTGTGCCCAATGGATACCGCCCGCTGTAGCCTGCTTTTAGGGTGCTTAGTGTCTGGTGGAAGATGAGCACCTCCGTAAGTGTGCTATTTCGGGTGGTTCTGCCACAATGGCTGATCCCCAAGAAGAGCATCAGGAAGTGTAGCAACAGGAGGCCCTAAGGGAAGGCGAGCCCGATGTTGAATAGTTCCCCAAGTGTCCAGATCATCAGCCCTCAACCTTTGTGAAAGGCAAGCTCCGGAGCATTCTAAGCCTCCTATATTTTCAAACTATCAACTTGAGTCCTTTTATGTTGATGCATTAAGTACTAGGAGTTGATTGGAGGCACTTGCTACATATATCCTCCTTGTCTAGATATATATATCTTGAATCCTATGTAGGTCTAGGATCGAATATATGCTTAGCCATGCTTAGTCGGTAAAAATTGGGTGATTACCTGTCACCTGCATGATATAAGCTGATAACTAACACGGTTGGCTATATTTGCTAGCTTGGAAATAACCATGTGTCAATGAATAAAGGAGATCGGATGGGATCATGATAGAAAAGTAATAAGGCATGGAGATTTTGGGTGACTACCGATCCCCATCTATGTCAATTAAGGACCGATTCGCTGTATGTCCTCATGTCATGTTGAACGCATGCCTAGCACTTAGATGGCCGTATTCAATGATACGATCGCGAAGCCGAGTAGTTCAATTCAAGCCAGGCCCTGATAAGTGGAAGTGTGCACACTAGAGGCAGTAAGGATGTGCAGAGAGCCAAGGGCATGAGTCCAAGGGTGGATTTGAGTCCCGATCTTCGTGGCAGATTGGTAGAATCTCTGAGGGTGCGGCACTGATCGAACCCACGACTATACCTAAATTGTACCAAAGGTGACCTGAGGCTACCTTAGCATGGGTGTGCCTCAGTTTGTGTTAGGAATAAAGTCTCTAGCTAGGTAGGAATCGATTCGAATTACCGTCTCTCCCGGATAGTGAGAACTTGACTGAGCAATGGCAACATAGAAGCACTAATTGAAACTTGGTGGTTATGATGATTGCTCAAATTACTACACCGGATATGATTACTAATGCTTGTTTTGCTTGATCAAGTGCTTGCTCTAGTATAGGTGCTAATTTAGAGATGCTTAATTGAATAGGGATAACTTGAAGCTAAAGATATTATATATTTCAAGTTATGCACTTAAGTTTTTTATGCAAAATGTTGTCAAGCTAGCTGCACCTTTAAAGCCTTGCATACTCCTTGGTGTCTTATTATTTTGGTTTATAACGGGTAAGTCTAGCTGAGTACATTCTTGTAGATAGGGTTTATTCCCATTTGTTGCAGATAATGTTATGTACCATGGTTACTGCAAGCATTGCATAACTCCTGCAGTTGATGGAGAGTAAGACCAAGGGCATGGTCATTCTATATCATCTCATCTATGTGATTTTGTTGGAGATGATCTTAAACTGGCTATGTATTTGAACTATCTTGATGTTGTTTCAAAACTATGTTGCTTTCACTACTTCTAAATTTGGGTTGTAATAACTTTGTTGAAACTCCAATGTATGAGAACTATTTATGAACCTGTTGTAACATGTGACTTGTATGTTGAATCATGTATGATCTTGGCTTGTATGTTGGTTGATTCAAGATCCTTCGTGGTACTCGATGGACTACCGAATTTATATGGGCTCCCTTCCTTACATCGTTATTGGAAGCTTACCCCTTCCTTACACCCCTAACCACAAGAACAAGGGGACTCTGCCGCCACCCCCACCACCACCCCCACCAACAATGGGAGGCTACTGTGGAGACAGTGCGACACAATTTGCTATGTGGCCACACTACTAGGACAAACCTATCTTATTCACATGCAACATACATGTGTTTGTTGTTTGGTTTAATTACCTAAGGCATGTTAGGTTTAGTCGAAGGAACTATGTACCCTTGTTTGGTATATATTCTCACATGCCATTTCAATTGATTTGTTGTTTGCTTCAATTACCTAAGGCATGTTAGGTTTAGTCCAGGACCTCTGTACCCTAGTTTGGTACATGTTCTCACATGCCATTTCATGTGTTATGCATGTTGAATTATGTAATGCACTACTTTGTTAGGTTTTATTTGCAGTACATGAACTCATTTCACTACGTTCACAATATTAAACTGAATATTATGACCACAAATAATAAAAACAACAACACAATGAAAAGTCCAATACTAGGGCACATTAAAACACAATAATACTAGAAGTACATGCCGACAAACTAAATAACGCAGTACATGACCTAAGTACGCCCATACTTAAAGTGCATTACATGGCAACACAATGAAAAGTCCAAGACTAGACAACATTGTTCATGAATAAATCATAGAACTAGCAAGTCAAGGAGACTACTGAGTGCAAGGAGGCCACTTTCCCTTCCTCATGGCATCAGGATTATCTTCCATTACTTCTGTCGCTCGGCGCTCACGCTCACGCTCAAGCTTCTTCTCCCTCTCCTCCCTGTACGTAGTTGAAAGGTCCTAATGGCTAGAGAGGGGTGAATAGCCTATTAAAAATTTCTACAACAACACTTAACAAATCGGTTAGACAATTATGAGGCAAAGCAAGTGTTGCGCTAGCCTACCAAAAAGGCAAGCCACCACCACAATTCTAGTTTCTATTGACACTACACTAAGTTAGTGTGCTCTCAAAAGCTAACTAAAGAGCCACACTAACCAAACTAACAAGCTCTCACAACTAGCTACACTAAAGAGCTTGACAACTAGTTTGCGGTAATGTAAAGAGAGTGAGCAAGATGATTATACCGCCGAGTCGTAGAATGAACCAATCAATCACAAGAATCAATATCAATGAAGAACAATCACCTTGGAATCAAATGTTGACACAATGATTTTTTTACCGAGGTTCACTTGCTTGCCGACAAGCCAGTCCTTGTTGTGGCGATTCACTCACTTGAAGGTTCATGCGCTAATTGGCATCACATGCCAAACCCTCAATAGGGTGTCGCACAACCAACACAAGATGAGAATCACACAAGCTACGAGCAATTCACTAGAGTACCTTTTGGCTCTCCACCAGGGAAAGGTCAAGAACCCCTCACAATCACCACGATCGGAGCTAGAGACAATCACCAACCTCCGCTCGATGATCCTTGCTGCTCCAAGCCATCTAGGTGGCGGCAACCACCAAGAGTAACAAGCAAATCCCGCAGTGAAACATGAACACCAAGTGCCTCTAGATGCAAACACTCAAGCAATACACTTGGATTCACTCCCAATCTCACAAAGATGATGAATCAATAATGGAGATGAGTGGGAGGGCTTTGGCTAAGCTCACAAGGTTGTTATGTTAATGCAAATGGCCAAGAGAGTGAGCTAAAGCTAGCAATGGGGCTTAAATAGAAGCCCCCACAAAAATAGAGCCATTGTACCCCTTCACTAGGCACTGCTCGGGGCGACCAGACGCTCTAGTCAGATCGACCGGACGCACCCTGCCAGTGTCCGGTCAACGGATGGCTGCCACGTCATCCCTTTCTTCAAATACTGAGCGCCTAATCCCAACAGTCAAGTGATGACTGGACGCAGCACAGTGCCATGACTGAACGTAGGACCCCAGCATTCGATCACTTCTAGTAAGGTTCCAGCTGCGATCGGACGCGTGAAAGGTCTTAATATGGCTATAGGAGAGATGAATAGCCTATATAAAAATCTACAAACCAACTAGAGCAATTTGCTTAGTATAACAAATAGCAAAATGCAAACTTGCTCTAGCTCTACAAGGGTTGCAAGCCACCTATCCAACAATTCTAGTTGCTATGATCACTAAACACACAATTTGCTATGTCACTACTCACTAAGAGCTCTCACACTTGCTACACTAAAGAACTCCACTAGATGAACTTAAACTACAAAGCAAGCTCTCAATTCTAACTACACTAAAGAGCTTGCTACAACTAGTTTGCAAGAATATAAATAAGTGAGTTGGGTGATTATACCGCCGTGTAGAGGAGTGAACCAATCACAAGATGAATACTAAATCAATCACCAGGAGAATACCAAAGGGAAAGAGACAACCATTTTTTCTCCTAAGGTTCACATGCTTGCCAGCACGCTAGTCCCCGTTGTGTTGACTAGCACTTGGTGGTTTGGCGGCTAAGAGGTGTTGCACGAACCTCGTCCACATAATTGGACACCGTAAGAACCTACCCACAAGTGAGGTAACTCAATGACACGAGCAATCCACTAGAGTTACCTTTTGGCGCTCCGTCAGGAAAGGCACAAGACCCCTTACAATCACCAAGATCAGAGCCGAAGATAATCACCAACCTCCACTCGACGATCGTCGCTGCTTCAAGCTGTCTAGGTGGCAGCAACCACCAAGAGACACAAGTGAATCCTGTAGTGAAACATGAATACCAAGTGCCTCTAGATGCAATCACTCAAGCAATGCACTTGGATTCTCTCTCAATCTCACAAAGATGATGACTCAATGATAGAGATAAGTGAGAGGGCTTTGGCTAAGCTCACAAGGTTGCTATGTCAATGCAAATGGCCAAGAGAGTGAGCTTAAGCCGGCCATGGGGCTTAAATAGAAGCCCCCACAAAATACAACCATTGACTCCTCAGTCCATTGAAAAATAGGGCGACCGAACACGCCGGTCAGATCGATCGGACGTTGGACCCTAATGTCCGATCGCGTGATGCATGCCACGTGGCCCCTGCTTCAAACACTGATCGCCCGATCTCAACGGTCATTAGTACATTTAAGTTGTGACCGGACACGCTGCTTCAAAGTGACCGAACGCAGGACCTCAGCATCTAGTTGTTTCCAGTAAGCATCTAGAGATAATTTTTCATGATCGGACACGTCCAGTCACCGTTGACCAGACTCACCCAGCGTTCGGTCAATCACCCTCTTCACTATGTGCTGCCACGTCAGCAGGACCAGATGCACCCCATCAGCGTTCAATCACTAAGTGACCCAGCATCTGATCAAAGACCGATGCCAGCGTCTTCACTGCTTCCACTGACCGGAAGCAGGACCCCAGCGTCAGGTTACTACATGACTAGCGTTCGGTACACTCTGTGAAATCCTATCTTTTCTATACAGAGCACCGGTGGCACCATCGGACTGTCCGCACTCTACGGATGGACACTCCACCGGTGGAGTTTCAAACCCTTGCTCCCAAGTGCTAAACACAATGTGTATCACCTTTGTGCAAGTGTGTTAGCATATTTTCACGAACATTTTCAAGGGTGTTAGCACTCCACTAGATCCTAAATGCATATGCAATGAGTTAGAGCATCTAGTGGCACTTTGATAACCGCATTTCGATACGAGTTTCACCCCTCTTAATACTACGGCTATTGAACCTAAATGTGATCACACTCGCTAAGTGTCTTGATCACCGAAACAAAAAGGCTCCTACCAATTATACCTTTGCCTTGAGCCTTTTGTTTTCCTTTCTCCTTTTCCATGTCCAAGCACTTGATCATCACCATGGAATCACCAACATCATGTCATGATCTTCATTTGCATCACCACTTGGAATAGTGCTACCTATCTCACTTTGATAAACCAGGTTAGCACTTAGGGTTTCATCAATTAACCAAAACCAAACTAGAGATTTCAACGCATCAGTTTGATCATGACCAGACGAAAGACCCTAGGATCCGGTCATTTCCAGTAAGCCTCCAATCACGACAGGGCATGTTTAGTCATGCCCGACCGGACTCACCTAGCATCCGATCACTCACTATCTCTACTGTGTGTTGCCACATCAGCAGGACTGGACGCACCCTGCCAGCGTCCAGTCATGAAGTGACCTAGCATCCAGTCAAAGACCAACGCTAGCATCTTCACTGCTTCCACTAACCAGACATGCCAGTCCAGTTGAGGCTAGTGTCCGGTCCACTATATGAAACCCTATGTTTTTTGTATAGGGCGCCGGTGGTACCATCAGACTATCTGCACTCTACGGGCGGACACTCCGCCGGTGAAGTTCCTTACCCTTGCTCCCTAGTGCTAAACACAATGTGTATCACCTTTGTGCATGTGTGTTAGCATATTTTCACAAACATTTTCAAGGGTGCTAGCACTCCACTAGATCCTAAATACATATGCAATGAGTTAGAGCATCTAGTGGCACTTTGGTAACCGCATTTTGATACGAGTTTCACCCCTCTTAATACTACGGCTATCGAACCTAAATGTGACCACACTCGCTAAGTGTCTTGATCACCAAAGTGAAAAGGCTCCTACCACTTATACCTTTGCCTTGAGCCTTTTGTTTTCCTTTCTCCTTTTCCAAGTCCAAGCACTTGATCATCACCATGGAATCACCATCATCATGTCATGATTTTCATTTACTTTACCACTTGGAATAGTGCTACCTATCTCATAATCACTTTGATAAACTAGGTTAGCACTTAGGGTTTCATCAATTAACCAAAACCAAACTAGAGCTTTCAACGCGTCAGTTTGATCATGACCGGACGCAAGACCCTAGCGTCTGGTCATTTCCAGTAAGCCTCTAATCGTGATAGGATGTGTCTGGTCATGCTCGACTAGACTCACCCAGCGTCTGATCACTCACTGTCTCCACTGTGTGCTGCCACATCAGCAGGACCGGACGCACCCTGCCAGCGTTTGGTCATGAGGTGAGCTAGCATCCGGTCAAAGATCGATGCTAGCATCTTCACTGCTTCCACTGACCGGACATGCCAGTCTAGTTGAGGCCAGCGTCCAGTCCACTCTGTGAAACCCTATCTTTTCTATACAGGGCGCCAGTGGCACCGTCAGACTATCCGCACTCTATGGGTAGACACTCCGCCAGTGAAGTTCCTTACCCTTGCTCCCTAGTGCTAAACACAATGTGTATCACCTTTGTGCATGTGTGTTAGCATATTTTCACAAACATTTTCAAGGGTGTTAGCACTCCACTAGATCCTAAATGCATATGCAATGAGTTAGAGCATCTAGTGGCACTTTGATAACCGCATTTCGATATGAGTTTCACCCCTCTTAATAGTACGGCTATCGATCCTAAATATGATCACACTCTCTAAGTGTCTTGATCACTAAAACAAAATAGCTCCTACCACTTATACCTTTGCATTGAGCCTTTTGTTTTTCTCTTTCTTCTTTTCAAGTCCAAGCACTTGATCATCACCATGCCATCACCATCATCATGTCATGATCTTTATTTGCTTCACCACTTGGAGTAGTGCTACCTATCTCATAATCACTTTACAAACTAGGTTAGCACTTAGGGTTTCATCAATTCTCCAAAATCAAACTAGAGCTTTCAATCCCCCCTTTTTTGGTAATTGATGACAACCCTTACACAAAGATATGAATTAAAATTCAATTGAATCCACGTTGCTTGCCCAAGCATATTTACCATGTGTAAAGGATATGGACAAGTTTCATGAACTCCATATGGTAGCAATTGCTCCCCCTACATATGTGCTAAGAGTTTAGATTGAAGCTTGCACATATGCTTAGATAGGAAATATAGGAGACAATGTCTACCAAATGATGCTAAGGTATAAAAGATGGACCTTTAAAGCGTGATACCAATCAGAGGGCACTAATATGCTATCCTTAGCACCATTAGTAACTAGACATACACAAAAACTAGAATACCCCATGAGATCAACATTAGAAGTAAGGGTCTAGTTTCCATAATGTGAGCATAAGTCTAGTTACTTTAGCCTATGCATGCTAGTTTTTCATTTCACCATTCAAGCATATAACTAGCATACACCACACAAGTATGGATATTGAAATTTAAAACTTGTGACATGCAAGCAAATATATGAAATGCATGTTCAAATGCAACATACAAGTTTATGAGCTTTCTCCCCCTACTTGTGTGCATTTTTTATTGATCCCATTACAATGTCATTTCATTTGTTTTCATTTGTTTGCTCCTCCTATCTTACTATCTTTGTGAATTTCTCTCCTCCTTTGTCAACAATTAGCACAAAAGGCGAGCTCAAATGATAGATAGGTTGGGGTGAAACCATGTGAAATGAGGATCATTTTCCCAATTTGGTTCAATCTAGATCGCTTGCAAAAGATATTTAACTCGGTTTGATCCAATGACAAGCTTCTTCACACCTCCAAATAAGGGTTATCTTGTACCATGTTGAGATAAACACTTATAGCTTATTTTCTAGATCAAACACTAGGTTTACAAGCCCACAAATATGTCATATGCTACCACTAGATCATTTCAAACATACAAGCAATTGTGGTACCATACAAGCATCAAATTCATTTGATTTTCATGAATGAGCCTAGGACATGATAGGAATGACTAGATGCACTAAACAAGTCCTTAGCAATGGATGGATGACATGTCAATCAACTTTACCTTGCTTTGCTCGAAGGAGAGGCATGCCATATAATGGGAGGGTGCATCAACACATATTGGAGAAGTCAAGTATATTCAATTCAATTCTTAGCTTGCAAAACCTCTTCTCATCAAGTGGCTTGGTGAAGATATCGGCAAGTTGATCTTTGGTGCCCACACTCTCAATGCAAATATCCCCTTTTTGTTGATGATCTCTTATGAAATAATGGCAGACATCAATGTGCTTTGTTCTTGCATGTTGAACTAGATTGTTGGTTAACTTGATTGCACTCTCATTATCACATAGCAATGGCACTTTCTTGAACTTGGTTCTAAAGTCACTCAAAGTAGCCTTCATCCAAAGTAATTGAGCACAACAACTACCGGCCAAAATGTACTTCGCTTCGGCGGTTGAAAGTGCTACACTATTTTGCTTCTTTGATGACCAAGAGACAAGTGATCTTCCTAATAGTTGACATATGCCTGATGTGCTCTTTCTCTTAACTTTGCATCCCGCATAATTGGAGTCCGAATATCTAATCAACTCAAATCTTGCTCCTTTGGGATACCACAATCTAATATTTTGTGTATGCTTCAAGTACCTTAATATTCTCTTTGTTGCCTATAAATGACTTTCTCTTGGTGAGGCTTGAAATCTAGCACACATACATACACTAAACATGACATCCTACCTTGATGTGGTCACATAGAGTAGGCTTCCAATAATAGACCGATACATCTTTTGATCCACCATGTTGCCACTAGCATCACTATCTAAGCTTCCACTTGTCCCCATTGGGGTACTAATAGCTTTAGCATCATACATTCCAAACTTCTTGAGCATGTCCTTGATATACTTGCCTTGACTCACAAATGTGCCATTCTTCATTTGCTTGATTTGAAGACCAAGGAAGTAACTAAGCTCTCCAATCATGGATATCTCAAACTCAATTGCCATTATCTTGCCAAACTCTTCACAAAAATCTTGATTTGTTGACCCAAATATGATATCATCAATATAGATTTGCATTACAAACAAGTCATTTCTAAGCTTCTTGGTGAAGAGAGTGGTGTCAACCTTTCTCATCTTGAATCCCTTAGAGAGTAGGAAATCCCTCAATCTCTCATACAATGCTCTAGGTGCTTGTTTCAATCCATATAAAGCCATCTCAACTTGTAAACATGGTTGGGTTTTTTTTCATCTTCAAAACCAGGAGGTTGCTCAACATACACAAGCTCATTGATGTACCCATTGAGAAATGCACTCTTCACATGCATTTGGTACAACTTGATGTTGTGGGCACAAGCAAAGGCTAACAAGACCCTAATTGCTTCCAATCTTACAACTAGGGCATACGTTTCTCTAAAGTCAGGACCTTCAACTTAAGTGTAACCTTGAGCCACTAATCTTACTTTGCTCCTTATTACTATCCCATCTTGATCTTGCTTGTTCCAAAAGACCTACTTGGTTCCAATCACATTATGATCCTTAGGCCTCTCAACTAACTCCCATACTTGGTTTCTTGTGAAGTTGTTTAGCTCTTCATGCATAGCATTGACCCAATCAACATCATTTAAAGCTTCATCTATCTTCTTTGGTTCAATAGATGACACAAATGAGAAATGCTCACAAAATAAAGCCAATCTTGATCTAGTTTGCACACCTCTTGAAATATCACCAATTATAGTGTCCAATGGATGATCTCTTGCAACATTGGTTGGTTGAAGCACTTGCACTTGATTGCTTTCATTTGATTGATCACTTGGTTGAGATGATGAACTAGCCACTTGTTGTTGATCTTGCACTTTGTCATCACTAGTACTTGCTTGAATTTGATCATGAGAACCACTAGCTTGCACATTTGAGTTAAAGAGCACTTGATTCTTGTCATCTTCAACATCAATCACCTCTCTAGGACTTATATCACCAATGTCCATGTTCTTCATTGCATTGACCAAATGAGTGCCTCTTACATCATCTAGATTCTCATCTTCCTCTTGGGAACCATTTGTTTCATCAAATTCCACATCATGAACCTCCTCAAGAGTACCACTAGCCAAATTCCAAACTCTCTATGCCTTGCTAGTAGTGGAGTAACCAAGTAAGAAACCTTCATCACATTTCTTTTCAAACTTGCTCAATCTAGTGTCTTTCTTCAATATATAGCATTTACAACCAAAAACCCAAAAGTATGCTATGTTGGGCTTTCTTTCATTCAATAGCTCATAAGGTGTCTTCTCCATCATGGGATGACAATAGAGTCAGTTGCTATAATAGCAAGCCATGTTGATTGCTTCGACCCAAAAAGAATGACTCACATTATACTCACTCAACATTGATCTTGCCATGTCAATGAGTGTTCTATTCTTTCTCTCAATAAGACCATTTGATTGTGGAGTGTACTTGGCTAAGAATTGATGTCTAATTCCAAATTTATCACACAACTCATCAATTCTAGTGTTCTTGAATTCACTACCATTGTCACTTCTAACTTTCTTGATAGTTGTTTCAAACTCATTATGAATGCCCTTGAGCCTTGACAAATGATTTGAATGTTATAAACACATCACTCTTGTCAACAAGAAAGAACACCCATGTGTATCTAGTGAAATCATCCACAATCATAAATCCGTATTTGTTTCCACTAATGCTAGTGTATGTGGTTGATCCAAACAAGTCCATGTGCACCAACTCAAATGCCTTGGATGTGCTCATCATGCTCTTCTTAGGATGTGTGTTACCAATTTGCTTTCTGGCTTGACATGCACTACATAGCTTATCCTTCTCAAAGGTGACATCTTTCAAGCCTCTAACTAAGTCATGCTTGATTAACTTGTTCAATTGTTTCATTCTAACATGACCAAGCCTTCTATGCCATCACCAACCCATGCTAGACTTAGTGATCAAACATGTTGACAATTGAGCTTCTCTAGCATTGAAATCAACTAAGTATAGATTCTCATATCTAAATTCTTTGAATATCAAGTTAGAGTCATCTACACTTATAATCTCTACATCATCCACACCAAATTTGCACTTGAAACTAAGATCACACAATTGAGCTACCGATAATAGGTTGAAGTTCAAGCTCTCTACTAGTAGCACATTGGAAATGCTCAAGTCATTGGATATTGCAATCTTACCAAGACCTTTGACCTTGCCTTTACCATTGTCACCAAATGTGATGCTATCAATCCCATTGCTCTTGTTTTCATTGATTGAATTGAACATTCTTGGATCACCGATCATGTGTTGTGTGCACCCACTATCACGCACTCAATGCCTTCCTCCAG
The DNA here is from genome assembly GCF_019320115.1 of Miscanthus floridulus. Taxonomy (NCBI): domain Eukaryota; kingdom Viridiplantae; phylum Streptophyta; class Magnoliopsida; order Poales; family Poaceae; genus Miscanthus; species Miscanthus floridulus. The sequence continues at coordinate 110,867,948 of NC_089587.1, read as the reverse complement.
CTTTATAATTGACCTACAAAAAAAGATCAATTCTTTTTAGGTACCTAAACTTGCTTGGGTCCTTGAAGGTTAGTTACCAAGGTCTTTGGTACCTAAATGGTCTTCTTCTTTGGACCCACAATTGGTGTACCAATGAACTTAGCCTTCACACCATTGGCACCCTTAACAAGCATATAAAAAGAATCAAATTTATTGAGGATACAATAGATTGTTTGTTCTTGTTAGTCTTGCAATATCGCTCTATATGCCCAACTTGCTTGCATCTATTGCAAAACCGACCATTGCCCTTCACAAAGCTAACTTTGGGAGTGACAAAGGTCACCTTGCCTTTCTTAGGGGTATAGCCTAATCCCTCTTTGTTGAGAGAAAATCTTTGGCTATCCAAGAACTTTAGCAAGCGGGCATCTCCACCATAGGCATTGCCTAAAGCACGAGTGAGCTCATTCACCTCCTTCTTGAGGGTCTCATTTTCCACCATTAATGAGGCATCACAAGTGAGACATCACTCAAAGGTGAAGTTGAAGTTGAAGTGCTACAAGAAGGGTTAGTGAGAGCAACTACTATGGGCTTATAAAAAGATTCATCAATGATATCACATGTTAGTCCCACATCATAAGACACAATCACTTGCTCCTTATTGGCTTCCTCCTTCTTGACTTGCTCAATGAGAGAGGAGTGAGCTTTTTCAAGCTTAGAGTGAGCTTTACCAAGCTTCTCATGGGCTTCTATTAGCCTCTCATGAGTGGCATTGAGCTCATCAAAGGAATGCTCAAGAAATTTGATTTTCTTGCATAATTCTTTGCACTCCTTTCTCTTCATCTCAACACAAGTGTGCACTTGCTCACACATGTCCAAGAGCTCCTCCTTGGTGTACTCCTCCTCCTCCTCATCATCATCATCATCACTCCTACAAGCATCACTTTCACATTCATCATCATCACTCACATCATATTTTACCTTGGTAGGCTTTGCCATGAGGCATGTCGATGGAGTGTCGAAGATAGAGGGCTTGTTATTGATGGTAATGCTTGCTAGTGCTTTCTTGATAGATTTCTTGTCATCATCACTAGAGTCATCACTATCCAAAGAGCCATCACTATCCCAAGTGACCACATATCCTCCACCCTTCTTATTTTGGAAGGTCATCCTCTTCTCCTTCTTCTCCTTCTTCTCCTTCTTCTCCTTCTTGTGCTTCTTCATTTCATCCTCATTATTATCAATATTGTAGGGACAATCCACTACAACATGACCGGGGCTCTTGCAATTGTAGCATCTTCTCACATATTCTTTGCTTTTGGTGTGATCTCTTCTCTTTATTGCACCATACCCCTTCTTCTTCATGAATTTGCCCATCTTGCGCACAAATAGAGCCATGGCTTCATCATCAATATCACTAAGATCATCATCATCACTTGATTCTTTCTTGGACTTGCCCTTGTTCTTAGATGATGAACTAGCCTTGAATGCTACACTTTTCTTCTTCTTATCTTCAGCTTCCTTGTTGTCATCCTTGTCAACCCCTTCCCTTTCCACATGGTAAGTTTCTTGTGTCATGACCTCACCTAATACTTGGTTGGGGGTAGTCTCCTTCAATCCTCCTCTTATGATAAGCAATCTCAACATCTCAAATCTTGAAGGTAAACACATCAAGAGCCGATAAGAGACATCATCATTCTTGATCTTTTCTCCCAATGCATTCAAATCATTGACAATTACTTGCAATCGATGGAACATCTCTAGAATGCTCTCATCTTCCTTCATCTTGAAACTTGTCAACTTATCCTTGAGAATATACAACTTGGCACTCTTTACCTCCGGTGTGCCCTCATATGTTTCCTCCAATCTCTTCCACACCTCATTTGCTCTATCACAATCCTTGATTTGCTCAAACACCTTAGAATCAATGGCATTATAAATGGTGTTGAGGGCCATTGTATTGCATTGCTTGTTGGCCTTGTCTTGGTTGGTGAGATTGTCGGGATCAATGATAGCATAGTCATTTTTTATCACATCCCATACTTGATCATTGATTGAACCAAGATACATCCTCATCTTTCTTTTCCAATAATCATAGCTTGTGCCATCAAAGAACGGTGGTTTACCCCCCACATGGTTGAACACAACTTGAGCCATAATTTGACACTGAGGTTGTTAAGCCTTCAATCAAACGGTGACCACGGCTCTGATACCACTTGAAAGGTCCTAATATGTCTAGAGGCGGTGAATAGCCTATATAAAAATCTACAAACCAACTAGAGCAATTTGATTAGTATAACAAATAGCGAAATGCAAACTTGCTCTAGCTCTACAAGGGTTGCAAGCCACCTATCCATAAAGAGCTCCACTAGATGAACTTACAAAGCAAGCTCTCAATTCTAGCTACACTAAAGAGCTTGCTACAACTAGTTTGCAAGAATATAAATGAGTGAGTAGGGTGATTATACCGCCGTGTAGAGGAGTGAACCAACCACAAGATGAATACTAAATCAATCACCGGGAGAATATCAAAGGGAAAGAGACAACCAATTTTTCTCCCAAGGTTCACGTGCTTGCCGGCACGCTAGTCCCCGTTGTGTCGACCAACACTTGGTGGTTCGGTGGCTAAGAGGTGTTGCATGAACCTCGTCCACACAATTGGACACTGCAAGAACCTACCCACAAGTGAGGTAACTCAATGACACGAGCAATCCACTAGAGTTACCTTTTGGCGCTCCACCGGGGAAGGCATAAGACCCCTTACAATCAGCACGATCAGAGACGAAGATAATCACCAACCTCCACTCGACGATTGTCGATGAAATATGGTCGGTAGTCTACCCAGGGATATGCCCAAGGTAGTAGATTGTCGGCAGACAGATGCGCAAGCCACAAACAAGACGGTGACGCAAGACAGACATAAGGTTTTAACTAGGTTCGGTCGCCAAGAAGGCGTAATACCTACATCCTGCGTTTGATTGTATTGTTGTATGTCAATGAGAGATGTTTTTAGAGGGGTCCCCTGCCTGCCTTATATAGTCCGGGGGGCAGGGTTACAGATCTGGAAACTAATCCTAGCCAGTTACAATTGCCATAGGTGACCGGATAAGGATTCCTATTCTAACCGACCAGGATCTTGCTTGATCACCGAATCTGTCTTGACTCTTTGCGCGGGACTCCGAATAGGTTGGCCAGGCTGCACGTTGTCTTTTGGTGGACCGGACCCTCTGATCTGGGTCGGCCTAAGCCTAGCCGTAAGGGTATAGGGGTTAATACCCCCATAGCTAATCCCCGAGCACCATGTATTATGCTGCGACACACCATTTTAACCTTCTCCAAACAGTGAGGCTTGAGTTCTTGACATCTCTGACCACCGTTGTCACCGGAGAAGTAGGTTGTCTAAAGAATGTATGGTGCTCTTAAAAAAAGAAAAAGATTTCCGTCCTAGGAAGTGTGCCCACTTGTATTTCTAAAAAGAAATGTAAGTGCGTCTTGAAGCGTAGCGTCCTTGATCACCAGAGGCGTAGGGGTCGAAAAACAAACACATTCACCGCAAGGTGAAGTGTGCCCACTTAGTCCTTGAGCCTGGTAGTAGGTGACGTAGGCACGTGGTGCTAGGGTCTAAAAAGAATTCTCAGTCAAGTCGAAAATCCAATCATAATATAAGCCATATGAGATGCACCGGTAGGTGCATCGTACCGATGTAGTCCCCGAGCTTGCTGGAAGGCAAAGTATAAGCCTTGTAGCAAGGTATAAATAAATGTCTCTCAACTGTATGTGAGTACAAATCACATGTAACCGAGGATAGCGGTCTCCGAGCAGTGGTCGGGACAGTTCCCAAGCACGATAGTAATCCTGACAATCAGTCAAAGCATAGGGTCGATTAAATAAACACATTCACCGCAAGGTGAAGTGTGCCCACTTAGTCCCCGAGCCTGGTAGTAGGTGACGCAGGCACGTGGTGCCAGGTTCTAAAAAGAATTTCTACTCGAGATGCACCGGCAGGTGCATCGTACCGATGTAGTCCCCAAGCTTGCTGGAAGACGAAATATCAGTCTTGTAGCAAGGTCTAAATAAATGTCTCTCAACTATATGTGAATACAAATCACATGTAGCCGAGGAGAGCAATCGTCGAGCATTCTTTGGAACAGTCCCTGAGCACGGTAGCGGTCGGGGCAGTCCCCGAGCATGGTAGTGGTCAGAGCAGTCCCCGAGCACGGTAGTGGTCTGGGCAGTCCCTGAGCACGGTAATGGTCTCGGAAGTCCCTGAGCACGCTAGTGGTCAGAGCAGTCCACGAGTACGCTAGTGGTCGGAGCAGTCCCCAAGCACGGTAGTGGTCGGAGCAGTCCCCGAGCGTAGTAGTGGTCTAGACCATCCCTAAGCACAAGACATGCAATGAAGAAACGGATGCCACTTGTACTATTAGTTGGTGTATTTATTTATCTTCTTACTCTGTCAAGTCCAATATGACACGTCTGGTCAAAAAAGCAGACGGGTATAGCACGTCATACTGCCTTCTTGTCCTTTCAAGCAAACAATCGCTTGGCACCTGTAAGGAGGTGCGTTAGTGTGGGCCCTCTGACACTAGCAACGAAGAGGCGCATACACTGGTAACGAAGGGGCGCGTATATTGGCATAGATCTCGAGGTTGTGAAAACAACTGTCTACGGCGCGTGCGCACGTCTCCCAAGAATCTCGGGCGGACGAAATGGCGGAACTCTTGGTTATTTATAATATAGGACTGGTTAGTTACTTTTTACCGATCCCCATTACCATTCGCCGCCGTAGCCTTCTTCTTCCTCTTGCCAACCCTAATACCTCCGAAATCATCACCAATCACCCCTCCCCCATATCCACCTCCATCAACAAGGGTGGATTCATGGCGAAGAGTGAGGCCTAGAAGAAAGCCGGAGTCATGGTGAAGGAGTGATGGAAGTCAAGAAGCAATGAGCAGACCATCGAAGACCTCGTCATCATGGGAGTACTCCACAACAAGGCACTCGCAGGATGGCACGCGCCGGAAGGAGAAGGCTACCCCAATCCACAACCAGGTGAGATTATGGTTTTCGAAGATTTCTTCAAGCGGGGTTTTGGCGTTCCAGTGCACCCTTTCCTTCAGGGGCTCTATTTGTATTACGAGATTGGGATTTGCAATCTGCATCCCAACTCGATTCTTCTTGTCTCCACCTTCATTCATCTTTGCGAAGCATATGGTGGCTTCTAGCCCCATTTTGACTTCTTCCGCCATCTTTTCTATCTACGAAAGAAAGGAAGCGGTGGCTCGAAGATAGTCAGAGGTGTGTACCTCAATCTGCGTGACGGGATGAAGGCCTAGTACTTGCACTGCCCTTGGAACACATTGTTGGATGACTGGTACAAGAAGTGGTTCTACATCCATGAAGAGCCGAACACGATCACATTGTGCGACGTGGGGTTCATTCCGGAGAAGAAGAACAGCTGGTCGGAGAAGCCCGAGCACTTGGAACAGATCTCAGAACTTCTTGAGATGATCTCATGGAAGAAACTGGATGGTCCGAGCATGGTCGAGAACTTCATCAGCCGAAGGATCCAGCCTTGCCAGAGGAGGGTACATCCTGGCTACGAGTACCAAGGTAGCGCAGACCCAACTAGGACCAGGCAAGAGGCGCTTGACAAGATAGAAGTCAAAGCCAGGATTGGAGAGCTATTAAACCTTTCTGATCCAAATTATGTTAGGTTGAGCGACATCGAGCATGCTTTCAAGCTGGCCCGACCTCCCCCAAAGGTAAATTATGCTGCCTTGTACCCATAGAGTTAAGTTGTAACAGAAACTTACTGTGTTGTCGCCTTTATGTTTCCCAGAGTAATGGTTGTGACAGAGCAGTAGTGTTCGTGTCTCCACCCCATGGTGTGGATTGGCCGCAAGTTGTCGGCCCAACCGCCCAGACCAGCGCCAGGATCGAAGACGTCGACTGGGCCATACTCGGGGTTGGGCAGGAGGCAACGGCCAGGGCTACTGGCAAGCGGCCGACGGCCAGCAAGCGTCGTCAGGCCATCTTTACACTGTCAGATGATGAAATAGAGGATGCAGACATCTTCCGACTCGTCCCTCGAAAGAGGAGGAGACAACTGGAGTCGATGGAGCAGGGTGGCTCCTCCGTGCTAGTGGGACTCGCATCACCGACCACTGTAATGCAGAAGACAAGTGGTAAAGGGGTCGAGCATCAAGCCCCGGCGTCGGTACTGGTCATGGAAAGAGACCCGGTGGCACCCGCAGAGCTTGTGGAGCAAGCACGGACGAAGAGACGCGCCTTCGCCACATCATTCCGTGCTTCCAAGCTGTAAGTATTTATAACCTTGATGTAAGCTTATAATTTATGTTGAATACTGTTGTCTTCTGAACTTATCTCTGATATATTAGGTCGGCATCCACCGAAGATCCTGACCAACTAGCCGAGTGTGGCATGGCTCCGCCAGCAATGGCGGAGAAAACTACCCAACAGCCGGCTACGGAGGAACCTGTAGCAGAAAGTCCGCCAGAGCCTCAGCAGACGAGCGGCCAGACGACAGTCCCCGAGTAGTTGGTCGAGGGGAGAGCTGAGCCAAGTACAAGTGCTCCGAGCACTAACCCTACTGAGGGGGATACTTCGGCGCCAAGGGTATCAGACCAAACCGAGGAGCAGCAGCCGGAGGTGGCACAGAGCATGTTTGCCGATGCTACGGCCCGTGGGAAAGCCATAGTGATCGCAGGGACTGCAAACTCTAGACCAGCACCGCTACCTGAACAAGAGGCCAAAGAGGACGAAGTAGAAGAGGTCCTAGGCCATCCCCAGGACAAGCGACAACATGTATATGTGTCATGCTGGTGGAACGACCAATGGGTTATGCATGAGGAAATCCCAGAGGTCAAAGAGACCATGAAAGTTGAACGAGCAGCAAAACGTCTAGTGACGGAAGTCCAGGTATGTTTGGCTTAACCACTTGATCCTGCTATCCAGTCAAAATGTCTGACTTAGCATTTTTATATGCAGGACTTGATGAAGATCGCAAGGTACCGAAAGAAGTGCTTCGACCAGATTGAGGGGATCACAGCAAGCAATAGAGAACTGGTGGCCGAGGTGGAACGCTTGCGCCACCAACTTGAAGCCATCGACCAGGAGAGGACGGAGCAAGAGGCATAGAACCAGAACTTGGTCGTCCAGCTCAGTAACAAAGAGCAGGAAAAAACAAGTAAGTTGTCACTTTATCACAGCAAGTGCATGACACGTGTTGTTGCATTGTTGGTAGTAACAGCTGTAGTGCAGGCTTAGAAGCCGAAGTAGTCCGTCTCCAAGAGGAGAATAGCCGTGTGGCCATAGAGTGTGGTCACCTGAAGGAGGAAAACAAGAAACTGGCACACGACCAGTCGCAACTCTGGGACCGCACAACCAAGATGAAGGAGGAATTGAAAAGTAAGTGTTCCAGACCACCTTGCTCATTCTGTTGCCCACGTTATCTTGTCGTGGCGTGACATTTTAATATCTTGTGCAGTTTGCAGTTTTGAAAGTCAATGCAAGAAGCATCTGGAAACCGTGATGAAAGATCGTGATGGCTAGAAGGCGCGATGCCTAGAGATCATCGAGGATCGGGACACATGGAAGAACTGGTGCCAAGAAGTGGCAACTGGCATTTTGCCCATCCTCAACCTTATCGATCCAGCGCTTACAGAGGAAGCGCCAAGGATGCTGATGAGGACATCGCCACGCTGGACACACCGACGCCATGGTCTTCCCCAAGTTGCAATTCGTTCCCAACTCAGCTGCCACATCGCCCTCGGATTCAGCAGACACGTCGTCACTGTTTCGGTCATAACTTTCTCATACGACATCGAAACGGGCCGTTCTTGGATGCGTTGGAAAGGGGACGACGACGCCGTCGTTTTGGACCTGGTCCCAGCTCCAGAAGGTCCATGGATCATTCTGTGTGACCATGGCAAGGTGCTGCGTCACCTATTTGGGCCAACTTGGCCATGTATCGTGTCGGGCCTTAAGCCCAAGTTGTGGGTGCCCAACCCCTGGCCGTTCCCAACCCTAGGTCGAGTCTTAGACTATAAACACAGCCGCTGCCGCTGCTATACAATTGGGTTTTGTTTAGAGTTTAGTTTTCCATCGAGAAACTGAATCGTTCATTGTAACTGTGGTGACAAATCCTTTTACAGTGATCCAGGGCCCCGTTCTTGATCTCCTCCACTGTGTCGATTAGTCCTTTGGAACTGAGTTCTTGAATCCTCTATTGATATTTGCGTCATTCATATTTGCAATTTCAGATTGCGTGTTTTACCTTCTTGCTTGTGCTCTTCGATTCGCTTGCAGGAAAAGCCTTCTTGGTGAGGTCAATCAAGTTGTGCTTGGTTGATAACCAACGGAGCAGTGGTGTAATGGTTGCAGGGTTTGAATCACGTCTGATTTGAAGCCGGATCACCAACGTCGAGATCTCCACAAATCGAACTTACCGGCTACCTCTCGGAAGATCGGGCCTATACTCATCAATTGGTATCAGATATTTCAGGTTTACCGCGAGGTATAATCTTGTTTGCCTTAGATTCATATTTGTTCATTACCTAGAGTCCACAAAAAAGCCCAAAAATATTTCAATTTCCGCTGTCCTATCGCCCTTTGTGCCTTTGCAATTTCATTTCAGATTCGTGTTGTTGAGTTTGTGTCCGTGGTCGAGTCTTGTTGCTGGTTTAGGATTGTGTTCGTGGTCGTAGTTCAATCGCCCGTTGCTGTGATTTTTGTTTTCCGCCGCTATCCCATCCACCGTTCCCAAACAACAAGTCGAAGCCACCACATTACTCGACTTGCCCCGCTAGCCGCCTTGTGTAACTTCTCGCCGCCACGCAAACCCTAGATAGGTTGCCAGCCGCTCTTATTTTGCCTGCATCGTAGCCCTCCTTACATCATCAGGCGAATACCTACTGCTGTTAGTCACAGTGATGATCCTGTGATCGGTGTTCAAGTTTAGGGACGCTTTGCCCTAACTGCCGCCGCCGTGTTGTGCCTTCCGGAAAACATACCTTGAGATACCTTCGGTAAAACAGGCATAACTTTTCGCTCGTTTATCAGAAAAATCTGAAATTTTTTCAGCAGCTTCTTGACACCATTTGGAGCCGACCCAAACTTGGCTACGCCTTGTTTGGTTTTGTTAGAATTGCCAAAAAAATTTGGGAAAATATAGAAAAAAAATTGTCAAAGTTTTTGCGCGCTTTTCAGAGCACGTGCTGAATTTCTGTAGACCACATCCCACCTCAGTTGTAGGTGCCAATTTTTGTGGTTGCATCTTTTGTGATCCTTGTTCAGAGAAAAGTATATAAAAAATAGTGAAAAAAATAAAAAGTTTGTTTCCTACTAGTGCCTTTTGGAAACATCCGAGAAAAACAATCAGGGAAAAAGGAGAAGTCCGGGCTATTTGCTTGTTCTGTGAGTTCTTTCGATCGTCCTTTGTTTTCACCTTGTTGCGCTATGTCTCGACACGTCTTAGCCAGCACCTGTGATTTGTACTTTGGATCCGGATTGAATAATCGTTACTCTGCACTCGTTAATTGCTAATCCTTGCTGTCATATTGTGTGCCTACCCATAGCTCCACATATTCTTCTGTCAGCACAGGTTCATCTTGCAACTGTTACTCATGCTCAACAACAGATTGCTTTGCCACTTTGGTTTTGCTCCTGTTTGGCATTGGTAAGAATACAGGCAAGACGGTGGTAAGCCGCTTGTGATTTTGCATTCCACTTTCACCACCACCACCACTTCTTTCCTTTTAGTTGATAGGGATAATACTTTGGTGTTGTCTTTTTCTATCTTCTAACCATGGCAGGAACTCCGATGGACTTCAATGAGTGCGTGTCCAAGGGCGAGCTTACAACGTTCATGACCGAACAACGCAATCTTATGACCGAGCTGACGCGCAACGTGAACAATCTGGTCACCCGCATTGAACAGCTTGAGCAACGCCCTCCACCTTATCGTGCTGATGATGAAGATATGGATGCTTTTGGTGATGAAGATGCGTATGCTGACGGTGGTGCCCGTCGCCGCCTCAACTTCAATCGTCGCGGTATGGAAGGTAATAATCATGGTAATAATGATCCTTTTGCTAAAATTAAATTTAGTCTACCTCCTTTTGCTGGTAATGTTGATCTAGAGGCATATTTAGATTGGGAGCTTGCTGTTCAACAAAAATTTGATTCTCATAATGTTCCTGCTGAGCATAGAGTTAGACTTGCTACTAGTGAGTTTACTAATTTTGCTTTGTTCTGGTGGAGTGATCTTTGCAATGCCAATAATGCTACTGCTGTGCCTCAAACTTGGAATGTTTTAAAGCAACGTATGAAATCTCGTTTTGTTCCTCCTTATTACCAACGTGATTTACGTTTGAAACTACAAACTTTAAAACAAGGTGATAAAGGAGTAGAAGCATACTATCAAGAATTGCTTATTGGTTTAGCACGTTGTGGTATAAATGAAGATGATCATGATGCTAGTGCTAGATTTTTTGGTGGTTTAAACCATGATATATAGAACATACTTGATTACAAAGAATGACGCAATTTTTCCCAATTGTATCATCTTGCTATTAAGGCAGAACAAGAAGTACAGGGACGCAAACAACACCAGCCTTTCAGGTCTAACAATGGGAGGAATTTTCAGCAGTGTTCCGAGCTGGAGACGCCCAAGCTTCCTGTTGCACCACAGCCATCTACACCTCCATTTTCTTCCGAGGTAAGTAAATTATCTAATGTGCAGTTTCCACAGCTGAAGAAAGGTGGCACTCCGGGTGCTTCTACTAGCTCCTCCTCATCTAGCTCTAAAATCATTTGCCACCAATGCAAAGGCATGGGACATGTCATGAAGGAATGCCCTAGTCGTCGCGCTTTCATTGCTACCGAGGATGGATATGTAAGTGCTAGTGATGTTGAAGATGATTTAGCCCTTGCTGCTAACATTGATGCAGATCCCACCGAGGGCGATCAAGACAAGGAGGCCATCACCATTGACTCCGTGGCTGCTGCCGCGGACTACCCTAGCCTTCTTGTGCAGCGTGTGTTGAGTACACATGTGGGACATGAAGAAGAGATGAAGATCCAACGCCACAATTTGTTCCACATGTATCTCATTGTGCAGGGTTGTCGTGTTCTCACTATCATTGATAGCGGGAGTTGCAACAACTTGGTGAGTTCAGATTTGGTTGACAAGCTTGGTTTGACCACACGACAACATTCGTATCCATATAAACTTCAATGGTTCAATAATAGTGGTAAGACTAAGGTAACTAAATCAGCACGCATTAGCTTTTTCACAGGCTCTTATCATGATACTGCTGATTTTGATGTTGTCCCTATGCAAGCTTGCTCCATTTTGTTAGGTCACCCATGGGAATTTGATAATGATGCTTTACACCACGGTAGAACTAATACATACACTATCATACATAAGGACAAGAAAATTACATTGCTGCCTTTGTCTCCTATGGATATTATTAAACATGCTAACGAGATCAAAAATAAACCTCCAACAGACATTGCTAAAAATAATGGGATTAAGTTAAAAGGAGGTGCTTTTCTTGCTACAACTTCTGCTACTACTGAGTTATGTGATAATCCTGATGCACCATGTTATACTATGTTTTGTCAACCTTTTATGTCTGGTGCATTGCATGCTGTCACTAACCTTTTGCAGGAGTTCGCTGATGATGGGATGGAGTCGAGGACGACTCCAAATCTAGGAGGGGATGATGAGGACATCGCCAAGATGGAGTCAAGGACGACTCCAATTCGAGAAGGGGAGGATGATGAGGACATCACCACGCTGGACACACCGACGCCATGGTCTTCCCCAAGTTGCAATCCGTTCCCAACTCAGCTGCCACGTCGCCCTCGGATTCAGCAGACACGTCGTCACTGTTTTGGTCATAACTTTCTCATACGACATCGAAACGGGCCATTCTTAGATGCATTGGAAAGGGGACGACGACGCCGTCGTTTTGGATCTGGTCCCAGCTCTAGAAGGTCCATGGATCATTCTGTGTGACCATGGCAAGGTGCTGCGTCACCTATTTGGGCCAACTTGGCCATGTATCGTGTCGGGCCTTAAGCCCAAGTTGTGGGCGCCCAACCCCTGGCCGTCCCCAACCCTAGGTCGAGTCTTAGACTATAAACACAGCCGCCGCCGCTGCTACACAATTGGGTTTTGTTTAGAGTTTAGTTTTCCATCGAGAAATTAAATCGTTCATTGTAACTGTGGTGACAAATCCTTTTACAGTGATCCAAGGCCCCCGTTCTTGATCTCCTCCACTGTGTCGATTAGTCCTTTGGAACCAAGTTCTTGAATCCTCTATTGATATTCGTGTCATTCATATTTGCAATTTCAGATTGCGTGTTTTACCTTCTTGCTTGTGCTCTTCGATTCGCTTGCAGGAAAAGCCTTCTTGGTGAGGTCAATCAAGTTGTGCTTGGTTGATAACTAACGGAGCAGTGGTGTAACGGTTGTAGGGTTCGAATCGCGTCTGATTTGAAGCCGGATCGCCAATGTCGAGATCTCCACAAATCGAACTTACCGGCTACCTCTCGGAAGATCGGGCCTGTACTCATCAGACGCCGTAGCTTGGACTGGTCGAGAGATGCCGAAAGGCATGGGAATGGTTCCAAGAATTCGTGAAGGAGGCGAGTGAGTACACAGGTGCACATGTGCTAAGCATGGTGCGTGCCCACTACCCCCTGATCGATCTCAAGCGCCTGGAGGCTGGGTACCCGAAGGAGGTAAATCCAGACATGGCTGAGGAGCTTTGGATGACCCAGCTGGACCTATCTTCAAAGATAATTGGCGACATTAACCTGTGTGGAGGTGAGGCAGCACCTGTACAGGGTACGCCATCAACAAGCCAGCTAGAAACGCCATCAGTTGTGAGCCAACCGATGAAGCCTGCGGTCTCGACCAGCTAGGCATTGGCGGGGCCATCCTCTTTAGCTCGACCAGTACAAGAGTCCCCGAGACTCGAGCGGGATGTCGGAAGTAGCAAGCAGCAGGTGCCGCGTGCCCCGACCAGCCAACAGGATAGGCTAGAGCTGTAGAAGAAGGATGTAGTTGTGTTATTGTAAACTTGTACCTCTTCAGGCAAGCTTGTAATAACGTAACTGTATATCATTATAAGCTTATTTGTTTTGTATAAAACGTATTTAAGCTTGAAACTCGTGTTGGCATAACTGAGTGAGAACATGTTAGCGTTCTATTTAGTTGTACCAGTTTACTCAACACGTCATCCTGAAAAGTTTGTATGGCCCTGATTTGGCATGTGGTCGGAGTGTGAGGTGCGTGACCTGTGCACACGTAGACGCGAACAAGTCAAACTAGGGGGGACCTGCCGATCACCCGTAGCATAGAGAGTGGATCCCATGCACGCGTTGAGAGGAATCGAAGACAGGACCTACTCCGAAAACCCGTGAAGGAATGGTGGTCGGCTTTGACTGGCTAAGTTAGATTAATCGTGAAATTTGAAGTGACACAATCATAGTGGTCGGAGAAATCATAATAGCTTTATTGAATTAAATCAAAAGTACAAGAGGAGTACATATCTCAGTAATTAAGCATAGAAACGCCTAAGCTTGTCGATGTGCCATGAATTTGGTACGTCCGTACCGTCTAGGTGAGCTAACCTGTAAGACGTTGGTCGTGTGACTTCCTTGATCATGAAGGGCCCCTCCCATGGAGTTGCGAGTTTATGGACACCAGCCTGATTCATCTTCCACTTCAGGACCAGGTCCCCAACCACGAAGAAATGCTCTTTAACGTTCTTGTTGTAGTACCTGCACAAAACAGCAAGGTATTTGGTTGTACGTACGCAAGAATCGAGCCACTTCTCTTCTGCACTATTCACTTCTAGCTCCCATACTTCATTGACCTTGCCTTCGTCGAAGTTCTCTACCCGTGCTGATCTGAAAGCTATATCTGCTGGGAGGACTGCCTCAGCGCCGTAAACCATAAAGTATGGTGAGACGCCGGTGTTACGACTGGGCTGAGTTCTGAGGCCCCAGACCACAGCTGGTAACTCTTTGAGCCATCTTCCGGGAGCTTTGTCATTTTCTCTGTACATCCTCTTCTTCAATGCGTCCAAAATCATACCGTTTGCCCGCTCGACCTATCCATTAGGTCTAGGGTGCGCCACCGAGACGTATTTTACTACTATGCTCCTTTCATCGCAGAAATCCCAAAAAGCGTTCCCGGTGAACTGAGTACCCAGATCAGTGATGATGCTATTGGATATGCCGAAGCGGTGGATGACCTAGTCGAGGAACGTAATAGCCTTTTCTGAGGATGCCTGTACCAGAGGCATGTACTCTATCCACTTAGAAAATTTGTCGATCAGTACAAAGACACATGTAAATTTCCCAGGAGCCGGTTTGAAGGGCCCGATCATATCCAGTCCCCAGCATGCGAAGGGCCAAGAGGCTGGTATTGTCTAGATCTCATGTGCTAGTACGTGGATTCTCTTGGTGAAGAACTGACAACCCTCATAGTACCGGACTAGCTTCTCTGCATCAGCTACCGCTGATGGCCAATAGAACCCTGCTCGGAAAGCCTTGCCGATAAGCGTTCTCGAGGCTACGTGGTTGCCACAGGAGCCGGAGTGGATTTGGTCTAGGAGATGTTCGCCATCCTCCCGGGTTATACACTTCATCAAGATTTCCTCCTTTGCGTTCTTACGCCATAACTTGCCATCGACGAGCAGATACTACTTACTGTGATGCATTAGGCGCTCATTTTCTGTCCGATCAGTGTAACCACACCATCTGTCAGGTACTTGACGAAAGGTTCTCTCTAGTCGGGCTCATGCATGGTCGGAGGTGGCTCAGTGGTGCTCGACGCCGGAACCGTAGCCACCAATTGTTTGTCTAGAGGCTTGTCAACCGTGGGATCTTCCTCCTCGATGGAAGGCGTGAGCAGGTCTTGGACGAATACACCATGTGGGACTTTGGCTCGGGATGATCCTAACTTTGACAGCGCATCTACTACTTGATTTTTGTCCCGGACCACGTGTGTGTACTCGATGCCATAAAACCTACCTTCTAGCTTTCTGATCGATTTATAGTATGCATCCATCCTTTCACTGGTCGTGTCCCAGTCCTTGTTGAGTTGGTTGATGACCAGAGCCGAGTCTCCATAGACATAGAGACGTTTAACACCGAGCTCGACCGCAATGCGCAAACCATGTAGGCATGCTTCATATTCGGCGGCATTATTAGATGCTGGGAAATAAATCCTGAGGACATACTGGAGCTGCTCCTTGGATGGTGACATGAAAAGGACTCCTACTCCTACGCCGTCGATGTTGAGAGAACCATCGAAGTACATCTTCCATTACTCGTCGGGCCCCTAAGAGGTAGGCGTGCTTAAGTCTATCCACTCGACGATGAAATCGACGAGTGCCTGAGACTTGATTGTAGTACGGCTTGCAAATTCCAAGGAGAAGGGGCATAGCTCCATTGCCCACTTGATGATGCACCGGTTCACGTCCTTGTTGCTAATGATGTCTCGCAGAGGGTACTTAGTCATGACCACCACACGATATCCGTCGAAGTAATGTTTCAACTTTTGGGACGTTATCAGTATGGCGTAGATCAATTTCTAGATCTGTTGGTACCTGGTCTTGGATTCGTTGAGCACCTCACTGATGAAATAGATTGGTCACTATACCTTGTAGACGTGGCTGGGCTCGTTGCGCTCAACCACCATGGCAGTGGAGACCACTAGATTAGTTGCCGCAATGTAAAGCGGGAGTGTTTCGTCTTCTCTGGGAGCAGTGAGGACCGGAGGTGATGTAAGGTATTATTTCAGCTGTGAGCGTCTGCTTCCTCCGACCACTCAAACTTCTCGGATGCTTTGAGCAGTTTAAAGAACGGTAATCCCTTTTCGCCTAATCTTGATATGAAACGGCTGAGAGCGGCCATGCATCCGGTAAGCTTCTAAATATCCTTCACCTTTTTGGGCGGCTTCATGTCCAAGACAGCTTTGACTTTCTTTGGGTTAGGGCATATGCCGTCGTGACTGACGATGTTGCCAAGTAGTATTCTAGAAGGAACACCAAAGATACACTTCTTTAGGTTTAATTTCCATTGGAATGTGTTAAGGGCTGCAAAGGTGCGTTCTAGGTTGTCAACAAGGGTATGTGCCTCCTTGGTTTTGACAACTACATCATCAACATAAGCCTCGACGAGGTCGTCTTTTATCTCGTCTTCGAGGTAGGCCTGTATAGCGCGTTGGTAGGTAGCCCCGACATTCTTGAGCCCAAACGACATGGTCGTGTAGCAGTAGGTGCCGTAAGACGTGATAAAAGATGTCTTGATCTGGTCGTCCTTTTTGAGAGCGATCTGGTGATAACCAGAGTAGCAATCAAGAAAGGAAAGCAGCTCGCAATCGGCGGTTGAATCTACGACCTTGTCTATGTGAGGTAAGCCAAAGGGGTCTTTAGGGCAGTGTTTGTTGAGATCAGTGTAATCAACGCACATTCTCCATTCATTATTCTTTTTGCGTACAAGAACCAGGTTGGCTAACCACTCTGGATAATACACTTCTTTGATAAATCCGGCTGCCAAAAGCCATGTAACTTCTACCCTAATCGCCTCCTTCTTGTCGCGAGCGAACCGTCGTAGCTTCTGCTTGATAGGTTTGGCCTTGCCGTTGACATTCAAGGAGTGCTTGATCAAGTTCCGAGGTACATCGGGCATGTCAGCAGGTTTCCATGCGAACACATCCACGTTGCTCCTCAAGAATCTGACGAGCATGTCTTCCTATTTAGGATCCAGGTTGGCCCTGATAAGGGCTGTTTTGCTGGGATCGCCGTCGACCAGCTGGATCACCTTGTGCTCCTTAGAATTGGCGTTCTTGCGTGGAGCCTCGAGCTCTGGGATCTCCAGGTGGTCACCGAGGTCTTCTTGGCGTCAAGCATGGTCTCGACCATGCGAATAGAGAGGTCATGAGCCTCTGCTATTTTGAAGATGTCGTCCTCGCAGGTATAAGCTACTTATACGTTGCCCCTAAGGGTTAGAACTCCTTTCTTGGTAGGCATCTTTAGCACTAGATACCTGTAATGAGGTATGGCCATGAACTTGGTGAGTGAGGGTCGACCCAGGATAGCATGGTAGGTGCCATCGAAGTCAGCGACCACGAAGTTGACGTAGTCGGTGCGGAAGTGGTCTGGGGTCCCAAACTACACAGGTAACGTGATTTGCCCGAGAGGTGTAGAGCTCTGTCCGGGGAGAACACCCCAGAACTATGCCTCATATGGCTTGAGATCTGCCTGGGTTATCTTCAGGGCCGGCGGACTATTCTTGAATAGTATATCGATGGAGCTGCCGCCATCAATCAGCACTCTGTCGAATTGAACTTTGTTGATACAAGGATCAAGGACTAGGGGAAAACATCCTGGTTTAGGGATTGTGGCACATTGGTCTTTTCTGCTGAAGGAGATCTCACGGTGAGACCAAGGAGGGAGCCGTGGATCGGCGATGAGGTTGTTGGTATTGGCCACGTTCAAGCAAGCGCGGGCGAGCAGCTTGCGTTCTCGTTTGGTCTCGGAAGAAACTTTGCCTCCAATGATCGTGTGCACGCGATCGGTTGGCTTGACATACTTGTGACGGGGATCTGCGTCTTCATCGTCGTTGTCCTCGTTGCGCTGTTCCCCTACGTCGTTAGGCTTGTCGGACGTATCCGGAGCCTGTTGACGCATATAGATAGACATGAGAACGTGGCAATTCTCCATGGTGTGGTTTGACTTGGGATGGAGCTGGCAGGGCCCTTTCAATGCTTTGGCATAGTCTTCTTCATAGTTACGACGTCCGCCACCTTTTTTGACGGTGTTGACCTCGCCGTCATCTTCCCGAGCACGCTTGCCCCTGTAATCGTCACGGCGGTTACGCCGCTGATTACGTTGGTCGTGGTGGTCGCGGGAGTCGTTGCGCTGGTTGCGGTGGGCAAAATTGTTGTTCCGACCACAGTTGCTGCGGTAGTCATTGCGGTGCGGGGGGTGGTCGGAGCGTGGAACCCTTGCTGCTTCTTCGATAATTATCTTTTTAGCATCGTCGGCATCCGCATATTTCTTAGCGATGGCCAGGAGCGCTGTGACCAAATCAGGTCTCTTGCGGAGGAGCTTGTACCTTAGAGCGTCATGGAAGCGGAGGCCAGTGATGAAAGCCTCAATTGCCTCGCTATCGAAGATTGATGGGACCTTAATGCGCATCTCCGAGAAACGCCGGACGTACTCACGCAGCGGCTCATCTTTTCGATCTCGAATCCGTTGCAGATCATATTTGTTGCCAGGTTGCTTGCAAGTGGCAATGAAGTTGTTGATGAAAGCTTGCTTGAGTTCTTGCTAGGAATCAAAGTAGTTTGCCGGCAAGCTGACCAGCCATTGGTGACCTGCATGACTAACAACGACTGAAAAGTAGTTAGACATGACGTGCTCATCAGCCATGGCTGATCTGCATGCGGTTTCGTAGAGCATGACCCATAATTTGGGGTTCTCCTTGCCGTCATACTTCTAAAGTTTTTCAAGCTTGAAGTTCTTGGGCCATATGACTTGACGAAGGTGTGGAGTAAACTGCTTCAAACCCGGCGAGCCGTGGGCAGTATAATATTCCATACGGCGATAGCTTTCATGGGATGCACGATCGTTGGCTCTCTAGTTGGTGCGATTGCGCAGATCACGTCCTCTGAGGTAATGGCGGAGATCGTTATTGCCATCATGGCGATCTCGGTTGCCATCTAGATTAGCCCTGCGACCGTGGTTTTCGCGGCGATTATTGCGGTTGTCTCGGTGGTTGTCGTCCCGAACGTCGTGGCGGTTGTCATCCTGACCACCATCATGGCCGCCGTTTCCGCCTTGACGGTTGTCTGATGGGTCATTGTTGCGCGAGCCATGTTGGTTGGGTGGCTGTGAGTGACTTGAGTACTCGCGGCTATGGCTTGACTTGACTGAGACGGATGGAGCCCAGGCTTGATTTACAATCTCTGTGGTCTAGGCCATAGCAGCCATTAGGTAAGCTTGTATATCGTCGCGAACTGCCTGGGTTCTGGGGTATTGGGTAGCCGTTGCATTGTCGCCATAGCGACGGCTACGTTGGCGCTTGGAGTCCTGAAGACCTATTTGTCCCCCACCCTGTCGAAGGCATTGTTGAGGTCGCTTGGCTAGACCCTTATGCGTCGTGCCTCCTCTTCTGCTTTGGCTTTGATTTGTCAGCGATTAAACCGGTCAATATTGCGTGCTTCACGTGCAATCCTTTCTTGTTCTATTTCGCCAACTGCTGGCGGTTTGTCATTACTGACAACATTGATCAAATCTCCTCGCCTTGGTGGGAAAGATGGGAATTGTGGGAACCCCGGGGCGTGGTCTGGGATATCCAGATTGTATTCGACGGCTTCATCATCGTGATGCTGGAGCTCAATGTGGATAGAGGCATTGGATGCGATGCTAGACGAGGAGCTGGAGTCACCCTCTTGGACTGTGTGGATGGATCCTTCTTGATAATCCTCAATCCAGATCATGTTGACGAAGTTGCGTGGCTTCGGCCGAGGTCGATGTATAAAACACAGATCCGAGCGGCGTTGTACATTATACGCGTAGTTGGAGGCAACGTTTCGCAGGCCGTAGGGCTGGGCCTGGTAGTTCTCCATTGAGGCTTCATACTCGGAGAGCCGGAGACCCATCGCGGAGCCTGGCCGGCGACGAGCGGAGCGCCCTTTAGGAGTAGATATGACCACGAGATCTGTACCAAGTCGTGCAGGTCGACTGGCCTGAGCTGGTCGGGTAGATCTGTTGTGGGAAGCGGTTACCTGCTCATTAGGTCCACTTTGAATTGAACTTACTAGAGCTAGGGTTTCAGCGAGTTTGGTGCTGACCCGATCGATGGAGTCGAGCAGGTCGGTGTTGTCGATCTGCTTCCCTTTGTAGCGGGGAAGCGGACGACGAGTTGTCAGCGTGGCTGAAGGCGATGCGGGCGTGGTCGGAGCTAGATCCACCGTGGTCGAAGCCAGATCCACCATGGTCGGAGCCAGATCCACCGTGGTCGGAGCCATATCCACCGTGGTCGGAGCCGTAGCCGATGCAGGTGAAGCAGCGGTCGACGCAGATTGAATCCGCACCTCCTCCATGATCGTGGTGATGAAGTCATCAGAGCCGGTGGTCCAGGTGATGTGACCGACGGTGAACGTGAGGCCGTCCGGTGTAGCCATGGAGCCGGGGATGATGACCGTCTTGTTCACTTGGAGAGCTATACGCACACCCCCTACCTAGCGCGCCACTATCGACGAAATATGGTCGGCAGTCTACCCAGGGATATGCCCAAGGTAGTAGATTGTCGGCAGACAGATGTGCAAGCCACAAACAAGATAGTGACGCAAGACAGACACGAGGTTTTATCCAGGTTTGGCCACCAAGAAGGCATAATACCTACGTCCTGCGTCTGATTGTATTGCTCTATGTCAATGAGAGAGGTTTTTTAGAGGGGTCCCCTGCCCGTCTTATATAGTCTAGGGGGCAGGGTTATAGATCTAGAAACTAATCCTAGCCAGTACAATTGCCATAGGTGACCAGATAAGGATTCCTATTCTAACCGACCAAGATCTTGCTTGATCGCCGAATCTGTCTTGACTCCTTGCGCGGGACTCTGAACAGGTTGGCCGGGCCGCGTGTCATCTTTTGGTGGACCAGACCCTCTGATCTGGGCCGGCCCAAGCCTAGCCGTAAGGGTATAGGGGTTAATACCCCCATGATGATCATCACAGCTTCAAGTTGTCTAGGTGGTGGCAACCACCAAGAGAAACAAGTGAATCCCGCAGCAAAACACGAATACCAAGTGCCTCTAGATGCAATCACTCAAGCAATGCACATGGATTCTCTCCCAATCTCACAAAGATGATGAATCAATGATGGAGATGAGTGGGAGGGCTTTGGCTAAGCTCACAAGGTTGCTATGTCAATGCAAATGGCCAAGAGAGTGAGCTTGATCTAGCCATGGGGCATAAATAGAAGCCCCCACGAAATAGAGCCGTTGACTCCTCAGTCCATTGAAAAACAGGGCGACCGGACACGCCAGTCAGATCGACCGGATGCTAGACCCTAGCGTCCGGTGGCACGATGCACGCCACGTGGCCCCTGCTTCAAACGCTGATCGCCTGATCTCAATGGTCATCAGTACATTTTAGTTGTGACCGGACACGCTGCTTTAAAGTGACCGAATGTAGGACCTCAGCATCTGGTCGTTTCTAGTAAGCATCCAGAGACAATTTTTCACGATCAGACATGTCCGGTCACCCTTGACCGGACTCACCTAGCATCCGGTCAGTCACCCTCTTCACTGTGTGCTGCCATGTCAGCAGGACCGGACGCACCCCATCAGCATTCGGTCACTAAGTGACCTAGCATCCGGTCAAAGACCGACGCCAGCATCTTCACTGCTTCCACTGACCGAACGTAGGACCCCAACATCCGGTCACTACGTGACCAACATTCGGTACACTCTGTGAAATCCTGTCTTTTCTGTACAGAGCGCCAGTGGCACCATTGGACTGTCCATACTCTATGGGCGGACACTCCGCCGGTGGAGTTTCAAACCCTTGCTCCCAAGTGCTAAACACAATGTGTATCACCTTTGTGCAAGTGTGTTAGCATATTTTCACAAACATTTTTAAGGGTGTTAGCACTCTACTAGATCCTAAATGCATATGCAATGAGTTAGAGCATCTAGTGGCACTTTGATAACCGCATTTCGATACGAGTTTCACCCCTCTTAATACTACAGCTATCGAACCTAAATGTGATCACACTCGCTAAGTGTCTTGATCACCGAAATGAAAAGGCTATTACCACTTATACCTTTGCCTTGAGCCTTTTGTTTTCCATTCTCCTTTTCCAAGTCCAAACACTTGATCATCACCATGGAATCACCATCATCATGTCATGATCTTCATTTGCTTCACCACTTGGAATAGTGCTACCTATCTCATAATCACTTTGATAAACTAGGTTAGCACTTAGTGTTTCATCAATTAACCAAAACCAAACTAGAGCTTTTAGCAGTAACACGCCTCCTTTCCTCCTCTTCCTTGTGCTCCTTTTCTCCAACCTCCTCTCTGCTTCTCTTTTTCATCATCTTTTTGTCCTCTGCCTCCCACCACAATAGTTTCTGCATCCATTCCTTGTCTTTAGGCTTGATCTCAATGTCGACCCACTACTCAAAATCACAGAGCGGTGGAGGGGTCTGCAACAAATGCAATTGTTACAAAACAAATAAATTATGCAAGATTTCATAAGACACAAAATAATTATTACACAACATCAATTCCTCACGATCTTGTTAATGCGGCGCTAACGAAGTGTAAGCTCAAACATAAAATTGGAGCACATCCAATACCTCTGCCTATACATGTCATCTTCATCTGACTTTGCTACCTTGCAAGGATCACTGCAAAAACACATGGGCACTGGAACACCACTAGGTAGAGGCAATGGGTCGAAGGTATTTCCGATCATCCAGCCATAACTATAATTCAACCAATTTCGTTCTAAGAACTGAAAGCAATTAACATTATACCCTAAACCTAGGGTTTCCCATTTGATGCATACCAATGAACCCATAATATAACAACATGTGCTGAGGTTACCTTGGTTTGCTAGCTTTTCCATGTCTTGGCATCCTATGGGTGTATAATACAAATATTAAAAATTACATGAAACCCTAAGTAATGATGACTATTAGGTTGAAAAATACGACTAATATATATCGAATTGATGGGGGAAAATTTGGAGGGGAGCGAGGATACCTTGCTCTCGAAGATCTACGGATCAAATCCAAGTTTCCAAGGTCCAATATGCCGATTTGTGAGGTAGGGCAAAGTGGGGAGAGCAAAAACCCGAGAGGGAGGAGGAAGAAAAGGAAGAAACCTCAGCCAAGAAAGGTGGGCGCTGATTTTAAATAACACCTCAGTGCCATAGATCTTGGCGCCAAGCTCGACACCAATATCAACGGCGCCAAGCTTGGCGCCAAGATCTATGGCACCGTGGTGGCTGCCAAGTCACTGCCATGTCTGCATCCTCGCCTACGTGGTCCCAAGACCTCAACGCCAAATGCTCTGGCGCCAAGATGTGTAAGCTCAGCGCCAATTACTTTGGCGCTGAGGTGAGGGTCTAGATTTTAAAAGCATACCTCTAGGGGCGTATGTGTGAAAAACTTTCAAAAAAGGGCTAAAAAACAAGTGCTCCACGGGCCTTAATGGTGTAGTGTGAGCAAACTAGCTTGTGTCATGGTTGTAAAATGCCTCATCAAAAGTTAATTCAGTACTCCAGTACTAACATGTAAAAAGTGCTGCAGCTAAATTGGTCAAGTGTGGGACAATGGGACATACAAATGATACAATGTGCAGGTTTTTGGTATGCAAGGTGGGAATCATGCAAACTAGTCCATCACGCGTGCCTTTGCGCGCGCCGGCGATTAAATGGAAATCAAACCATGCAGGTAACGACGTTTATACTTTGAAATTGATGGGATGTTAAAATCTAGATTTTCCTGTCTTCCACAAATAAGGTAGGCTACAGCTATACTAATCATCCCGAGACATGAACTTTCTCAAGGTGCCCTCAATGAAGCGGCACTGAGAGGGAAAACCAAAGCTATATTAGATTAAAATACTACTTTCCTAGACCATTAATATTTTGCAAACATACCTTCAATCACATTTAGGATAATAAAGAAAGGACAAATGGAGGAACAGTAAAAAATTAGCATACCTCCAAGGAAGAAGCAACCGTTAGCGTGTGATTTTCTATTTGGTCAACGCAGAAGTCGCCGCCATAATTGTAAAGCGCCGAGCCAGGCTAGCACCCTCCCCCATTGTACACTAGACTTCAAGATACAGTTTGATTCTGAAGTGGCAAGACATGTCACCTCAGTTGTAAGCAAACATAATGACAAAATAAAAAGGCACATGCACACACACACACAAAGCAAAAAGACAAAAATCTACACACGAACATCTGGGCTGATATTTTAGACCTTTGGCCACTAACGCAGCAAAATAAAAATAGTACATATGAAGATCTAGGAATTTCAAGATGGCATTTGGCATAGGCAGGTCATCTCTAAAACATTGCTGAAAGAAACGAATAGTTTTATACCTCAAAAAGTGAGGTCTAAAAAAATGAGAAACATGAAGATCAAGAAGAGTTTGTAATCAATTGAAGCCTAGGAACTTTGGAGAAGTTTTGTAGAACTATATGCTGGTTTTAAAGTTAGTAGTCGTATTGTATCTCATTGACTGTAAGTATATGCTCTTTGTAATTTTCTCATTGACTGTAGCCATAAATAGTGATCTAGAATGAACACTTTTTTATCTGTGAAGAAAAATAGCTGCAAGCATTACCTGTGGGGGTCGCATCTCAGAACACCTGTTTGTAGGGGTAAGTTGCACATTAGGTATAGAAATTATAGAAGAAACTAATGAAATGGCAAGAGTAGAGCATGGAACTCATTAATCTGTTTGCATCAGGAATTTTAAAGACTGGCAAAATAGATATAGCTTCAATTTTGAAGAGTAGACTATGTAGATATAGCACTAACTTTATGTGATCCTAGCTCTGAATTTCATCATTTACTATAACAGGAAAGATAACATGTAAGACGCGAGTAATAATTCTTTACTGCTAACGAAATAGGCATGGGAGAACTAATTACACAGCAAAAATTAGACATAGCACGACCAAACACTCAAAGAGCTTCACATATAAGCAAAAATTGTCTAGGCTTTTGTGCTTGTCGATATAGAATGATTAATAGAACTAAATCAAGACATACAGAGGTTATAATCTTGAACCAGCAGTGGATGATCAGGCTGACAAAAGAAGAGTTCCTTTTTCCTGTTTGTAGAGCGTTTGATGGTAACGTGTAAATATATTTTTGTATATGCAGATAGAAAATACTCCAGCAATTAAGCCCACATATCGGATGGGTTATAAGAGTACATAAGGGCTGTAAGGCTTACCAATATTGATGGACAGACCTTGGTGGTACTTTATCTAGAAATATCTGAGAGAGAATGTAAGTAGCATTTGTTGGCCGACTATAGAACCCAAAAACATGAAAACAACTTTGCAAGCTGGGATCAACATGTTGTAAGCAACGCCAGCAAGAATCCATCAAATCCAATCAGCCGACTTAAATTAGAAAACATGAAAGATGACCACTAGGAATTCCTCACACCATGTCAGATGACGTAATCAGAGGCATAAAAGTAAAAAACATAAGTAACGAATACCAAATTTTCATAGCAGGCTGAAGTAGGAAAAAATAGCAAATGGCAAATGGTCAGAACATGAGACCATTAACGGCTGTGGAATGCACGAGATAAATTGACAAATGGGTAGGATAGGAGATTATTAGCAAATAGGCTTAGAACATATAGAAAGTTGGCAGAGATTCTTAAAGGCCTCAATAATGTCTCAATCATCATTTGTTCATGAACCTGGAGCTTCAGGGCATGCTGACAGCTGGGTCACTCTAAAAAACTCCATAATATAGGTAACAGGACATGCCCAGTACCTCACAGCAAACGAACATCATATCGTATCCTTGAGCAATGGATACTGAATTTTCATCACAGGCATATAGTAGGCATGTGTTTCAGGTAACAAATAGTGGCGTGTGTTAGGAGGAGAAATTTGTAAAGAAGAAAACATTAGACCATAAGCAGATACAGGCAAGAGTGACGTAGGTAGCCGATCAATGTGTTGCCGCATGAGCAGGTCCCTGAAATCCAAAACAAGGTACGTAAGGCTGAAGAACTTATTTAAAAATGTACGATGCAAACTCATAGTTCTCTAATCGAAACTCTAAAAGGGAATGTACCTATGCTGATAGTCTGGCATCAGTATTATTGACGGACCCATGCAAATACAGGAGTCGAAGATATATAATTGCAAGTATTTCTACCAGGATGATTTGGAGAGAAAAAACAACTAAGGACAAAACATTTATCAGTACCAAATAAATAGCGGGGTTGTGGATGCCAGGCTAAAAAGTCTATAGAATTTTTTATCAATAACAAACAAAAAGCAGGGTCGTGGATGGTAGAAAATCATGGTACTTGATGGAACACTTTTGGTGCATAAATCAAGAAGGGGAAGTTCAGCACTCAAAATTTCCTGTGACCAACAAGACAAGTAAAAGGGACATGCAGTGACAAGCATACATATAAAGGAAACCAGGTAATCCCATAAAAGCAATGTATTTACTGTTTGTTCATTATATTGTATCGTAATAAAGGATTCGTCTCAGTGAATGAGAAGGGTGACAATGGGAAAAACCAACTAAGTTGACATGGATGTGTCAAACTCATGAATAACCAATTAAGGTGACTTATAATATCAGAACAGAAATAATTATTGGCAGCAAGAAAGATATGTAGTAATACGACATCGCCGTCTGTCCATATCAATCAATCCTAGGGAATTGAAGGAAAAAACTTACAGAGGAGTCTAGTGGCACTGCAAACCATTGATGTCATAAGGTATACATATAAGTTTCTGTCAATAGTTAAATACGAAAGATCTCAATAAAAGAAAGGAAGCAACATAATGCAAGGTAAGGAGTGATAGCGGCATATATTTAAATATTCCTGATCCATCAGACCATGGCCCCATATTCCTTTTTGCTAAACAAAGATTAGGCTGAAAAAGGTGAAACAAAGATGAGCACATGTATTTCCAATGGAAAATAGAAAACATTGTGCTCTACATTCAGGTTCAAAGAGGTGAAACAAAGATGAGAACACGTATTTTCACAATGGAAAATAGAAAATATCATGATCTAGATGGCAACAGCAAGGCTGTATATCGTCAGCTACTCTATATCTAAGGTGCAATACAGGTACCTAATTAATTAAGACACAAGACAATCTATGTATGACGTAAAATATGAATAGAACTTTTTCCGTGTGTCATTACAGAGCACAATCATATCCTCAGGTACTCAATATATGAGATGCAAGACCGGTAGCTGATTGATTAAGGCAGAAGACAATCATCTGGAAATAGTTTAGCAATTAATTATTTTTTGATGTTGAACAGTATAACACGAGACATGGGATTAAGATCAAGTACAAAACGTAACAAAACATAAAGGGTGCTGGGGTTCGAGATGGAGCACACTTATAAGCTAGGGTTTCATGGAGGAGCGAAGCACGCGTGCAGAGGATGGGAAAGAGGTAGGTGAGGCGCTGGGCCCCACCCGAGCAGGAGCGCCGCCCGCATGGGCGCATCGCGTCCGCCGCCGCATCAGGAGGGAAGGGGAGAGAGAGAGAAAGGAAGGTGAAAGAGAAACGGAGTCAGAGGTAGGTGAGGGTGGGAGGGAGGGAGGATGAGGAGGAGGAGGGCGGCCGCCGCTGCCGTAGGCCGGTGGCACCCGGCGCCGGCGCCCCTATCCGCGTCGGGACGAAGACGGAGAGAGAGCGAAGAGATGGAGAGAGGATGGGAAAGAATCTGCAAGGAGAAGCAGGAGGCGCGGTATATATTTGGTTCTAGGGATTCTGAGAAGAAGCGGGAGAAGCGGATGAGAAATAGGAGAAGCTAACTAGAAGCAGAAGAAGCAGCTACAGGCGAGAATCCACTTCAAGCGATCTTGGCCGTCAAATGCGAGATTGAACGGCTGGAGGAATTTGGAGCGACATGGATGCCCTAAACATCTGCTACAGGCGAGAATCCACTTCAAGCGATCTTGGCCGTCAAATGCGAGATCGAACGACCAAGAGAATTCGAGACAACGTGGCCACCCTGAGCGGCAGCCAAAGTCTCCTGCTTTGATAAGAAGAGATACCATGGCCTCAATAATCCACATCCATATGGACAGCGTAGCCGGCAGCGGCACACTGGTTGTCTCTGCTGCAGGTTTAGCACAGCAATCGTGCAGGAAAGGACACGCACGCCGCGTCATGCTCACGCCCCATGAGGCCACGAGCCCATAACCCAACGGCCAACACGAATTCAAGATGGCAGTGAGGGCAATAAAAAAAAAGATGGCAGTGAGGAGCATGGAGAGAGAGTGCTACAGTTTGAGATTGAGGCCCTATTTGGTTGTGTTATAATTCGTACTTTATGGCTAATTTTTTCAACTGAAACAGTGTTTTTCTTTTACAGTAAATTAGTTGGAATAGTATTTTGACTTTTTTTTTCAGCAAAGCGAACACAGCCTGACTCTGCCGGACATGGGATCAGTGGTTGTAAATCGCAGCCCTTCAACATCGTTGGCCACTGCACGAGTATTGATGGATTTAGATGTGCCTCCATTTCCTGTGTGCCGGGTCCGAGACTCACCGAACGGAACCTGTCAACCAGTCAAACATACAGGAACACTGGAACAGGATGGCAGAGCTGCAGGACAAAATCCGTTCCATTCCCACCGCCTGCACCGCCAAGAAGCGCCAGATCTGTCTGTCAGTCAACCCGTGGCGGATCACGCTTCACACTAGCCGGTGGGTGAAGTGCGTAGGCCAAAAGCCACGGCACCAGCCGGCCGGTGCACCCAAAATTTCGGCAGTTCGGACGATGATGAAGCGTCCGATCACTCCAGGCCTGATTCGCTTCTAGTTTCCCCTGGCTAACAAACCGAGGGCACCCTGGCGGATCGCATGTTTTCCCTGTACCCATGGGCGCTGAGGTGGAGCAGCGGCAACAGGAGTAATTGGCAGTCACGGTCCGGTGACCGGTGGTCTCGGTGGGTGGTTCGCTGCCCCGGGCCGCGCGCACGGCGCATCATGACCAGATGGGTTTGTTGTGGCGTGCGGCAGGGGGCGCGGGGATCTGGTGGTCAGGCGTGAGACCGGGCCGCGGGCACGTACGTGGACGCCGAGGAAACCACGAAGTTGTTTGGCTCCACACCAATCCACCTCAATCCACGGTTTAAAAGAAGTCGAGGTGGAATTTAAACTAAATTACACTTCAATCTCTCTCAAACCACGTAGATTAGGATGAATTTATGTGTAGTGGTAACAAAACCGAAGCCGGCGCGGTGGCTGGTGCCGGCGGCCTGTGAGTGCGCGGGTGGCACGGTGGTCCGTGTCTCTGTCTCTGTGACTCCGTGGTCCATGGACCATGGTGCTGACCGCTCGGCTGGGCACACGTTGCCTTGTTGGGACTACGCCTTGGGAGCGTTGTGTTGTGCACTGATACATATACAGGACCAGTGGAGGCTTCTCAAACTTGTGGCGCGGTGTACGTTGGTTGCTCCTTTGTGCTGTACTGTTACTCTGTTAGCGCATGTTTGGTTTGGGCGAAATAGTCCTTGAACTTTCAACCAAAGCTCAAATTAGCCCCTCAACTATCAAAACGGCCACATTAATCCTCAAACTTGCAATTTTGGCTCAATCCCATCCTCCATCCTATGTGGCTTGCAACGATAACTCACCCCGTCAGCACACTTCTTGTTTGAGAAGGAAAGACTCTTCAAAACCAGTGATTTTAAAATAGGATGGTTCATACCACATGTTTGATCGGATGGTTGAGACATCAGAATAGATGGGACGAGAATAGTTGATTAATAATTGCAACTTTCATTTAGAAATAATAATAACTAATTATACACCGGTAGATATGCATTAACAATATTTTTGTATGATAATTACTGATTAAAAATAAAATATGTTAATTAGTACTACTACTCTATCGGTACACAAATCATGCACTGGTCAATATCTTAGCACTTATCAAAACTAATATTGTTATCATAATTACTAAGTTTACCATACTAATAATTCTTAGTTTATTTACTAATGACAAAGATCGAAAAAATGGATGAGTTTATCTGGTAGATTTTTAGGGGCATGCTCATCCAACAAATTCATGGAATATTCCTTTTTGTTGGTTGCACTGAAGTTACCACGAATAAAAACACTATTCATCCATTGATCGTCATCTTTCATTCAGAGATATCCAAACACTGAAACACACTCGTATAATGGTGTGGAATACTGATAGCATTACGCAGTACTTTGCTTATTCGACACCGTGCACGTGGTTGACCGTGTATCATGTTAAATATGTCTCATCCATTACTTCATTGTTTAGGGCTGATGATGAGTTATACAGCCGCATATCTAGCCCATACTCTTTTTCTGCTGGTATCTAGCCTATATATACTCTCTCTATCCCCTTTTATTTGTTGCTATAGGAAACATGTTGGTCAAACTTGATAAAATTTGACTAGGTTTGAAAAAATATTAGTAATATTTGTATCTTCAAATAAGTTTATTATAAAAATAGATTCAACGATCTATCTAATCTAATGATACTAAATATGTACCATAAATATTAATATTTTTTTGTATATATTTGATCATAGTTGAGTGTATTTGATTTCTCGGGAAGTGAGAACGACAGATAAAAAGGACGGAGGAAGTACTCAATGAGTTGAGTATATTGCATCTCCAAATATTTGGTTGTATCTCCATCATTTACGGCTAGGCTTGAAATATGCTCAGGTCTAAACTATAATTTAGGTGCAACATTATTTACTTGCCACGTCTATTGTCTTTGAGGGTAAACCCGCAAGTTCAACATGGATTTCTTTGAACGTGACAATTGAACAAATATGCCAAGAATTATAATGGCATAGCTAAAATCTATACTGCACATCACAGTAGAAGTCTCTGCGATGATGCCGGCGAATTGGCCTGAGCTCTCTACTTTCCTCATTATTTTATTCCCTTTTCCATCAGATAAAACGTGCCAAAGCCACTAATTCCATAATTCGTTCCAATGCACGCCCAATTGACATCTCTAACCTTTTCTTAGTTGGAGCACACACTTACAGCCTCAACAAGTCTCTCTCACATGCTGCAAGTCCATGACCATCGATGGGTGGCCATGGTGTTGGGAGTTCTTTGAGCTGACCTCAGTAGTACGAGATCAAGACATAAGTGTGATACTGTGATCTAAAAGATCGTGTGTACAATTTTTCTCAACAAGGATTGCCTGTGCCATTCCAAAAATTCAAAACAGATATAATCTCTATCTAAACATATATAGACAAATGACAACACGAGTAACATCGAAAGGAGAAAAAAAAGGATGGTGGTGAGGCGACAAGGAAAACCACCTCTTGGTGTGATTGTAAAGACGTGAGCTTAGGACTCCGCTCGTACTAAAACAGTCAACGGTTCGTAGGTTCGCCTACATGTCTAGTAACACACGGCCTAGGCCTACACACTACGTACAACACAAGGGGACAACACAGCTTCTGGAGGAGGACGAGCACGTCGCGATAGTCATCTCCGAACATACTGGAGCAGCACATGTCGCTGTATACTCTTGTTGAAGTAAAACCGGGACACCTTCGCTGGCAGGTGGCACCAGTAGCGTGATAGGCTGCAAATCGCAGGAGCCCTAATCGTTCAAGTGTGTCACGTCACCTCTAGCGCTGCTGGGAACGCCAGCCACACAGCGCCGTGGTCCGCGCCAGCCTACTTCCCATAGTTGGCCATGCAGCCTGAGCCCGTCGGCCCGGCGCAAGACCCATTTTTTTGGCCCGGCCCAAGCACGGCCCGACACGGAGGCTAGCTACAGAGCCTTACCCCAGGCACGTTGCTCGGCACAGCACGGCATGCTACAGAGCACCCGGCCCGCTAGCAGCCCGGCCTGCCAACCCCGCGTCGCCGCGCCCCCAGGCCAGGGCAGGGCGACATTCAGCCCAGCTGGCCAGCTCCCTCTCGCGGTCTCGCCTATCGCCTCCCCCTGCCTCACACTCACCCCGAACCCTAAATCCTACCAGCTCCCTCATGCCTCTCGCCTCTTCCCCGCGCGGTGGCGTCTCCCTCGCGCGCGGCCGTCTCCCTCCTGCGCGCAGCCGTCTCCCTCCGTGCGCTGGCCTCCCTCCCTCCTTCCCTCTCCCTCGCCGTGTGCTGGCCACCCTCCCTCTCCCTTCTCTGGTGTGCTCGCCTCCATCCCTCCCTCTCCCTCCTCTGATCCGCTCGGCTCCCTTCTCTTCCATGGCGGCGACGACACATGGCCCTAGAGCAATGGCGCGCGGTCCTCGAGGAGCGGCGATGTGTGGTTCTCGAGGGGTGGCGGTGCGGCCAGGAGCAGGCGGCGCATCCACCGAGCTCACAGTCCGACGAGATCTGGATCCGACGGCTTCGCGAGATCCGGCGCGAGGAGGTGTGTGGCGCTCCCCGGCGGCGGATCCAGGGTGGTGTAACACCTCGGGTGTTTAAATATTAAAATCTGACATGTCATCATATGCATTGCAAAGCATTTGGTATTTGGTAAAAACTTTGATATGCATTTACTAAAACAAGTTTACATTTGTGTAATGAGTGTTGAATTGTATTGTTTGATTCAAGTTTAAAGTTTGTTTGGTTTTTGAATTTTTCGAGAAAACACCGCTTTTCAACATTTAAACCCTACCCTGAAAATCCATTTCAAAATCTAAGCATATTTTGGGGTTGGGTCCAAAAGCAAAAGTGTAGAGCTTGGCAAGTTAAGCAAAGTTTATCTTTGGAGTTTTTCAAGTTATTTAGAAAAATTTCGAGTAATTCAAAAAGGCGTAATTCGTTAAATTTCCCTATTCAAATTCAAAAATTCATTTAAAAATCTAGACCGAATTAGGAGATGGTTATAAAAGCAAAGTTGTAGAACTTTTAATTTTGAACAACTTTTGTTTTTGGAGATTTTTGAGTTGTTATGAAAATTTGAGAGTAATTGGTGAAATTTGGCAAATGGCAATTCTGTAATTTCGATGAACAGTGTTCACCGCTTGCGCTACACCGCCGGCGAGCTTCGGCTTGCTTCCAGTCGCGCGCGTGGCTGTCTGGGCGTCGCGCTGGCGAGGGAAATGGTTTCACCGTGGCTTCCTTGAGCTTCCTGGCCATCCTTTATAACCAGAGCCGTCGTCGTTTGCCCCCGCCCCTTTCCTCTGTTTTCCAGTCACCGTCGCCGCAGCTCCGTCGAGCTTTTGCCGTCGAACCAGCGCCCACGCCATCGCAGCAAAGCATGTCCCAGCTCCGCTAGTTCCTTGCGCGTCCAGCAAACGAGTCCTTGTGGCTTGTCTTCACCGGAAACTCACGGTGCGCGCTCTTCTTCCTCGCGGCCGGCAACTCCTCCGCCGAGCACGATTCGCCGCGGCCAGAGCTCCACGGTGCATCTCCGTCCCTGGTTTTGGCTGATTCTGTTTCGTCTCGATGCTGTAGTACTTAATCCATAGCTGGTTGCTCATTTTGACCACTACAGTCGCCGGTACACCATCACCGACGACGATCAGCTCCGCCGTGCTTGCTCGGAACGTCGATCCACCTCTCCGTTGCTCCTTCGGCTTTGTGCTTTACTCGGTTGTGTTCAGGGTAAGCTGCTGGTGCTTCCTCGACCTTTAGTTTAACCGCTACCGACCTGTAGCCGCCGGCGTAGCGCAGCCGTGCCACCGCGTCTGCCGTGCCACCGCGTCCGCCATGGTCGGCGTAGTGCTCGGTTCGGTCTGTAATTGGTCGCGTTAGTGCCATAGATCGATGCGCTGTAACGTAGTGATCATGCTAGTACTCTTTCCGTCACCGTTGGACTCATCGTCGGCGAGAAATCGCTGGTCAGCGCCGTCGCCGTCGTGGTTAGCGCACGAGGTTAGGGATGACAGGTGGGGTCGGTTTGTCAGTGACTCAGCGTTCAAATGGATTTTTCTATTTTCATATTTGAATGAATAGTGTCTGTTTTTGTTATTTTTGTGTAGATTTATTTAAAGCTCCAAAAATTATGAAAATTTTTGTGTGACTTCTCTGTGATGTATAGTATTTAAGAAAAATATGAAATAATGTTTTTCAGTACTTTTTAAATGTGATAAAAATTGCTCAATTTATTAATAAATGGATTTCCATGATTTTTCTAGGCTTATTTAATTGTCCAAAAATTATAAAATTTGTTTTGCCACTTACTTATCATGTAATGAACATTTACAAAAATTTTGAGCTCAATTAGAATAAGTTGATTTATTTTATAATTTTGAATTAAATAATTAATTCATAAAAGTAAATAGTAACCTTTAATGATTTAGGTTTTGTTGAAATTTTGGATTGAGTGATGACCTTGGGTCATTTGTTGATAATGATCCTTGGCAATTGATGTATGTGTTACGAAAAAGATTTAGTGGTTGACTTGCAACTGTACCGCGAAGGAAAGTTGTATTCAAATTATTAATTTTTGCATCCATCATCGAGCATCATGTTTCGTATTCCGCATCATGTTAAACATGGTATTGTTATTACGTGTAGTGAACGAAGGTAAACACGTGGTAGTTAATCAAGTTGTTGAGGAGGTTAATCCGTCTGTTGAGGTTGGATCGAATACTTGTGAAATGTCGCAGGAACTGGATTTTTCCGTCAACGAAGGCAAGCCCCGGATGCATACAACCCTACCTTGTGTTTTATAAATTAATTTCGCTTTTGCTTTCTGTTACTGCATTAAGTAATTAGGAGTTAAGTAAGAGCCCAATTGGTGCATTACCACCCTTGTTATTCCATATTTACCATATTACCAGTTTTAAACTCGTATATGCCTAGTTTTGCTTAGCTATGCGTAGAACGATGAAAGTCGGGTGACTACCTGCCACCTGCAAGTTTTAAATGAAACATTGGTTAACTATGTTAGCATGTGATATGGGAATGTGGAGTAATAAATCTAGACCGGGCGGACTCGGTGAGTGTGAGCCACTAGACATGGAGGTCTTGTGAGCGGGTTCTTTCCGCCTGTGTCGATTAAGGCACGTCCGTTGTTGAATTGCATGAGATGAGAATTTGTAGTACTAACCACATACTTCGGTAAGCCTTTACTCAGCTATTCTATTATGAGAATGGCTACTCGCGCACTGGGAGTGGAGAGATGGCGGGAATAGCGTGTACCCACGTGGCCATGGGATGGAATGGTGGAGTACTGTATTCTCGGGTGGCGCGGACCCGTTCTTGTTTTAGAGGATCCGAGGGTAGGTTGGTATATGTAGGTCGGGGACCTGCATATGTCGTGTGGTCTGGAATTCCCAGCTGGGTTTATAATCGGTTCGAATCGTCGTTGCTCCTCGGTTATGGAGACTCAACTCACTGTTCATCATCGTAGTATTAATAACTGGAACTTGAATAAGGCTTGTGAAGGTGTTGGATATGAAGTTTCATGATCTCAGTGCGGATCGTGTTAGCTTTGTATATAATTCTTAAGAAGTTTTCTATAAAAAGGAATTTTGTTAAAAGAGCTTTTACGCAAAAGAACTTTGATCATTGTTAAAGCTATACCTTGAATCCCTGAGCCTGCATTACTGAGTTTATCAGTTAATATTTCGGATAAGTCTTGTTGAGTACTTTTGTACTCAGAGTTCGTTGACCCTTGTTGCAGGTGAGCCTCATGAGCAGATCTGTTTTGGATCGTGCTGTATGACTATCGTTCGTTCTGACGATGAGAAGTAATTGTGTGATCCTTGGGCAGGATGTTTATTTTGTGTGTTATGTATATGTTAATTATGCCACTCCATTACTACTATGGTTTGTAATAATTATCGAACTTAGTTTGTAAGGTTTGAAACAACTGGTTTGTAAACTATGTTACCGTAAGACTTCCGCTGTTTTTACTCTGGTGTCGATATTTGAATAAATGTTGTAATACTGCAATGACTCTGTAACGTGATCCTGCTCGGAAATCGTGGATGATTCGGGGTTCCCCGAGGACACCCGATAGTCTTTTTAAGTTCATGGAAATATATGCATAGATGTCAAAGGTCGTCGGACAGTGACAGGTGCATATGGGCCCTATAACTTAGGAGGTTCTGCCACAGGTGGGCGCGTTCACCGGTGGCGGATGCAGGGCATGCCCATCCTTCGGCAGCGGATCAAGGGTGGTGGCATCCCCTGGCGGTGGATCCAGGGCGTGCTCGGCCTCCGACGACAGATCTAGGGTGGTGGCGTCCCCGGCAGCGGATCGAGGGCGGGCGCGACCGAATCCAGGGACGACGAACGTGGTGGCTGGCCTCGAGCGACTCCTCCGAATCCAGCTTCGAGGGCGTCAGCCTCCACGGTGGCGAGCGCACTGGCCTCCTCCAGATCCGGCATCGACCCCCTTCCCCCCTCTCTCTGTCGGCCTATGAAAATTAGTGGTGCTTCGCGGGCCGGCCCGACACGAAAATCAACCCATAGTGTCGTGTCTGGACTGAAGGCCAGGCCCGTAGCCCTATGAGGCATGACCCGGAAGACATCACGTGCCATGAGGACCCGATGGCTATCAGGCCGTGCTGGCACGGGCCGTGTCGGACCGGTCCGTTGGCCATCTATACTACTTCCCAACTCCCACACCACTCTCGACCGAGCCTGAAGCCTCGCCTAAACAGAGAAGCGTGAAGAAAAAACCGCAGGACGCAGACGAAAACCTCGTCCCTTTCCGTCGTCTTCCTCCTCCTCGCCTCGGTGAGTCCGCTCCGCCCCCCACCCCCCCACCCCCCCGCACGCGCCGCTCTCCTATTTAACCCCGCCACCGCTCTCCGCTCCGCAACACGCGCACCCATCATCCATCACGCCCCCAACCACTCCCTCCCTCCGGAGCCCCTCACCGCCACTAGCTACCACAGCAGCCGCAGCGGCTGTACTACTGCTACCTGTACCGTCCCTCGGCTTGCACCACACGTCCGAGCGCGCGCTCTCGCTCCGACGGTGTTGGTAGGCAGGCAGGCAGGCAGGCGCGGCGGCCATCCATGGCGCTGCCGGGGACGGGGATGTTCGCGGAGATCCTGGACGGCGAGGTGTACAGGTACTACGCCGACGGCGAGTGGCGCAGCTCCGCCTCCGGCAAGTCCGTCGCCATCGTCAACCCCACCACCCGCAAGACCCAGTACAGGGTGCAAGGTGCGGGCTCTCTCGCCTCTGCTCCCTGTTTTTACCGGGCTCCAAGAATGTCCCCTTGTTTTGGGGAAAGACGGTTGATAGGGACGTACACACCCGTGCTACCGTCGAATTCTGTCGATGATCACGAAGTTAAAACTTGGACGAGAAGCGCCAGCCATTAATGGCTGGCTACCTGCGCTATCACTTTCCGTAATTCTGCTGGCCGTCCCTGATAGTGCCTCTTACTTAACTACTGCCCCAACCAAATAGTCTCACTTTTGATGCTTAATTTCATTATCCCCCAATTGAACCACTTGGTAGTCTATTCCAAGAATCTTTCTCCAATTAACCATTTCTCGAATTGATCAGAGTCCATAGGCTTTTGCTAGTGCTGATAGGTTCAGTGGTTGTATGTGAACTGCAAAAGGGAATGGCTTTCATTTCTGATGATCCGGATCCCGTGTGTCCAGCATGCACCCAGGAGGAGGTGAACAAGGTGATGGACGAGGCCAAGGTCGCGCAGAAGGCATGGGCCCGGACACCGCTGTGGAAGCGCGCGGAGCTCCTCCACAAGGCGGCCGCGATCCTGAAGGAGCACAAGGCACCCATCGCCGAGTGCCTTGTCAAGGAGATAGCCAAGCTGGCCAAGGATGCTGTTTCTGAGGTCACTAGCAGATGAAGAAATTCCTGTTAGTGTTTTGCTTTGATTCTTCAATTGGGCTTAACGGATAACATGTCTTGTTGTGTTTTCATAGGTTGTGCGGTCTGGGGATTTGGTGTCGTACACGGCTGAGGAGGGTGTGCGGATACTGGGGGAGGGCAAGCTGCTCGTTTCTGATAGCTTCCCTGGTAATGAGCGGAACAAGTACTGTCTGAGCTCCAAGGTATAGCTACATTGCAGTACTCTTGTTTGCTGTATATGCTCCACTGATTTCACTACGACATTGTTTGTGTATCTTAACTTATTCAGAAATGTTGATAGAAATAAGCTAGTTGAACGTTTACGAAATTAATTGATGGAGCAGTTCATCCTGAGTGATGGAGAATGGAATGATAAAAGTTGGGGGGTGGGCAATTAAGTTTAAATTCATCTCTAAAGGATAGGCCATAAAATAGGCACCTTGCTTCTCTGTTACAGCTTATTGACATGCAGAGGAGCATGGAATATTCCATGTATGCTGTTGGCATGTCTTGATGATTCCTTTTGCTTTGTTTTGCCTTTTCTTCGCTGATGTCATTGCCATGGACTGCTCAGGTTGTGTACTTTCTATGATTCTATCCAGTGTAAACTATTGCTCCGTTTGTCCATCCTATTTTTCCTGTGTAAATGATATTGTGTCTCGGCCAAACTCAACAAGGTCATGGATCTGCCTGACTCGACTGTTTCTATGCCAAATTGGCTGGAATTGTCCAGGTGCAACCATAACTCAAAGAAAACATAGCATCAAACCAGCGAGGATTAGTGTTGTGCCTCGAGCTAGGATTCTGCCATTATGGTTTTTGCTAGCCTTAATTCGCTGGTACAGTAGTACTAATACAGTCACTTCACTGTTATTCATTCAAGCCAAGTAGTTGAGCTGGTTTTCCCCCTCAGTGTACTATCTCAATCATTGAGGTTGTTTCTTTATAAATGAATCTTTTCACCTTTACTTTCTAAACCAACTATGCTGATCCTTGTACCACTTTACGTCTTATAGGTGTTTCGAAATTAGGTTCATCCTATTGAGCAGTGCTACTTGCAGATGGCAGGGAAACATTCCGTTATGTTTGTTAGAATGAAACTCCAAACACCATACATTCAGTTATGAACTAATAGACCAAACAGTCAGTTATGGACTTAGAAACCATACAATGTTTGTTGCTGCCAAACATAGGTTCGATGATGTTAAGTTGTTTACCAACCAATATTCATGCATGCTGTAGCCTGTAGAAATTTGTATTTCAGACAGTTTTTATGGTGCTAAGTTGCCATTGATGCTCCCCTGAACACTATTGGGTTCCCCAAAATTATTGATCCATTAATATTGTTTCCTTGCATATCTAATGTATCATCCTGTTAATGCAGATACCCCTTGGAGTAGTTTTGGCAATCCCTCCATTCAACTATCCTGTCAACTTAGCGGTTTCTAAGATTGGCCCAGCACTAATTGCGGGCAATGCTCTTGTGCTCAAGCCTCCAACTCAGGTATATGAGTTTTTTGGGTTAACCTAACTCCCTTCCTGAGTGTGAATTTAATGCCTTTCAAAGTCAAAACGCTTATGTGAAGTATTATTGTTCAAACAGGGTGCTGTGGCTGCACTTCATATGGTACACTGCTTCCACCTGGCTGGTTTCCCGAAAGGTTTGATCAGTTGTGTGACTGGGAAGGGTTCTGAAATAGGAGATTTTCTTACAATGCATCCTGGAGTCAACTGCATAAGGTAAGCATCAACAGCACTTGCCGACAATTGAATTCTTCAGTTTTAGTGAGACAGAACCTTATTTGTTCCTTTGCTTCTTAGTTTTACTGGTGGCGATACTGGTATAGCCATTTCAAAGAAGGCCGGAATGGTCCCTCTTCAGATGGAGCTTGGGGGCAAAGATGCTTGCATTGTGCTAGAGGATGCAGATCTAGACTTGGTTGCAGGAAATATAGTAAAGGGTGGTTTCTCTTACAGGTGCAGTACTTAATAATGCTATTTAATTTTATATCGCACTTGGATTTATTGAAAACTTCAAAAAGTGAAAGCAAAAATTGGAATCAACGACAACAATAACAACAACAAAGTCTTTAAGTCCCAAACAAGTTGGGGTAGGCTAGAGTTGAAACCCAGCAGAAGCAATCAAGGTTCAGGCATGTGAATAGCTGTTTTCCAAGCACTCCTATCTAAGGCTAAGTCTTTGGGTATATTCCATCTTTTCAAGTCTTCTTTTATTGCCTCTACCCAAGTCAACTTCGGTCTTCCTCTGCCTCTCTTCACGTTACTATCCTAGCTTAGGATTCCACTACGCACCGGTGCCTCTAGAGGTCTCCGTTGGACATGTCCAAACCATCTCAACCGGTGTTGGACAAGCTTTTCTATGTCCAAACTCCGCCTATGTTGTCTCAACATAGCAGGTCCCAAGCCTTGGTAAAGGAGGAGGGTTGTGATAGGCGTGACGAGCCAACGTTAAATCTGGTCATTCTAATGGAGATGAAACCCGAAAGAAAAATTAGAATCAACAAAAACTTTTAGCTAACAGAACATGACATGTGGTATCCAAGTTGGTGTCATTTACACAAGAGTGTTGTCACATGCTTATCCTTGGATTTGGCTTCCATGCTTCCATCTTAAGTTGTGACTTATTATGAGTAAAAGTGCACTACTGTTTTTTTTTTCAAGAACAGTATTACTATTTTGAATAAGGTACTATCCCATCTCTAATACTTCTTGGGCTTGTACTCAAATGTGTTGTGATCAATGCAGTGGCCAGAGGTGTACTGCTGTCAAAGTAGTGCTGATCATGGAATCAATCGCTGATGCCGTGGTACAGAAGGTTAACGCCAAGTTGGCGAAACTGAAAGTTGGCCCACCTGAGGACGACTCTGACATCACCCCGGTTGTAACAGAATCCTCAGCCAACTTCATCGAGGGTCTGGTGATGGATGCAAAAGAGAAAGGAGCAACCTTCTGCCAGGAGTACAGGAGAGAAGGCAACCTTATCTGGCCGTTGCTGCTGGATCATGTCCGCCCTGACATGAGGATCGCATGGGAGGAGCCTTTTGGGCCCGTCTTGCCTGTGATCAGGATTAACTCAGTTGAGGAGGGCATCCACCATTG
Organism: Miscanthus floridulus; assembly: GCF_019320115.1. NCBI lineage: Eukaryota > Viridiplantae > Streptophyta > Magnoliopsida > Poales > Poaceae > Miscanthus > Miscanthus floridulus. The sequence continues at coordinate 110,827,282 of NC_089587.1, read as the reverse complement.
CAACGCCAGTAATTTTGGCCTACAGGTTTTCCCTCTCCCTCCCTGCCAGTTAACAGCAACGGGTGCCATTATACCCAGCTTCTTCAACTCACTGTTTGTGCAACACCCATTTCAGGGATGCATTTTCACAAGAGACATCAACAAGGCAATCCTGATCAGTGATGCAATGGAGACTGGAACTGTGCAGATCAACTCTGCACCGGCTCGTGGGCCTGACCATTTTCCCTTTCAGGTAATTGTTATTGTAAATCATGTCAGCAATTTTCTGTGGTCAACTGAGGCCCCGTTTAGATCCAAAAATTTTTGGATTTTGGCTCACTGTAGCATTTCGTTTGTATTTGGTAATTAGTGTCTAATTATGGACTAATTAGGTTCAAAAGTTTCGTCTCGCGATTTCTCGACTAACTGTGTAATTGTTTTTTTTTTCGTCTACATTTAGTACTCCATGCATGTACCGCAAGATTCGATGTGACGGTTACTGCGCAAAAATTTTTGGATTCTAAACAGGCCCTGACTATCAAATCGCTCTGAGAAATTTATTTCATTGAGGTGTTTCTAATCCTTCGGGTTTTTTTCTGGATTTTTAGGGACTGAAAGACAGTGGCATTGGATCCCAGGGGATAACAAACAGCATTAACATGATGACCAAGGTGAAGAGCACTGTCATAAACCTGCCGTCACCATCCTACACCATGGGCTGAGATGTTCATGTAGCGGATGTTTTATAGCCCCATGAGCAATGTAGAGAATTAAAATGTTTCATAGCCACGTGAGATTTGTATGCTATTTACACCTGAGTTCTGCCTGTACCAGATCTTTTGCAGTATATAAAGAATAAAGTGCGTTGAAAGTATTGAGTCGATGCTTTTACTCAGTTCTTCCCTACGCGAGCAGGTTGGGTACCAGCCATTTACATACTGGTTTTAGAAGGAAAAAAAAAGGTTGGGTAGCCGCTTACATACTGGTTTTAGTGGAAAAAATAGTACCTCGACATGTCAAGGAGACAAGGAGTATAAATCCTCTACTTTGCCTTTTCCTCGTAAAAAAAACATTCAGGAAAGGTTCGTGAAAAGTCAGGACCAAAACCTGCTTTATGAGTAGGCATTCCAATTCTATAGAGCACTGCAGCTACACACCAGGGAGCTTATGAAATTGATGGGTAGCATAAGCTCCTCCTAGGTCCCTATATTTAAACTTGATAAGTTGGAGCTGACAGTCAGCTTCCGGTTCAGTCTTCATTTCTGCTCACTTCCACAATGAGCTATCAGCAAACACCAAGAGATCACAAGCATAGGTTTTTTTGAAAATGCATCCCAAGCAGAAACAACCATAAATAAAATAATCCTACCTCTGTCGGTGCAGAAAGTGACCAACACGTAAATATTTATAGTTTTGCCGTACTCAATGACACAGGGTTTATAGGCCCCGTTCGCTGGTCTGAAACTTGGCTGAAACTGACTGAAAACACTATTCCGGCTGAATTGTTGTGAGAGAAAAATACTGTTCCGGTTGAAAAAAGAAGCCGAACAAGCCGAATATGGGGTAAGCCGAACAGGGCCATACTGGTTCAGGTAACGTGCCCTACGTCCAGTTTGAGTCGATCGGTGACTTTATTCATGAGCCCAGGTGCTCGAAGTTTGCAGTGGGGTTAGAAACAAGAAGAAGAAAGAAAGGGGGGGGTACAAAAGGTCCGGTCGGACTCTGGTCTGAACGGCCGAGAGTGACACAAGCCCCGCTATGTGCTAAATATTCGAGCGTGTGCTTGTGGTTCGAACCGAGTGGTTCTATTGTTGTATACTAGTAAACTTGATCGATCTGAATGACCTGATCTGTCTCCCTGTTGGGAGAGAGCACATCCCCTTTTTATAGATGAAGGGGATGGCCTTATAAGTGAGAGGGAGGGAGTTCCTATGCTACTAAGTCTTGTTGCCCACGCCGGCGGGTACAAGATGATGGTAGGCGCCCACAATACTGTTTTATGTCAAATGCACGTGGGAGGTTGCGTCGTCTTCTTCAGGTATGGCAGACGTCGGTGCCTGCCATACTATTGATACTCAGATGCATGCAAGTGATTTTACCATGTTCGCCTGGTACGGTAAATGCCGGCGCCCACAACACTGCTGATGCCTAGAGGCATGTGGGGAGAGCTTTACCGTGTTTGTCTGGTACGGAAGTTGATGGCGCCCACAACACTGTAGGGAAAATGTCGGCGCCTACAACACTGCTTGGGTTCCATCATGCCAGGGTGGTCGCAAGGTACTCTCTTGCAGGTGTACAGGGTACGTTCCTTGGTATTGCGGTTGACTTGGGTGCTCTGCCTTACTTTTTCCGTCTGTTTCCTGGTCCTTATCGAGCGGACGTCTCCGGTCGGTTGGTCCCAGTTGGCTTTGATTGCGCCAGTCGAAGAAGAGCTGTAAGCAGGGGTCTGGCGCATCCCCGGTTGGAGACGCGGGTCGGAGTCGGAAAGAGGTGTTTGGCCAGGCCCCCCAGTCGGAGAGGCCGTCCGGAGGTGGGCCGGTGTTGGAAGCGAGTGTTGTTCCTTCTTCGTGAGGCCTTCCGGTCGGAGAGGCGGGCCGGAGTCGGAAGCGGACGCCGTCCCTCCTCGGCCAGCCCTTCCGGTCGGAGATTGTATTGTCCTTCTGACCTGTCGTTTAGGTGTTTTGGGCCAGGCCATGAGTTGCGCGTTGCTCGTAATGTTGTCTGTTGGGCCGAGCCTTTATTGGGAAGCCGATCCATGAGGGACCCCGGGTTTATGAACCCGACAACCTCCGTCCCTAAAAGAATACAAGTGTCACGTGTTAGTACCTCAAGTTTGACCAATTATAGATAAAAAATATCCATGTTTATGATACTAAATAAATACCATCAGATTAATTACGAAATGTGTTTTCATAATAAATTAATTTAAAGGCACAATTATGAGTATTATTCAATAAAAACTTAGTCAAGTGTGAACCACTTTTTATGGCACGTAACCCATAGTTGTATTCTTTCCAGAACGGAGGTAGTAAATAGGAACCACAACCAATAGGCAGAATAGTACAATAACAGAATGCATGCTCATTAAATCTGTACTTAGATGATAGAGGACAGGATAAATATTACCAAAGGCAGTGTATGCCTAATCTCTCACCTAGAAAGAGTTTTGCTTGTATATACTACAAAATCAGGTCAGAACGATCTTGCCTAAAACAAAATCAGCAGGACAATCTTTGGTTGCTTCATTCAATAGATCAAGGCAACTAAGAGAGGTTCAGACCGCTGAAAGGTTCAACCAAAACATCAGTTTCAGAACATGCATGAAAATCAAGAAATAAGATATGGAAGGTGATAGAGCTGTAGTTAAGAATCCACCAATTAAAATTTACACTTGAGAAAGCATCATGTGAGTATGCAAGACCCTCAAGCCTAATTGGGAAGACATCACAAGACCCAACAATGCTATGAATCTTGGTACTGCTGACAACATAGTTGGCAATGATTTATCAGACAATTCAACCACACACAAGCCTTAAGAATGGAAATAGATGCCTTCAAATTGGGCAGGAAAACCAAGCTTCTAGGTGATGCAAGCATATTACAAACAGCAAAACAATTTAGATATCCCTCAGCACTTCAGCAGAGCCAGGGATTAAGCATAATTACATGAAGGAATGACAGACAGCTCTTTTTACAACTTTCGAGATAACATATTTACATGAAGAGAAAATACCTTCCTAGCTGTAAGTTGAAATAGTTGTTCACTTTTTCGCTCGAGTACAGACCTAGATTGCACATTTCATCATGCCCATATATTCAACATTGAATTATAAGAGAAACTAATATGTTAGATCAACTGTTGTGATATCCTAACCACATGTATTGTAGAATACCTAAAGACTCCTTTGCCGATAGTATAGAGTTTGATTCCAAGACATATTAAAACAGATGATGCCCCCCCCCCCCCCCCCCCCCCCCCACCCCACCAAAAAAAATCACTTCTAATCCTCTAATTTTTGTTCTTCCTCCCTCTTGAGGGTGTGTGAAGATGTCCAAACTGGCCTGCCGATCTTAGAACACAGCAAAATGCACTTTGTCTCCCTTCCAGGTGAGCTCAGGATGGCATACAGTCTAGTCAGTTAAGACAGTCTAAGCCAGGTTAAAACAGGACAAAGTTTTTTTTTTTTAACGCAAAAAACAGGACAAAGTTGGAACAAGATGAACCGTGTTAAATCCACCTGGGAGCTTTCAGCTGCTATGCAACTATCATTCCAGGTTTCTGGCTACTATGCAGCCACAACCAAGCAACAGTGCTAGTATAAAACAAAAGAAAAGGAAAGAAAAGGTTCACACCTCCAACAGAAAACTTAGTGAACTACAATATCCAAAAGGAGACAGGCAAGAATAAACTAACAGGCCGACAACACAAGATCAGACAACAATGTTTCACATACCCATGACAAGCATGATTATCCAAGCATTCGCATGAATGCAATAACGAGAAGTAAATCAACTCAAACCCAACACCAAAATGCGTCTAGTCAACATAAATCCTACAAAAATAAATGTCTCTGATCAACACCAATATAATAAGCTAATAGCAGAAGTGCAGTACGGTACAAAGTAGGAAATTAACTAGCCTAGTTAACACATGGGCAAACTGATATTATAAGGCAACATATTGCACGAACTCATGTTAATAAATGACTCCAACCCAGATTCAGGGCAGACCAGGCATATATATTGCACATAGAACAGGAGCAGCACAGATTTGAGTCCACCCACAAAGATACGAAGTCACGTCGGCATACAGAGTGCATTATAATGATTACAAACAGCAGATGGATACGTGGCCTACTTAGCTGCTGACATATGTTAGCATACCGATGGACTGATAACACTAGTCAAAACACTATTATACTAACTAGATTAACAGCACAGACGACACAGAATGATAAATTCTCCTAGATAGAATAGAATGGATGCAGACAATGTAAGATCGCCATCGTCTCAGTTTGTGTTGAGCTCCCGAACAACCTCCTCCCCCTCTTCCTCCTCGTCACTGCTCTCGTTGTAGAAATCGGACCAACGGTTGCTGAACACCAACCAGGGATAAGGTTTTCAAGGGGAGGGAGGTTAAGGCTCTTTACCCACTCCAGGTGCTCGACCGTCGGCGCCTTACCCGTGGCCGTCTTAACCGCTTTGTCCTCACCACCGGTGGCGGCGGCGGGCACCACATCATCAGCAGGCTTCTCGCCCTTTAAGCAGCCGACCGCAGGTTCTTCAGCCTTCCTTTTGGTGAGCAACCCCTCGTACGGTTGATCCTCGGTGGGCAACGCCGCAACTTCAGCCTTCCTCTTCATCACCGGCCCCTCCACACCGAGCGTCCATTAGTAGAGAACAGACCTTTGATCCTCGACTAAAATGGGCTCTAGCCACCAACCGGGACTAAAGGTATACTTTTACTCTCGGTTGGTGGCTCCAACCGGGAGTAAAGGTCTACTCCCAGGCCGTGGCTACGTCCGGGGTTGGAAAGTTACCTTTAATCCCGGTTGGAGCCACCAACCGGGACTAAAGGTTCCCTTTATATCCCGGCCGTCTTCTTCCTCCCCGAGCCCGAGCTCAGCACATTTTGAAGCTCACTGCAGTAGTGTTCTTGCTTCCTCCCTCCCTCCATTGTTCCTCCATCCATTCTTCGATTCCTCCATCGATTTCTTCGATTTCTCCATCGATTCTTCAGTATTAAAGGTTACCAATCTCATACTCTCATTTTTCACCATTGTCTTATCTCATTTTGTTCACTATATATATATGATTCTTTATTGTGGTTTTTTTCATTTGTAAGCAATTTGAGCTCAAAATCACTTCAAGCTTGCATATTTACATGAAAGAAGGTTAAAGTAGCTAGTTGAACTTGCGGACCGTATTCATCTCGGCGACCATGTTCTCTGCCGAGCGGTAACGGACGTCAAGGAGGAGCTTTGATTCTACGAGGGAGAGCGGCAATGGTCGTGGAAGACCGTGTTCCCTTCCTCGTAGAATCGGAGCTCTTCCGTGGCAAGTACGGTGCCGTCCGGTGGAGAAATGCTCGTCGAGATGATCACGTAAGCAAGTTCAACTAGTACGGATGGTTATTTATTCACATGTCCCGATATCGTCGCAGTAGTCTGTCAATCACCGTACTTTTTATTTTAACTTTTTATGAAATGAAAAACTTAGAAAATAGTTAGAAAATTATAGAAAATCCGTACTAGTTGAACTTGCGGACCGTGTTTAGCTCGGCGAGCATGTTCTCTGTCGAGCGGTAACGGACATCAAGGAGGAGCTTTGATTCTACGAGGGAGAGCGACAACGGTCGTGGAAGACCGTGTTCCATTCCTCGTAGAATCGGAGCTCTTCCTTGACCAAGTACGGTGCCGTCCGGTGGAGAAATGCTCGCCGAGATGATCACGTAAGCAAGTTCAACTAGTACGGATGGTTATTTATTCACATGTCCCGATATCGTCGCAGTAGTCTGTCAATCACCGTACTTTTTATTTTTACTTTTTATGAAATAAAAAACTTAGAAAATAGTTAAAAAATTATAGAAAATCCGTACTAGTTGAACTTGCGGACCGTGTTCAGCTCGGCGAGCATGTTCTCTGTCGAGCAGTAACGGACATCAAGGAGGAGCTTTGATTCTACGAGGGAGAGCGACAACGGTCGTGGAAGACCGTGTTCCCTTCCTCGTAGAATCGGAGCTCTTCCTTGACCAAGTACGGTGCCGTCCGGTGGAGAAATGCTCGCCGAGATGATCACGTAAGCAAGGTCAACTAGTACGGATGGTTATTTATTAAAACATGTTTTTGAGCTATAGTGTATTAAAAAATGAGTATAGAGATATAGATAATTTTATAGTTTCTTAATTTTATTTGTTTATAAAATAAAAAATTTATAGTGTATTAAAATGAGTATAGAGAGAAGATGGCAACTGCTTCATTGTTTAGAGATATAGATAATTTTATAGTTTCTTAATTTTATTTGTTTATAAAATGAGAAATTTATAGTGTATTAAAAAATGAGTTTAGAGAGTAGATGACAACTGCTTCCAGGTCCTCGGCCTCTCATGGGTTTTCAAAGTGACTTAGGCCGGGCCTCCCCCTCATTCCATGCGGCAAGTGTCGTGATGAGACGAAGATTGTGATGGAGTACCAGTGAAGGAGGGTCCCAACAAGGATCGTATCTTCTACAAGTGTCCGGATCGCAATGTGAGTTATTTTATCGTATTTAATGATTATGGTTAGTTTATACCTATTTTCATGATGGTTGTGATTAAAGTTCTAATTTTTTGTTTTAATTTCAGTGGGATGGCAGTGGACGATGTTCAGGCTTCTACTGGGAGGAAGAGTATGTTGAACTCGTGCAAAAATATCTTGCACAACAGGCAGATACGGCGGCTAATGAGGCAGTGATCCAGTCGAAGAAGCCCAAAGATGTTGCACAATCAGGGGATCTATCTGTTTTAGTTAAGATTGGTCGTGAAATCCTTGTACTCCTGAAATGTATTTTAGCTTTAGTTCTTTTAGTTGTAGTTGGGATTGTCTACATTGTAGCGATGCTTTCATAAATTTGTACCTTTTGTAGTGGCACACATGTTGTATAAATAATTAATTATGATCTAGGTTTTAATATGGTATTTATGTCATGTAATGCAGATGAGCCGGCATTGGATGTACAATGCTGATCGCCGCTCCCAAGAGTTCATTAACGGCGTGCATTCTTTGTTACGTGCGGCCGAGGCAAACAAACGCAACGGTTTCATGTGCTGCCCATGTGCCATATGTAAGAATATGGTGGAATATCCTTGCTCAAGGACTCTTCATTCACACTTGTTCAAGTCGGGTTTCATGCCAAACTATATTTGTTGGACGAAGCACGGAGAAACCGGCGTTGTAATAGAAGAAGGTGAAGAAGAACAATAGGACGACAATGATATTATTCCCGATGGTGCGTGCTTCAATGATACTGCAATGGGAGAAGCTGAAGAAGAGGTAGCCACAGAAGATGAGCTTGCCGATGATCTTTGTCAGGTCATTCGTGACGCACAAAGAGAATGTGAAAGTGAAAAGGAGAAGATCAAGTTCGAGCGGATGCTAGAAGATCACAACAAATTGTTGTACCCAACTTGTAATGCAGGGCAGAAAAAGTTGGGAACCACACTAGAATTGCTACAATGGAAGGCAAAGAATGGTGTATCTGACAAGGGATTTGGAGAGTTACTAAAAATCCAAAAGAAGATGCTTCCGAAGGACAATGAATTGCCCGCCACTACCTACGAAGCAAAACAAGTTGTCTGTCCTATGAGGCTAGAAATCGAGAAGATACATGCATGTCCTAATGATTGCATGCTGTACCATGGCAAAGAGTACAAGAAATTGGATGCATGCCCGGTATGCCATGCATCGCGGTATAAGATCAGACGAGATGACCCTGGTGATGTTGAGGGCGAACGTCCATGGAAGAAAATCCCTGCCAAGGTTATGTGGTATGCTCCTATAATACCACGCTTGAAACATCTGTTCAGAAACAAAGAACATGCAAAATTGTTGCGATGGCACAAAGAAGACCGTAAGGTAGACAATATGTTGAGACACCCTGCTGATGGGTCCCAGTGGAGAGCAATCGACAGAGAATTCCCGGAGTTTGCAAATGACGCAAGAAACTTAAGGTTTGCTTTAAGTACAGATGGTATCAATCCTTTTGGAGAGCAGAACAATAGTCATAGCACTTGGCCTGTTACTCTAAGTATCTACAACCTTCCTCCTTGGTTATGCATAAAGCGAAAGTTCATTATGATGCCTGTGCTCATCCAAGGCCCGAAGCAACCTAGCAATGACATCGATGTGTACCTGAGACCACTTATTGACGAACTTCTCATTTTGTGGAATAAAAAAGGTGTACATGTGTGGGATGAGTACAAACAGGAACACTTTGATCTGCGAGCATTGTTGTTCGTAACAATCAATGATTGGCCTGCTCTAAGTAATCTTTCAGGATAGTCAAACAAGGGATATAATGCATGCACACACTACTTCGGTGATATTAGAGGTGTATTCTTAAAAAATGTCGAAAGATCGTGTACCTTGGCCATCGTCGATTTCTTCCTGCAAATCACCCCGTAAGAAAGAAAGGCAAGCATTTTAAAGAGAAGGCAAACCACCTGACCAAGCCTCACAACCGAACTGGTGAGGATGTACTCGATATGGTCAATGATGTGAAAGTCATCTTTGGAAAAGGACATGGCAGCCAACCTGTTCCGAACGACGCTAACGGTCACGCACCCATGTGGAAGAAGAAGTCCATATTTTGGGACCTACCCTATTGGCAAGTCCTAGAGGTCCGCAGCTCGATCGACGTGATGCACCTGATGAAGAATCTTTGTGTGAACCTGCTAGGCTTCATGGGTGTGTATGGAAAGCCTAAGGACACATTTGAAGCACGACAGGACCTGCGTTGTTTGAGAGAAAGAGACAACTTGCATCCAGAGAAGACAGATGATGGATGCCATTACTTACGTCCTGCCAGCTACACTCTAAGCAAAGAGGAGAAGGAAATCATGTTTGAATGCTTAAACAATATCAAGGTACCATCTGGATTCTCTTCGAATATAAAGGGTATTATAAATGTGCTAGAGAAGAAATTCTGTAACTTAAAGTCCCATGACTGTCACGTTCTCATAACGCAATTACTTCCAGTTGCATTAAGAGGAATTCTACCTCCAAATGTACGTCTAGCCACCGTGAAGCTATGTGCATTCCTCAATGCAATTTCTCAGAAGGCAATTGATCCAACTGATCTAGCTAAACTACAGAATGATGTGGTTCAATGTCTCATCAGCTTTGAGTTGGTGTTCCCTCCTTCCTTCTTTGATATCATGACACACCTCCTAGTTCACCTAGTCAAGGAGATTTTCATTCTCGGTCCTGTGTTCCTACACAACATGTTCCCCTTAGAGAGATTCATGGGAGTCCTAAAGAAATATATTCACAACAGTGCTCGCCCAGAAGGAAGCATCGCCAAGGGCTATGGAAGAGAAGATGTCATTGAGTTCTGTGTTGACTTTATTCCCAACCTTGACTCGATTGGTGTTCCTGAATCGAGACATGAGGGGAGACTAAGCGGAAAGGAGACACTAGGGAGGAAAACATATATTGGTACGGAGGATGATTATTTCAATAAAGCGCACTACACAGTTCTGCAGAACTCCTCTTTGGTAGATCCGTATATTGAAACACACAAGGATCTCTTACGATTTCAAGTTTCTAGGGAAGACTAAAGCTTGGATTACGCATAAGCACATGAAAACTTTCGGCGGTTGGTTGCAAAAAAATGTCAAGGTGATGAGAGCATCCATGAGCAACTGTATTTATTGGCTATGCAACCATCATGGCATATCATAACATACAAAGGGTACGAGATAAATGGGAACATATTCTACATAGTAGCCCAAGATAAAAGGAGTACCAACCAAAACAGTGGTGTCCGCATAGATGCCACGGACCCGAATGGGAATAAGCAGACATATTATGGCCGTATAGATGAAATATGGGAACTAGAATATGCACCTACTTTGAAGATCCCATTGTTCAAGTGCCAATGGGTCAAGGTGACCGAAGGCGGGGTAACAGTAGACAATGAGTATGGAATGACAACAGTAGACCTTAGTAATATTGGGTACAAAGACGAACCATTCGTCCTTACCAAGGATGTGAATCAGGTGTTCTATGTCAATGATATGTCTACCAAACCAAAAAGAGGGAAAAACGATAATGACTCAACCAAAGAGTCAAAGCGCCACATAGTTCTTTCAGAGAAAAGAGTCATCATGGGAATCGAGGACAAGTCGGACATGTCAGAAGATTATGAAAAGTATGACCGAATTCCGCCCTTCAAAGTGAACAAAGACCCTAGCATCTTGGTAATGATGAGGACACTCCATGGTTACGACGCGATCATAACCAAGGGACATACATAAAGAAGAAGTTTACTGTTGTGCCCACTTGATGATATAGTGATTTAATGTAGTGTGTGTTTGAGATATTATGTAATAATTGTGAATTCAGATGTTTATTATGTCATGTTTCAAATTAAATCAATGTTTGATTTGGTGGGATTTCTCTCTCGAAAAGTAAAATTAGGATATTGAGTGATGAAAAATTAAAATATTAACGTTAAAATGATGTGAAAACAAATTTCCTGTCCAAAACCAATAGTTTTAATAATTTTAATTAAACACTACATTTTTGCATTAACGAAATAATAAATATTAGTTACATTATGTTTTACAATTATAACAAAAAATAAAAAGTTAGGTTATAGATTTTTCCTATGTGCAATAAAGAAAAAGAAAATCCATATTTTTAACAAAATAATTTTATGCCTTTTATTTAATTTACCATGTATTTAACAAGAAAATCCATATTTGTATTAAAAAAGTCTGCTCAAACAGGCGGGAAACGAAACTGCGGGCCACCTTTACTCCCGGGTGGGAAGCCCACCCGGGAGTAAAGGTGGGCTGCAGTTTCGTGGCCCGCCAAAAAAAAACCCTTTACTCCCGGTGCGTGTTACCAACCGGGAGTAAAGGTATACCTTTACTCCCGGTTGGTAACATGCACCGGGAGTAAAGGGACCTTTACTCCTGGTTGGTAACGCGCACCGGGAGTAAAGACCCTTTACTCCCGGCTGGTGGCTGGCACCGGGAGTATATCTCCCCGGCATATAATCGTCAGCGCCTGGCGCAGATCGATCCGTTCTTCTTCTTCCTCGTCGAACACCGCCGCCCTCTTCTTCCTCGTGCCGCCGTCCGTTCGCCTTCCGTGACACCGCCGCCCTCTTCTTCCTCGTGCGGCCTCCACCGCGCGCGCCCGTGGCCCTCCTCCGCGCGCGCCCGTGGCCCTCCTCCGTGCGCGCCCGTGGCCCTCCACCGTGCCCTCCTCCACGCGCGTCCGAGGCCCTCCACTGCCGAGCTCGAGGTGATCAGTTCGTCTCTCTGTACATTCTCAGACGGTGGAAAACTTCAAAAAATGTTATATTTTGCTGTGATACCGAATATAGATGTTCTAAAGTAAATTACAAATGTCCTAGATTTTATATACGCAAATATCATATAAAAATGAAGGAAAACTTCAACGTTTCTTCATTTGTGAACTTTGAATATACAGATATAATATATTAATGTTGCTAAGTAATATGAGCATTACATATTTTTTCGGGAAGACTATCTTCAAACTTTATATCATAGCATCAGAGACGAAGTACTGTGCCTGTAGAAGAAGAAAATAAATTCTTATCATTTCGGAAATAGTAATGGTTATATTAGCAATAAGACACATATACTTACATTTCATAATGACTTATACTTACATTATCAGCATAGAATTTTCTCATATGATGAATGACTACATGGTTCACATGGTACATAGGATCACAACACGCACCGACACCGCCCCGGCCCGCCTCACGTCGTCGTCGTCAGCACGTCGGCCCGCCTCACGTCGTCGTCGTCAGCACACCGGCCCCCGCGCCGACACGTATATATACGTCATTTGTATTTATATGCATGTATATATACGTCGTGGAGCACCGCCGCCCTCGTTCGCCCATGCGTTTCTATGTATACGGCGGAGCACCGCCGCCCTCGTTCACCCATGTGTACAAACATATATACGGCGGAGTGGAGCACCACCACTCTTGTCACACCGCCCTCTCTCGCGGCCTAGTCGATCAACATTCGTATTATCGTTATCGTTAACACTAAACAATCACACCAGGGCAAACCACGCTGTTGATGTCACCGACGTGGTTCGCCCTAGTTACCGATGCAATTCGCCCTCGGCCGTTTATGTATAGCCCCAATTCGCCCTAGTGTGGCAAATTGCATCCGTGACCGAGGGGCAAGATTTAATAATGCATATTGTTCGTAGATTTTACGCATGTAAACAAAGATTTGACGTACTATATATTTGTTTTATTTTTTGAAGCTAGATGGCCGACCCAAGAAACATGGATGAGGAGTTGATGATGAATTTGATCAACACTGGCACTCAAGTTGCCGGCGATGATGGTGCTAACAATAACGTGCAAGAGGATGTAAATGACGGGAGTCAGTACTTAGCTCTTGAACAAAATGAGCAACAACATATTGGCCAAGTATATATTTTTTATTATTAGCTATATATATTATCATATGTCTTATGTGTGCTCATGACATTAAAAATAATGTTTATGTTTTGTAGCCCTCTGGATCGACATCAACAACTACAACGAAGAGTAAAAATGTTCGAGGTCCCAAAAAGCCATTGGAGGGCCGCTTCATCATCTCAGAGTTCAATATGGATACAGGCGAACCGGGGGGGGGCCAAATAAAACGAAATTCATGCACCACTGTGGTTATCTTGTACGGGACCGGCTCCCGATTAGTACCCGCGAATGGAAAAAGAAGACCAATGCTTCTCATATCAGTTTTGTCTCCGATCATGACAAGACGTTAATTTGGAATGATGTCTTGGAACATTTCATGCTCCAAACAGATGGTTATGGTGATATAATAGATGGTGATGAATTGAAGGAGCGAGTTAGGGATTGGGCAATGAAGAAGATGGCCACCTAGTTTCAGACTTGGAAGAAACACTTATACACGACGTATGTCAAGAAGAACATAGCACCAGATTTTACTGTCCCAGGCTCGATCTCAAAGCAGAGGCCCTATTGGGATGAGTTTGTACAGTACAAGACATCGGAAGAGGGTGTGAGTCGGGTGATAAAGAACCAATGTAATGCCCAACAGAAGACATACCACCATAACTTGGGATCAGGTGGCTACCCGACTGCCATGAAGAAGTGGAACAAAATGGAAGCAGACCTTCTTGCCAAGGGTATCACACCAGAATCACTCGAGTGGGGAGAGCGTGCAAAGAATTGGTTTTTTGCTTATGGGGGAACACTGGACTAGGAGATAGGGAAGTGCGTTTATGGCGCAAGACTGCAAGAAGCAGCAGAAAGATTGTTTTATGCTCAGAGAGCTACTGCTAGTGGTGCGTTCAGGCCCAACAGAGAGAAGGATGAACTCACATACGCCATTGGGACTATTGAACACGGTGGCCGAACTAGAGGCAAAGGAAGTGTCTCATGGGAGCATGAATTCCCTCAGGACAGACCTTCCTACAGAAGCCGCCAGAGAAAGAAGGAAGAAGAGGCATAGCGTCTCCAGAGGTTGGAGGAAGCGGTGCGTGAAGCACAGGAGCGGGAAAAAAACCTTGAAGCGAGAATGCAAGAGGAAATCAGAAGGCAAGTGCAAATAGCAGTGAGTGCAAGCAAGCAGACATTAGAGCCAGGAATCAACATTAGCCAATTTGTTCAGTTGAAAAGCAGCTGCGCTTCCACAGAGATACCAAATCAAGGGGACACAGGACTGCGCTTCCCTGTGGATGATGTCACTGAACCTTTTACATCGTGTGAGCTACACATTCTGAAGGGGAATTCCACAATCAAGGTGGCTATCAGTCTTGTTAATCCTATCGACCGAACCAAGACACCAAGGATTCATGGGAATATAATCCAAGAAGGATATGCTACCATCTCGGTAGATAAAGCTAAAAAAGGTTTTAGTGATTTGCCTCTTGACATTCCTAGAGGTGATGGCGAGAAGACTCTAGGAGAAGCAGAGAAGACATTCATTCTATGGCGCAAGCGCTACATCATCATTCCCGGGATGTCGCCTCCACCTCCTCCTGAACTACCTCACCATAGGTGCGGATGAAAACACTACATCATTAATTTATATTGGCTTAAATAATTAACAATTTGCTCATAATAATATGTCATTCCTTTTTTTGTAGCAGATCCTCCCCCAACCTAAATCCAATTGTTCAATCGCCAGATCATCATAGTGCTCTATACAATGACAATGTGTTGGAAGGCGAGGCTGCATCCACACCATCTCCAAGGAGGTCTCCAACGCCGCAGCCGCCACCTCCAAGGAGGTCTCCAACGCCGCTGCCACCACCTCCAAGGAGGTCTCCAACGCCTCCCCCGCCCGCGCCTACCAAGAAGCCAAGTACCAAGAGGCTAGCCCCGCAAACGAAGAACCAGTCCCCGTCGGTAAAGAAAGCCACCGTGAAACCAAGGGCTATTCCCAAAATAATATCTGAACAGAAGGAAGAAGTAACTGATGCATATAAAAAAGATATGTCCAGATTCTATGATAAACTTAAAAAGAATCAAGAAGCAAGGAGAAACCCAGACAAACCATACTTCTTCGTAGCTCCAGATATTCTTAGAAAAAAGGTGGCTTCTTACCAGCAACAACAGCGAGAATCTCGTAAGCCGTCCAAATCAACGTTAACGGACTATGACCGCACTCTCACCAAGTCAATTGAGGCGGCATAGAAAAAGAAGTGGGTAGGGAAAGGAGTTGCACAACTCGAACACCAATCGCACCAATCAGTCCCCCCGCTAGTTGTTGGTAATGAATATGGTTCGAATTTAGGATTAATGCATCAGGCAAACATACCTCCGGATGTTGATTTGGATCACCTTGGTGAATTTATTGATGAGACTGGTCTCGACCTTTACCAGATATTTGGTGATGGAAACATTGAGAGTGTGGCGGAGGTTGATATTTGGAAGAAAAAATTTGTACTAGGCCAGAGTCTATACAACCCTCAAGCCTTATCTGATTTGGGGACACAAATATACCTGCTAAACAAGTGGTACATGCAGGTGTCTACCGGTGGAGACTTCTGTGTTGGTGTCATAATTAGAGACGAATATTGGTTCCGTGGCGATGATGTTATGTATGTTGACTTTGCAGAATTTCATCAACTATGCCACCTGACCTCTCTGGACAAAGTTATCATTAGCTGCTATTTCCTGTAAGTAATAATTCTTTTGATCTATTATTAAACTCATCATATGTGTGTATATGCATATAAATTATCCTAACAAGTACTATATATATGCAGATTTACAATGACAGCGCTCAGAAAGGAAGGCTGCAATGAAATTGGTTTTGTTGATCCCCATATAGTATTCAAAGATCCAGTTACTCCAAAGACTAATTGGAAGTCTGAGTCAGAGAGTAACATCATGAACTTCTTAGTGAACCAACGCCACAAGAAGGATATACTCTTTCCCTACAACTTCAAGTGAGTGTTAATAATGTCGATCATCCTTAATGGCTCATATGTTGATTCTAGTTAATTAATGAGTGTTATGCGTTATATCCTATAAACACATGCAGCAATCACTGGATATTGATGGACATCGATCTGGTGAAAAGTCACTTGATAATCTATGACTCAATGAGAAAACCACAACAAGACTACCAAGATATGATAGATATTATCCAGAGGTAATTTCGGTATCTCTAGCAACTATATATACACACAAACATGATGATTAACTATATCTGATGATGTGGCAAATTTTTTATTGGGCAGTGTTTGGAAAACCTTTATTGAGAAGCAACACATGGAAAAATGCAAAGCGCCAATGAATATAATCCCTTTGAAAGTAAGTCCCCTAAATCGCATCATCTTTATTAATTAAACATATAGCTTTCACCAGATCACCAGATTGGATGACAAATCTTTTTATTGTAAAGTGGTGTCTGAGGCAGGAACAGGGGAACAACTACTGTGGTTATTATGTTTGCAAGTTTATCAAGGTGGTCTCCCAAAGAACTCCTACAGAAAGACTCAAAGTACGTTAAAAATAAACTATATATTCATTTAATTATTATTATTAATTGTGTTATTATGTCTTTATATATATATATATCTTTTTTGTACATATATTAATTTATTTTCCTTTAATTCAAACCTGTAGGCTCGATGGTTGGAGGAAAAGGTCATACGGCAAGACCAAATCAAAGCAATTCAAGAGTCTATAGCCGGATTTTTTAATGAGCAGGTCATCGATTCCAAAGGCGAGTTCTACTTCGACCCAACACTGCCATTGAAGCCAAGCTAGAGGATGAGAGGAAACTTGTTATATCACAACAACTGTAATGCAATCTTTTGTAATATATGCACATAAAATAATATAATGTAAAATACACATATGCATGCATGCATGTAAATATATAGATGATGCATGCATGCATATATATATATATATATATATATATATATATATATATATATATATATATATATATATATTTCTATGCTTGAATTGTGTAATTTAATACGTTCATTGTGCTTGAACCGAAACATACTATACGTGCGTATAAATGTATAATTAGCAGCGTACAATACGACTTCGAAAACCTATTTTGAAAAGAAAACAAAAAAATGAAAAGAAAAGAAAAAAGAAAAAAAACCTTTAGTCCTGGTTCGTATTACCAACCGGGACTAAAGGGTGCCGGCCATCGTGGCATGTCAGGAGGCACCTTTAGTCCCGGTTGGTGTTACCCACCGGGACTAAAGGTCCCCCTTTAGTCCCGGTTCCTGACCCGGGACTAAAGGACCACCCTTTAGTCCCGGATGCTTGCTCCCGGGTGGGGAACCGGGACTAGAGGGGGTTCCCCACCGGGAGTAAAGCTCTGTTGTCTACCAGTGGTCATCACCGGCCCCCGCTCCAGGACGAGCGCGCCCGACTTCCACGAGCATTGATGGAGGGGACCAAACTGGGCCGCACCCTCACCGGCCATGACGAATGTCGAGATCGTTCACCCCCTCACCTCGACGAAAGATTTCCTCGAGAAAATCGTGGATCTTTTTTTTACGAGGGATAATAGGAAATCGTGGAATTTTGGGCCTCTTTGCAGGGATTCCCCCGGCTCCCGATCCTCCGACACCGCGATTGTTCATGTTTCTCTCTCCTTTTTCTCTCTTTCGCTGACATAGAGGAGCTGCCGGAGAAAAAAAATTGGCTTCTCCGGCTCCTACCTGCTATCTGAGAGGAGTGGAGAGAGAAAATCAGCTCTGATAAACAGTACCGCTACCGTGTTTTTGCAGTGAGGAGCCGGATCCGTTGGCAGCCATACCAAACGCGCCCTTTATGTACAGGACGAGGCGGCGGTAGCTCTTCTCCGCGGCGTGCCGGTGTCAAGAACTCATCAGGAAGTCGAGGGGATTCGAGTCGGAACGGGTGATTCGGCCTAGTACGTTCATCTCGTTGGAGCAGGCCGAGAGTATGGCCCACTAGGGATCCGCGCGAAGGAATTGACCAGAGTTCGAACTGGGGGTCCCTTTGCCTTTCTCTATCTTGCTCGAGTTCCATTTTCTTCTTCCTCGGAAAAAGTCTCTTTTACCCATTCAACTATACGATGCTATCTACGGGCGTATCCAGTTTTGTCTATTTCATGAAGGAAAAAGTTTACTTAACCCCCTTAACTATTGGTTGTTGTCTACTTTACCCCTTCACCTATAAAACTAGGTATTTTATCTCTCAAACTATTGAAAGCCGTCTAAATAACCCCCAGAGACGATTTTGAAGGTGGTTTTACTAACGTAGCATATTAAAAAGTCTATATAACCTTCTAACGTATCGATGGTTGACTACATGACCTCCTCAACTATAAAACATGATATTATAGCCCATAAAGCATCAAATAATGTTCAAATGACTCATCCGATGGTCTTTAGGGGCATTTGAACGTTGTATCCTACCACACACTGGCCTAAACAACATGCTTGCACGTAGGCCATTTGTTGCCCCACCTCCCCACTCTTTCTAGGATGACCCACCGCCCAACAAGCAGCATGTGACATCTTGTCTCCTGCTTTATACCTCCCATCACTCGTCGATGCCATTGAGCTCAAGAACGCCACACCTACATCTTCGTCGTTCAACCCTTCCTACATCCTCCATCCGTCCGTCCTTCAATTTTTTAGGTAGCCATTGGAGGAGAAAGCAATAGTATGCAAGGATGCGGGAGGAGCTGGATCACAAGGGTCTATCCATAGTGTATGTGCTCAATGTCTCGCCGAGGAGTGCATGAGGTGGAGGAAAAAAGGTGGTGCTCATCGAGCGGTAGCACAAGCCTGAAAAGAGTTCAGAGAGGGAGGCAGCTGATGGGTCTATGTGCATGCATGTGTGCTTAAGCTAGTATGGTGGGATACAATAGCCAAATGACCCTACACGACCATCATTTTATTAGATGTTTTAAGATCTACGATATCATATTTTATAGTTGAGGGGGTCATACAGTCAAACTCTTGATATGTTAGAGGGGTTATATAAACTTTTTAATATACCACATCAGCAAAATCACTTTCAAAACCGCCTCAAGGGGTTATTTAAACGGTTTTTAATAGTTTGAGGTGTAGAATATCTGGTTTTATAGGTGAGGAATGAAGTAGACAACAACCAATAGTTAAGGGGGTTAAGTAGACTTTTTTCATTTCCCTGAAATACAAATATTTTGGTACAAATACTTGCTTTCCTATTGCATAAATACTAGAGTAACATGGAGTATTTCCGTCAAAATTTTGAGGATATGCATAATTGCTGTTAAGAAGTTTCCTCTCTCTAAGCCACTGAAACTGCGACTGTCTCCTTGTGCCGACAGTACTCTCGACTAATCAACAGTTGCGATGATGGCATCATGCATAATCTGGCATGAACTTCCTAAGGAATTTGATTGGTTGGGATTCCTCCGGCACGAGCTCATCGAACGGAACGTAGTATCTCTCCTTGTCGTACACATGGCATCTAGTCAGTATCGTCTTCATCAATCGCCAACTCCAGTTGGCTTCATTGACATACTGCAACATGAGAAAAGAAGTTACTTAGTATGTAAAGAACCAGAGAGATGCACCAAAGTAGGAGGATTTCAAATCACCTTGCCCCAGTTCTGTTTGATGGAGTCATAAGCAGCACGAAGGTTATAACTTGGGATTCTTGGAGAAATATGGTGTGGGACATGCACATTAATATCATGGCAAAGGATCTCTATCCTGTAAAAGTCAATTACTCATATGAAATTCAGCTGAAGAGGCAACATGTTCCCATGATACTTTCACTAGAGATTGATTTGCTAGTACAGCCAACATGAATCCTTTATCCCAAAATATCCAAACAGCATTCCATAGTTTTGCTGAAACTTCAATGAAATATTGTCCTCTGACTAATTCTTAACTAGAACAACACACAATTCTACAATTGAATGATTCTGTTAAACAAAATAGAGTTGATGGTCTACATGTTTTTTAAGCACATCCTACCAAATATGATCTTAATTTTTGGTGAAGTATCTTAAATTTTGAAGGTGAGATGAAACAGTAAATTATGATCAGTGCCATTTTTGTTGGCAACAGTTTCGAACTTCAGTGACTTCCTGTGCAACAAGAATCATAATGGAAACATGTTGCCTCTTCAATAAGAGTCACATGTGTCCAGCAGATAAACTTTGTTCTTAGTGTGAGTGCAATGTAATATAAAAACATACCATTGAGGATAGTTACAATGAACTGTGCCATTTAATTGAGCTTGTGCAGCATTCCATTCTTCAGATGACTTGAATGGTATATGAGGAGCTGTATGATGTACCATTGTAAAAGTGCTCATCTGAAGAGGATCATTTTAAAAAATAAGTAGAATACACTTCAGTATACAAAGCATTAGATAATGAAGATATTTTACAGTTTTGAACACAGATTATCATCCTTTTAGCTATGCATATTTTTCTCTGTCAAACCAGCTAAATGCACGATATCATACTAAGTTTTAGTTTACCGCTGGGATTTAATGAATCCAACCTATGTTCTGAAAACTTTTCAATAAGGGGTTTCCAAAATGTCATGAAATGAGCTGCTGGCAAATTCATGTGGCAGGAACCAGTCTGTTGCTAGTTTCTGAATACAGTAAAGAGGTTCTAATAATAATAATATAAAACAAAGTACATATTAGATAATGGCATTTCAACCTGAACGCAAGGAAATGCAATGACTGCTAGAGTATACCCATTTGCCTTTAAACCTTCACAGAATCTTTGATGAAAGGCTGTGCAAATGGGCAACTCTTTCTGGAGCATCTGATCGACTCCATGGGTCAGTAATTTACAGCAGTTAAGCATGAATTATTGAATTAACATGATGTATCTACTTAACTTTTATAAAAAAGTATAACAGTCCAAAGAACATGACAAAAAATTACCATGGACTTGGACGCCATGTAGATTTCAATAAATGAATGTGACAGGAAATAAGAAATGTTAAATATTATAAACACTTAAATAGAATAAGAGCATGATAGTACTAATAATTATCATGGACTTGGACACTATGTGCATTTCAACAATGATGGTGGAAAATAAGAAATGTTACCCAAAAATGATAAACCATCCATGGCATGAACCAGAACTTAAACCATCCAGCTGGTCCTGATTTGAGAATGATCAAAGGCCATCCAACTGCCATGAATGCAAACACACATGCTAAGCTTATCTTAACCCTTGGAACTTCATTTGGTCTGAATTTTTTTAGATCGAAGTGCCAAATCAACCTGACCGACAGGTGATCAATAGTTAGCAGAAATACTATATCATGGAGCAGTTCGTCCAGCAATACAGAAATAGTTGAAAAAGAAATACCAGTGAGCAATGGACATCCATGGCCTGATAGGGCCATAGCCAAAAATAATTGCCTTCCTTAGAAAAGGCGATGATTCAATTTCCTTTTGCCAAACAGGTTGCCACGCAGTATCTTCTATCAACCTGGACATTGTGCAAAAGGTAAATGTTCCAAATGCAAATTAGGACATGAGTGGCATTTGGAAATATTCAAGGCCTTTCAAGTTATGACTTCATCCATATTGAAAGATTATACAAATACTCTAAAAGTTTTCTAAGTTATGCTGTGATTAAAGAATTTGCAGTATATATGTTATCTGTGCTCATTGAATATTAGAAAACCAGTATAAGCATGCTAGATCAGGAATGTAAATGTTAGCTATGATGTTGCTCAACTGACATTCCATAGAATTAGTTGAAATCAATATAAAAAATTCAGTGGAAGTTTGAAAACTGAAAAACGAAATTAAATACATGTGAAGGGCAATAATAAAACTAGAATAGGCAATAGAGATGTTGTGTGAATAAGTGCACAATGGGTGAATTCTCATTGCAATGCAATGCATGAAGGTAAAACTTCAGGAAGAGAAGTGGAAATTATACTACTTGGACCTCGGAGTGCATTTTTGGACTCAAAATCATTGGAGATTGATGTACAAGGATGTATGTACATACATGTTTGTCTTCGCATGATGTCGGTCATGCTTAAATCTCCACGGTTCATAAGGATATATCAATGGCATAAAAGCCAAGGTCCCAACAACATCTTCAACCAACTTATTCCTTGAAAATGATTTATGAGCACAATCATGACCTATCACAAAAAACTTTACAAAAACATCAATTAGAGTGTGAAGAATCCACAGAGATAAAAACATGAGCCTGTGCAGGCAAATTCACACAGGAGTTTAGAGAGCAAGGGACGGAGCTAACCCCGGTCACTGCTGTGCCTGTCCAAGCCCAAGCCAAGGGAAGAAGATACCATGGAGACTTTGCAATGAAAAATAAACCCAGCGCATAAGAAGTAACTGATATCAAAACTGACGTCCAAGCCTTAACATCATTGATTTCAAATACCTAGCAATAGAAGAATTTACGTTAGAATTTGTGACATCGGAACACCAAAAGCAAACTGGTGTTGAGTGTTGATAGTTGGCACCTCTTTAGGTAGAGTATCCATGACATCTTTAAGAGTAATGTTATCTGGTAGTTCATCTCCAATTTGTGTGAACCCATAATCTTCAGCCATTTGCTTCCTTTCCCCCTCATCATCTAATAGTGGTGGAGTAACTGGAAGTACTGCTGCTTGCAAGCCTCCTCTTTGCTTCAATGGTATGAATTGGTGGTAGCTTCTTCTGTTATATACAACATCTCTCTTCACAAAAAAATTACCTGACGAAGACAAGAATGTCACATCTGCATAGTGAAAGCTGCTAGATAAAAATGAAGCCGATAGCGAATTCTCATTAGGGTAAACTTCGATGACCTAGTTATCATTTTCTATGGTATAATTTATCAGCCTGCAAAGTCTAATAATCCATCCTGTCTTAACACAATACCTGGTCAGGATGCAAACCACATAAAAATTTTATGAATTTACACTAGCAGGGACTATAGAATTGTGAAGATAAAAACCAACAGGCTACAAGCATCCAGTTCTGCACCACTCAAAGACCTACATTTTGACCAAGAACCACTCATCCAGTCCTGACAATTACGCGAGCAAAAGCCTACCTGCGGGAGATCCAGCGGCTATTCTCCGAGGCAGCAATCGCTTGGCCGACACCTGAACATCAATAACCAAAGCCAGGTAAGCGCATCGGAGGACTTAGAGCGAGCATGTGTCGCGCATTGCAGCGGGGGGCCAAAGCACGCGTTCTGAACAATTAACATGTATGCGAGACAGCGGAGCGTCCTCCTACCCGCAAGGAGGGCAGCTGCAGCACGGAGCCGGTGGAGACGCCGCTCGCCGTCGCCATCCCCCTCTCGTGGCGGCGAGGGCGCGGCGGCGACTGGCTGGCTGGCGAGAGCTGCGGACACCAGTTTGGATGGGCAGCTTTGGCTGAGAGGCTGAGAGGAGGGCGGGCACTGCGGGCCGCTGAGATGGGATTGATCGGCTCGGTCCAGCTGCCCTGCGGTCCTGCCGCTGCGCCACAGCCCACAGGCCACTTGCCCACTTGGGGTGCCGGGGCTGCTTCAACTTGTGGACGGGAGACGCCGCGCAGCTGCTGCGACGAAAAGGACAGTGCGAAGAAAGTTACAATAGTTCGGTTGGTGGGTCCCGGATGTCAGCGTTGGCGAAGACAGAAGTTTTTTTTTAGCAAACAAATGGCGAAGAGAAGTGTGCTTACCACCGTACGTAAGGCCCATGATGTCGGCGGGGCCGCGTGGTGCCGTGACGGGTCAAGCGGGTCTCCCGTGACGGGCGGGCCAGGCTGGGGAGGGCCGCGTGCGCCACTTCAGCCTGCCCGCACCTGACCAGAGATGACGGGCCTAGAGATGGACCGGGAAATGGGAACGCGATGAGGGCCTGCGTACTGCATATAAGGCCCAAAATGTTCCAGTTGGGTCTAGAGCTGGCAAAAAAAAAAGCCTTCCTCGAAGCGGAGTTCTAAGGCCCAAAAAAAAAAATCCAATTTACTCTCCCCCAACTATGCCGGTTGTATTTCCCTAAAAAAAAAACTATGCCGGTTGTATCCCCTAAAATAAAATAAAACTATGCCGGTTGTACCCCTACAAAAAACTATGCCGGTGTTCTCTACAGAACCAGTTTTCTAACCCTCCTCAATTTTTAAAATTATTTGTTCTTACACTTTTAGTAGTCTTAATGATGATTTTGCTGACATGGCATCAAAGGGAGTAAATCAGACTAAGTTAAAAATCCAGAGAGTTAAATTATACCAGAAATATTTTTAAAATATTGAAAAAAAAATCATAAAAACGAATTTTCAAAAATTATCCAAATATTTTTACATGGGAAAAATAATGTACTTTAAAATCCAAAAATTTGGTTAAATCTTAGAAATTCATAGAAATCTTGTTTTACATACACGAATTATGAAATTAGTTTTAGTTTTATTCTAAAATCATGCTCTAACTTATGGTACCTAGCTTTAAAAAATTTCAATCTTTATGGACTCGTTTTTGTGCTTATTTTCTAGTAGAATATCTTGTTATCTATTATAATTAGTCGTTGCTACGTTGAAGTGTCAGTGGAGTGTCATTAGGACCAATACAACTCCTTTGAAAATTATCAAGGACAGAGGATCAATGCCATCCTACCGCATATATGTAGTCCTAACAACGCTTCACTAGCGCTTCTACGTAGTCGGATGATCAACATCGATTAATTATAATAGATAATGAGGGCTTCTACTAGCAAATAAGCATCAAACTAGTCCATCAAGATTCAGACATTTTTTTAACTAGCACATGCCCGTGCGTTGGTACGGCTAAAAACTTGCAACGCAATTCAACACAAAAAAGAGTAAGAAAAATGGTATGTTATGAGTCTTAAAAATTTCAAGGCAGCAAGAGTATAAAAAAATAGTGGGTCAAAATTAGCAGACAAATATCCAAGGGTTTACAATCCCGTTGCAAGTATATTATCATTGGGAACATTGATAATTTTATGCACATAGCGCTTGTATGGAATATCTTTATACCAACCAAGAATAGAAGTAGGATCAAGCATAGTACGAATTTATTTCATCCTTGCATACAAAAAATTGAAAACAGATATAATCATCCATATTCTTATATGAGCATCAATATTGAGCATAACCAAACACAATTAAAGTAAAAATCATTGTCAACCAAAAAACGTTCCAGGCTTTCCACATGTATTTGGCCTCAAGCATTGATCACCCAATGTGATTCCTAATAAGCTAATCGGACCATTTTTTTGTTGCTTCTCAAAATCTCAAACTTTGTTAATCGCATTGGAGGACACCGGTCTGCATACACTCGTTATGTGAAGGATAATGGCCTGCAATGCAAACAATTAGAGCAGTAAATTTTAGGAATATCTTTGTTATGTTTGCCAGATGTATCTATCATAGTTCAGATATCAGCATTAGAACATTACTTTTGCCATCAATTACAACATGCAAACCTTCGTTAGATTTGAAATTATCAGAGATCTTGAAAACACATAATTTATTAGAATTTTTGAAAGTGCGTATGCTAAAACCATCCCATTAATTAAATTGATTGGGATGTTATAATCTTTGGGGGCAAAATTGACCATTGGAGAAAAAGGACCACTATTCCTGTTTTTTCAATCTCTGTATTATTATCTTGTGATGCAGGATTTAGTACCAGCCCTACTCCGTTCTAACCTGCATCATGACAGCTCATACACAAAATTAATGCAGAGGCAACAGACTATCCAAAGAAGCAAGATAGAAACTGGAAAATTGCCTCCTTGTTAATCCTTGCATCACTGCAAAGCTAGCTATATGGATTGTTTGGCTGCACAACCATTAGTATTTCGATCCCCTTGCTGCTGACAAGAGGATGCCTACCAACTCCTAGTCCTAGGAATTGCTGAAATCTGCTATTTAAAAGAATTTGATGTCATTGTATTGCAAAGACTGGATATTAGAAATCTTTGGTCAGTAATCTAATTCATTTGTACAGCTTCTAGTAAGGTTTCCATGAAGCAGAATAGGGCTGGTACTAATAAATAGGTTAAGGACACATACACTACTAACCTGACAGCACGAGGAGGTTTTACTGATCCAAAAATGTGTCTTATTGAATGGTAGTACCATACAGAACCTAGTATCCATAACACTGAATATCAATATCATTGCGGATATATGGATATCGTCATGTACATATATGTATAAAGAAAAGGGATGCAGCAAGGGATATCTGAAGAACTGGCAGTATTGGCATCTGAAGATCTTTTTATTATTTTCTTTGAGATAGTGGGCATCTTAAGAATTGATAAGGCAAAATTATAACAAAGGCTGTTTGAAGTTGCATGGAGGCCAAAATATATTTTCAAAAGTAACCACTGCAACATCTCAATCATTTGAATACTTGTGTAGGCTCTGCTACTTGGAGTTCGCATAAAAACTGTACAGGTAGGAACATTAATCAAAGTATGTATTACTGCATACTAAGCATTTTTGTTGATTAATAAGCTGCGCAACTGAAAAACTAACTTGCACAGTTATACTGTATAAACTGTCTATACAAAACACACACATATATTCAGTTATAGCATGTTTTTGGACATAATAGCATTTTAATATTGGAGGGATCTCAGTTGCAGCCAAGGCACACAGGATGAATCAAGCAAACCTTGAGACAAGGTAGCGAGGATGAAGCTAACGTGCTAATGAGTTCCTCTTCCTCTTATCTCAAACATAATCTGGGAGGCAAGGTGTTGGGCTACGACCCCAGATATCCACGGCAGACCACAAGGGTTGCGCCCTCTGGGGCAGCCCAGCCAACGAGACGAAGCCTTGTGGGGTACGACATTGCTCGGCGCCTCCCGCAAGACACCAGAAAGATATCCTGAAGATACTACGAGATCTGTTAGGATACGTATGATCCCATGATTCCTATAATCTGTTATTACTTTCCAGTTTATCTTCTATATCTAACCGACTTGTAACCTTGCCTCCCGGACTATATAAGGCGGACAGGGACCTCCTCCAAACTCACGCAATATTATACAATAGCCAATACAATCCAACAGACCACTTGAGCAGGATATTACGTCATAGTGACGGCCTGAACCTATCTAACTCGTGTGTCTATGTTGCCTTCTTGTTCTCGATTACATGCATCTCTGTCGATCAATCTATTTTCATGGGATAACCCTTGGAGGACTGCCGACGAGTTGGCACGCCAGGTAGGGGTGTGCGTGCTGTTTCCATATCGAACAAGATGGTACGTTCCGCAAGCCCTTCGTCCTTCCCACAGCCCGGCCAGATCTTCACGGTCGGATCGATCTCGTGGATCATCAATGCTGACGGAGTCAGAGAGCTCATTGAGCCAGTGCAGATCAATTATGCGTCGATCACCCTAACACCTGTGACTACAGATCCGATCTCAAAACCGCCTTCGAGGTCGCCTTCATCAACAACTCGCCGCCCGCTTCCTCGCTACCAGAGGTGGCAAATCAACAACGATGATCTGATCGCATCCATCGATCAAGTTGGTCAGAAGCTCGCTGATTGCCTCTCCATCGCAGAATCGGCTCTGGACACTCTGATTCAGCGCCGACCACCCTCCGATCCAGATCTGTCGAAGGCTGCTCGGGAAACTCCAGGGGTTGCGGCTCTGCCCTTCGGGCCCACCAACGTCGACGCCACTTACCAAGAGGCCCTACGGGGCAAATTCACCGACCAGGTTGGAGATGTCCATCCTCTCGCCGACCAGATCGCCGACCAGCTCCCGTCGGCTGTCAACATACTATGCGTCGGCCGATGCCCTGGAGCATCCCTCCAAACCACCTTGGAGGAGAATCCAGACTCCGAGTCCCAGGGCTCTACGGAGACTATCGCCGAGACCACAGCCAAACAACTTCCTCTCCCTCCTTTCCGTGGTGGCGCAATCTTGAACGTCAGCGTCGACAACCCCCGCGGGAAGGGGAAGCCGAGGAGGACCACGTTGCCCACGTTAACAGGAACGTTAATCATGCGCAGCACCGAGCAAACGAGGCTGCCCTTGCGATGGCCGAGGCTCAGCTTGACTCGTAGGGAAGGCCACGCCAACTCCACCGCAACCTCGACGACGAATTTGTCCGTGTTGACGGACATGACGTCTACAAGACCCCAAGCGCTAACCTGTCCGTAGCCACCAACAAGCTCGCCCAGCTCCCACAGACGCTAGAGGTCGCCAAGGTCGTCGCCATGCCAGGTCAACGAGATCCTCTAGGATCAGAGACCTTCATACTCTACAAGCTCGATTCACCGATCAGCCGCGCCAAGATCCGATCGTCGCCCAAGTCGCTTCACCGACCAGCACCGCGACGACAGGCAACCCCTCCAGGGGGAGCTAGGGGCAACTGCATTGAACACCTTCGCCAACATGACATGGAGGTCGACCAGGACGTTCGAGTGCACCTCAATAATCTTTGAGACGCATGACGACGTATCGACGAGCGCCACTTCAGTCGCCATAAAGAAGAAGTATGCCACCGTCAAGAGTACGAGCAAGAGTTCGGTAACCCAGACTCAGCTCTCGAGCCGCTCAACATCGGCAACGCTGTAGATAACGGCGCCGACAACCCTGAAGGGCCCTCGGCATTCATGAGGGCACTCCGAACACTCTAGTGGCCCCGTGGTTTCAAAATCACTGGGGTCCCTACGAGAGAAGGATGAACCCCACACAGTGGCTACAGGCTTACGCACTGCTGTGCGCGCCGCCGGAGGAGATACTAGTGTCATGGCGAATTATCTTCCCGTTATGCTCACGCCAACCACCATGAAGTGGTTCACAAGCCTTGCCCTGGACTCCATCGGATCCTAGGAAGAGCTGAAAAAGGTCTTCACCGACAACTACATGGCTACGTGTACTCGACCGGGCACCAAGCATGATCTGAACCGCATCTATCAGAAGCCGTCCGAGCTTCTTTGTAGCTACATCAGATGCTTTTCCGAGATGAGGAATTCTATTCCTAACATTATGGAAGCTGAGGTCATCACCGCCTTCGTTCGAGGACTCTATCACCGCGATCTCCACTCCAAGTTCAACCGTAAGCCGCCCACATGGATTAGCGAGATGATTACGACTGCCAACCAGTACGCCGACGTCGAGGAAGCCAAGGTGTGCTTCAACGAGGATGCGGGCACTCATCGCCCAACTCGCCGTAGCGACGATCGCCCCGACGACCGGTGCCACAGCGACTGCCGCTACGACGACTGCAGTCATCATTAGGACAGCGGCCGTGATCGGCCAGAAGGATCCAAGTCTGGTCATTATCGCCACCACTGACCAGACCACATCATCGCCGCCGTTGATGAACCTTGCGCCAAGCGCAACTACGACAAGCAGTACAAGAAGATCCTCGATGGCCCGTGCTCTCTCCATAAGAACGCCAAGCATAAGATGAAGGACTATCTCGGCTTGGCTAAGGAATTCCAGGCCAAAAAGCTAGATGACGACAATAACGACGGAGCCGGAGGCCACCGACCACCTGGGGGCAACAACAATGCCCTCTAGGATTGTGACAAGGCATCACCACCATCTTTGGGGGCCTCGCCTCCACCGAGAGCAGAAGAGAACAGAAGCTCGTCACCCGCCGGGTGCTCACCGTCGCTGCGGAAGATGCTGCTGCCAACCCTAGCTATTGCCCTTGGTCCAAGGTCCCTATCACCTTCAGTAGGACTGACCAGTGGGTGGACATCCCCTACATAGGGCATTTCCCCCACATCCTTGATGCAATCATCTAGAAAGTGCTTTTCAGAAAAGTGCTCGTCGACAGTGAGAGCGCTCTAAACCTCCTCTTCGTCGGAGCCCTAAAGGAGCTAGGCCTTGGGATAACAGATCTCACACCCTCTGACTCCTCCTTCTAGGGTGTGGTACCTAGAAGGGCATCCAAACCGCTTGGAGAGATCACCCTACTAGTACAGTTTGGCACAACAAACAACTACCGCATCGAGCACATCAACTTCTATGTCGCTGACTTCAACACCGCCTACCACGCCATACTTGGTCGGCCAGCTCTAGCCAAGTTCATGGCTGGACCGCACTATGCTTATCTGGTGCTAAAGATGCCTTCGCCTGTAGGAGTCATAGCCCTATGGGCCAACCTCTCCATCGCCTACGCCTGCGAGATAGATAGTCTCGCCCTCACCGAAGCCACCGACCTCTCCATCTAGATGGCAAGTGTGGTCACCGACGCTAAGACGGTGCCCGCTGACGACCTAGAGATCCCATCGCTGGAGCCTCCTCGCGCCTCCGCCAAGTCCAAAGAAACCAAGGAAGTCAGCCTCGGCCTCGACGACCCCTCCAAGACAGTGAAGATTGGGGCTCACCTTGACCCCAAATAGGAAAGCGCGCTCGTCTCCTTCCTATGTGTCAACGCCAACGTGTTTGCTTAGAAACCTATAGACATGTCGGGGGTACCACGGGAGAAGATCGAGCACTCCTTGAATGTCTCACCGATCGCCAAATCAATCAAGCAAAAACTCTGATGATTCATGCCAGACAAGAAGGAGGCTATTAGGGTATAAATAAAATGGCTCCTAGCTGCCGGATTCATAAAAGAAATGTATCATCCTGAGTGGTTAGCAAACCCTATTCTTGTTCAAAAAAAGAATAAAGAATGGAGAATGTGCGTTGATTACACTGATCTTAACAAACACTGCCCTAAAGACCCTTTTGGTCTGCCTCAGATAGACAAGGTTGTAGACTCCACCGCTAGCTGCGAACTGCTGTCCTTCCTTGACTGTTACTCCGGCTATCACCAGATTTCCCTCAAGGAAGAAGACCAGATCAAGACATCGTTCATCATGCCTTTTGGTACGTACTGTTATACCACCATGTCCTTTGGACTCAAGAACACCGGGGCAACCTACCAAACGGCCATCCAGATGTGCCTCAATCAATAGATCAGCCACAACGTTGAAGCTTACATCGATGATGTGGTCGTCAAGTCCAAGACCACCGACAATCTTATCGCCGACCTCGAAGAAATGTTTGCCAACCTAAAAAAGGTACCGATGGAAGCTGAACCCTTCAAAGTGCATCTTTGGAGTTCCATCTGGTATACTTCTAGGCTACATCGTCAACACCCGCGGCATCGAACCCAACCCCAATAAGGTCTCCGCCATCACCAACATGAAATGGCCAACATCTGTCAAGGATATTCAAAAGCTTACAGGTTGCATGGTTGCTCTCAGCTGCTTCATATTGCTCCTCAACGAAAAGGGACTACCATTCTTTAAACTCCTCAAGGCCTCCGAGTGCTTCTCCTGGTCGAAGGAGGAAGATATAGCTTTTAGGTAGCTCAAGTTGTTTCTAGTGAAGCCTCCAATCATGACGGTGCCTCGACCAGATAAAACTCTATTGATCTACATCGCCACCACTTCTCGCGTCGTTAGCACAACTATCATCGTCGAACGCGAGGAGGCCGAGCACGCCTATAAGGGGCAACGTCCGG
Organism: Miscanthus floridulus; assembly: GCF_019320115.1. Lineage (NCBI taxonomy): Eukaryota > Viridiplantae > Streptophyta > Magnoliopsida > Poales > Poaceae > Miscanthus > Miscanthus floridulus. The sequence continues at coordinate 110,795,621 of NC_089587.1, read as the reverse complement.
TCTATTTCATCAGCAAGGTCCTTAACGAGCCCAAAACTTGTTATCCTCAAGTTTAGAAATTGCTATATGCTATTCTGATCACGTCACGCAAGCTCCGCCATTACTTCGAGTATTATAAGATCGTCGTGATCACCGAGTTCCCTCTGGGGGACATTCTCTGCAATAAAGAAGCCAATGGCCACATCATCAAGTGGGCTATTGAGCTCGACACTTACTCCATTGAGTTTAGAAGCTGGCCTACCATCAAGTCATAGGCGCTCGCTGACTTTATCGCTGAGTGGACCGAGATCCAAGAGCCCATACCCGCTACATGCCCTGAGCACTAGGTGATGTTCTTCAATGGTGCCCTCAACATCATCAGTGCTAGCGGTGGCATTCTGTTCATTACGCTGACCAAGGATAAGCTCCGATACGTTCTTCGAATACATTTTCTAGCCTCCAACAACACCGCCGAATATGAAGCATGTCTCCACGGACTTCGTATAGCTGTTGAGCTCAACGTCAAAAGCCTCATGGTATACGGGGACTCCACGCTAGTCATCAACAAGCTCAACAAAGACTGGTCCTGCTCCAGTGAGAAGATGGATGCTTACTATGTCAAAATAAGGAAGCTTGAAGGAAAATTCTACGGTATCGAGTACCACCACGTGGTACGAGATCAAAATCAGCTCGCCGACCACCTATCCAAGATAGGCTCTTCTCACGCCATGATTTCGCCTAGAGTCTTCGTTCAAGATCTTTTGGCGCCATCCATTAAGGAAGAGAAGAAAGTTTAAGAAGTTCCGAGCAGCTGGTACTTACAGTACCTTCGCCGACCGCTGATTGGAGGAAAGAGTTCATCAAGTACCTCACCAGTGCTGAAGTACCCGCCGACAAGACTAAAACCGAATGCCTAATCCATCGAAGCAAGCATTACACGCTGGTGGATGGGAACTTGATGAGGAAAAGTGCCAAGGAAGGGATACTGTAGAAATGCATCACCCAAGAAGAGGGAGTGAAACTACTTCTCGAAATTGACTCTGGATCCTGCGGCAACCACGCGGCCTCAAGAAACCTGGTCGACAAAGTTTTCTGAGATGGTTTTTACTGGCCCACGGCCATCGCCGATGCTAAAGACCTCGTCCGACATTGTGAAGGATGCTAATTTTTCGCCAAGCAAATACACGTGCCGACACAAGAACTGCAGACCATCCCAGCTTCCTGGCCCTTCGCATGCTGGGGACTGGATATGATTGGACCCTTCAAGCCAGCGCCAGGTGGTTTTCGATACGTGTACATCACCATCGACAAGTTCTCCAAGTGGATCGAATACAAATCGCTTGTTTTGGCTACTGCAAAGAAAGCAGTCGAGCTCTTCAAAGATATCATCCACATATTCGGTCTCCCAAATAGCATTATCACCGACCTCAAAACTACATTTATTAGTCATCATTTTTGGGACTTCTGCAAAGATCGATGCATCTCCATCAAATATGTCTCCATTGCCCATCCTAAAGCCAATGGCCAGGTCAAACAGGCGAACGACATGATCCTTGATGCCCTCAAAAAGAGGCTATATCAGAAAGAAGAAAAGCATCTAGGCAGATGGCTCAAAGAGCTACCAGCTATGGTCTAGGGACTGCGTACTCAAGCTAGTCGTAGCACCGGTGTGTCTCCATATTTCTTGGTCTATGGCTCAGAAGCCATACTACCTATGGACATTGCCTTCCGAGCACCTAGGGTGGAACATTATGATGAAGAGCAAGCCGCAGCTATTCGGATAGAGGATGTCAACAGGGCTGAGGAGGAAATCCTGATCACCTATGTCCGCATAGCCAAATATCTAGAAAGCTTGCGGAGATACTACAACTACAACATCAAAGGTTGTTCATTTGTTGTTGGTGACCTCGTTCTTCATAGAAAGCAAAAAACCAAAGGGATGCACAAGCTCTCATCCCCCTGAGAAGGGCCTTACATCGTGAAAGAGGTTACCCGACCAAGGTCTTATCGGCTATGTGACTTGGACAGAATTGATATCCCCAATTCATGGCACATCGAGCACCTTATATGTTTCTATCCTTGAAACACTCTAGATATGTATTCTCCACTCCATGATGAATAAAGTTTTGGTTGCCATAATTTGTCTCCATTATTTCTACATTACGATTTAATCTCCACTTACAGTCGCCAAGCTCTAAGCTACTCCTTAACGAACTCTAATATGAGATCGCCATAAATGCTCTACCACTTTTCTCCATATCTTCAACATGTGATTGCCATAAACACTCCGCTGCGTTTCTCCATATCTTCGAAATGTTTTGCCATTCACTGAGCAGCACATGTTTTGTTCTATGCTCTATGGAGAAGACCCAGTCTCTGATCTCTCCCTACACGTGCTACGGGCTCTACGCTCTGCGTTATGGGTGGTTGGCTGCGGTTCCTTGGTCACAACTATTCCTCCTACACGTGCACAGACTCTATGCTCGATGTTATGGACTATGGGCTAGCCAAGGCCAAGAGCACAGTAAAGAACTAACTGCTCGGATGCCACTTATACTACATATATCACCAAGTTAATTTGCCAACCATCGAGCAGCACATGTTCCGCTCTATTCTCTATGGAGAAGACCTAGTCTCTGATCTCTCCCTACACGTGCTACGGGCTCCGTGCTCTGTGTTATGGGTGGTCGGCTGTGGTTCCTTAGTCACGCCTCTTCCTCCTACACGTGCATGGGCTCCGCGCTTGACGTTATGGACTATGGGCTAGCCAAGGCCAAAGGGTTCAGTATCGAACTAATTGCTCGGATGCTACTTGTACTACGTATAATTGCGTTAGGGTTAACACTACAATGATTCTTCAATGAAAACTTGCAAATTGCATAAACATGCACATGCCACTTTACAACATTTCTACATACAAATGTTTGTCTACGCCCTTGCGCGTTTTAACTACTCTCTCCAATTATTACAGACTTTCCTCTTAGCAGATCATTGGGCTTCGCCATCGCTGTCCATCTCGCCGAATAGGTCGATGTCACTGGCCAGCTTCTTCGTCGTGTCTTCCACCTCATCTTCCAGCTGTTGGTGCTCCGTCGCGCCTGTTCCTTCGGTGAATCCGGCCCCTATCACTTGAAGGTCAGTGGTAGGGTAATGGGACCGAACCACCACTAGGGCATGTGTAATAGCAGGGATGATGGCATTGCGGTTGAAGCTCTTGAAGTTCTCCCATGCCGCCTTGCACCTTTTGATGATGGTGTTCGGATGCAGTGGCCTACCGTCGGGTTGAGGAGACGCCTCCAGGTCAACACAGTCGAGCATCGGTTTGACTCCAGCAACTACGGCGTCAAACTTGTTCCTCTAGGTCCAGGCCTCCTACTCCAACACATTGAACTTTTCCTTAACCCTCCGAGGATAGTCTATCAGCATCACAAGGATCCATCAAGCCAAGAAATTACTCCAGCAGTAACTCCGACCATGAAGTATTCACCTTTTAGCTCCTCGACCAGCTTCTCCGCTCACCCTGACTCCTTCACCTTCTCCTCTCGGAGTTGCTCAATGCCTCGGCATAGCTGGCCGAGCTCCGCATCTTGCTCTACAAGCACAACAGTCGTCAGCCACAATATGACTTTTCAATAATGCAAAGCGCATTTGCTGATACGCCATACCTGCTTTCTGCTCGGAGACGCTTCTAAGCTACTCAAACTTCCGCTCCAATTGCTCGGAAGCACTTGTCAGCTGCTCGGAGACAATGGCCAGCTGCTCGGACTTGCCCCACAGTTGCTCAGACATGGTCGCTAGCTGCTCGGATATCATGCCCTTCTAGTATTCCAGGTCCCGCGTGTTGGACTCAGTAAGATCTCGCTCACGCTAGGACCTCTAGATGTTCTTCTCCATAAGCTTCATCGCCTCTTTGAGCTTTTCATTCTCCTCAGTGAGGGGCTCCATCCTCTTGATCAGCTAGCGGCATTGCTTGGCAGTCCGAGTTATCCCTTGCAAACACACAATGATTATGAAGAACTTCGATCTCCAATGTCAAAGACGAGCATTCCAGGCACAGTACTAACCTTGATCTGCTTCATCACTCTAGAAAGGGCAGACTCTAGCCTCCTGAGCTCCCTGGTGGTGTCCTCCTCCTCAATGACCACCACTTCATCGCCTCGCTTGCGGTGGATTCGGACAACTTGAGGTCGTGATTCCACACGCTCGATTTCTTCCACCTTGTCCTCCTCCTCCACAGATGGAGGCACCACCAGGGGGCTCTGTGGTCAGACAACATGTCCGACCACACCCTTTGATGCTTTAGGGCACGCTGTCTGCTCCTCCGGCATCACAGGTTTCTCCGCTCTAGACTCCGGCATGGCGTCGGCAACTCCAGCCTCTACTCCTGAGGTCCCGGTGGTTTCCGCCGCTGCCTCGAGCATTGCTGTCGACCCATCCACCATCGGCACCAACCGTTTGCCACCACCATGTACATCAGCAGTGGCGGTTGACTCTTCTGTAGGCCGCCGAGCACCCGAGGACTCTGAGATGTGGTCTGCTGGTGTTGCCTCCACCCTAGGACCAGCCCTCGGTTGATCATCAGTCTAGACGGGCGGGCTCAGATCCTCCATACACCTCGTACTGCATCAGATCAGCTTGTCAGTCACCAAAAGAGATAAGGATACGATAACAAAATAACTCCAAGGCAAGGATACTTACGTGTCAGCTTGTTGGTATACTTTTTTGAACCGGCATTGCCATCCAGAGCCCCCAGGCACGGGCCTAGGGTCGACTCCTGCACCCTATGGTGGAGGTCTTGCGGCCTCTGCTATCGGCCTTGCCTCCTCCTGTTGCTCTGGGACTCCCATCACCTACTTCTCGGGGACTCCCTCCCCTCCCTTCAGTTGCTCTTCCACGCGTGAGCTACGTGGGGGCGCTTTATTGCTCGGAGGAGGAGCTACTAGAGCCCCGTCATCATCCGACCACTCGGACATCGCTGCACTTCATGTCCGAGTGGTCTAGTCACCACCAAGCGAGATGCCACCTAGTTTGCAGGGAATAGTGCCTGCTGTTTTCCTTTTCTTCTAGGCCGGCTCATTTGTCGCTGCCCTCTTCCCCCAAACTTTCTCTTACACCGGGGGGGTGCCCCACCAGTGTCTATGCCTTCAGACTCCGACAAGGCGCTAGCCACATCTTCCTCAGGTCGACTTGGTGGCCGAGCATCTACTGCCTATGGCCAATCACCCCTCGGCATGCCTAAGAAGTACACTGCTCTTTCCTGTAAATGGATCTTTGCATAAGTGAATTAGTTCACTGCTCGACAACAATTATGGATAAAAAGCGTTACAGACAAAATAATTGGGATGGTTACCTTAGGAGGTGGATTTATACAATTAAAGGCCCTCATCGGCCTTGACACACTGAACGAGGCATTTGGAGCGAATAGCTCTGCGGCTCGCTCTAGCACATCATCCCTCGTCAGCCTCCCCATTCTCTCCCGGGTGTCGCCGTCGTTGCCCTTGAAGTCAAAGCCCAGGTGGGCCCTCTCCTTGCAGAGCTGGACGCGGTGCACTATGAAGCTCGCCGCCACCAGTCCGCCATTAATCTCCACGCCTTTTATTAGGTCAAGGAGTTCCCTCACCTGCTCCATGTCAACACTGCTCGGCTTCTCCGACCAGCTCTTTTGGCTCTCCAGGATGTGATCGACATCGCAGCGGATTGCAAGATGACTCTGCTTCATGTAGAACCACCTGGCATTCCACACTTCAGAGAAGTATTCAATAGTACAGTGATGTACTCGCTCACCATTCCATCCTGGAGTTGTAGATATATGCCGCCGACCACCTTAGAACCACCACCGCCCTTCTTCTTCAACTAGAATAGGTGTCTGAAGAGGTTGAAGTGTGGAAGAATCCCCAGATACGCTTCATAGAAGTGGATAAAGATCGAGATGTGCAAGATGGTGTTTGGGTGGAGATTGCATAGACTAATTACCCAGAACTCCAATAGATCCCTCAAAAAAGTATGAACAGGAAAGCCCAACCCACGCCAGAAATAATCCTCAAACACCACTACTTCATCAGTATGTGGCATGGGGAAGGGTTCACCGCTGGCTGGCCACCATCCGGTGGTGACTCGGTTAGAAAGAACGCCCACCTCCACCATCCTATTGATCTCCACCTCCCCATCCTCGATGGCACCCATTCCTCATCATGGCTAGCTACGGCGACCGCCTTCTTCTGTTTCATAGCTCCCTTTGTCGACGCCATTTCTCAGATCTGATTCAGGATTGGCGATGGAAGCAAGTATGAATCTAGAAGTGTGACGATTGAGGAGAAAGACGAAGTGGCAAAGTGGCAAAGGTGGGAGTGAGGGGTGCGGTGGCGCAGTTATCCCCCCACCTCTTTGCATTCAAGGGTTTTTGGGAAATCGCTCCGCGATTTGCGCCTCTCCAAATCCTCTACAACTGCATGGTGGGCCGTTACCTGGGCCTTCACGCAAATACAACCCATATCACTCACTTCTCGCTGCAATTTGTTATTGTTCACCGAATATTCGCCGACTTCTCCGCCAACTGTTATGGCTTAGTAATTACTACTGTACAATCATTACTCTGATATTTTCTCCACAATTTGTTTTCTCTAAGATTTCCTCTTGTGACTCAGGGACTGCGTCAGCACTATGTCTCGGTTCCTCACCGCATTGGGGACTTTCTTCTGATGACTGATGTATCTGACCCTGGCATCATGTGACCACGTCACCTACTATTAGGCTTGGGGACTAAGTGGGCACATTCACCTTGCGATGAATGTGCTTTTCTCATTTTGGGGCTACGCCCGAGGACTGGCTGCCTGCTCGGCTGGTCTTCTACTTTTCTTCTACTTTGGACCCTAGCACCACGTGACTACGTCACCTACTGTTAGGCTCAGGGACTAAGTGGGCATACTTCACCTTGTGGTGAGTGTGTTTACTTTAATCTAGAAGACTCCGCACCTCTTGAAGCTGAAGAAGACTATCTCCCTTTCTCGTGGTCAGACTCTAAGTGGGCATACTTGGTCCACTGCGAAGAAATTTTGGTTTCTGAACTTGAGCTCCATACACCCTTATGGCAAGCCATACTTGGGTTACACTGCTTAGCGATGGTTTACACTACTCAGCGATGGCTCACGCTGCTCGACGATGGTTCACGCTGCTCGGTGATGGTTCATGCTACTCGGCGACTGCTCACAACTGCTCGGCAACTCATCACGGTGGTAGGACTATGAGTTTGATTGATCAGCTTTGTTCGCACCTACTCAGACAAGTTCAAGACGACATTGTACAATGGGTACAAGGTGCTCAGGGACTAGCTGTGGGGGTATGACCCCAGATAACCATGGTAGACCACATGGGTTACGCCCCCTGGGGTGGCCCAGCCCACAAGACAAAGCCTTGCGGGGCACGACACTGCTCGGCATCTCCTGCAAGACACTAGTAAGATATCCTAAAGATACTACGAGATCTGTTAGCATACGTATGATCCCATGATTCCTGTAATCTGTTATTACTTTTCAGTTATCTCATAGATCTAACCAACCTATAACCCTACCTCCAGGACTATATAAGGTGGGCAGGGACCCCCTCTGTGGGGGTATTAACCCCTATACCATTACGGCTAGGCTTGGGCCGGCCCAGATCAGAGGGTTCGGTCCACCAAAAGATGACGTGCGGCCCAGCCAACCTATTCAGAGTCCCGCGCAAGGAGTCAAGACAGATTTGGCGATCAAGCAAGATCTTGGTCGGTTAGAATATGAATCCTTATCCAGCCACCTATGGCAATTGTAACTGGCTAGGATTATTTTCCAGATCTGTAACCCTACCCCTCGGACTATATAAGGCAGGCAGGGGACCCCTCTAAAAAACATCTCTCATTAACATACAACAATACAATCAGATGCAGGACGTAGGTATTACGCCTTCTTGGCGGCCGAACCTGGATAAAACCTCATGTCTGTCTTGCGTCACCATCTTGTTTGTGGCATGCGCATCTGTCTGCCGACAATCTACTACCTTGGGCATACCCCTAGGTAGACTGCCGACCATATTTCATCGACAGTGGCGCGCTAGGTAGGGGGTGTGCGTACTGCTCTCCAAGCGAACAAGATGGTCATCATCCCCAGCTCCATGGCTACACCGAACGGCCTCACTTTCACCGTCGATCAGATCACCTGGACCACCGGCTCCGACGACTTCATCGCCATGACCACGGAGGAGGTGCGGATTCAATCTGCATCGACCACTGCTTCACTTGCATCGGCTACGGCTCCGACCATGGTGGATACGGCTCTGACCACGGTGGATATAGCTCTGACCACGGTGGATCTAACTCCGACCATGGTACATCTTGCTCTGACCATGCCCACATCATCTTCAGCCACGCCGACAACCCGTTGTCCACTTCCCCGCTACAAAGGGAAGCAGATCGACAACACCGACCTGCTCGACTCTATCGATCGGGTCAGCACCAAACTCGCTAAAACACTAGCTCTAGTAAGTTCAATTCAAAGTCAACCTAATGAGCAGGTAACCGCTCCCCACAACAGATCTACCTGACCAGCTCAGGGCCAGTCATCCTGCACGACTCGGTACAGGTCTCGTGGTCATATCTACTCCTGAAGGGCACTCCGCTCGTCGCCGGCCAGCCTCCGTGACGGGTCTCCGGCTCTCCGAGTACGAAGCCTCAACAGAGAACTACCAAGCCCAGCCCTATGGCCTGCGAAACGCTGCCTCCAACTATGCATATAATATACAACGCCGCTCGGATCTGTGTTTTATACATCGACCTCGGCCAAAGCCATGCAACTTCGTTAACATGATCCGGATTGAGGATTATCAAGAAGGATCCATCCACATAGTCCAAGAGGGTGACTCTAGCTCCTTGTCTGGCATCGCATCTAATGCCTCCATCCACACTGAGCTCCAGCATCACGATGATGAAGGCATCGAATACGATCTGGATATCCCAGACCACGCCTTGGGGTTCCCACAATTCCTATCTTTCCCACCAAGGCGAGGGGATTTGATCAATATTGTCAGTAATGACGAACCACCAGCAGTCGATGAAACAGAACAAGAAACGATTGCACGCAAAGCACGCAATATTGACTGGTTTAATCATCGACAAATCGAAGCCGAAGCAGAAGAGGAGGCACGACACATAAGGGTCCAGCCACGCGACCTCAACAATGCCTTCGACAGGGTGGGGGACAAACAGGTCTTCAGGACTCCAAGCGCCAACGTAGCCATTGCTATGGCGATAATGCAACGGCTACCCAATACCCCGGAAACCCAGGCAGTTCACGATGAAATACAAGCTTATCTAATGGCTGCTATGGCCTAGACTGCAGAGATTGTAAATCAAGCCCAGGCTCCATCCGTCTCAGTCGAGTCAAGCCATAGCCACCAGTACTCAAGTCGCTCATAGCCACCCAACCAACATGGGTCATGCAACAACGACCCATCAGACAACCATCGAGGCGGAAACGGTGGCCATGATGGTGGTCGGGATGACAACCTCTGTCGGGAGGACAACCGCCACGACGTCCGGGACGACAACCAATGAGACAACCGCGATAATCGCCATGATAACCATGGTCGCAGGGCTAATCTAGATGGCAACCGAGATCACCGCGATGCTAATAACGATCTCTGCCATTACCTCGGAGGACGTGATCTGCGCGATCGCATCAACCATAGAGCCAACTATCGTGCATCCTATGAAAGCTATCGCCGTATGGAATATGATACTGCCCACGGCCCGCCGGGTTTGAAGCAGTTTACTCTAGACCTTCGCCAAGTCATATGGCCCAAGAACTTCAAGCTCAAAAAACTTCAGAAGTATGACGGCAAGGAGAACCCCAAATTATGGGTCATGCTCTATGAAACTGCATGCAGATCAGCCATGGCTGACGAGCATGTCATGTCTAACTACTTCCCAGTCGCTATTGGCCATGCAGGTCACCAATGGCTGGTCAGCTTGCCGGCGAACTACTTTGATTCTTAGCAAGAGCTCAAGCAAGCCTTCATCGACAACTTCATTGCTACTTGCGAGCAACCCGACAACAAATACGATCTGCAGCGGATCTGAGATCGGAAGGATGAGCCACTGCGAGAGTACGTCCAGCGTTTCTTAGAGATGCGCATCAAGGTCCCGTCAATCTCCGACAATGAGGCAATCGAGGCTTTCATCACTGGCCTATGCTTCTATGACGCTCTAAGGGATAAGCTCCTCCGCAAGAGACCTGAATCAGTTACAGCGCTCCTGGCCACTGCTAAGAAATATGTGGACACCGACGACGCTAAAAAGATAATTATCGAAGAAGTAGCAAGGGTTCCACGCTTCGACCACCCCCCACACCGCGACGACTACCGCGGTAACCATGGTTGGAACGACAATTTTGACCACCGCAACCAGCGCAACGACTCCCGCGATCACCACGACCAACGTAATCAGTGGCGTAACCACCGTGATGATTACAGGGGCAAGCGTGCTCGGGAAGACGACGGCGAGGTCAACACCGTTAAAAAAGGTGGTGGGCGTCGTAACTATGAAGAAGACTACACCAAAGCATTGAAAGGGCCCTGCCAGCTCCATCCCAAGTCAAACCACACCATGGAGAATTGCCGCGTTCTCAAGTCTATCTACACACATCAACAGGCTCCAGATATATCCGACAAGCCTAACGACATAGGGGAACAGCGCAACGAGGATAACGACGATGAAGACGTAGATCCCCATCATAAGTACGTTGAGCCAACTGATCGTGTGCACACCATCATTGGAGGCAAAGTGTCCATCGAGACCAAACGAGAACGCAAGTTGCTCGCCCGCGCTTGCTTGAACGTGGCCAACACCGACAACCTCATCACCGATCCACAACTCCCTCCTTGGTCTCACCGTGAGATATCCTTCAGTAGAAAAGACCAATGGGCCGCAATACCTGAACTAGGATGTTTTCCCCTAGTCCTCGATCCTTGTATCAACAAAGTTCAATTCGATAGAGTGTTGATTGATGGTGGCAGCTCCATCGATATACTGTTCAAGAACAGTCTGCCAACCCTGAAGATAACCCAGGTAGATCTCAAGCCATACGAGGCACAGTTCTGGGGTGTTCTCCCTGGATAGAGCTCTACACCTCTCGGGAAGATCACGCTGCCTGTGCAGTTTGGGACCCCAAACCACTTCCGCACCGACTACATCAACTTCATGGTCGCTGACTTCGATGGCACCTACCATGCTATCCTTGGTCGACCATCGCTCACCAAGTTCATGGCCATACCTCATTACAAGTATCTGGTGCTCAAGATGCCTACCGAGAGAGGAGTTCTAACCCTCAGGGGTAACGTATACGCAACTTATACTTGTGAAGACGACAGCTTTAAAATAGCAGAGGCTCATGACCTCTCTATTCGCATGGCTGAGACCATGCTCGACGCCAAGAAGACCTCGACCGACCACCTGGAGATCCCAGAGCTCGAGGCACCACGCAAGAACGTCAAGTCCAAGGAGCACAAGGTGATCCAGTTGGTCGACGGTGATCCTAGCAAAACGGCCCTTATCGGGGCCAACCTGGATCCTAAATAGGAAGACGCGCTCATTAGGTTCTTGAGGAGCAACGTGGATGTGTTTGCACGGAAACCTGCTGACATGCCCGGTGTACCTCGGAACTTGATCGAGCACTCCTTGAATGTCAATGGCAGGGCCAAACCTATCAAGCAGAAGCTACGACGGTTCGCTCGCGACAAAAAGGAGGCGATTAGGGTAGAAGTTACATGGCTTTTGGCAGCCGGATTTATCAGAGAAGTGTATCATCAGGAGTGGTTAGCTAACTTGGTTCTTGTATGCAAAAAGAATAATGAATGGAGAATGTGCGTTGATTACACTAATCTCAACAAACACTGCCCTAAGGACCCCTTCGGCTTACCTTGCATAGATGAGGTCGTAGATTCAACCGCCGGTTGTGAGCTGCTTTCCTTTCTCGATTGCTACTCTGGTTATCACCAGATCGCTCTCAAAAAGGACGACCAGATCAAGACATCTTTTATCACGCCTTTTGGCGCCTATTGCTACACGACCATATCGTTCGGGCTCAAGAACGCTGGGGCTACCTACCAATGTGCTATACAGGCCTACCTCAAAGACGAGATAAAAGACGACCTCATCGAGGCTTATGTTGATGATGTAGTTGTCAAAACCAAGGAAGCACATACCCTTGTTGACAACCTGGAACGCGCCTTTGCAGCCCTTAACACATTCCAATGGAAATTAAACCCAAAGAAGTGCATCTTTGGTGTTCCTTCTGGCATACTACTTGGCAACGTCATCAGTCACGATGGCATACGCCCTAACCCGGAGAAAGTCAAAGCTGTCTTGGACATGAAGCCACCCAAAAAGGTGAAGGATGTTCAGAAGCTTAACGGATGCATGGCCGCTCTTAGCTGTTTCATATCAAGATTAGGCAAAAAGGGACTACCGTTCTTTAAACTGTTCAAAGCATCCGAGAAGTTTGATAGGTCGGAGGAAGCAGACGCTGTCTTCACACAGCTGAAGCAATACCTTACATCACCTCCGGTCCCCACTGCTCCTAGAGAAGACGAAACACTCCTGCTTTACATTGCGGCGACTAATCGAGTGGTCTCCACTGCCATGGTGGTCGAGCGCGACGAGCCCGGCCATGTCTACAAGGTACAGCGACCAATCTATTTCATCTGTGAGGTGCTCAATGAATCCAAGACCAGGTACCCACAGATTCAGAAATTGATCTACGCCATACTGATAACATCCCGAAAGTTGAAACATTACTTCGACGGATATCGTGTGGTGGTCATTGCTGAGTACCCTCTACGAGACATCATTAGCAACAAGGATGCGAATGGGCACATCATCAAATGGGCAATGGAGCTATGCCCCTTCTCCTTGGAATTCGCAAGCCGTACTACAATCAAGTCTTAGGCACTCGTCGATTTCATCGTCGAGTGGACAGACTTAAGCACGCCTGCTTCTCAGGGGCCCAACGAGTATTGGAAGATGTACTTCGACGGCTCTCTCAACATTGATGGTGCAGGAGCAGGAGTCCTTTTTGTGTCACCATCCAAGGAGCAGCTCCGGTACGTCCTCAGGATTTATTTCCTAGCATCTAATAATGCCGCCGAATACGAAGCATGCCTACATGGTTTGCGCATTGCGGTCGAGCTCGATGTTAAACGTCTCTATGTCTACGGAGACTCGGCTCTAGTCATCAACCAACTCAACAAGGACTAGGACACGACTAGCGAAAGGATGGATGCATACTGCAAATCGATTAGAAAGCTGGAAGGCAGGTTTTATGGCATCGAGTACACACACGTGGTCCAAGACAAAAATCAAGCAGTAGATGCGCTGTCAAAGTTAGGATCATCCCGAGCCAAAGTCCCACATGGCGTATTCGTCCAAGACCTGCTCATGCCTTCCATTGAGGAAGAAGATCCCACGGACGACAAGCCTCTAGACAAGCAATTGGTGGCCATGGTTCTGGCGTCGAGCACCACTGAGCCACCTCCGACTACTCATGAGCCCGACTGGAGAGTACCTTTCATCAAGTACCTGACAGATGGTAGCGGTTACACTGATCGAACAGAAAACGAGCGCCTGATGCGTCGCAGTAAGCAGTATCTGCTCGTCGATGGCAAGTTATGGCGCAAGAACGCAAAGGAGGAAATCTTGATGAAGTGTATAACCTAGGAGGATGGCAAACATCTCCTAGACCAAATCCACTTTGGCTCCTACGGCAACCACGTGGCCTCGAGAGCGCTGGTCGGCAAGGCTTTCCGAGCAGGGTTCTATTGGCCGTCAGCGGTAGCTGATGCAGAGAAGCTAGTCCGGCACTGTGAGGGTTGTTAGTTCTTCGCCAAGAGAATCCACGTACCAGCACATGAGATCCAGACAATACCAGCCTCTTGGCCCTTTGCATGCTGGGGACTGGATATGATTGGGCCCTTCAAATCGGCTCCTGGAAAATTTACATGTGCCTTTGTGCTGATCGACAAATTTTCTAAGTGGATAGAGTACATGCCTCTGGTACAGGCATCCTCAGAAAAGGCTGTCACGTTCCTCGACCAGGTCATCCACCGCTTCGGCATACCCAACAGCATCATCACTGATCTAGGTACTCAGTTCATCGGGAACGCTTTTTGGGACTTCTGTGATGAAAGGAGCATAGTAGTAAAATACGTCTCGGTGGCGCACCCTAGAGCTAATGGATAGGTCGAGCGGGCAAACGGTATGATTTTGGACACATTGAAGAAGAGGATGTACAGAGAAAATGACAAAGCTCCCGGAAGATGGCTCAAAGAGTTACCAGCCATGGTATGGGGCCTTAGAACCCAGCCCAGTCGTAACACCGGCGTCTCACCATACTTTATGGTTTATGGCGCTAAGGCAGTCCTCCCAGCAGATATAGCTTTTAGATCAGCACGGGTCGAGAACTTCGACGAAGGCAAGGTCAACGAAGTGCGGGAGCTAGAAGTGAATAGTGCAAAAGAGAAGTGGCTCGATTCTTGCGTACGTACAGCCAAATACCTTGCTGTTTTGCGCAGGTACTACAACAAGAGCGTTAAAGAGCGGTTCTTCGTGGTCGAGGACTTGGTCCTGAAGTGGAAGACGAATCAGGCTGGTGTCCATAAACTCGCAACTCCATGGGAAGGGCCCTTCATGATCAAGGAAGTCACGCAACCAACGTCTTATAGGTTAGCTCACCTGGACGGTACGGACGTACCAAATTCGTGGCACATCGACAAGCTTAGGCGTTTCTATGCTTAACTACTGAGATATGAACTCCTCTTGTTCTTTTGATTTAATTCAATAAAGCTATTATGATTTCTCTGACCACTATGATTGTGTCACTTCGAATTTTATGGTTATTCTAACTTAGCCAGTCAAAGCCGACCACCATTCCTTCCCGGGTTTTTAGAGCAGGCCCTGTCTCTGGTTCCTCCCAACACATGCATGGGATCCGCTCTCTATGCTACGAGTGATCGGCAGGTCCCCCCTGGTTTGACTTGTTCACGTTTACGTGTGCACAGGTCACGCACCTCACACTCCGACCACATGCCAAATTAGGGCCGTACAAACTTTTTAGGATGACGTGTCGAGTAAACTGGTACAACTAAACAGAACGCTAACATGTCCTCACTTAGTTACACCAACACGAGTTTCAAGCTTAAATATGTTTTATACAAAACAAATAAGCTTATAATGATATATAGTTACATTATTACAAGCTTGCCTGAAGAGGTACAAGTTTACAATAACACAACTACATCCTTCTTCTACAGCTCTAGCCTTCCTGTTGGCTGGTCGGGGCACGTGGCACCTGCTGCTCGCTACTTCTGACATCCCGCTCGAGTCTCGGGGACTCTTGTACTGGTCAAGCTGAAGAGGATGGCCCCGCTGATGCCTGGCTGGTCGAGACCGCAGGCTTCGCCGGTTGGCTCACAACTGATGGTGTTTTCAGCTGGCTTGTTGATGGCGTACCCTATACAAGTGCTGTCCCACCTCCACACAGGTTAATGTCACCAATTATCTTTGAAGATAGGTCCAGCTAGGTCATCTGAAGCTCCTTAGCCTTGTCTAGGTCTACCTCCTTCGGGTACCCAGCCTCTAGGCGCTTGAGATCGATTAGGGGGTAGTGGGCACGCACCATGCTTAGCACATGTGCGCCTGTGTACTCACCCGCCTCCTTCACGAACTCTTGGAACCATTCTCATGCCTTTTGGCATCTCTCGACCAGTCCGAGCTGCGGCGTCCTTGGTACTTCCTCTATAAGCGCTGGGTCGATAAGGTTGAGGATGGGCAAAATGCCAGTTGCCACTTCCTGGCACCGGTTCTTCCATGTGTCCCGATCCTCGGTGATCTCTAGGCATCGCGCCTTCTAGCCATCACGATCTTTCATCATGGTTTCCAGGTGCTTCTTGGCATTGACTTTCAAAACTGCAAACCGCACAAGACATTAAAATGTCACGCCATGACAAGATAACGCGGGCAACAGAATGAGCAAGGTGGTTTGGAACACTTACTTTTCAGTTCCTCCTTCATCTTGGTTGTGCGGTCCCGAAGTTACGACTGGTCATGCGCCAGTTTCTTGTTGTCCTCCGTCAGGTGACCACACTCTATGGCCACATGGCTATTCTCCTCTTGGAGATGGACTACTTCAGCTTCTAAGCCTGCACTACAGCTATTACTACCAACAATGCAACAACACGTGTCATGCACTTGTTGTGATAAAGTGACAACTTACTTGTTTTTTCCTGCTCTTTGTTACTGAGCTGGACGACCAGGTTTTGGTTCTGTGCCTCTTGCTCTGTCCTCTCCTGGTTGGTGGCTTCAAGTTGGTGGCGCAAGCATTCCACCTCGGCCGCCAGTTCTCTATTGCTTGCTGTGATCCCCTCAATCTGGTCGAAGCACTTCTTTCGGTACCTTGCGGTCTTCATTAAGTCCTGCATGTACAAAAGCTAAGTCAGACAAGTTTGACTAGATAGCAGGATCAAGTGGTCATGCAAAACATACCTGGACTTCCGTCACCAGACGTTTTGCTGCTCGTTCAACTTTCATGGTCTCTTCGACCTCTAGGATTTCGTCATGAACAACCCATTGGTCGTTCCGCCAGCGTGACACATATACATGTTGTCGTTTGTCCTGGGTACGGCCGAGGACCTCCTCTACTTCGTCCTCTTCGGCCTCTTGTTCGGGTAGCGGCGCTGGTCCAGAGTTTGTAGCCTCTGCGATCACTATGGCTTTCCCACGGGCTGTAGCGTCGGGAAACGTGTTCTGTGCCACCTTCGGCCGTTGTTCCATGGTTTGGTCTGTTATCCTTGGTGCTGACGTGTCCCCCTCAGCAGGGTTAGTGCTTAGAGCACCTGTACTTGGCTCGGCTCTCCCCTCGACCACCTGCTCAGGGACTGTTGTCTAGCCACACATCTGCTGAGGCTCTGGTGGACTTTCTACTATAGGTTCCTCCATAGCCGGCTGCTGGGCAGTTTTCTCTGGGATTGCTGGCGGAGCCATGCCGCACCCGGCTAGTTGGTCAGGATTTTCGGTGGACGCCGACCTAATATATCAGAGATAAGTTCAGAAGACAACAGTATTCAATATAAATTGTAAGCTTACATCAAGGTTACAAATACTTACAGCTTGGAAGCATGGAATGATGTGGCGAAGGCGCGTCTCTTTGGCCGTGCTTGCTCCACGTGCTCTGCGGGTGCCATCGGGTCTCTTTCTACGACTAGTACCTACGCCAAGGCTTGATGCTCGACCCCTTTGCTGCTTGTCCTCTGCATTACAGTGGTCGACGATGCGAGTCCCACTGGCATGGAGGAGCCACCCTGCTCTGTCGACTCCAGTTGTCTCCTCCTCTTTCGAGGGATGAGTCAAAAGATGTCTGCATCCTCTGTTTCATCATCTGATAATGTAAAGATGGCCTGACGACGCTTGCTGGCCGCTGGCTGCTTACCTCCTCCCCAACTCCGAGTATGGCCCAGTCGACGTTTTCGATCCCGGCGCTGGTCTGGGCGGTTGGGCCGGCAACTTGCGGCTAATCCACACCAGGGGGTGGAGACACGAACACTGCTGTTCTGTCACAACCATTAATCTGGGAAACATAAAGGTGATAACACAGTAAGTTTCTGTTACAACATAACTCTACAGGTACAAGGCAGCATAATTTACCTTTGGGGGAGGTTGGGCCAGCTTGAAAGCATGCTCGATGTCGCTCAACCTGACATAATTTGGATCAGCTAAGTTGAATAGCTCTCCAATCCTGGCTTTGACTTCTATCTTGTCAAGCGCCTCTTGCCTGGTCCTCGTTGGGTCTGCGCTACCTTGGTACTCATAGCCGAGATGTACCCTCCACTAGCAGGGCTGGATCCTTCGGTTGATGAAGTTCTCGACCATGCTCGGACCATCCAGTTTCTTCCATGGGATCATCCTAAGAAGTTCTAAGATCTATTCCAAGTGCTCGGGCTTCTTCGACCAGCTGTTCTTCTTCTCCGGAATGAACCCCACGTCGCACAATGTGATCGTGTTCAGCTCTTCGCAGATGTAGAACCACTTCTTGTACCAGTCGTCCAACGATGTGTTCCAAGGGTAGTGTAGGTACTGGGCCTTCATCCCGTCACATAGATTGAGGTACACACCTCCGGCTATCTTCAAGCCACCGCTTCCTTTCTTCTGCAGACAGAAAAGATGGCGAAAGAAATCAAAATGGGGCTGGAAGCCACCATATGCTTCGCAAAGATGGATGAAGGTGGAGACAAGAAGAATCAAGTTGGGATGCAGATTGCAAATCCCAATCTCATAATACAAATAGAGCCCCTGAAGGAAAGGGTGCACTAGAACACTAAAACCCCGCTTGAAGAAATCTTCGAAAACCACAATCTCACCTGGTTGTGGATCGGGGTACCCTTCTCCTTCCGACACATGCCATCCTGTGAGTGCCTTGTTGTGGAGTACTCCCATGATGATGAGGTCTTTGATGGTCTGCTCGTTGCTTCTTAACTTCCACCACTCCTTTGCCATGACTCCGGTTTTCTTCTAGGTGTCACTCTTCGCCATGAATCCACCCTTGCTAAGGAGGTGGATACGGTGGAGGGGTGATTGGTGGTGATATCGGAGGTATTAGGGTTGGCAAGAGGAAGAAGAAGGCTGCGGCAGCGAATGGTAATGGGGATCGGTAAAAAGTAACTTACCAGTTCTATATTATAAATAACCAAGAGTTCCGCCGTTTCATCTACCCAAGATTCTTGGGAGACATGCACATGCGACGTAGACGGTTGTTTTCACAACCTCGAGATCTATGCCAATATATGCGCCCCTTCGTTACCAGTGTACGCGCCTCTTCGTTGCTAGTGTGAGAGGGCCCGCACTGACGCACCTCCTTACAGGTGCCAAGCGACTATTTGCTTGAAAGGACAAGAAGGCAGTATGACGTGCTATACCCGTCTACTTTTTTGACCAGACGTGTCAGATTGGACTTGACAGAGTAAGAAGATAAATAAATACACCAAATAATAATACAAGCGGTATTCGTTTCTTCGCTGCATGTCTCGTGCTCAGGGATGGTCTAGACCACTGTCGTGCTCGGGGACTGCTTCGACCACTGTCGTGCTTAGGGACTGCTCCGACCACTACCATGCTTGGGGACTACCCAGACCACTACCATGCTCGAGGACTGCCCCGACCACTACCATGCTCGGGAACTGTACCGACCACTACTCGGAGACCACTCTCCTTGGCTACATGTGATTTGAACTCACATACAGTTGAGAGACATTTACTTAGACCTTGCTACAAGGCTCATACCTCGCCTTCTAGCAAGCTCGGGGACTACATCGGCATGATGCACCTGCCAGTGCATTTCGTATCGCCTGTACGACAATTGGATTCTCAACTTAACTGTGAATTCTTTTTAGACCCTGGCACCATGTGCCTACGTCACCAACTACCAGGCTCGGGGACTAAGTGGGCACACTTCACCTTGCGGTGAATGTGTTTATTTAAATCGACCCCTACGCTTTGATTGATTGTCAAGATTACTATCGTGCTCGGGAACTATCCCGACCACTGCTCGGAGACCGCTCTCCTTGTCTACATGTGATTTGTACTCACATATAGTTGAGAGACATTTACTTAGACCTTGCTACAAGGCTCATACCTCGCCTTCCAGCAAGCTTGGGGACTACATCTGTACGATGCACCTACCGGTGCATTTCGTATCGCCTGTACGACGATTGGATTCTCAACTTAACTGGGAATTCTTTTTAGACCCTGGCACCACATGCCTACGTCACCTACTACCAGGCTCAAGGACTAAGTGGGCACACTTCACCTTGCGGTGAATGTGTTTGTTTTTCGACCCCTACGCCTTTGATGATCAAGGACGCTACGCTTCAAGACGCACTTACATTTCTTTTTAGAAATACAAGTGGGCACACTTCCTAGGATAGAAATCTTTTTCTTTCTTCTTAAGAGCACCATACATTCTTCAGACAACCTACTTCTCTGGCAACAATGGTGGTCAGAGATGTCAAGAACTCAAGCCTCACTGTTCAGAGAAGGTTAAAATGGCGTGTCGCAGCATAATACATGGTGCTCGGGGACTAGCTGTGGGGGTATTAACCCCTATACCCTTATGGCTAGGCTTGGGCCGGCCCAGATCAGAGGGTCTGGTCCACCAAAAGACGACACACGGCCCGACCAACCTGTTCGGAGTCCCACGTAAGGAGTCAAGACAGATTTGGCGATCAAGCAAGATCTTGGTCGGTTAGAATAGGAATCCTTATCCGGCCACCCATGGCAATTGTAACTGGCTAGGATTAGTTTCTAGATCTGTAACCCTACCCCCCGGACTATATAAGGTGGGCAGGGGACCCCTCTAAAAAACATCTCTCATTGACATACAGCAATACAATCAGACGCAGGACGCAGGTATTATTCCTTCTTGGTGGCCGAACCTAGATAAAACCTTGTGTCTGTCTTGCGTCACCATCTTGTTTGTGGCTTGCGCATCTGTCTACCGACAATCTACTACCTTGGGCATACCCCTAGGTAGACTGCCAACCATATTTCGTCGACACCCTCCAAACTCACGCAATATCAAACGATAGCCAATATAATCCAATAGACCACCGGAGTATGGTATTATGTCATACTGACAGCCTGAACCTGTCCAACTCGTGTGTCTCTATTGCCTTCTTATTCTCGATTATACGCATCTCTGCTGATCAATCTACCTTCGTGGGATACCCCTCGAAGGATTGTCAATGATATTCTGTTGACACAAGGGTTTTGATCCTAGATTGGTAGTGGTCTGGTGTCAGCAACTCACCTACTTTGCCGATAACTGAAGAGGACAGAGATGGTGAAGGTCGGCCCAAGAGGCTGAGGCCCAGGAAGGCGAACCCAAGATACACCGGTAGTGAATGGGCCATCTAGGCACTTGCACGCGTAGACACGAGGCAATGCCTCTGTAACTACTTAAGCTGAGCGATAGAGAGGTGGGCAGCACTTTGAAAATCAACACAAACCTATTATCCTAATACTAAGAACTCCTCCATACTCGTTCTTCCCGTTCCTCTTCTTCCTCAAGCCTCATCTTCTTCTCCTCCAATTCTTCATCCCCGCTACTTGTTCCTCACAAGTGGTATCAGAGACACCGATCATCGGCACTGATCGATTGACCAGAGCACCATACTCCATCGATTGCTTGAATCCCACCGGAATTGGTTAGTCTAACCCGAGTTTGATCTATGAGCTGCAGTTCAAATTTGGGATTCCATAATTCTGTTCCAGGGATCGCAATTTGTGGCATGCACTGCCAATCTAGATCCTACCTCCCTTTCCACCCATGATCACTACACCCGTCTTCAACACAACCATGGTGCCATGGGTCCCAACCAGAAGGCGCTCCTTGTTGAGCTCGACAAGTGCTTCGCCGCCTAGGAGAAGCGATTCAATGGCTAGAGCAGAAACTCAATTTAACCACGGCATTGTTTTCCACCCATCTAGACACCTTGGAGTCTGCAGCCAAGGTGTTCGATGAATGGCGCCCTGGAGTGAACATCATCATCGATGATCTTCGCATCAAGGTCAACAAGCTCGCAACCTTGAAGCTTGAAGTTGGGAAGATCTCCAGGTACATGGAATGCTCAATGGTGGATGGCCCATCGGCGACTCCCAGAGTGTTCACAACTGTGCCTGCCACCAAGTCAGCATCAGCTCCTGCATCACCAAGCATGTCAATCCATGATGCCAAGCCCGTCCTCAGCCCCAACTTCAAGTTGCCCGGCTACGGCGACTTCCAGGCTGCCTTGCGCCCACCTGCGGGATATGCAGCCACTCGGCCCAATGGGCACCGCATCAAAATTAGGAACCGGGAAGGTGACTTCGGAGTGGTCACCACTCTGATTCCACCTCCTGGCAAGGGTATGTTTCCATGCCATCCTCCTTCCCTTCATCCGCTATCCTCCACGCCCACCACCACCACACCAACCACAACCACACCTAGGAGGTCATTATGAGTCAGGTCATCAGGGGGGTTCTGGGGGCCGCCATACCGGCAAGCTTCCCAAGTTTGATTTCCCTAGGTTTGAGGGGGATCATCCTAAGTTGTGAATCAAGCAAGCTATTCACTACTTTGAACTCTATCGTGTTGAGTCCGTTGTTTGGGTGTCGGCTACCACTGTGCATTTTCATGGTGCCACCAAACGTTGGCTCTCTTCGATCGAAGATCAGCTCAAAGTCATCACTTGGTTTGATTTCTATTCACAATTGCTTCTGTGCTTTACTAGGGATGAGCATGAGCTGTTGCTTCGTTGCTTGTTTCAAATTCGGCAAACCGGCCCTGTAAATGAATATATTGATCAATTTGTGGCTCTAGTTGATGACCTCAAAGCTTATACCAAACATCCAGATCCACTCTATTACACTCAATGTTTCATTGATGGCTTGCATGATGATATCAAGGTAGTTATCCTTGTTCAGCGTCCTTTGACATTGGATACTGCTTGTGTTCTTGCCCAATTGCAGGAAGAGGCCTTGGGTGCAACGAAGCATCCTTATCGGCCACCAGCTCTGAGGAACGCATGGAATACTGCATTACCGCTTCCTCCTCCACCACCAAAGCCAGCTAAAGGAGAACTAAAGTGACTTCCTGCCATGCCTAACTCATCGGCTGAAGACAAGTTCCGGGCATTGCGCGCTTCTAGTCGTGCTCAGGGATTATTGTTGGGGAGCAATACTAGGGTACCTAAAGTGGAGGAGCCAATAACCATCAACGTTGATTCATCTGAGCGGTCAAGAGCATGGCTATAGCTTTTACCAACCACCAAGGCCGTGGGCTCCACCTTGTCCAAACCCCGAGGGTTGGCTTTGCCTCGTCTGACCCCCAAGGATTGGCTCCACCTTGTCCGACCCTTGAGGGTTGGCTCCACCTCGGCTGACCCCCTGAGGGTTGGCTCTGCCTCATCTAACCCTCAAGGATTGGCTCCACCTTGGCCAAACCCCCGAGGGGGGCTCCGCCTCGCCTGATGTCTGAGAGTTGGCTCCGTCTCGTCCGACCCCTGAGGGTTGGCTCCACCTCAACTGACCCCTCGAGGGTTAGCTCTACCTCGTTCGACCCCCGAGGGTTGACTCCACCTTGGCCCGACCCCCAAGGGGGGGCTCTGCCTCACCCGACGTCTAAGGGCTGGCTCTACCTCACTCAATGTCAGAGAGCTGGCTCCACCTTGCCCGATCCCTCAAGCATGGCTCCCAACGGAAGCCCACGACGTCGCCAACCACTATGGGCCAGAAAGTACAACCCAAGGTCAAACTTCTAGCATCGTGCAGGGAGTGGTCACATCTCAACATGACCCATCCCTGCAACATGTCATTCTAGGGAACTCACATCGCCCACAGTGACAGACGCGTGGTCACTATGCTACCTACTCCCTGTATGGCCACTGATCAGCACACTGGTTTGCCGCACCGCCCGTCTAGGCAGAGTAGGACATTATGACCCACTGACAATGGTAGGGCATGGCATCATCAAGCGGATAGGTGCCCGGCAGGGGCTGTCCCTATCACCATCTGTTGTGTCAGCAAAACCCGCACAAAGGAAAAGGAAGGCCCGATGACCCCAAAGGACTTCCTCTCCCTCTCGCTCTCCTCTTTTCTGCCATTGTAACCCATGCTTTCCCTTGGCCTATAAACAGGAAAGCAAGGCATCCCATTAAGTGGCATTGAACAAACGATCCATCGCCCATCACACCGCATCAGATCAGAACCACTAACATCGAACCTCAAACACATAGCCGAGCAGCGACCACCTCTCGGTACTGATTCATTCTTTCCACCAGAGACTTGGGGCCTATCCCTCTCTCACCCATTTTTAAGCCCTACTACAAACTTTTCAGTGCTTGTAACACGAGCTACAACAATGAACTGGATGTAGGGACATTCTGCCCAAACCAGTATAAACTTCATGTCCTCTTAGCACATCATCCAAACCAGATGTGCAATAATACAAATTTACTTGTTGGTGTTTATGCGAAACACCAACAGTTCACACGCTAAGTAGGGGCTTTTTGCACATCTCGACATCAACACCAGGCCTCAGATGGCTAATCGCAACATCAGTTGGGTCCTAGGCATGCACGTGCGCTTTGGGGATCTGGACTTCATCGCCATGATGGAAGGAGAGTTGGCACAGGCTCCCGCCGCCATCCAACATCTCCACTCCACTGGCCTCAGCATAATCGCTGAGGCACTGGAGGAGCTACAACTGCATGTACCGGAGGCCCACGCCACTAGAAGCGACCAGCTCCTCAACTTTGACTATGAGAGGCTAGAGCGCCAACTCAGCGCCTTCCTAGGACCCCAACCGTCCCAAGAGGACCTGCACCACCTCACTTTTTTGTTCGCCAACATCATGACATGGCTTGCTAGAGGAGAGACGCTCTCTTTGGAATACCTCACCCAGAGCACCCTGATAGCACTCTCGGGCAGGTCACGCACTGCAGTTCTGGTGCATGAGCATCTCGGGCCCCACCATGACATCCGCAACACCCTCGACGCCCGTGGGCGTGCCTACGGTGATGCGAAGGAGGGGTCCAGCCGTGGCTACCATCCACACTGTGGCAGACACTATGACAGTGGTGAGCACCAAAGCCTAAGCCTCGACATGATGGGACCTTAGGCCATTGGCCAATAGACCCTCAAGGGCAAGGCAAAGCAGGATGAGGACGCCAACAAAGGCGCCTTCGACAGTCCCAACAAAAGGAAGAACAAGTGGCAGCGTAGGAGCTCGCTCATGGCCAACGCCGACCGCAAGAGGGGTCGAAAGCCCACGAATGGTACCCTAGACCATTTCGAGAAGCTACTTGAAGGGCCATGGTCGAACCATGCTTTCCCTATTGAACACATGTACAAAGACTGTGTCCTTTTGAAGCGATTCTTGTCCAGAAGCTCCAACAAGCGGGAGCATAGGACGGAGCCCAGCTAGATGAAGCGCGCGTTGTTGTCCTTCTTCGCTCGGCCAAGTACTAGCAAGTGTTGCACCGATACCACAGCCTTCGAGTGTGGGGTCAGGCCTTCAATGTTGGGGACTTGGTGCTTTGCCTTGTCTAGAGCAGCAAGGACTGCCATAAGCCCTCCCCGCCATAGGGTTGACCATACGTCATCATAGAGATGCTCTGGCTAGGCGCCTACAAGCTCAAGACCATCAACGACAAGGTCTTCATCAACACCAGGAACATTGAGCAGCTACGTTGCTTTTACCCTTAATAAATGCACACTTTCTCTTATTATCAGTTTCATTGTCGAACTACCCAATCTTTTGTGACACCCGACCCAAGAAAATGGCGAGGGGTCGGGCCTCACTCAGGGACTAATAAGAATATATCTGTCTGGTAGATAGTCTCTACGTCTGACCCTTTCTCATGATTAAGACCCATAAGCAAAGTTTATGGAAATAAACCCTGAATATAACTGGTCGGACTACGAGAGACCTACGCTCCAGTGGCTATGACACCTTTGCCCACCAACGTAATCAGAGTTTCTTTTCTGCACCCTGGGCTTTTTGGCCTTAGCCATGGAAAGGGTCGGTACGCGTTTAAAAGTCTATCTGCCTAGCAAACATCTTCTGTGCCTGAGCCCTTTTACATGTTAAGACTGAGGGGCTAGGTTTGTGGGAACAAGTTCTGAGTATAACTGGTCAGACTATAGGAAACCTATGCCCTAGAGGCTACGTCGCCTTTGTTCACCAGCATGATTAGAATTTGCTCACCCACACCCTGAGTTTTACGACCTGAATGATGGAAAGGGTCGGAATCCACTAACCTTTTTATACAAAAAGGGGAGAAGGGCTAAAAAGTTGTTTGCTATAACAAAATTTATGAGCTTGTTCATTTCGCACAAGTTCACCGCCTGGCTTATCTGCTTAACTAAATTCTTGCGCGGGATGTTCTCATCCTCTATCTCCATAGGAAAGCCTTGTCTTAGCAGGTAACACAAGTCAATTGGATGGCTTGGCCACTACCGAGAAATGGGTAGGGAGCAGCAGGATGCCCCATGTGGGTTATGCCGACCCCATCACGAATGACGGACCTGGATCCCAATTGATCATATCTGGTAAGAGCTTCCCGAACCCATCACTTTCACCATCAAGGTAAATCCTATGCCTAGGTCGATCGAATGGCTCAAAGCTGCCGCTGGGAGATGGGTCACCCTTAGTTCACACATTAATTTTGCTACCGAGCCTCCGACCCTAGCAACGGTAGAAACTAGAGACAGGGTGTGAGGAAACAAACTCTGAGTAAACCTAGTCAGACCACTAGAAACATATGCCCCAGTAGCTATAGATTCTTCGCTCACTAGCATGATCAGAGTCTTTGTCCCCGCATCCCGAGCTTTGGCCTCCACCTTCTCAGGAAGGGTTTGAAGGGGCCCACTTATGGAATCTCTATTGAGGAGAGGTCGACAGGTCACCCAGGTCGATCGGATGGCTCGGCCCGCTATCGAGAGATGGGTATAGAGAATTGGGATGCCTCATGCAGGTTATGCCAGCTTTGTCATGAACATCGAACCCAGACCCCACACCAACATGTTCGGTAAGAGCTCCCCAAACCCGTCATGGGAGCCATCGAGGTAACTTTACCGATTCCCACTTTTCTTTTCTATTATATGATCATTCATTCATCCATTCTCATGAGTGCATTCATACATTCATTTCATTCATTCATCCCATACATCCAAGCATTGCATATACAATTGCTGCATCACAACGCTTCGTGTCGCGTCACGAAGCGGTAGTCGTCTCATTCGATATGAGCGACAACCGACCGAGGTTCGAAGGCCGGCCCATGGAGGGCTTGAGGTAGCCTCGCGTCAAACAGAGCCAGGGGAGAAAAACATAGATGAGCCCCAATGGCTAATGGGAACAGGGATCCCAATCTTCCATCAGGTAGAGGTAACTATCGTTGTGGCGGAGAATGACACACCAATCCGGCTTTAGATTAAAAGATCGAACCCTATAATCTTAGCACCATAACTCCTCTGTTTATCAACTGAGACATGGATCCAATTAACCTTGCTAAGAAGGCTAATCCCTGCCTGTGCAACAAAGAACACAAGCAAGAACAAGAAAGAAAGCAACCAAATTGCAGATGAATGATTAATCTCACGAAGTTAGGGTCTCACAAACCGATGAACGGTGAAACTATTCTTGATAGATTAATCTAAGCAAAATCCAAAACCTAATCATGGTGGTGGCGTATGATTATAAAGGTTTTAGGGTCATCGCCTACCCTAGACATGCCCCTAATGGGCCTAAACACGATACACGGTCCAACGGACCAAAAGAAGGTGTCCTAACACCATGATAGATTCTAGACGTTGACTTGTTTCGACAATTCTTGTTGATTCTGAAGGCCTTTTGATGTGAGACCACTTAGATTGGCTTCCTTATCAAATTATCTTTCCAACCATATGTGGATCGTAAAAAACGGAGTCTGGATGCGTCCTGGGTGACCAGTTTAAGGTAGACTGGTTCTGGAGACCGAGGCAGACTCAAAATCATGTTGGACTGGCCCTCCGATTTCTGTTGAACGTCCTTTCTGGTCATCAATGCCTCCACCTCTTCCTCTAAGTCCCTCATGACCCTCTCCAATGTTTCTAAGAAAGATAACATCATTAGGTAGTAGTCTATTCTCAAAAGTATGAAAAGGATCACTTAAGAACGAGCTCACCTCTAAATTGAGTTGACGCATTCGAGCTCGGGCCATTAGACCTTGCATGACGGTTGGAGGATCAGCAGATACATCCAAAGGAGTGATGTCCTCATCATCCTCCCCCTCTTGAAACTGAGTCATCCTCGACTCTTTTTCTTTTGCTTTTTCCCTTAGAAAAATAACTCAATCAAAATCCAATTATCTACTCTACAAGAATGAAATGCTTGTTATGCCTAATATACTTAGTTAAGCTCATCTTCTTCTCCCAAATAAGGCTTCAAATCTGCAATGTTAAAGGTGGGACTAACCCCGAACTCGAGTGGCAACTCAAGTTTGTAGGCATTATCATTTATTTTCTCAATTATCTTATAAGGACCAGCTACTCTTGGCATTAATTTAGACTTACGTAGCCTAGAAAATCTATCTTTTCTCAAATGTAACCAAACCAAATTACCCGGTTCAAGTTTAATTTCTTTTCTACCTTTACTAACAGCAATTCTATACTTTTCATTCATTCTTTCAATATTTGCTTTAGTTGTTTCATGCAACTTACAAATGAATTCAGCATGCTCTCTAGCATCACTATGTGTTCTCTCAGTGGTAGGTAAAGGCAAAAGATCAATAGGAGCATGAGGGTTAAAACCATACACTATCTGAAAAGGACTTACCTTGGTGGTGGAATGTTTCACCCTGTTATATGCAAACTCCACATGCAGCAAACACTCTTTCCACATCTTCAAATTATGCTTCAAAATTGCTCTCAACATGGTGGACAATGTTCGATTCACTACCTCAGTTTGCCCATCAGTTTAGGGATGACATGTTGTAGAAAACAGCAGCTTGGTCCCCAATTTATTCCACAAAGTGCGCCAAAAATGACATAAGAATTTTGCATCGCGATCTGAAACAATAGTAGAAGGCATACCATGCAAGCGAACGATTTCTTGAAAGAAAAGGTCAGCAATATGAACAACATCGTCGCTCTTATGACAAGGAATAAAATATGTCATCTTAGAAAAACGATCAACCACCACAAAAATACTATCCCTCCCCCTCTTAGTCCTTGGCAAACCCAACACAAAATCCATAGATATATCAGCCCAAGGAGTAGAAGAAACAGGAAGAGGCATATACAAACCATGTGGGTTCAACCGCGACTTAGCTTTTTGACATGTGGTGCACTGAGCTACGTACCGTTCTACATCTCACCTCATCCTGTGCCAAAAGAAATATGTGGACAACACCTCCTCTGTCTTCTTGACTCCAAAATGTCCCATCAATCTGCCTCCATGTGCCTCCTGCAATAACAAAAGACAAACGGAGCCAACTAGAACGCATAGGCGGTTAGCTCTAAACAAAAACACATCATTGATCATAAACTTATTCCATGTACGTCCTTCTCTACAATTTAGCAACATGTCCATAAAATCAGGATCAAGCGCATATTGTTCATTTACTGATTCAAGCCCAAAAATCCAACAATCAAGTTGGGACAGTAATGTATATCGTCTAGACAAAGCATTAGCAATCACATTATCCTTCTCTTTCTTGTGTTTGATAATATAAGGAAAAGATTCAATAAATTCAACACATTTAGCATGCCTACGATTCAGATTATGTTGAGAGCAAAGATACTTAAGTGATTCATGATTAGAATGAATAACAAATTCTTTAGGCCACAAATAATGCGCCACGTCTCTAGAGAATGGACAAGTGCATACAATTCTTTATCATACGTGGAATAATTAAGAATAGGACCATGCAATTTTTTACTAAAGTAAGCAATGGGTTTACCATCTTGCATCAAAACACCCCCAATGCTAACTCCACTAGCATCACATTCTAGCTCAAAAGTCTTACCAAAGTTTGGAAGTTGCAGCAATGGTGCGTGTGTGAGCTTGTCCTTCAAAGTGGAAAAGGACTCCTCATATGCCTTTCCCCAAAGAAACACCACCCCTTTCTTCGTCAACTCATGCAACAGGACAGCAATGGTGCTGAAATCTTTGACGAAGCGACGGTAGAATCCTACAAGACCAAGAAAACTCCTCACCTGTGTGACGGTTTGGGAACTGGCTAGCTCTTTATGGCTTCAATTTTTCATCTCGTCCACCTCAATTCCATGTGGAGTTACAACATAGCCAAGAAAAGAAACTCAATCCATGCAAAAGATGCACTTCTCAAGGTTACCAAATAATCGTGCATCATGTAAAGCATTAAAAACATGTAAGTGATCCATATGTTCATTAAAAGACTTGTTGTAAATCAATATATCATCAAAGTAAACTACCACAAAATGACCTATAAAAGCTCTTAAAACCTCATTCATTAAGCGCATGAAAGTGCTAGGTGCATTTGTCAAACCAAAAGGCATTACTAACCACTCATACAACCCGAATTTGGTTTTAAACGTAGTTTTCCATTCATCTCCAAGTTTCATTCTAATTTGATGGTAGCCACTTCGCAAGTCAATCTTGGTGAAAATTATAGAACAACACAACTCATCAAGCATGTCGTCTAGCCTAAGAATAGGATGACGATACTGAATAGTAATATTATTGATGGCTCTACAATCAACACACATACGCCAAGTTTCATCTTTCTTAGGAACCAAAAGTATAGGAACGACACAAGGACTAAGGCTTTCATGTACATACCCATGGTCCAAAAGGTCTTGGACTTGCCATTGAATTTCCTTAGTCTCCTCGGGATTGGTTCAATAGGTAGCACGGTTGGGCAAGGTTGCTCCCAGAATCAAATCGATTTGATGTTCTATCCCTCTCATAGGTGGCCGCCCTAGGGGTATCTTAGCTATAAAATGTCCTCATACTCCTGCAAAAGGTTAGTGACAGCAGGAGGCATCGAGCTAACAATATCATCAAGTGAAAACATAGCTCATTTGCATATCAAAGCATAGCAAATATCATCATCAGAAATTTCAGCAAAGTCACATTTTGTTGCAAGCATAACACCACCCTTCAATTTAATCCCCTCAGCCTTAGAAATAGATATAGACTTATCCTTTTTAGGTGGGAGAATAGAATTAGCAACTTGCTGATTTTTAGATTGAACATCATTCAAACTAGCAGCGCGTTCTCTATTAGCTTGTACAATTTGAGCAGGGGTCAAAGGTACCAAAGTAATTTTCTTTCCTTTATGCTCAAAGGTGTATTTATTACTTCTACCATGGTGTGTAGCATCATTATCATGTTCCCAAGGACGACCCAATAAGAGTGAACAGGCTTGCATAGGTACCACATCACAATCAACAGAATCAGCATAAGAACCAATGGAAAATGAAACTCTGCAAGTTTGTGTTACCTTTGCTTTTCTAGAATTATTTAGCCACTGAATATGGTATGGACATGGGTGTGGGCGTGTGGTCAAGCCAAGCTTCTTGACCAAATCAGAACTTACCAAATTATTGCAGCTACCTCCATCAATAATGACACATGCTCGATGGTTGCTGATGACGAAGAAAATCTGGAACAAGTTATGGCGTTGTAGCTTCTTAGGTTGCTGGACTTATGAACTGAGCACTCGCTGTACAATGATGCTCCTATAGGCTGTCGTGGCCTCGTCACCAAGGACTTCGCCGTCCTCCTCATCTGCATCTTGGTCTTCTTCATCCTCAATGTTAGAGGTGCTGATGTAACCATCTTCTGTAGCAATATATGCCCGCTGACTTAGGCTGTCCTTCTACAATGGCCAATGACATGGAAGCGGTGGCACTGAATCCTTGAAGTGTGTTCCATCGATACAACGGATGAGGCACTCTTGGTAGGCACCTACAAAGAATTTTTACATGAATCTGAAGGTCATGCAGGAGGTGCCTTAGGTGTAGCGGTAACTCTAGAGGCTGTTGGTCGCTTGCTCGCTTGTGGAGGCACCCAAAAAGTGGTTGGCTTGGTCAGCCCCAAAGATGGTGCCGAGCGTGGCGTGTATGTGGTGCTGACCTTACTCTTGCTCTGATGTTTACACCCCCTGCAATTCCTTTTCTACAAGCATAGCAAACTGAAACAACTGGTTGATAGTGTTAAATTCTTTATAATCAACAATGTCCTGAATCTCGCGCCTCAAACCCGAATAAAAATGACAAATGGAATCTTTGTTCCCCTCGACAACACTACAATGCATCAATCCCTTTTGGAGCTCACCATAGTAATCCTGTACAGATTTATCTCCTTGTTCTCAACACATCAATTTCTTATGCAAGTCTCTATGATAAGAAGGAGGTACAAAAGGATCACGCATAGCTACCTTAAGTTCTTCCCATGAACCAGGTAAAGCATCCTGTGCAGCTAGTCCATTCCACCAAATAATGGCAAAATCCTTAAACTCACTAGTAGCTTGTCAAACTCTATTATGCTCAGGCACATGGTGGGTGCTAAACTTTTGTTCTACTATCATCTCCCAATCAAGATATCCCTCAGCATCATAATGACCTAAAAAAGATGGTATTGTGAACTTAATCTTAGCATAAGGATCATCAGGCACACGGTGATTATTACCTTGATGGTGGTGGACACCACCCATACCTATCGTGTTGCGGTGAAGACGTCGTCGTAATCTTGCTTATCGGAAGGCTGCTCGATCTATGTTCCCACTGGCATCATGCACCATGTCTTCTAGCAAGAGACCATTGGTGTTGCTACCGAAGACATCGTTATTGCCTGCCACAAAGGTTTCCAACTCAGTAACCTTGTCGGTTAGCGTGGAAATTTGTTTGTCCAGTCTCTCCATGATGTTGCCAATGTTGAGTTCAATGAGTGCGTCAGTGACGGCCTTCTTGATGGCCTCATTCATCCTTTTTTGGGCATCCTCTACAATAGCTTGCAGTTGCTCTTAGCTGACACACTCGTTGAAACCCTTAGAATTGTTATCTCCAGTCTAATCATCTCCTGCCATTGTAAACACAAAAATAGGAACCAACGGTGAAAGTTATCCCTACCAAATGACTACATGGTTATAGTTGCAGTGGTGTCACTTTTCATAGCAAGTGGAAGCATCTTACCAAGCTCTTACAAAGTTTCTACCAACACAAGCAGTAGGCGGCACAACCGGCGGCTGGTTCGTGATACCTTTGAGGCAGTGGTACTGAGATTGCAAGGCCCTTTTTCTGTATTGATTTGAAGAGTTTGTGGAGCTTAGAAGGCACACAAAGAATAATATGTATATCTGGCACATAAGTCAGTAACAGAAAGTAATGCTGAATTAGAGTCCAAAGTACTTATTCTCGTTGCTGGTCTGAAATGTTCCAAGCACCAGGTGTGTAACAAACAAGTATGGTGGATAGCAAGGTGACAGGGGTGTGAAAAACAAGTATGGCGGATAGCAAGAGCAACAAAAACAAGGAACCAAACAACACACGCTAACACAGCTCACTTTGGCCTTCTCTATGTGCTCCTCTAGATATTGTTCCTCTTTTGCCCCTCTCTTTTTTCTATTTTTTGGGTTGTCGTTGTTTTTTAGGAAATTTTGACTTTTTCTTTTTTTATTTTTTTGATATTTTTTATTCACTTAGGAGCACAAAAGAAGTAACCACAGAAAATATGAGCCTAAACAAGTAAAAGGTGTGGCATGTGGAAATTTCAGAAGACGTGCTCAAAAACGACAAAAAGCTTGTGACTAGTTTTTGACCAAAATAAAAAATTTCAACCCCGATCAACCGGGCGATGGATGGATCCAAAAAATTTTTCTGATCGATTTTGATATATGGAACGTTGAAATCTGAGTTTGTATGCGAATACTAGACCAGTTTTAAGAACGGACTCCGAATTAGAGGACAAAATGGGAACAATACATGCAAAATTAGTCACGACAGCAAGGAATTGATGGAAACGATGGGGGAAACACACGAACTAGACTCTAACACGTCCTAACCAGCAACAAGACCTTGACCAGGACACAAACTCAACACGACGGACTCTGAAACTGCAAAGGCTACAGCGCGGAAGGTTCTAGGATAGGAAAAACAAGTATGGCACTGGACTATGGGACGAATGCGAAACACTCAAACTAGGGAATAAATGTGAACCTAATGGATACCTTAGCTCTGATACCACTTAATGGGAATGGGGATCCCGATCTTCCGTCAGGGAGAGGTAACTATCGTTGTGGCGGAGAATGACACACCGATCTGGCTTCAGATCAAAAGATCGAACCCTACAATCTTAGCACCACAACTCCTCTGGTTATCAACCGAGACATAGATCCAGCTGACCATGCCAAGAAGGCAAATCCCTGCCTGCACAACAAAGAACACAAGCAAGAACAAGAAAGAAAGCAACCAAATTGCAGATCAATGATTAATCTCATAAAGTTAGGGTCTCATAACCCGATGAACGGCGAAACTGTTCTTGATAGATTAATCTAAGCAAAACCCAAAACCTAATGATGGTAGCGGCATATGATTATAAAGGTCTTAGGGTCATCGCCAACCCTAGACACGCCCCCTGATGAACCCAAACACGATACACGGTCCAACGGACTAAAAGACGGTGTTGCAGCACCCAGGCAGATTCTGGATGCTAACTTATTTCGACGATTCTCGTTGATTCTAAAGACCTTTTGATGTGAGACCACTTGTATTAGCTTCCTTATCAAATTATCTTTTCAACCATATGTGGATCGTCAAAAACAGAGTCCGGATGCGTCTTGGGTGACCAGTTTAAGGCAGACTAGTCCTGGAGGCCGAGACAGACTCGAAATCATGTTGGACCGGGCCTCCGGTTTTTGTTGAACGTCCTTGCTGGTCATCAACACCTCCACCTCTTCCTCTAAGTCCCTCATGACCCTCTCCAATGTTCCTAAGCAAGATAACATCATTAGGTAGTAGTTTATTCTCAAAAGTATGAAAAGGATCGCTTAAGAATGAGTTCACCTCTAAATTGAGTTGACGCATTCGAGCTCAGGTCATTGGACCTTGCATGACGGTTGGAGGATCAGCGGATACATCCAAAGGAGTGATGTCCTCATCAGCGGCCTTGCCCGACCCTGCTTAGAAGCAGACAGGGAGATCTAGACCTTTCTCATTCGATCCTAACCTCGAGTCAAGTTCACATAATCCCCATCGAGGAGAGGCCAGCAGCCCACCTGAGTCACTCTCCGAAGTGACACGGGCATCCACCGAGAGGTGGGTTAAGGAGCAGTGAAATGCCACAAGAGGGCTATGCTGACCCCGTCAGCGAATGATAGACCCGAATTCCACTCGGACATGCCCGTTTGCGAGCTCACCGAGCGCAACACTCGAGCTATCGAGGCATGTGTCGTTAGCTTAGCCCCTTCGATTGTGGAAACCGAGGACAGGGTGACGCATAAAACAAAGCCGACCCCTGCCGAGCCCCATGAGGCTCGGGGGCTCGAGCCGCCCGATCTTAAATCAGGAGACCAAGGTTCGAAGGCCGGCCCATAGAGGGCCCATGGCCGCCTCATGTTGAACAAAAGCTAGGGGAGAATACACAGATGAGCCCCAGCGGACTTTGCCCGACTTGCCTAGAAGCAGACAGGGTCATCTCAACCTTCTCATTTGATCCTAACCTCTAGCGAAGCCCATAGAATCTCCATCGAGGAGAGGCCATCAAGCCACCTGAGTCACCCTTCAGAACGGCTCACGCATCTGCTGGAAGGTGGGTTAAGGAGCAGTGGGATGCCAGATTCCACTCGAACATGCCTGTTAGCGAACTCACCGAGCACGTCACTCGAGCCGTCAAGGTAAGTGATGTTAGCTCAACCCTCTGGTTGCGGAAACCATGAATGGGGTGACAATCACAAAGACAAGATGACCCTCAATCACACCCCTGCTATGCGCGAGAGCTCGAGGAAAGTTGGACTCGTAAGGAAACCAAATGCACGGTCACGAGGAAACTAAGAATAACGTTTTTAAAACAAGAAAATGCTTTTTTCCTGCTAGTTTTGCTATCCTCTCCTCGAT
This sequence comes from Miscanthus floridulus, assembly GCF_019320115.1. Classification (NCBI taxonomy): domain Eukaryota; kingdom Viridiplantae; phylum Streptophyta; class Magnoliopsida; order Poales; family Poaceae; genus Miscanthus; species Miscanthus floridulus. Next base: position 110,759,956 of record NC_089587.1, on the reverse strand, counting down.
CTTCAGTGACACCCAACCCCAGCAATGGCAAGGGATCGAGCCTCACTCGGGGGCTGATAAGGGCACATATACACCCTTTCTGAAATAGTCACCGTGCCTGACCTCTTCCTCATGTTAAACCTAGTGGCAAGGTCTACGAAAACAAACAATTGAACATGGCTGGTTGGACTACGAGAAACATACGCCCCTACGGCTATGGCACTCTTACTCACTAGCATGATCAGAGTTTCCCACCTACACCTCGGGCCCTATGGTCTTAACAGATGGAAGGGTCGGAACACACAAACCCCTTTTCACACGTAAAAAGGGAGGAGAAACAAATTTGATCAAACAAAACAAAATTATAAGTTTATTTGGATAGGACAGAGGGGTCAGAGCTTGCCCGCTTGTTACATGAATGATTGGCTAAGCTATCTAACTAACTAACCCCTCTAGGGGAGAACAATGCTCTCTATCATGTCCGCCAGGTCCTGTGAAAGGGGAGCCACCGCCATCTCTATCACCTCTAGCTCATGGGCTTCATAGCCAGGCACGAAGTCGAGACTCATCGTCTCTAGGTCGATGTTGTCCTCATAATGAGAATGAGCGATCATGAAGGATTGGTTGACCCTAGCACAAAGGGTGTTACTCTCGAGCTAGTGCACCCACGCCATGATCTCGATGGCACAGGCCGCGGGTGAACTGGTCCCCTCCGACCGCACCACCTCCAGGTCATCGTAGACCACTCCGAGGGCGGCGCTCAGGATACCGAGCTCGTTGCTCTCTGCCTAAAGGTTCCTCCTCACCTTGGTGAGGTCCACGGCCAGCCTAGTAGAGATGCCCTCGGCCTCCAGCCTTCGAGTCATCGCGGTTCCAAGTTCGGCCTAGAGGGAGCCGACCTTCTGCTGCGCATCGTCGCACTCTCGGAGGGCCTAGTCACGCTCCTCATGAACTATCCCATGCTCCGAGTAGAGCCTCTCCATAGTTTGGAGCAGCTTGTCCTGCTCCTTATGCAGCCGAGCGACCGCCATGGCATCCAGACTCGCCTTCTTCTTTAGGGCCACAAACTTCTCCTCGGCTCCTAGCTTCAGCTCCCGCTCCTTCTCAACCTTAGCTAGAAGGTTGAGGATCCGCTGGCGGGTCTCAATGTCCTTCTAGAGTAGCTCATCTTGCTCCCTCCTGACCTTGGTAGCCTCCTCCTCATCCTTCTGCAATCTCACCGACAGGGCCTCGAACGCCCTCTCGGCCTCGTCCACATGTCGATGGGCCTTGGCCACCCACAATCGGAGACTGTCTGCCTCCTCGACAAGGGGAGTCAGCTCGACCACCCTCTGCTGGGTGGAAACAAGCTAGGTGCTCACCTCCTCGCACATTTGTGCCTCCTCACCAAGGTGGTCCCAGTTTTCCTTCTGCTCATGAAGGAACCAAGATTTCCCCTAGCTATGAGCGATAAGGGACTGAAAGGAGATTATGGTCAGAACACAAAGAATACATAAAGAAAGAAAAGGGCGAGAGGCAAGACCAAGCGAGCACCCAACCAAAGGGAATGATGACGTCACACAAGGTACCCCTAGTATGGTGCAAGGCATCCAGCATGGACATGATCCCTATGTCGAGGCTCTCCTACTCCATGCTCTCAGTGGCATCGTTGAGGGTGAAGAGCGTCGACGTCGGCTCCTATGGATTTGTCCATCAAATCAGGGGCTCATCCCGCGCCAACGAGTTGCTACCTACCAATGTCAAGGGTAGGGATGTTTCCTTGTCGATCCTCTCTGCCGCCACCATGATGTCCAGGGGCCCCATGGTCATGTCCCCCTCTGTCTGGCTCACATCGAGCACCGACGGTTGGGCCGCCGATGGCATGGGTCGTGCCACTGCCTCGGGTGCCACCACGGTTGTGTTCGGCTATGGCCCACCTATCACAGTCGCCGCCACCTCCACCTACGTCGGTGGGGCCTTGACCGACTGCATCATGCTCGCCATGGTCGGCGCCACGAGCGTGGTCGGTAGCCCTGTCCGCCCTATCGTCGGCAACGGTATCGCCTCCATCATCGGCTGCTCAGTGACCTCTGAAGGCGTCCCTTGAGCCCATGCACCCACTTGTCCCACCGAAGGCATGGGCGGCGCTTGACTGGCCGGTGATGCAGTCACACCAGCGGTGCTCCCACCCAAAATGGGTGTGACGCCAATGGACGGCTGCCGCCTCATTTGAAGGGCGACGCTCTTCTTTGGCCCCAGCGCCAAAGGAGTACGCCACCTCACAATGCTACAAGAAACAAAAAGCATAAATCACGATGAAATTTGACCAAAATAGGAAAAAACAGAGGAGTTGATGACTCACATCAGCACTGTTGGGCGGCAGACACGTTTGGGGGGCAAACCCCTAGACCTCTACTCTGCCTCATCGGGGCAAGGCCATTTCGAGCATGTCCCCTACTCCCGGGCAGGGGGGCTCGCTCCCATTGGATCTTGAGGCACGATGGTGGAGCCACCCACCTTCACTGGCACCTCAGGCATGGTGGTAGATCCGCCTGCCCCTGTTGGCTCCTAGGGCGTGCCAATGGTCTGGCCCATCTCTACCAGCTCCCCAGACATGCCCTCCCCTCTGTCGAACAGGAAGGGTTCTAACTCCTGCAAGGACAAGCAGGTACATGTCAGCACATCCTCGCTCTCTAGGTCATCCCACTCGATGTCATTGACTACCTCCTTGTCGTCTTCCTCATCATCGTTGTTGTCGTTGTTGGTGTCCTCCCCTCACTCTCGTGCCTATAGCTTCCGCTGCCTCTTCTTCCTCTTGTCCTCCTTCGCCTTCCTCAGCCGCTCGCCCTTGGTGCAATTCGCCGCCCTCACAGATGCATCCCTCAGCAATGGAGCCGGGTGATCCATGAGGATGAGGTCCCTCGGCTCGTTCTACCCCTTCCAATATTAGTATCAAGAGGTCGGGAGATCAATTGAAGAGGAAGCATGAGGAGGGGAAACTTACAAAGACAACGTAGCCTAGTTTCGGCCACATCGAGGGATGCCCTGGCATCAGATAGACGAAATCAAGGGGGGCACTCGCGTTGTCCTATGAAGGCTCCATCGCCTCCTTAATGCACTGTGTGACCTCGAACTAGGAGAGAGCTCCCTCGACAAGTGTCATCTTGTCAAATGACGCATCGAGCACCATCGCATATAGCGAGAGCACACGCCTCATCAACGGCGCCACCCTCCTCATGTGGTAGGCCCTGATGATGCCCGACCCCTTTAGGCTGCTCTCCTTCAGGATGCGGATGGCAGTGAGGTGGTCCTTGATCTTCTTCTTGTCCTTCTCTGGGACACCCCACTTCCTCCACGACTCTAGGGCCTCTTCGATCAGGCGCCCAATGAACTCTAGCAGGGGGCAGCGGTAGCGTTCTTGAGATAGAACCACTATGAAAGCCACCCCTTATTGGAGGTCGACAGCCACATCGATGGGTAATCGCCGACCTGGTTGTTCCGGAGGTGGATGTCGGCGCATCCCGTCAGCATATGCAGCTCCTGCCTACCGCTCTTCTCCCTCTTCTTCTGGAGGGTAACATCAAAGAAGTGCCTCCATACATCGAAGTGGGGACTGATCCCTGGGAATCCCTTGCATAGGGTGACAAACGCCGCCATATGTTGGATCTCATTGGGATTGAGGTGCTGCAGCTCGATCTTGTAGTAATGAAGCAGGCCTCGAAGAAATTTATGGGTGGGCGTCGCAAACCCATGCTCATGGAAGTGGGTGAATGACACCACATAGCCATCGGGCAGTGATGGCTCCTCCTCCTTGCCTAGGAGCAACCACTCCTCGCCTAAGGTCCGCACGTGGAGAAGACCGTGATGGATGAGACCTTCCATGTGTTGGAAGGTAATATCAGAACGACACCATGGATCCATTGGAGGTGGGGATGGTTGGATGCAGGCTCAATGATGGCGGGGATATAGAGATGAGGAACCTTAGGCGATTGGTGGCGGTGGTCATGGCTGCGGAGGCAAGAAGGCAAGATATAGAACCCTAGGGGTGAACCCTTTGGTTTTATAGGGGCGATGGATGTGAGGAAACCAACCGTCCACCTAGATCTCTATGCCTGTCATGATCTGCCACAACGTCCCACCATGGGAAGTGCGCACGTAATCTCTATCCGCCTTTCTAGATGGGCCATGACTCATCACAAGTAAGAAGGATATGGATCAAAAACACCTACATGGCCCGCCTAGGCCCAGGAGTTCGAAGGATTGACCCATCGGTAGTTTTGACAACCGCTCCAGGCACCCTTAGAATAAGGGATAGAAAGGGATGGGCTCATAAACGGTCAGTACCTAGGTGCACGAATGCCATGGGCATCCTAGCTCATGTCTAAGTCTTGGTAGGTTACGATCCTAGGTTTTTCCTCAAAGAAAGGCACATAGCCCTCGGGACCTATCGAACGGACCCAAGAACTATACGGATTGATCGCTAAGAGTCTAGGGTCGGTCACCAAGCTGACCCCAGCCAGATTCCCACAAATAGGATGTCGAGACCCAATCGAACTAGCTAGCTAACAAACCACCAAATTTCATCACCATGCCCGCGAAGGGTCTGGCCTAGACAAGAGGGAATCACCGTCCCCAGGACGCGCCGTGGGCAACAAAAAAAGGCCAAGGCCCTCAGAATCCTCCCTTTTAGAAAAACCTCTGAAGAAGTATTCCGCTCCTCTGCAGGCTCGGGGGCGACTATTGGGGACCAATACTTGGGTACCCAAAGAGGAGGAGCTAATAACCATCAACGTTGATTCATTCATGTGGTCAAGAGCGCGGCTATAACTTTTACCAACCATCGAGGCTATGGGCTCTGCCTCATGTGACCTCCAAGGGTTGGCTCCGCCTCGACCGACCCTAAGGGTTGGCTCTGCCTCGACTGACCCTGAAGGTTGGCTTCGCCTCATCTAACCCCCGAGGATTGGCTTTGCCTCATCCGACCCCCGAGGGTTGGCTTTGCCTCAGCCTGACCCCAAGGGGGCTCCACCTTGCCTGACATCTAAGGGTTGGCTCCGCCTCATTCAACCCCCGAGGGTTGGCTCCGCCTTGGCTGACCCCCCGAGGGTTGGCTCTGCCTCATCCGACCCCCGAGGGTTGGCTCTGCCATGGCCTAACCCCTGAGAGGGGCTCCACCTTACCCGACATCTGAGGGCTAGCTCTGCCTTGCTCGATGTCTGAGGGCTGGCTCTGCCTCACCTGATCCCTCGAGCATGGCTCCCAATGGAAGCCCATGCCATCACCAACCACTACAGGCCAGAAAAGTACAACCCAAGGTCAAACTTCTAGCATCGTACAGGGAGCGGTCACGTCTCAACGCGACCTGTCCCCGCAACATGTCATTCCAGGGAACTCACATTGCCCACAGTGATGGACGTGTGGGCACTATGCTGCCTACTCCCTATATGGCCGCTGATCAGCATGCTAGTTCGTTGTGCCGCCCATCGGGGCAGAGTGGGACGTTACGACCCGCTGACAGTGGCAGGGCATGACAACATCAAGCAGACAGGTGCCTAGCATGGGGCTATCCCTATCACCACCTACCATGTCCGCGAAACCCGCACAAAGGAAAAGGAAGGCCTGATGACCCTAAAGGACTTCCTCTCCTTCTCGCTCTCCTTTTTTCTCTCGTTGTAACCCATGCTTTTCCTTGGCCGATAAAAGGGAAAGCAGGGCGTCCCATTAAGTGGCATCGAACAAATGATCCATCGCTCATCGCACCGCATCAGATCAGAACCACTAGCATCGAACCTCAAACACATAATCGAGCAGCGATCTAGCTCTCGGTACCCATTCATTCTATCCACTAGAGACTTAGGGCTTGTCCCTCTCTCGCCTATTTGTAACCGCTACTACAAAATTTTCAGTGCTAGTAACATGAGCAGCAGCAACGAACTGGATGTAGGGACATTCTGCCTAAAGCAGCATAAACTTTGTGTCCTCTTAGCAGACCATCCGAGCTAGACGCGTAATAATACAAATTTACTCGTTGGTGTTTACTCGAAACACCGACAATTATGCATTCAATGTAGGTCAAAGTGGAGTTGTGATCATAAGTGCACCGAGCAAGTTTAGTTACATGTGTTGCAAGAGCTGCTTGATATGTTTAAAGAAGGTGATGATGAAGACGGCTTTGACCCCAATTCTCTGTCTGCCTCATAGATTATGATGCATTTATCTGTGGCTGCAACAGTGGGCAAAGCTTCCCCTAAGACCTTCTATTTATCTGGTGACATTCAGGGCCATGCATTGTCTATTTTGGTGGATTCAGGTTCCTCTCACACATTTCACAGTACATCTGTTGCTGCTTCTCTAACCGGTGTTCAGCAATTGGTTCCACCTGTGACAGCACATGTTGCTAATGGTGAAGTGCTGCAGTGTCATTCCCACATTCCTGATGGTCATTGGTCTGTGCAAGGTTGCTCGTTCTCTACAGATCTAAAGATTTTGCCATTATCACCATATGACATGATCTTGGGCATTGATTGGCTATCCAGCTTCAGTCTGATGCAAGTACACTAGGCTCAATGTTGGTTGTCTATTCCATATCAGGGTACCACTGCTGTCCTTTTGGGTGATGCTCCTGACTTACCTATGGGGTCTATAATTTAGTTGAGTCTACTGCACGACGCATCCTCATCTTCAGCTTCTACATCTTAACATCCACGTATTGTGTTTGAGTTGTTGTCTCACGATATGTGGAAATTGAAACTGTCCAAGTGTTCCTTTGCATAGACACACATTTCTTATCTTGGTCATATTATCAATTCTCAAGGTGTCGGAACCGACCCTACAAAGCTCACTACCATTGCTAATTGGCCTCAACCGGCATAGGTCAAGGAACTCCGATCATTTTTGGGCATCACCGGGTGTTATCGCCACTTTGTGCGTCACTTTGGCCTAATCTCCAAGCCATTGACAAACCTTCTGAAGAAGCAAACTAGGTTCATTTGGACTCCTAAGCATACAACTGCCTTTCAAGCCCTTAAGGATGCTTTATGTCAGTCTCTGGTTTTGGCACTTCTAAATTTTACCAAGCCATTCACGATTGAGACAGATGCATCAGACTCGAGTGTTGGAGCGGTGCTTATGCTGGATGGCCATCCATTGGTGTTCTTCAGTAAGGCATTGGGCCCTAGGACCCACGGCTTATCCACATATGAGAAAGAATTCATGCCCATACTGTTGGCAATACAGCAATGGCGCTCCTATTTGCAATTTCAAGAGTTTATCATTCTTACTGACCAATGTAGTCTCACACAATTGAGTGATCAGCGTCTTCATACACATTGGCAGCAGCGAGTGTTCACCAAGCTGCTCAGCTTGCAGTACCGAATTGTGTATCACCTAGGCACTACTAACCGAGTGGCTGATGCCCTGTCCCGGCACTCGGAGCCCCCAATGTCCTGTGCCATGATCTCTGCCTTGGTGCCCACTTGGTCATCAGCGGTCCAGGCTAGCTACCAAGATGATGCCTATGCCATTGAGCTTCTCTCCAAGTTAGCAATGGATCCTGCAGCTGTACCTCATTTTTCTCTACATTTGGGTTTGTTACGTTACTACAACCGCATCTGGGTGGGTGCTGATCAGGACCTTCAGAACCATTTGATTTCTGAGTTCCACTCAAGTGCTTGGGCTGGTCATTCTAGAGTACCCATCACATACATGCGCCTGAAGCAATGTTTTGCCTAGAAAGGGATGAAGGCTGTTGTTAAGGTTTATGTTCAGTCCTATGCTACTTGTCAACAATCCAAGTATGATCAATCAAGAGCTCCGGGGTTGCTTTAGCCGCTACCTATTCTAGAGTCGGCATGGCAAGTGATATCCCTTGATTTCGTTGAAGGTCTTCCCCTCTCTGATAGTTACAACTGTGTGCTAGTCATGGTTGATCTGTGTGGCAGAACCTCCTAAATTATAGGGCTCACATGCACTTGTCACTGTCCAATGACCTCTAACGACTATGCATATGTTCCCGATAACTTAAGAAGACTGTCGGGTGTCCTCGGGGAACCCTGAATCATCCATGATTTCTGAGCAGGATCACATTACAAAGTTATTACAGTATTACAACATTTATTCAAATATCGACACTAGAGTAAAAACAGCGGAAGTCTTACAATAACATAGTTTACAAACTAGTTGTTTCAAACCTTACAAACTAAGTTCGATACTTATTACAAACCATAGTAATAGTGGAGTGGCATAATTAACATATACATTACACACAAAATAAACATCCTACCTAGGGATCACACATTTACTTCTCATCATTAGAATGAACAATAGTCATGCAGCACGATCTAAAACAGATCTGCTCATGAGGCTCACCTGCAACAAGGGTCAACGAACCCTGAGTACAAAAGTACTCAACAAGACTTAATCGAAATATTAACTGATAAACTTAGGAATGCAGGCTCAGGGATTCAAGGTATAGCTTTACAATGATCAAAGTTCTTTTGCCTAAAAGCTCTTTTAACAAAATTCTTTATATAGAAAACTTCATAAGAATTATATACAAAGTTGACATGATCCACGCTGAGATCATGAAACTTCATATCCAACACCTTCACAAGCCTTATTCAAGTTCCAGTTATTAATACTACGATGATGAACAGTGAGTTGAGTCTCCATAACCGAGGAGCAACGACGATTCGAACCGATTTAAACCCAGCTGGGAATTCCAGACCACACGACATATGCAGGTCCCCGACCTACATATACCAACCTACCCTTGGATCCTCTAAACAAGAATGGGTCCGCGCCACCCGAGAATACAGTACTCCACCATTCTAGCCTATGGCCACGTGGGTACACGCTATTCCCGCCATGTCTCCACTCCCAGTGCGCGAGTAGCCATTCTCATAATAGAATAGCCGAGTAAAGGCTTACCAGAGTATGTGGTTAGTACTACAAAGTCTCACCTCATGCAATTCAACAACGGACGTGCCTTAATCGACACAGGCGGAAAGACCCCGCTCACAAGACCTCCATGTCTGGTGGCTCACACTCACCGAGTCCGCCCAGTCTAGATTTATTACTCCACATTCCCATATCACATGCTAACATAATTAATCAATGTTCCATTTGTTACTTGCAGGTGGCAGGTAGTCACCCGACTTTCATCGTTCTACGCATAGCTAAGCAAAACTAGGCATATACGAGTTTAAAACTGGTAATATGGTAAATATGGATTAACAAGGGTGGTAATGCACCAATTAGGCTCTTACTTAACTCCTAATCACTCAATGCAGTAACGGAAAGCAAAAGCGAAATTAATTTATAAAACACAAGGTAGGGTTGTATGCATCCGGGGCTTGCCTTCGTTGACGGAAAAGTCTGGTTCCTGTGACGTTTCACAAGTATTCGATCCGACCTCAATAGACGGATTAACCTCTTCAATAACTTGATTAACTACCACGTGTTCACCTTCGTTCACTACACGTAATAACAATGCCATGTTTAACATGATGCGGAATACGAAACATGATGCTCGATGATGGATGCAAAATTTAACAATTTGAATATAACTTTCCTTCGTGGTACAGTTGCAAGTCAAACAAACTAAATCTTTTTCGTAACACATACATCAATTGCCAAGGATCATTATCAACTAATGACCCAAGGTCATCACTCAATCCAAAATTTCAAACAAAACCTAAGTCATTAAAGGTTACTATTTGCTTTTATGAATTAATTATTTAATTCAAAATTATGAAATAAATCAACTTATTCTAATTGAGCTCAAAATTTTAGTATATGTTTATTACATGATAAGTAAGTGGCAAAACAAATTTCATAATTTTTGGACAATTAAATAAGCCTAGAAAAATCATGGAAATTTATTTATTAATAAATTGAGCAATTTTTATTACATTCAAAAAGTGCTGAAAAACAATATTTCAAATTTTTATTAAATAATATACATCACAGAGAGGTCACACAAAAATTTTCATAATTTTTGGAGCTCTAATTAAATTTATACAAAAATAACAAAAACAGATAATATTCATTCAAATCTGAAAAATAGAAAAATCCATTTTGAAATCACTGAGTCGCTGAAAACCCGACCTCACATGTCATCCCTAACCTCCGACGTTGACCACGGCAGCACGTGTGCTGACCGGAAAATTCTCGCCGCCGGTGAGACCAACAGCGACGGCGAGGGTACTAACATGATCAATACGTCACAGCGCATCGATTTATGGCACTAACGCGACCAATTACGGACTGAACCGAGCACTACGCCGACCATGGCGGCCACGACGGCGCTGCTGCACTACACCGGCGATGTGAGACCTGTGAAGCTTAAACGGATGGCTCAGGAAGCACCAGCAGCTCACCCCGAACGAGTTGGAGCCAAGAGCCGAGCTAGATGATCAACGGAGGCGCTGGTCGACGTTCACAGCAACCACGGCAGAGTACGCAACGACGACGGCGATGTTTCGGCTACTGTGGTGGACAAAATGGTCAATCAACTAGGCACAAAGCACCACGGCATCACAGAGAAGCTGAAACAATGCTCCCATAAATCAGAAGCTCACCGTAGAGTGCTGGCCACGATGGAGCAGCCACGACGGAGGTGTTGCCGGCCGCGAGGAAGAAGAGCGCGCACAGCAAGTTCTCGCGAATATAGGCGACCAAGGTTGGTTGGCTGGGTGCACAAGGAATAGGCGAAGCTAGGACGGGCTTTGCCGAGATGGCAACGGCGCTAGGTCGACGGCGAGAGCTCGACGGAGCTACGGTGGTGGCGATGGGAAAAATAGAGGAGAAGAGAAAGCGAAGAACGGCGACGGTGGCTGGCTTATAACTCGACCAAGGAAGCACAAAGAAGCCACATGGAAACCTTTGCCATGCCAACGCGACGCCCAGACGGCCACGCGCACGACTGGAAGCTAACCGAAGCTCGCCGGCGGTGTAGCGCAAGCGGTGAACACTGTTCATCGAAATTATAGAATTGCCATTCGCCAAATTTCACAAATTACTCCCAAATTTTCATAACAACTCAAAAATCTCCAAAAACAAAAGTTGTTCAAAATCAAAAGTTCTACAACTTTGCTTTTATAACCATCTCCTAATTCGGTCTAGATTTTGAAATGAACTTTTGAATTTGAATAGGGAAATTTAACGAATTACGCCTTTTTGAATTACTCAAAATTTTTCTAAACAACTTGAAAAACTCCAAAAACAAACTTTGTATAACTTGCCAAGCTCTACACTTTTGCTTTTGGGCTCAACCCCAAAATATGCTTAAATTTTGAAATGGATTTTCAGGGTAGGATTTAAATGCTGAAAAGCGGGGTTTTCTCGAAAAATTCAAAATCCAAACAAACTTTGAACTTAAGTCAAACAATACAATTCAACACATACCACATGAATATAAACTTGTTTTAGTGTATGCATCTCAAAGTTTTCACCAAATGCCAAATGCTTTGCAATGCATATGATGACATGTCAGATTTTAATATTTAAACACCCGAGGTGTTACAATGCTTCCCCCTAAAAGAAATCTCGCCCCGAGATTCAAAACCATAGGGTAAGTAATGGAAAAGGAAATGTGTCACGAGAACACATACAAAATCTATCCATAAAACAGCTGAGGTCCCTTTACAAAACACAACTTGTAGCAACCGAGCTCAACTAACATTACTCTATTCTATATTGATACTAGAAACTCTGGAAACTTTTCTAATAAGTAGTCTTCTGATTCGTTATCATCGGCAAGGATGACACCGAGGTCCATGGCATCAGCTTGAGGCTTATGATTCAGATTTAGTAGATTGCTAAGCCTATGAACTTCCTCATGTAGATAGATATTATGTTCTTCTAAATCTTCTACATAGAATTCTAGCTCATGAGTTCTAGCTCTAGCTACATTTTCCCTCTGCCAAGCTTCATTTCTTCCCTCCACCGTACGAACCAACATACGTTCGCAGTTCCTATGCGCGGTGGTGAGATGCCTCAATTGACCCTACAATTCTCCTACCTGTATAACATCCAAAGCCCTATCTCTAGTAGCTTGTGCTAACTCTGTAGAAATCCTCTGTATCTCTGCTTGGGGATCAGGCCTAGAACTGCTACTGCTAGCACCATTGTTTCTAGGGGCAACTTGGTGACGAGGAACTCCTTTGGGTCCAGTGGACTTATGGGGCATCATCTTGGCACGAGCCATACTGTAGGAAGCCAATTTAATCCAAGTAAGACCATTTGATCAAAGTCTAAAAAGTAGCTAAGATGGATTACATTCCTCAAACCAGACTCACTACTCAACTCCAGACTAAGCGGTGAAGGAAGTAACGAGTGAATTAATCATGATGCATGAATCGTTCTTACGAACAAAACCATCAAAGTTTATAATGCACATAAATAACATTTATTTTTATATAGGGCATAGTAAGATTACTACTCCACCACACAAAACCTTTTTAATCAAATACGGAATGGTGAGAAAGAAATAAGATAAGTCAGAAGCAATTTGGACCAAATTATCAAGTTAAATTTAGTCGTCCCAAATCATTTTGAAGTTTTTGTAAAACAATACAACAAAAACCTTGTAACGATTGCTCTGATACCATTCTGTGGTAGAACCTCCTAAATTATAGGGCCCACATGCACTTGTCACTGTCCAATGACCTCTGACGACTATGCATATGTTCCTGATAACTTAAGAAGACTGTCGGGTGTCCTCGAGGAACCCCGAATCATCCACGATTTCCGAGCAGGATCACATTACAAAGTTATTGCAGTATTACAACATTTATTCAAATATCAACACCAGAGTAAAAATAGTGGAAGTCTTATGATAACATAGTTTACAAACCAGTTGTTTCAAACCTTACAAACTAAGTTCGATACTTATTACAAACCATAGTAATAGTGGAGTGGCATAATTAACATATACATTACACACAAAATAAACATCCTGCCCAGGGATCACACATTTACTTCTCATCGTCAGAACGAACAATAGTCATGCAGCACGATCCAAAATAGATCTGCTCATGAGGCTCACCTGCAACAAGGGTCAACGAACCCTGAGTACAAAAGTACTCAACAAGACTTAACCGAAATATTAACTGATAAACTTAGGAATGTAGGCTTAGGGATTCAAGGTATAGCTTTACAATGATCAAAGTTCTTTTGCGTAAAAGCTCTTTTAACAAAATTCTTTATATAGAAAACTTCATAAGAATTATATACAAAGTTGACACGATCCGCGCTGAGATCATGAAACTTCATATCCAACACCTTCACAAGCCTTATTCAAGTTCCAGTTATTAATACTACGATGATGAACAGTGAGTTGAGTCTCCATAACCGAGGAGCAATGACGATTCGAACCGATTTAAAACCCAGCTGGGAATTCCAGACCACACGACATATGTAGGTCCCCGACCTACATATACCAACCTACCCTTGGATCCTCTAAACAAGAACGGGTCCGCGCCACCCGAGAATACAGTACTCCACCATTCCAGCCCATGGCCATGTGGGTACACGTTATTCCCGCCATCTCTCCACTTCCAGTGCGCGAGTAGCCATTCTCATAATAGAATAACCGAGTAAAGGCTTACCGGAGTATGTGGTTAGTACTACAAAGTCTCACCTCATGCAATTCAATAATGGACGTGCCTTAATCGACACAGGCGGAAAGACCCCGCTCACAAGACCTCCATGTCTGGTGGCTCACACTCACCGAGTCCACTCGGTCTAGATTTATTACTCCACATTCCCATATCACATGCTAACATAATTAACCAATGTTCCATTTGTTACTTGCAGGTGGCAGGTAGTCACCCGACTTTCATCGTTCTACGCATAGCTAAGCAAAACTAGGCATATACGAGTTTAAAACCGGTAATATGGTAAATATGGATTAACAAGGGTGGTAATGCACCAATTAGGCTCTTACTTAACTCCTAATCACTCAATGTAGTAACAAAAAGCAAAAGCAAAATTAATTTATAAAACACAAGGTAGGGTTGTATGCATCCGGGGCTTGCCTTCGTTGATGGAAAAGTCCGGTTCCTGCGACGTTTCACAAGTATTCGATCCGACCTCAACAGACGGATTAACCTCCTCAATAACTTGATTAACTACCACGTGTTCACCTTCGTTCACTACACGTAATAACAATGCCATGTTTAACATGATGCGGAATACGAAACATGATGCTCGATGATGGATGCAAAATTTAACAATTTGAATACAACTTTCCTTCGCGGTACAGTTGCAAGTCAAACAAACTAAATCTTTTTCGTAACACATACATCAATTGCCAAGGATCATTATCAACTAATAACCCAAGGTCATCACTCAATCCAAAATTTCAAACAAAACCTAAGTCATTAAAGGTTACTATTTGCTTTTAAGAATTAATTATTTAATTCAAAATTATGAAATAAATCAACTTATTCTAATTGATCTCAAAATTTTAGTATATGTTTATTACATGATAAGTAAGTGGCAAAACAAATTTCATAATTTTTGGACAATTAAATAAGCCTAGAAAAGTCATGGAAATCCATTTATTAATAAATTGAGCAATTTTTATCACATTCAAAAAGTGCTGCAAAACATTATTTCAAATTTTTATTAAATAATATACATCACAGAGAGGTCACACAAAAATTTTCATAATTTTTGGAGATCTAATTAAATTTATACAAAAATAATAAAAATAGACACTATTCATTCAAATCTGAAAAATAGAAAAATCTATTTTGAAATCACTGAGTCGCTGACAACCCGACCTCACCTGTCATCCCTAACCTCCGACGTTGACCACGGCGGCACGCGTGCTGACCGGCGAATTCTCACCGCCGGTGAGACCACCAGCGACGGCGAGGGTACTAACATGATCAATACGTCACAGCGCATCGATTTATGGCACTAACGCGACCAATTACGGACTGAACCGAGCACTACGCCGACCATGGCGGCCATGACGGCGCTGCTGCACTACGCCGGCGACGTGAGACCTATAAAGCTTAAACGGATGGCTCAAGAAGCACCAGCAGCTCACCCCGAACGAGTTGGAGCCAAGAGCCGAGCTGGATGATCAACGGAGGTGCTGGTCGACGTTCACAGCAACCACGGCGGAGTACGCAACGACGACGGTGATGTTCCGGCTACTATGGTGGATAAAATGGTCAATCAACCGGGCACAAAGCACCACGGCATCACGGAGAAGCTGAAACAATGCTCCCAGAAATCAGAAGCTCACCATAGAGTGCTGGCCACGACGGAGCAGCCACGACGGAGGTGTCGCCGGCCGCGAGGAAGAAGAGCGCGCACAGCAAGTTCTCGGCGAATACAGGCGACCAAGGTTGATTGGCTGGGTGCGCAAGGAATAGGCGAAGCTGGGACGGGCTTTGCCGAGACGGCAACGGATCTAGGTCGACGGCGAGAGCTCGACGGAGCTACGGTGGTGGCGACGGGAAAAAACAGAGGAGAAGAGAAAGCGAAGAACGGCGATGGTGGCTGGCTTATAACGCGACCAAGGAAGCGCAAAGAAGCCACGCGGAAGCCTTCGCCGTGCCAACGCGACGCCCAGACGGCCACGCACGCGACTGGAAGCTAACCGAAGCTCACCGGCGGTGTAGCGCAAGCGGTGAACACTGTTCATCGAAATTACAGAATTGCCATTCGCCAAATTTCACAAATTACTCCCAAATTTTCATAACAACTGAAAAATCTCCGAAAACAAAAGTTGTTCAAAATCAAAAGTTCTACAACTTTGCTTTTATAACCATCTCCTAATTCGGTCTAGATTTTGAAATGAACTTTTGAATTTGAATAGGGAAATTTAACGAATTACGCCTTTTTGAATTACTCAAAATTTTTCTAAACAACTTGAAAAACTCCAAAAACAAACTTTGTATAACTTGCCAAGCTCTACACTTTTTCTTTTGGGCTCAACCCCAAAATATGCTTAAATTTTGAAATGGATTTTCAGGGTAGGATTTAAATGCTGAAAAGCGGGGTTTTCTCGAAAAATTCAAAATCCAAACAAACTTTGAACTTAAGTCAAACAATACAATTCAACACATACCACATGAATATAAACTTGTTTTAGTGTATGCATCTCAAAGTTTTCACCAAATGCCAAATGCTTTGCAATGCATATGATGACATGTCAGATTTTAATATTTAAACACCCAAGGTGTTACAATCTGCTGACTAAATACGGCCACTTCATCCCACTCAGACATCCATTTATTGAGGTAGGGGTGGCCAAGGCATTCTTTCACTCTGTCTACCGCCTCCATGGCCTGCCTAGTGCTATTATTTTAGACCGTGATCGCATTTTTACTAGTCACTTCTAGACTGAGGTGTTCAAGCTGGCCGATGTCAAGCTCTGTCGTAGTACTATGTATCACCCTTAGTCGGACGGCTAGACGGAGCGGCTTAATCAGTGTCTGGAAACTTATTTACGTTGTTATGTCCATGCTTGCCTACGTAAGTAGAGTCAATGGTTAACTTCTGCTGAGTTCTAGTATAATACCTGTCTACATTTAGCTATTGGTTGCACACCATTTGAGCCTCTTTATGGTTATTAACCATGAATGTTGGCTATTGATCCTTTCTCGGTGGTCCACTCAGAAGTGCAAATCTGGACATCGGATCGTAGTTGGATGGACCAGTTGCTCAAACACCATCTCCACCGGGCTAAAAATCATTTGAAGAAACAAGATAATCAACATCGTTCTGTGCGTAGCTTTGCTGTGGATGATCTAGTTTTCTTGAAGTTGCAACCCTATGTTCAGACATCGCTGGCTTCCAGGTCTCATCAGAAGTTGGCGTTTAGATTCTTCGGACCATTCTGCATTGGGAAGCACATTGGGACTATGGCTTATCGTCTTGCTTTGCCAGCTCACTCCTCTATACATCCTATTTTTCATGTCTCCCAACTCAAGAAGGTGGTTGGTGCCCATCATGAGGTAATCCCTTCATTGCCTACTAACTTTACAGTTCATCTTGCTCCAGAGCAGATTCTACAGTCGTGTGTGGTGACCTAAGGCATGAATCAAGTGCAACAAGTCCTTGTCAAATGGAACAACCTGTCATCCAAGTTGGCCACCTGGGAGGATTACGAACCTCTACATCAAGAATACCCAAGAGCAACTGCTTGGGGACAAGCAGCATTCCAAGGGGGGAGAGTTAGCAACTCACCTGCTTCCCCGGCAACTGACGAGGACAGAGATGGTGAAGGCCGGCCCAAGAGGCCGAGGCCTAGGAAGGCGAACCCAAGATACACCGCGAGGCAGTGCCTCTGTAACTACTTAAGCTGAGCAACAGAGAGGTGGGCAGCACTTTGGAAATCAACACAAACCTGTTACTCGTTCTTCCTGTTCTTCTTCTTCCTCAAGCCTCATCTTCTTTTCCTCCGATTCTCCATCCCCGCTGCTTGTTCCTCACATCTGGGCACTCATGAAGACGAGAAGGCAACAAGGAACTACTACGCAGTTGAAAGCATCTAGGCCCCTTATTGGGTTTCAGGTGATTAATGACAATACAAGATTACTATGACTAACGTGTGTTTTGCAGAGGCAATTAAGTTAGGTCATGGTAATGGAGATCAATTGGGCAATCAAGGTGGTCATGCCCCTACGATGGAAATCATTTCAATTTTCAAAGAATGGACGACAAGGTTAAGGATGACTAGTTCTAAGTGTCGATTGGAGTTGGAGTGACACTTAGAGTAGTTTAGGACTTTGTTTTTCCTTTGGCCTGTACTATTAAGGGGGGTATGAACGGGTAGCTTGACCTAGATGAGTCTAGTGAGTTAGGTGTGGTGCACACTTATTAAAACTAGCACTAGGTAGCTCCACAACAGCCCTATGATCCTATGGAGCAAACTTCATTCACATATGTTCGAGAGTTGGAAGTGAATGGAGGGTCAAATGCTGACCGGACGCTGGCTCCGGTGCGACCAGACGCTGGCCGTAGGGTCTGGTCAGTACATTTGATCAAGGAGATTGCGTTCGGTGCGATCGGACGCTGGAGTGGTCAAGTGACCGGACGCTGAGAGGCAGCGTCCGGTCGACTCCAGTAAGGTTCCAGAGAAGGAAATCTATGACCGGACGCGTCCGGTCAGTACTGACCGGACCCTGAGGATCCAGCGTCCGGTCGAGTACAGTAAGCATCCAGTGAGGGTTTAATGCGACCGGACACGTCCGGTCAGTGGTGATCGGACCCTGCCAGCGTCTGGTCAACACTTAAACACTGGTGTGCGGGTTGAACTGACTGGAGCGTCCGGTCAACATGACCGGAGCATCCGGTCACCCCGCAGAGGCACATAACGGTTTCGTTTTTAGGCTGCCTTATAAATAGAAGCTCCACTCGTGTGTGGAGTCACTTTTGCTCATTCCAACAGCTGAGAAACACGTTTGTGAGTGCCAAGAAGAGCAAGGTCCTAGTGAGGTGATTGAGATTTGATGAATCCAAGAGAGTAGCCTCATTAGTGAATCAAGAGTAGCAAAGTGTGCATCCACCATTCTCATTAGGCTTCGAGTGGTCAAGTGAGAGTTCGTGCTTGTTACTCTTGGTGATCGCCATCACCTAGACGGCTTGGTGGTGATTGGGAGCTTGGTGATCACCCGGCGGAGCTTGTGGGTGACCCAACTCAAGTTGTGAGCGGTTTTGGGTGATTCACCGTGACGGAGTGTCGAAGAATCAACCCATAGAGAGCACTTGATCCTTGCGCGGATCAAGGGGGAGCTACACCCTTGCGCGGGTGCTCCAACGAGGACTAGTGGGGAGTGGCGACTCTCCGATACCTCGGCAAAACATCGCCGCGTTCCTCTCTCTCTATTTACTTTGAGCATTTACTTTGAGCATTTACTTTGAGCAATTCAATACTTGTCTTTACATTCATAGAATTGCCATGCTAGAGTAAGTTTGGAACATAGGTTGCAAGTCCTTTGTGCGTTAGATTAATAGAAACACTTTTCTAGGCACAAGGGGTTAATTGGGCTAACCGTAGGATTTAATTATTGCAAGAAAATTTAGAATTAGCCCAATTCACCCCCCCTCTTGGGCATCTTGATCCTTTCAATTGGTATCAGAGCCTCGTGCTCACGTTTTTAAGCTTAATCGCTTAGAGCAAGATGTCTCACGGGGATGGACCTCCTCCTATCTTTGAGGGAGATGACTTTCCATATTGGAAAATCCGCATGGAGGCGTACTTAGAAGCTCTAGACGTTGGTATTCTTAGAGCCGCCTCACAAGGCTTCCCAAAACCTCGGGATGCTACTAACTTACAAGGCGATGAGGTTAATTATGAAAAGTGGAATGCAAAGGCTCGAAACACCATCTTTAGAGGCCTTTGCAAAGATGTGTTCAACCGCGTAAGGAACCACAAAGACGCCCATGCACTATGGTCGGACGTTTGTGCGCTCCATGAGGGAACCAAGAGTGAGCGTGAGGAACGCTATCATCTTGTAATTAAAAAGCTAAATTCATTTGAGATGCTTCCCAAAGAATGTGCTAATGAAATGTATTCACGTTTAAATGTTCTTGTAGAGGAAGTCAATGGGCTTGGACTTACTCAAATGTCACCATCCGACGTTGTGAGAAAGATCTTGAGTGTCCTCCCCATTGACAAATATGGGCATATTGTGACCGTGCTACACCAAGGTGATCTTTCCACCGCTACACCGACACAAATCTTGGGAAAGATCAATGCTCATGAGATGTACATGCACATCACGCCACAAGATGGCTCATCCTCTACCAAGAAGAAAGAGAAGGACTTAGCATTCAAAGCTAGCCAAGATAAGGGCAAAGCAAGACTTGAGTATGAGAGCTCAAGTGATGAAGAAGATGAAGATGAAAATCTTGCTCTCATGGTGAAGAAAGCCACCAAGATGCTAAAGAAGCTAAACAAGAGTGGCATCAAGTTTGACGGCAAGAAGAAGAAGTTCTTCACAAGCTCTAGAAGAAAGCCAATCTCCGAAATGGATTGCTTCAATTGTGGTGAACTTGGTCATCTAGCACATCAATGCCCCAAGCCCAAGAAAGACAAGTTCAAGAACAAGAACAAGGGCAAGAAAGATGACTCAAGTAATGAAGATGAAGATGAGAAGAAGAAGAACAAGCCATACAAGAAGAGAGATGGCAAAAAGAGGGACTTCCACAAGAAGAAGAAGAGTGGAAAGGCCTACATCGTCGGTGATTGGCTCACGGACATTGATTCATCTAGTGGATCATCCGATGATGATAGTGACAATGAGAAGGTGGCCGCCATTGCTATTGATCTTCCATCTTCACCGCCACCATCGCCATCATCCTCTACACACCTATGCCTTATGGCCAAGGGTGAACGCAAGGTAACTAATAATGATGATAGTAGTGATGATGAGCAAGCTAGTGATGATGATAGCGATAGCGATGATGATGATTCACCTTCATATGATGATCTTGTCAAAATACTAAGAAAATACACTAAGATCATTAGAAAGAGTAGAGCTAAAAATGAAAAGCTTGATGCTAAAAATGATTCACTCTTAGCAAAATGCGATACATTGGAAAAGGCTAATGTTGAGCTTAGAGAAACAAATGATGCTATATCATCCAAACTCAAGGAGCTCAAATCTTCTAAGAAAGAGCTTAAAGATAAACATGATAAACTTGAGTGGGTGCACAATGAGCTCATCACTAGCCACAACAAGCTAAAAGATGAATATACAACTCTTAAGATCAATCATGATACTCTTGTTATTGCTCAAGAATTTTTACCAAATGAGCCACATGATGCTACTAACCATGTTGTTAAGATTGATATAGCTACATCATGTGATGATTTGATTGATGAGAGCATTGAGCAAGGATCTAGTGGCAAAGGCAAGCAAGTGGTTGAGTGTAATGACTATGATGAGTATATCAAGCTCAAGAGTGATAATGAGAAAACTCAAGAAAGATCTTGAAGAGATGAAAAGCCACAACACCATTGTGCTAGAAACTCTTGATCATGATGAAGGTTTGATCCTTGAGAATGAGAAGCTCAAAGAAGAGAACAAGAAGCTCAAGGAAGAAAAGAACAATGATATTCTCAAGGAAGAAAACAAGAAGCTCAAGATGGAGAAAGAGCATCTCAAGATGGGATTGAGCAAGTTTGCTAAGAGGCAAGCATCTCCAAAGTGAGCTACTTATGAACACCGTCATGAAGATGGATAGAAGTGGCATTGGATATGTGGCAAGTGTAGAGAAGAAGAAGGCTCAAGCTCAACAACAACAATCAAAGCCAAAGCCAAAGCCAAAGAGATGTTTTGAGTGTGGACAAGAAGGCCACTTTGCTCATGAGTGCCAAACTCCACCGCCACAACCCTTGCCCAAGCATGCTAGACCCTTTGCCTTCAATGCTCACTACATGCTTAGAAAGGATTCTAGTGGAAAGATGAAAGTCATGTTCTTAGGACCCCCTAACAAGAATAGGCCTAAGAAGATTTGGGTGGCTAAGTCACTTGTTGAGAAGGTGAAGGGCCCTCAACAAGTTTGGGTTCCTAAAGCTTGAATCTCTTGTGTGTAGGTGAACTACAAGACCGGTGGAAGTCATTGGGTTATTGATAGTGGTTGCACTCAACATATGACCGGTGATCCTCGTATGTTCACCTCACTAGATGAAGAGGTAGATGGACAAGAGAAAATAACATTTGGAGATAACTCAAAGGGCAAGGTTAAAGGATTGGGCAAAGTGGCAATATCAAATGATCATTCCATCTCCAATGTGCTATATGTTGCTTCATTGAGTTTCAACTTGCTATCCGTTGGACAATTGTGTGATCTTGGCTTCCAATGCTTGTTCACCGAGAAGGAGGTTGTTGTATCCAAGGTAGATGATAATCAAGTGATATTCAATGGATTTAGATACAACAACTTATATCTAGTGGACTTCACCTCCGAAGATGCAAATTTGAAGACTTGCCTATTCACCAAAACAACACTTGGGTGGCTATGGCATAGAAGACTTGCTCATGTTGGTATGAGTTCACTCAAGAAGCTAATGAAGAATGATTTGGTGAGAGGGTTGAAGGATGTGAAGTTTGAGAAGGACAAGCTTTGTAGTGCATGTCAAGCCGGCAAGCAAGTTGCAAATACCCATCCAACAAAAGCTTTCATGTCAACCACAAGAGTGCTAGAACTCCTACATATGGATTTATTTGGACCAACAACATACAAGAGTTTGGGAGGGAATCTCTATTGTCTTGTGATTGTTGATGACTATTCAAGGTATACATGGGTATTCTTCCTTCATGACAAATCCGAAGTTGCATCTTGCTTCAAGAAGTTTGCCAAGAGAGCTCAAAATGAATTTGAAGTGAAGCTCAAGAAGATAAGAAGTGACAATGGAAAAGAATTTGACAACACAAACATTGAAGCTTATTGTGATGAAGTTGGGATCAAGCATGAAGTCTCCGCAACCTATACTCCTCAACAAAATGGTGTAGTTGAGAGGAAGAACCGGACTTTGATCACTCTTGCAAGGACAATGCTAGATGAGTACAACACCCCCGAAGCTCTATGGGCGGAAGCAATCAACACCGCATGCTATGCATCAAACCGCCTATTCCTTCAAAAGTTCCTTGGCAAGACACCTTATGAGTTGCTCAATGGGAAGAAGCCGGACGTCTCCTTCTTTAGGGTGTTTGGTTGCAAATGCTACATCTACAAGAAGCGGCAACACCTAGGGAAGTTCCAAAGACGTTGTGATATTGGTTTTCTTGTTGGTTACTCATCAAAGTCCAAAGCATATAGAGTATTTAATCATGCCACCGGCTTGGTTGAAGAAACATATGATGTGGAATTTGATGAATCTAACGGCTCCCAAGGAGCACATGAGAATCTTGATGATGTAGGTGATGAACCATTGAGGGAGGCTATGAAGAATATTCTGGTGGGAGACATCAAGCCAAAAGATGATGAAGATGATGTACAAGTCATTGATCAACCTTCTTCATCAAGTGTGCCACAAGATGGTGAAAAAGATGGGAGAGTAGAAAATGAAGATACTCATATCTCCCATGAGCAAATGGTGGTACAAGCACAAGATGTTGATGCTCCACAACCACCTCCTCAAGTGGTCAATAGAAGAAATACACCTCTCCTACAAGATCATCCACAAGATCTCATCATAGGGAGTCCATCAAAGGGTGTAATGACTCGATCTCAAAAACTTGCTTCATTTATTGCTCATCACTCTTTTGTCTCTTGCTATGAGCCTACCAAGGTAGAAGAAGCTCTTAAAGATCCGGATTGGATCAATGCCATGCATGAAGAGTTGAACAACTTCACTCGCAATGAAGTTTGGACTCTTGAAGAGCGACCAAAAGGTGCAAGAGTCATTGGAACAAAGTGGGTGTTCCGCAACAAGCAAGATGATCAAGGAGTTGTTGTGAGGAACAAGGCAAGACTAGTTGCAAAGGGGTTCTCCCAAGTTGAAGGTTTGGATTTTGGAGAGACCTTTGCACCGGTTGCAAGATTAGAAGCCATCCGTATCCTACTTGCATATGCATCACATCATGAAATGAAACTATATCAAATGGATGTGAAAAGTGCATTTTTAAATGGCTTTATTAATGAACTAGTCTATGTTGATCAACCTCCTCGGGTTTGAAGACCCTAGATATCCTAATCATGTTTATAGGTTGTCCAAGGCACTATATGGGCTTAAGCAAGCCCCAAGAGCTTGGTATGAGCGCCTTCGGGACTTCCTCATTGAGAAGGGCTTCACCATTGGGAAGGTCGACACCACACTATTCACCAAGAAGCTTGATGGGCATATCTTCATTTGTCAAGTATATGTTGATGATATCATCTTTGGATCATCAAATGAAGACTCATGCAAAGAATTTGGTGAATTGATGTCGAAGGAGTTCGAGATGTCAATGATTGGTGAGCTTACATTCTTTCTTGGTTTTCAAGTCAAGCAAATGAAAGAAGGCATCTTCATCTCTCAAGAGAAATACACAAAAGATCTTCTCAAGAGATTCAAGATGGATGAATGTAAGCCAATCAAGACACCAATGCCTACCAATGGACATCTCGACCTAGATGAGGGAGGTAACCCGGTTGATCAAACTCTCTACCGTTCCATGATTGGTAGCTTGTTATATTTAACCGCATCTAGGCCCGACATCATGTTTAGTGTGTGTATGTGTGCTAGATTTCAAGCTAATCCTAAGGAAACACATTTAATTGCCGTAAAAAGAATCCTTAGGTATCTTAAGCACACACCAAGCATTGGCCTTTGGTATCCCAAAGGAGCTATATTTGAATTAGTTGGCTATTCTGATTCGGATTATGCCGGTTGCAAAGTTGATAGAAAGAGCACATCCGGAGGGTGCCATTTGCTTGGTAGATCACTTGTGTCTTGGTCCTCCAAGAAACAAAATAGTGTGGCTTTGTCCACCGCCGAAGCGGAATACATTGCCGCGGGTGCTTGTTGTGCACAAATTTTATACATGAAACAAACTTTGCTAGACTATGGTGTAGTTCTAGAAAAGGTACCTCTTTTGTGCGACAATGAAAGTGCGGTAAAACTTGCAAATAATCCGGTTCAACACTCTCGCACCAAGCACATAGATATCCGCCATCACTTTCTAAGAGATCATGTTGCTAAAAATGATATATCACTAGAAGGTGTAAGAACCGAAGATCAATTAGCGGATATCTTCACTAAACCGCTAGATGAGGCTACATTTTGTAGATTGCGGAATGAGCTCAATGTACTTGATTTTAGTAACTTCACTAAAAATTGAGCTTGTGTTGTCCCTTGCATTCATTGTAATATACAACATGTTTAATTTTTGGTAATGCATATAGGGCTTGTCTAACATGGTTAAGATAACCGCCGAAAAGTGTGTGAAGAAGCTTAACCTTGGATCAAACTTGACAAGCAACTAGATTTACTTACAAGTATTGCATATGCATGGATGTTGTTTTGTCGTTTTGTTCCATTTGCCCTCTTATTGCCTATTTTCTTAAAAAGAATTATAGCCTAAGGCAAAATATTTTGAAAAATATGAGGGTTTGAGAGAGGTCACTCACATCAGTCCCAATTGGTGTTTATTTGGATCTTATTCATGTTGGGACTTGATTGGGAACAGGCAGCATGGAGGAACATTGAAGATTTGCTGGAAAAGAGTGACTGGACGCTGCATCGGACTCTGCTATCCAGCGTTCGGTCAGTTCACAGGAGGTGAACAGAAGCTGAAGGAGTGACCAGACTCTACGTTTGAGCGTCCAGTCAGGAAGGGTTCTAGCGTCCGGTCGATCTACATGGTGTTAAGGGCAACTAACCAGACTCTGCCTGCATCCGGTCATGGACCACCGGACGCGTCCGGTCGTGATTCTAGAGGAATTGGACCTCTCTGGAATCGACCAGACGCTGGGTGGTAGCGTCCGGTCGCTACCACCGGAGCGTCCGGTCATTAGATCTCGTGCGGCTTTCAATCTCTTTTCTCCTTTCCTTCTCGGTTGCGTCGAGGGACCTATTTAATCGCGCGAGCCGTACCTATGCTGACCTGTTCCACCACCGCCTAGTCCCATGCCCTAGCTGTCGTTCAGCTCCACGCGCCGCCCGCACTGCATGACCCTCTCGCGCGCCTCCACAGCCGCCTTGCCAGCACCTCCGAGCTAGCCTCACTGTGCCGCCGCGCTCTACCTATCGCGTAGCCCTAGCTCGCATGCACGCCGTCGCCTACTCCCACTTCCCCGTGCCAACGTCTCCTCGTGCCGCGCCAGCCCTAGCGCCGTGTCGTTCCCAAGCGCCACCAAGCCACCGCATAGAGCTCCACCGCCATCCACTCCTCGCGCGCCTACCATGCTCCCTTGCCGCTGAGTCACTTCAAAGCTCTCACAGCGCCGGTAAGGCCTTCTCCAATGCCGTCATGCCCTAATCCGCATTGCTATTACAAGCTTTGACTTCAAATTGCAACTAGGGCCATCGATTCATCGCGAACCCTAACCCTAGCTGTCCCGGTGTTCCCCTGTGTGTCTCTTCTCTTTTCATCGGATCGCCATTTCGTCAGGTAGCAAAGCCAGTCGTTTCTATTTCGCATCTAAATTGCTTGCTCTCATAGGGTTTCGCATCTTTTAGATATATCGTATTTACTTGTATATCCATCTATTCCATCATGCAGCGAGTCGGTGCCGTTGAGGTGACAGGTGCAGTTGTCAGTTAACTCGGAGCCAAGCTCACGAGTACAGATCAAGGCCAAGCCTCGAAAGTGTCAGTGGACAGTTGATCTTGTCAGCAGTAGTTTTTCTCTTGTCAGATCAAATGGCTCGCACCAAGAACGTTGGTGGTGGTCCAGGAGATGACGATCGGAGGCCCCCGCCTCGCTTGCCCATAGGAACCAAAGGCAAGGCAACAAAGCAGGTTACATCAAAGAAGCGCAAGTACCCTGATGCAGAGACAGCGAGAGCAGTAGCAGTCGCTGAGGCCACAGAGCGTGCCGAGAGAGGAGGTGTCCATAGTGGAGTTGTCATTGCAGATCATCTGGCACCAGATGTGCAGGGCAGACTTGAGCGTGTTGAGCGTCTTCATGGTAGTCCACCTGGGACTATCATGATGGTAGAACGATGTCTTTCTATTATGGATCCTCAGCCTCAGGGGGAGTCACAGCAGCAGCCCCCACCAGCAGAGCCTCAGCCAGCTCAGGAGACACAGGAGGGACAGCAGTCATAGTAGCTTCAGGAGGGTGAGGAGGGCCAGCAGGCCGAGGAGACCGAGCAGGCACCCCAGCCACAGCTACGCTGCTCTGGTCATTCCTAGGTTCTAGTGTCACCGAGGCCGCTGATACAGCAGAGGGGATCACGTCCACCACCTCGTCCATAGGGTCCGCCTCCAGTGATTCACCTTGACTTGAGGGCCACCACGGCCAAGCAGGTTCAGCAGCTTCACTTTGTGGAGTTTGATGTGTGGTTTCCTCCGAGGAGGGATGAGAGAGCAGTAGATGGTTTCTATACACCGCTCCAGGAAGACTTCTACAATGCATATCTGAATAGTGGGGCAGTCTTTCGATCTCAAAGAGTCTGCAGTATTGAGGCTATTGTGGCAGCAGCCGAAGAGCATATCCACCCCTACTTATCATATCTGCTGGGGCTAACAGATTTGATTAGGCCGGACAGGATTGTATGTACCATCTTGGGTTCGGCAGTTTTATGCTTCGCTCTACATTGACCCACAGCATAACTTCATACACTTTGCATTCAGAGGCAGAGACTACAGGATGATGAGTTTTAGGGCCAGGGAGATATTGAGGCTACAGGAGCAGCCTGTCAGGTTACATGAGGTATGTTATGGACAATAACAGCCTCCTAGGCGCCCTCATGGTGGTTTGGTGCCTCCTACAGATCTTGTGCGTCATTACTTCATGGAGCCCTTTAGTGAGGGGTCGAGGAGGAACCCCAGTGACCTTACTCCTATAGCTCGAGTGCTAGAGGCTATCATCAGGAGGACACTACTTCCCAGGTTGGGATACAGAGAGGGCCTGACTCGCCTCTAGCTTTGGCTCCTCAATGCCCTGATGCAGCAGACCGTGTTCGATATTTGGGACCTCCTTCTATCAGAGATGGAGGATACTATAGCTAAGGGCTTCAAGGGTCGCAGGCAGCTTCCATATGCACATTGGATCACATTCCTTATGCTCAAGGCTATGCATGTTAGGACTCCTGAGATGGTTGCAGAGTACAAAGGTGCCACCACAGAGTTTCCAGCTTATAACATGGCACAGAGGATCAGGCATAGCACACCATAGGCACCCACTCAGCCTCGCCATCAGTCCAGATGTACCAGAGTCAGCAGCTCAGTAGGACGAGATTATCAGAGGCATAGCCGCTACTGAGGAGGAGGAGCTTGAGGCTCAGGAGGAGCGAGCGAGTCTAGTGATAGTTCGGATGATCGACTACCTGCCTATCCCTCAGATGCCTCCACGCAGACACGATGCAGAGGCCGGTAGTTCCTAGCTCAGCTCCACCTGCACCACTAGATCGACCCCGCTTTGATTGCTATTCTTGAGTCGGATGCAGCAGGATCAGGCACGACAGGCTCAGGAGACCGCTGCCAAACTTTGCACAATTTCAGGCTCATCAGGACGAGTTCCAGTGATAGCAGCAGGTCCTCTAGCAGCAGCAGCAGATGCATCAGCAGCAGTTACTCATGCAGCAGTAGCTTATGGGATTTATGCAGCATGTAGTAACAGCACTTGGGGCTCCACAGTCACTAGCCTTCACCCCAGCTTGCTCAGCCTGCCACCACTACGAATGACTCCAGCAGTACAGCCCAGTGGGCTTCAGAGTCAGGGATAGCCTCCAGCTCCGTTTGCCTTCTCCCACAGTATAGGTGTCCCAGTGGTTATCCTCGCCAGTGGTAGCCCCGCAGTTCACACCATATCATACGGCTTCACACCGGACCAGTCACCCTCGCTATTTGTGCCTGACACGTCAGTCTCTAGGAGTCTTGGAGCATCTTTCAGCGAGTTGACAGAGATGCCTACACCACCGCATATGTATGTCCTAGGTCCTTCTACAGTAGCTCCTGTCGCCGTGACTACTCAGAGGCTCCCCTCTTTTGTCGCATCTTCAGATCCTACGACAGATATACCAACAGCATCACAGGCAGCACCTACCCTAGCTCAGACCCAGACCGCTTTAGAGACGCTTCCAGCCATAGAGGGTCAGTCAGTACAAAGCTCAGGGTCAGATGATGATGGTGCCCAGTTTCATCTTGCTCCTCGTACCTCAGCGCCCGGCTCATCCGCTGTAGCCCTGCCGACCGACCCTTAGGTTTTGGTGTTTGACGCCAAAGGAGGAGAGGGTTTGAGTATGTAGACTCAGGGGGAGCGAGTTTTAGGGGGAGTCTAGTTTGCTATTAGTATATTTTATACATTTGGAGTTTTATTTGTGTGATACACTATTACTATTATGCATTCGTGTGTTTACTTTCATGCATTCTACTATATCTATGTGATAGTGATATCTATGTGATTGTGATATATGACATGTGTGCTCTCTACTTTGAATTCCTTTATATGTCATATCACTTGTGCTATGCTCATTTGCTTTTGCTTCCACGTTTATACTCCGATACAAATGAGCTTTATTACTTGTACTCATCCTTATTTCATATTCTTTGAGTACATTATGTTGGCTTGGGTCATATAAGCTTGCTTAACTCTTTTGGTTCCTATTGACAAAAGCTTATATGAACCAAGCATAACAAAAACCTCACTCTTTCACATACTCGAGGTGGTATTGTCATCAATCACCAAAAAGGGGGAGATTGAAAGCATCTAGGCCCCTTGTTGGGTTTCGGTGATTAATGACAATACAAGATTACTATGACTAACGTGTGTTTTGCAGAGGCAATTAAGTTAGGTCATGGTAATAGAGATCAATTGGGCAATCAAGGTGGTCATGCCCCTACGATGGAAATCGTTTTGGTTTTCAAAGGATGGACGACAAGGTTAAGGATGACTAGTTCTAAGTGTCGATTGGAGTTGGAGTGACACTTAGAGTAGTTTAGGACTTTGTTTTTCCTTTGGCCATACTATTAAGGGGGGTATGAATGGGTAGCTTGATCTAGATGAGTCTAGTGAGTTAGGTGTGGTGCACACTTATTAAAACTAGCACTAGGTAGCTCCACAACAGCCCTATGATCCTATGGAGTAAACTTCATTCACATATGTTCGAGAGTTGGAAGTGAATGGAGGGTCAAATGCTGACCGGACGCTGGCTCCGGTGCGACCGGACGCTGGCCGTAGGGTCCAGTCAGTACATTTGATCAAGGAGATTGCGTTCGGTGCGACTGGACGCTGAAGTGGTCAAGTGACCGGACGCTGAGAGGTAGCGTCCGGTCGACTCCAGTAAGGTTCCAGAGAAGGAATTCTGCGACCGGACGTGGCCGGTCAATACTGACCGGACCCTGAGGAATCCAGCGTTCGGTCGAGTACAGTAAGCATCCAGTGAGGGTTTAATGCGACCGGACGCGTCCAGTCAGTGGTGATCGGACCCTGCCAGCGTCCGATCAACACTTAAACACTGGTGTGCGGGTTGAACTGACTAGAGCGTCCGGTCAACATGACCAGAGCGTTCGATCACCCCGCAGAGGCACATAACAGTTTGTTTTTCAGACTGCCTTATAAATAGAAGCTCCACTCGTGTGTGGAGTTACTTTTGCTCATTCCAACAGCTGAGAAACACGTTTGTGAGTGCCAAGAAGAGTAAGGTCCTAGTGAGGTGATTGAGATTCATGAATCCAAGAGAGTAGCCTCATTAGTGAATTAAGAGTAGTAAAGTGTGCATCCACCGTTCTCATTAGGCTTTGAGTGGTCAAGTGAGAGTTTATGCTTGTTACTCTTGGTGATCGCCATCACCTAGACGGCTTGGTGGTGATTGAGAGCTTGGTGATCACCTGGCGGAGCTTGTGGGTGACCCAACTCCTGTTGTGAGCGGTTTTGGGTGATTCACCGCGACGGAGTGTCAAAGAATCAACCCGTAGAGAGCACTTGATCCTTGCGCGGATCAAGGAGGAGCTACACCCTTGCGCGGGTGCTCCAACGAGGACTAGTGGGGAGTGACGACTCTCCGATACCTCGGCAAAACATCGCCGCGTTCCTCTCTCTCTCTATTTACTTTGAGCATTTACTTTGAGCAATTCAATACTTATCTTTGCATTCATAGAATTACCATGCTAGAGTAAGTTTGGAACATAGGTTGCAAGTCCTTTGTGCGTTAGATCAATAGAAACACTTTTCTAGGCACAAGAGGTTAATTGGGCTAACCGGTAGAATTTAATTATTGCAAGAATATTTAGAATTAGCTCAATTCACCCCCCTCTTGGGCATCTTAATCCTTTCAGCAGTGACCCTTGAGGTCGCCCACCAACCTTCTCCACAACGTTGTACGATGGTAGCTCACCTCCCCTCTCCTCTATAGCGTCCCGGCAACGGCTCGGACCGCCTCCCTCTCCTCCCGGCTCTAGACACCTAGGACTTGGATTGCAGCGGCGGTGTGGTAGCAGCTGTTAGGACGGGCAGGTGCTGGGCAGCGGTATATGCCAATTAGGGAGGGAGATGTGCTGCGGATCGAGGAGCGAGCCTGCTGCTGCTGATTGGGGGAGGATGGGGACACGGGGTGTCGTGGATCGAGGATGGGAGGGCCAAGATGCGGACGGCGAGGCGGGCTGCGGCGCCGGGCGACACTGCGTGGGAGGGGCTATGCCGGCGGCGGACAGGGCGGGGTTAGGTTCGCCGCGGCGTGGCGGCGGCCCTTCATCGCTGTGTGGGAGGGGCAGGGCTGGGGGGCGAGTTCTAGCAGTGGCGGCATGGGAGGGCAGGTCCGGGGCGGTGCAGTGTCGGTGACGATGAGGCCGGGGGCCTGGAGCGGCGATCTAGGAGCCGCGGGCTCATGGCGTGGGATGGTGGGGCCTACATGTCGGCAGAAAAAATTGAAGGGTGAAGGCTGAGCACTCCGGCTTCACCACGGATGGTGAACGGTCCCGTTTACTCTTTTTATTTTTTATTTTAAAAAAATCCGTGTTGTTCCACGCTAAATTAAAGGTACATGATGGATCCAGCCAACAAAGCAGCAACATGAGAACGCAATAAATGTGCAGGATCTTTTCAACCCCTAGCCTGCCTGTAGTTTTTTTTTGCCAATAAAAAGTTGTGTTTCGAATTTAGATGGCGCAGCTTGTACAGCATTTCACTATTTCCAGCTGCTGTATCTACAGTATCTTCTGTAGTATCCCCTACGGTTGCAACTTGCAAATCGCAGCTGCTGCTTCTGATATCGGCCTAAGGTACATCATATTTGTCGCCACGTACGAAGAAATGGATTCCTGGACCCGACTACGATGTGGAGTACTTTTTTTTTTATCACTGCTTGTTTAGTTCATAAAAAGTTTTTTAAAAAGTGTTACAATAGTCATTACATTAAATCTTGTGATACGTATATGGAGCATTAAATGTAGACGAAAAAAAACTAATTGCACAGTTTGGTTGAAAATTGCGAGACGAACGTTTTGAGCCTAATTAGTCCATGATTGAACACTAATTGTCAAATAAAAACAAAAATGCTACGGTAGCCAAATTTCCAAAATTCACGGACTAAACACGCACTTACTACTGCACTACCCCCGTCTGACCTCAGGATTACTGTACAGGACCGTTAGCCTTTCAAAAGAAAGAGAAAGATCACTAGCCGATAATCCAGCAGCTTTTCCTTCATCACTGTATGGCACGAGCGAACCGCGCCTGGACGCCGTCGCTCGTGTGGCTGCCCGCTGCCGCCAGCAGCCGATTCCTTTTTGATACAGTACTCCAGATGGCAACGGGCACAAACCCGCTGGCTGGGTTTCGCTGATCCAAGCCCATGCCCATGAACATAAAATCTGCCCATTAAAAACTCATTACCCGTCACGGATTTAAGGGTCTGTTCAGCTAGTATTAAAGTCGGTTGATAAATCGACTAAAGTTGTTTTATTGTGAGAGAAAAATATTGTAGATTCTAGCTGATAAGTTCAAACGAACATGTCCTAATTTTTTGCCCAAACTCATGCCCACTCGGGTCACGGGTACCCATCATGTCATCCATGACCAAGACAGCACAAGAAAATTTTCATTGTATTCTCAGTAATATAGAGAAACAGTAAAGCGATTCAGGAAAATCCAGCTACAACAGGATAAAAAATAATTAGGAAGATTTCTTGATCGCATTTTTTGATCCCCAAATTTATATTGCAGAAATTCTCTAACAAATCCCGTATTCTAGTATGCTGTGCTAATGGTGTTCTCGATTAAAATTATCACTTCTTGTTACGATGGACCGGGTTTGAAAAACCCATGGGTTTACGGGTTTGGGTACTACTCCCTCCGTCCCATTTTATTTGCACATATGGGCGTAGGCACGAATACGAAGGAGACATGTAAAATTACAATAATACCCCTGCGAAGTTCAGTCTGATTCCCAATCTCCTAAGCTCTCACGCCCTCTCTAGGTTCCCGAACTCAACCTTTTGAAGGTTCCAGGCTGCGTCCCGTCGCTACCTCATCGTCCTCGCCCACGGACAGCCAAGAGCAAGCTGCCGCCTCATTCGAGCTCGCCCGGCACATGACACTACAGCCGTGTCCGACCTCGGGCGCTCGCTGCCACCACCTCAGCACCTCCTCGCGAGCGTGCTCTAGCCGCAACGGCGGTCAGGCCCCGCCACCATCTTCCACGCCGACGGGGATCAGCTCGTGCGCGCCCGCGCGCACCCACTGTGTTGCGGTGGCTCCCGACGGGGATGAGCTTGTGCGTCGAGCACCAGTCGTGCCTCGGTTGCGCCGGCGTCCGTGTCCACGCCAAGCCCCTATTCTCATGACCCTGTGGACGAGCTCGTGTTGCCCGTGGCGGCTAGGCCGGGGCTCCCACCGGCCAGAGATGAGACTTGGATCCGTATCTCTGGAAGATAAGGGAAGGGAAGGCATGTTCGTTTCGTCGTAAACGATTGTGGATTATTTACTGCTGGCTGATTTGGCTGGTTTGGTGTGAGAGAAAAATATTATTCCAGCTTATAATCCACGAGCTTATACAATCGTATAAGCCCAGCCAAACATTCTAGGCTTCCTGTGCTTGGAGTGCAAGGGGACGGGAAGATGAACAGGTCTAGCGGCTATGCGATGAGTTCGTAGACTCCATGAGAACCATCTAGACGGAGGGATAAGATAAGACTCGACGTCTGTTTTCCTTTTTTTTAATTGACAAATCAATAAACGAGTAGACAGGAAGACCCGCAAGATCTGTTTCTCGTTTTTTTAATTCTGTTACCTCTGGGCTCTGTCAAGACTGTGAGCCTATACCTACATCTGTCCGCTGTGTGATCGATTAATATGGGAAAAATTTGAATTCCAGATGTGCAATTAAATTGGGACGGAGGAAGTATACTCCTAGACCCATGTATACAAACCCACTGTGTCTGGCTTTTGGCCCATTAACAAACCCACGAGTAAAGAAATTGACCATACCCTTACCCTAATAGGTAAAAACTCGTCAGGTTTGGGGTAGCCGTTGTCATCTTTATAACAGTACTACCCAGTGATCAGGAATAAGGATGGCAATGGGGATATACCCGTCGGGTATCGTCGGAACGTTATCTTCCCCGCTACGGAGAATTTATCCCGTCCCCGTCCTCGTTAACTATCTCGGGTATAGATTCTTGCCCATCCCCGTACCCGTCGGGCATCGGTCGGGTAATAGATACCCGACGGGTACTGCATACCCGATAAATAAGGACACTTGGGGTCGCAGCTGTGCAATCGGAGACGTTTCTTCTTCACCTGGGTATAAGTGTTGAAGTCTCGGAGATGCCGAGGAGAAGGAGCGAGGTTGCGAGGAGGACGAGCAAAGGTGGTAGAGAGACCGAACTGAGGAAGCGAGGGGCACGAGCGCTCGTGAGGCAGGCGTGCTTGTGCTGCTGACGGAGATGGTGAGGAAAAATCGAACTAGGGTTCCTAAAACACACAAACTATATATATGATTGTTCAGATTTGGGCTAAAATACCTATGTTAAGCTTCTTTGGGACAACTCAAATAGTCGGGTTCCCCAACGGGTAACGGGGACGAGTAAACAGGGAATGTTCTCGTAGCTGCTATATCTATTGGGATAGATTCTTGTCCATTTAAATACCCGTAGGTAAAGATATAATCTCATTTCCCCGTCGGGTATCAGGGGTTGCCATGTTTAATCAGGAAGACGGCACGAGAGTGCAAAGGCCGTGCAGGTGAAGGACCGCGACGCGACGTCGGCCCCCGTGGGGGCGACACTGCGCCACGCAAGGCGAATATCACGTCAGGTCCTGTGACTCCGACGCCCTCAGCGGCTCAGCCCTTGGCGCACGGCAAGGGGAACGCGACGAAACCGCCAGGGCCCGGGGGCGCCCACGTCCCGTCTTAGGTGTACACCCGGCAGGTCTGCCCACCGCTCCGCTCGAGCGTGGGGCCGCACAGGCGCAGCGACCGCCTGTCCGCCTCGACACTTGTCACCGGCCTAGCGGGGCGGCGGCGGGGCGCTCGATCGCGTCAGGCCGCGGGGAGGCCGAGAGAGGGTAGGCAGTTGACGTCGATGTCGACTGGATTGAATCCGCGGCAGAAACTGCTGGCTCCATCCGGTACTACTACCCTGCTGCTGCCGCTAGGATGTTGGTAAAATGGTAGGCTAGGATGTGCGGAAAGTGTGGTGCGCGGCACACGGCGAGCGCGTGTGCGTGCGCTCGGCGCTCCGATCCCTCGCGGTGACGGTGACGGTGCCGGCGTCCCGCGGCCGAGCCGCCGAGTGAGTGCTCGCACCCTCGCATCATCTCCGGCCGACTTGTCGACCCTCTCTCTGCCGTGGGCCGACCTGTCTCGCTTTCACGGCTCCATCATTCATCGACCTGTAGCGTTAATTGTGCTGGCACCAGGTAGGGATATAAATAATCCCAGCTAGCCTCGTCGCGTTTTGCACGTGACGACGCGCATGCGCACGCGTAAAATGTTATCAGGGCTTGTTTAGATCACCTCCAAATTCTAAGTTTTTTCACTCTCTCTTCATCACATCAATTTTTGAACGCATGCATGAAGCATTAAATGTAGGTAAAAAAATAACTAATTGCACAGTTTGGTTGTAAATCACGAGACAAATTTTTTGAGCCTAGTTAGTCCATGATCGGACAAAGTTTGTTAAATACAAACGAAACATGCTACAGTATCTAGATTGCAAAAATTTACGATCTAAACAAGGCCCAGTTGAGTGATCCAACACGACTTTTGATTAACGGATTAGTTTTCCTTTCTCTAATGATGTGAAAGGCGGTAGTCTTCCCGGCGCTAATTGGTGAAATGCTAGGCACCATCGAACCTTTTGTTGGAATATATAGCTAGCTAACTGCAGTACGTGTAGATAGGCGCAGGCGTTCTACCGACGTGGGGCTGTGGCAGACGTGTGCGCTGCCGTTTGTTCGAGGCAAACTTTTGACGTGTCGAATTAGCCCGAGGTAGGAGTCAATCGTCCGTAGCAGAGTAACAGACCTCTCGTTGTCAGCCTAAAAATTTTTACATATTATTTTTAGATATTAATAAAAAAACTAATTACATAGCTCGTCTGAAAACTACAAGACGAATTTACTAATATAATAAGTCGTCATTAGCGCTGGTTAGTACTGCTAGCACTTATGACTAGGTGTCAGGTACCATAAAACGGGTACCCCGAGCAGTACACCAAAGAGCCTTAAATCCCATCAACACTGAAGTCAGAAGGTAAGCTACAGGTGTTCATCACCGGCTCCCGTCCGAGCCCACCGGCTCTCCGCCTCGCCTTAGGCCTCGCACGGGAGGCTCTCGGACGCCCTGACGAAATCTCCGCCTCGCGCGAGGCCTCTTGCAGGAGGCCTCGGCAAGTAGCCCAATCTCCGTCTCGCCCAAGGCCCCGTGCGTCCAGCCTCGAATGAGACAGCTATTCTCCGTATCGCTCGAGGCTGGCTTGTCAATAACCTGTCGCTCCCACCTCGACCAGTCTTCCCGACAGCATGTCACGTCCTATTAATGCGTCAACCACTTCCGCAATCTCAGCCGGACGACTGCTCGACACCACGGAGTGGCCGACGGGATAAGGAGTCGCATCAACACCATACCGGCTAAAGACAAGGCGCGGCGGGGATTACCGGCCACTGTGTTCTGGCGCTATGCCCACGATCAGCGCCGGCGCTACGCTGTGCCCCGTAACACCCGCCCCGAAGACAACGCGGCATAGGAAGTCTGGCCCGGGTCATCATCGCCTCCGAACCAGCGTACCAGATCGACCGCTCCCTCTGAATCTCGACACTCTACGTCAGGGCCTCGGCCATCTCGAGATTCATGTCTGTCGAGACCCCCACCATGGTTCGGCCTCGGCGCCAACCGAGCCTCGGCCTCGCGCGCAGTCAACCCACAGCGACCCGCACACTGACCGCCGCGCCCGCTTCGAGGCAGCCCTGGAGCTCCCATGACGCACAGGATCGGATGTGACCAGCACGTCGCCCCAGCGCTTCAAGGACAGACCACTCCGACGACCACGTCGCTACAGGAACAGGCTACAGGGCTCGGACACGCCACCTCCGTTCGCACGACGCCGTATAGTTAGCACACATACTACCCTTGTCCTCCCTTCAACTATAAAAGGAAAGGACTTGGGCCATTTCTAGAGTGGAGGACATACGCACCCACAAAAACAACACCCTGTAACACACATACTCCCCCGCCGCCTAAGAGCAACGTCTCAAGCAGCCCGCATCACTCCACGCCGAGACCTGGGACTAGCTCCCTCTCTCACCTAGCTTGTAACCCCCTACTACAAGCACTTCGGTGCAAGGAATACAAGATCGATCTCTCAGACTGGATGTAGGGCACCGATTGCCTAAACTAGTATAAGCCTTGTGTCTCTTTGCATCACCATCCGGGATCGGGAACACGCAGTACAAATTTACTAGTTGGTTGAGGATCCACCGGTCCAAAACACCGACAGTTGGCGCGCCAGGTAGGGGCGTCTGCGTGTCAGTTTCGTCATCCCAATAGGTTCCGGATGGCAGACCCCGTACGACCACTGCGTCTCAAAACGGTGGTCTAGTTTGGGAGCCTGGAGTTCATGTCTCTAGGGCACGAGTACGACATGGTACTCCTCACACCCCGAGCCCTGCCTGCCGACGACGACGTCACGCACCGACAGCCTAGGCGCAGGCGGCGCCTGGGCGGCCGCTCTCGCCGCGCTCATCGGGCACGACACGAGCAGGA
The DNA here is from genome assembly GCF_019320115.1 of Miscanthus floridulus. Classification (NCBI taxonomy): domain Eukaryota; kingdom Viridiplantae; phylum Streptophyta; class Magnoliopsida; order Poales; family Poaceae; genus Miscanthus; species Miscanthus floridulus. The sequence continues at coordinate 110,722,171 of NC_089587.1, read as the reverse complement.
TCACCTCGATGCTACGCAAACCCAGGGTGACTCACCGCTCTCCGCCGGTATCCTACGACCAGTTGTTGGCGCAAGGTCCCTGGTTGGGGACCTGTCTAGCCTGAGCCTGGACAAGGAAAAAACGCTGGTGGCACCCGGCGACGCCCCGACATCAAGCTCCGCTCCACCACTCCCTGAGGAGCCAATTCCAGCGGAGCAAAGCCCGGCGATGGCACCATTCCCATACCCCTTCGGGTTGAGAAATGCCACCGCCTCCTACACTTATGCCTACGCTTCCATTCACGCGGAGCCCTTAGGACACCACCAACGCTTTGCTCTCGACTTCGACACTACCGCGTCGACTCACACCCATGCCGACTCCTCGGAGGAGGACGAGGCATGGGACGGAGCGGATTTCTCCGACCTCCACGACCGTGAAACCATGTGCCGCTTCTTGGCCGCGAGTGACTATTGCTTTAGCTACTCTGATTTTGACGATGAAGGCGCTCATGATCCCTCCCGTGAGTGCTTCCACGTCGGACTTGGGATGCCAAGCACGGGCGATGAGGACGAGGGGGTGGGCAACTGTACCCCACTTCATCAAGGAACGGGCGATGCCACGCCCTCACGCATTGTCCCATAGGCAGCACGGAACGAGAACCTTGCCCTCGGACAATTTCAACGACCGAACCTGGAGCAGCTCCGTGAACTTCAGGCCAAGGTCGAGCAAGATCGACTCCTTCTGCAACAGCTCCGAAACACTCTCGAGCAGGAGCAGCAGGGCCGTGGTGACGGCGGAGGAGCCCGGCGGCGGGCCCACGGCATGCACCACCACATCAACGATGATGAAGGGGACGATCGTCCCCCAATATTCAATCGCGCTAGCCAGAATGTCGCGGCTGCAGCGATGCTAGTTCGCGCGATGCCCAAGCCCTCTACCATGGAAGGACAACGGGTTCGCGGCGAGCTCCGGGATCTCCTTGAGACTGCCATGGTGCAGCAGGCTGAGAGTTCCACCTCCCGGTGGCGCGGAGCCACCTCGGACCTCCCCTCGGCACCGCATCGGTAGGATAAGGAGGCCTCAGTTTGTCCCGAGCCCGCTCGGGCGCCAATAGCCCACGGGGTCCCCTTACGGCTCGACCGCCTCGGCAACCAACGCGAGGTGCAGGCAGACCATGAGGTGGTCAGCAGGCGATGACGCCATGATAACGAGGGGCCCGCCCGGGGCTACCATCCACACCGGGGTGGCCGTTATGACAGTGAGGAGGACCGCAGTCCTTCTCCTGAACCGCCTGGTCCTCGGGTCTTCAGTAGAGCCATCCACGCTGCACATTTGCTAGCCCGGTTTCGACAACCAGCCAACCTCACAAAGTATAGCGGCAAGACCAATCCCGAACTCTGGCTTGCCAATTACTGTCTGGCTTGTCAGCTAGGTGGCGCGGACGATGACCTGCTCATCATCCGTAACCTCCCCTTACTCTTGTCAGACTCGGTGCGAGCCTGGCTCGAGAACCTTCCTCCCTCTCAGATCCACGACTGGCGCGACTTGGTTAGGATCTTCGTCGGGAATTTCCAGGGCACATACGTGCACCCTAGAAACTCCTGGGACCTTAAGAGCTGTCGCCAGAAACCAGACGAGTCTCTCTGAGACTTCATCCGGCGCTTCTCTAAATAGTGCACCGAGTTGCCCAGCGTCAGTGACTCAAAGATCGTCCAGGCTTTCCTCTCCGGCACCACCTGTCGAGACTTGGTCCGAGAGTTAGGCCGGAACATGCCGCGCTCGGCTGCCGCGCTCCTCGACATCACCACCAACTTCGCCTCGGGCGAAGAGGCTGTAGGGGCCATCTTCCCTAAAAACGACGCCAAGGGGAAGCGGAGGGATGAGGCCCCTGAGGCCTCAGTTCCCCACCTCCCCAAAAGAAAGAAAAAGGGTCGCCAGGGGAAGCAGGCCGTCCTCGAGGCCGATCTGGTCGAGGCCGCAGAACGCAAGAATCCCCAAGGCCCCAGGGGCCCTAAGCCCTTCGACGACATGCTTAAGAAACCCTGCCCTTACCACCAGGGCCTGGTAAAGCACGCCCTCGAGGATTGCTCTATGCTGTGGCGTTACTACGCCTGGCTCAGACTCCCCGATGACGACGCTAAGCAGAAAGGCACCGGCGACCGGGACGATGACAAGGACGACGGGTTCCTCGAGGTGCACAATGCCTTCATGATCTTTGGCGGACCCTCGGCGTGCCTTATGGCGCGGCAGCGAAAGAGGGAACGCCGAGAGGTCTTCTCGGTCAAGGTGGCCACTCCCCGGTACCTCGACTGGTCTTGGGAGGTGATCACCTTTGATCGAGATGACCACCCCAACCATGTCCCGAATCCCGGGCAGTACCCGCTCGTCGTCGACCTGATCGTGGGCAACACCCGACTCACTAAGGTGTTGATGAACAGAGGCAGCGGCCTCAACATCCTCTACGCCAGCACCCTGGAGCTCTTAGAGATCGACCGGTTGAGGCTCCAAGGCGACACCGCACCTTTCCACGGCATCATGCCAGGGAAACGCACGCGACCCCTCGGGCGCATCGACCTTCCCGTTTGCTTCAGCACCCCCTCCAACTACCGCAAGGAGGTCCTTACCTTCGAGGTGGTCGGATTCAGGGGAACCTACCACGCCATCCTGGGGCAGCTGTGCTACGCCAAGTTCATGGCAATCCCCAACTATACCTACCTCAAGCTCAAGATGCCGGGTCCCAACGATGTCATCACGATTGAGTCCACGTACGAACAAGCATACGACTGCGACGTTGAGTGCATCGAGTACACCGAGGCTCTCACGGAGGCCGAGACCCTCATTGCCAACCTCGACCAACTCGGTGGCGAGGCACCTGACTCCAAGCGTCGTGCAGGGGCGTTCGAGCCCACGGAGGCCATCAAGCTCGTCCCGGTCGACCCCGCCTGCCCCGACGACCGGGCGCTGAGGATCAGCGCCACCCTCGACATCAAATAGGAGGCCGTGCTCGTCGACTTCCTCTGTGCGAATGCCGACATGTTCGCATGGAGTCCCTTGGACATGCCGAGCATACCGAGGGAGGTCACCAAGCATGCCTTGGACATCCGGGCCGGCTCTAGACAGGTGAAGCAACACCTTCGCCGATTCGACAAGGAAAAGCGTAGGGCCATCAGCGAGGAGGTGTAGAAACTCTTGGTGGCCAGGTTCATCAAGGAAGTGTCCCACCCAGAGTGGTTGGCTAACCCCGTGTTAGTTAAGAAGAAAAATGGGAAATGAAGGATGTGTGTAGACTACACCGGTTTGAATAAAGCCTGTCCAAAAGTCCCCTTCCCATTACGTCGAATTGATCAGATCGTTGACTCCACTACGGGGTGCGAGACCCTGTCTTTCCTTGATGCATATTCTGGTTACCATCAAATCAAGATGAAAAAGTCCGACCAGCTTGCGACTTCTTTCATCACCCCATTCGGCATGTACTACTACGTGACTATGCCTTTCGGCCTCAGAAACGCAGGGGCCACATACCAGCGGTGCATGACCCAGGTCTTTGGCGACCACATTGGGCGAACCATTGAGGCCTATGTGGACGACATCGTGGTCAAGACCAGAAAGGCCGAAGATCTCGTCGACGACTTGAAGATAGCCTTCAAATGCCTTAGAGAGAAGGGCATCAAGCTCAATCCCGAGAAGTGTGTGTTCGGGGTCCCCCGAGGCATGCTCTTGGGATTCATAGTCTCGGAACGCGGCATCGAAGCCAACCTAGAGAAGGTCTCGGCCGTAACCAGCATGGGACCAATTAGAGACCTCAAGGGAGTGTAGAGGGTCATGGGATGCCTTGCGGCCCTGAGCTGCTTCATCTCACGCCTCGGCGAAAAGGCTTGCCTCTGTACCGCCTCTTGAGAAAATCCGAACGCTTTTCCTAGACCCCCGAGGCTGAAGAAGCCCTCGCCAAGCTCAAAGCACTGCTCACCAATCCTCCCGTCCTAGTACCGCTGGCCAGAGACGAGGCCCTCTTACTCTACGTCGCCGCAACGACCCAAGTGGCCAGCGCTGCCGTAGTAGTAGAGAGGCAGGAAGAGGGACATGCTCTACCCATCCAACGACCTGTCTACTTCATTAGTGAAGTACTCTCCGAGACCAAAACACGATACCCCCATGTCCAGAAGTTGATCTACGCCGTAGTCTTGGCTCGACACAAGCTGCGTCACTACTTCGAGTCTCACCCAGTAACTGTGGTGTCATCTTTCCCCCTGGAAGAGATAATCCATAATCGGGAGGCTTCAGGTAGGATAGCCAAGTGGGCCGTCGAACTCATGGGGGAAGCCCTGACCTTTGGGCCTTGGAAAGCAATAAAGTCTTAGGTCTTGGCCAATTTTGTGGCCGAGTGGACTGACACCCAATTGCCACCTGCTCAAGTCCAGACAGAATGCTGGACCATATACTTCGACGGGTCTCTGACAAAGACCGGGGCAGGCGCAGGTCTGCTCTTCATCTCACCCCTCGGAGTACACATGCGCTACATAGTTTAGCTCCATTTTGCCGCCTCCAACAACGCAGCTGAATATGAGGCCCTCGTCAACGGCCTGTTGATCGCCATCGAACTTGGAGTACGGCGTCTCGACATCCGAGGTGACTCACAGCTCGTCGTTGATCAAGTCATGAAGGAGTCAAACTGCCTCGACCCCAAAATGGAGGCGTACTGCAAGCTGGTACGCCGCCTGGAAGACAAGTTCGACGGTCTCGAGCTCAACCACATCGTGCAGAAATACAACGAGGCTGCGGACGAACTGGCAAAGATGGCCTCGGCACGAGCTCCGGTCCCCCCGAACGTCTTTGCTAGGGACCTCCACAAGCCTTCCATCGACTATGCCTTGGCAGCGGAAGAGGGCCCATCGGCCGAAACCACCACGGGGCTCGACGCCCCCTCTACTGCCGAGACTCTCTCGACCAAGCCCGAGGTCATGGAAGTCAACACCGAGCCTCCCTAGACCGACCAGGACACGGACTGGTGAACCCCGTTCCTTGATTGGCTTGCTCGGGGAGAGCTTCCTAGTGACAGGACCGAAGCCCGATGGCTTGCGTGGCGAGCCAAGACTTACGTCCTCTGCAATGGCGAATTGTACAGGCGAAGTCCCTCTGGTGTCCTCCAATGATGCATCACCGCCGAGGCAAGCCGAGCCCTACTTTGAGACTTGCACGCAGGGGCCTGCGGGCACCATGCGGCGCCTCGGATGCTCGTCAAAAATGCCTTCCGCCAAGGGTTCTACTGGTCGACGGCGGTTGCCGACGCCACCAAGTTAGTACGCTCCTACGAAGGATGCCAGTACTATGCTCGGCAGACGCACCTCCCGGCCCTGGCCCTCCAAACCATCCCCATTACGTGGGCGTTCACCGTGTGGGGGCTTGACATGGTCAGGCCTCTGCAAAAGGCCCCCGGGGGCTACACCCATCTACTGGTAGCAATCGACAAGTTCTCCAAATGGATCGAGGCTTGTCCGATCAATCGAATCAAATCCGAGCAAGTAGTGCTGTTCTTCACTGACATTATCCACAGGTTTGGGGTCCCTAACACCATCATCACCGACAATGGGACACAGTTCACCAGCAAAAAATTCTTGACGTTCTGTGATGACCACCACATCCGTGTGGCCTGGTCGGCCGTAGGACACCCAAGGACCAACGGCCAAGTAGAACATGCCAACGGCATGATCCTACAAGGCCTCAAGCCAAGAATTTACAACCAGTTGAAGAAGTTTGGCAAGAAATGGCTCGCCAAACTCCCATCGGTCATCTGGAGCCTGAGGAACACTCCAAGCCGAGCCACGGGGTTCATGCCTTTCTTCCTGGTCTATGGAGCCGAGGCCATCCTCCCCACTGACTTGGAATATGGTTCCCTAAGGCTACAGGCCTATAACGAACAAAGCAACCGCACCACCCGAGAGGAAGCCCTCGACCAACTGGAGGAAGCCCGAGACGTTGCGCTGCTGCACTCGGCTAAATACCAGCAAACCATACGGTGCTATCAGGCCCGGCGCATCCGAAGCCGAGACTTGAAGGTAGGTGACCTAGTGTTGAGGCTAGCGCAGAGCAACAAGGGTCGCCATAAGCTGACCCCACCATGGGAAGGACCGTACATCATCGCCCAAGTGCTGAAGCCTGGGACCTACAAGCTAGCCAACAAGAAGGGCGAAATCTTCACCAATGCTTGGAATATAGAATAGCTACGTTGCTTTTACCCTTAAAATTCCAAGCATTGTATATATTGTTTCTTGGAATACAATTGAAAAGCGTTCTTTAGTTGTTCTAATTTTTCGAGAAACCCCCCCGAGCCCATCGTGGGTCTCGGCAATACGATGACACTGTAAGGGAGACTCGGCTCTGCCTCCGCATAACCGAATCTCCCTCGGGGGCTAGATGGGGGATTCCCCCCTAAGTCCCACGCACCATTTTTTAGTTGCTTTTCGAAAAAAAATCCTACGCCAAACCCTCTAGCACGCTCTGACGAATCGGTTGCGAAAAACCCAAGGACCGAAAGCCCGTCTCAGGGCCAGAAGGCCGGTAGAGTCGCGAGACGGCCTAAGCCTCCGGGCTACGGCACTCCCTCACCACCTTTCGCCCAGGGGATGGCTTAGGCTCCAAGGAGGTTTTTTGCGAAGAAATTTGATCAGAGACAACAAGAGGGCAGAGGCTCAGAAACACAAGACAAACGATTAAAGAAACACGAGTACTTCAAAAAGAAAGGCCTCCACGGCCACAAACATTACGATACATAGTTAATTCCTATTCTATTTACATGGCCTCTTAGGCCTAGGTCATGGCTCAAGGCCTCTAGCATCGGCAGACGGCGGAGGAGCGACCACCTCCTCTTCGAACAGCTTGGCCAATGCCGTACCGGGGCCCTCCGCCACCTCCATCAGCTTCGCAACCGCCTCGTCAGCCTCCTCGTCATCGTCGGGCAGGACGTAGCCATCGCTGATGGCTTGGAGGTCAACGCCTATATAGTGCGAGGCAATGACGGCCAGCGCGTGCTTGACGCCCGTATGCAGTGCTCCTTGGAGCCGCTCATGCACTTGACCGCTCAATGCAATCAGACGGCTCCCAAGGGAGCTACCCGATTCAACCCCCTCGACCTCCAAGGCCTCACAGGCGGTGCGGGCGGCACTCTTCAGCGCCTCGTGCCCCTTGATCTCGGTCTCGAGCACCGCCTGCACCATGACGGAAGCCTCGGCTGCCCGGGTAACCTCTGCCTCCGACTCTGTGCCACAGGAAACAAAACGGGGTTGAGCGCAAAGGAAAACAAGCTAAATAGGGACGGAAGCCTACGGAACTCACCCTTGGCCTTTAGCTCCCAGCGTCGGGCCTCGACCCGAGAGGCCTTGGCTTTCTCCTTCAGGCACTAGGCCTCGACCCAAGAAGCCTTGGCCGCCCTAGAAGCTTCACTCCCCAGCTCTGTGTCACACCAGGAAGTTAGGGAGCGAACATAAGAAAAAGCGAATAAAATGAGGGGACTAGGACTCACCCTCGGCCTTTCCCCTCCAAACCACAGCCTTGGTTCGCGAGGCCTCAGTCGCTGCAAGGGCCTCATCCAAAGCACCTTTCGTCAGCTGGTGCGTACTCTGTTCCGCTCCTAGCTGCCCAGCAAGAGCCTTGCCCGAGGCCATAGCTTCTTCGGCTCAAGAGCTGAAGGCATCCCGATCACTGGCCACGCGGGTGAGCTCCTCCTCCAACTCCTTGACCCATGCCGCCAGAGGGGCGAGCTGCTCCTGAGCTGTGGCCGCCTCGACCTTCGCGTCGGCACAATGAAGGCGGAGGTCCTCCACCTCTGCGCTCCGCACCGACAGGAGCTCGTTGGCGCCTGCAAGAAGGCCCTTCTGCCACTAAAGCTGGTCCCAGATGTCCCTCTCCCACCGAAGAAAGACCGACTTGCTAAGGGACCGGGTCTTGAGCTCCTGGGATAAACAGAACAGGGGTCAATCCCTACAAACAAAACTCGGAAAAAGACCACTACATGAGAAAAGAAAGCACGAACCTGGGCGACTCCAGGCAGATCGTTGGCCACCACGGACAGCGCCGTCCGTAATGACCGCTCGGCCAGCTAGCGGTACTGCTCGAACATGTCCCAACGACCGCCCTCGGCCACGTCCTCGAGGGCAAACAGAGGCTCCGCCTAAGGTTGTCCCGACTCTGCCACAGGACACGTGGGTGATCCCACCCGCGGGGCTCGGGTCATACTCGCGCGAGGGCCGAGCTTCCCTCTCTCGGGGTTGGAACCGGCTGTTCCACGACACCGGCCACCTCAGCGCTAGCCATCTCCTGCGCTCGGGAAGTATCATTGGAGGAGATCGGAAGGACCTCCACCTCCCAGGCGCTTTCCCACAACAACGGCAGGCCTTGAACCAAGGGTGCCACCGAGGCCTCCGCCGCCTTCATCTCCACTTCCTGGGCCGACAGCCTTGCCACGATCACGTCAGCCTCGGTGGTCCCGGGGGCTCCGGCCTCCGCCATCATGACCTCGGTGGTCTCGGGGGCTCCGGCCTCCGCCATCGTGGCCTCGGTGGTCCCAGGGGCTCCAGCCTCCGCCATCGTGGCCTCGGTGGTCGCGAGGGCTCCGGTGCCTGCCGCAGCGGCCTCGATGGTCCTGGGCACCGCAGCCTCCGTCGTCCCGGCCTGTGAAACCCCAGGAACCTCGATCCCGGTGGTCTCAGCGGCCAAGGGAACCTCGGCCGCATCCGACCCACGGGCCTCGCCATCGCGGGGCGGAGGCGCTCCCTCCCCCGTCTGTGTCAGGGCCGCCACAGCAGCCCCTCCTTGGGTGGCCGGCTCCTTCGGGTCGGCCCTCGCCGATGCCGCGCCACGTTGCAGGGCGGCTTGCGCCTCCACCACCTAGTGGGCGGTGGAGCCAGGGTTAACCTTGAGCGCTTTTAGGGGCGCCAAGGAAGGCACCTCCGCAGGCCGCTTTCGGCTAAGGACAAAATGTTTGCAAGGTCAGCACAAGACAAAAGAACAAACAGAAAGCACTGCGGCTCAACCAAAAATACACCTACCTCGAGCGGGGCTGCAACCGCTTCGGCACGGCGACCCTTGTCTGTGCAGGCAGTGGCGGCGGCAGAGGCACGGCGTCCGTGTTCATCGGCGCCGGTTGGTCCTCGACGGACCCCGACGCCCCCTCGATCCTCTGTGGGGGCAGTTGCGTCGCCCCCGCCGCCACCTGCTCCACCGCTGCTGCCGAGCCCACCGGGCTGACGGCACGCTTGCCCAACGCCCGCTCCTCGGGCGTGTTGGCCTCGGCCCCGAGGTGGGCAACCACTGACCCCGGGGCGGCTCCTCCTCCTCCTCTTGGGAGCGTCGGGCTACTGGCCGACGCCCCAAGCACCGCCTCCCCTATGTCAGGGAGATGGTCCAGGGGACCCTGCCCCATCTCGCCCTCGTCATCCCCATCCAAGGCGTCCGTCGATATCGACGGCGATGGGGACTCCTCCAACGGGAGGCCATCCTTCCTTTGCTACCGGCGGTGCTTATCCAGTTCCTCATGCGCGAGGATCTTCTTCGTGCGCTTCGCCGCCTTCGCGTCCTTCCGCTTTTTCTACACCTCAGCGTGCGCCCAGTTGATCGCCCGCCGCCTCACGTCCTCGGGAACGGGCGGCGGAGAGGCGCGCACGTCCCTCATCCCCTACAGGAATGGCGAACGCGCATAAGGGAACGAGAAGTAAAGAGAAACGGAGGAGGCTCGGGGGCTGCAGCGGCACGCGACTTACCAGCGAAAGGAACCCACACGACGGGCGCATCACGATGGGGGTCAGGTTGCCGCCCCTCAGCTTCGCCTCCACCGTCTCCCCCACTCGGCGAAGAATTTCCTCGTCGGAAAGGGCAGAGGAGGACATCCGGATGCCCTTGTTTGGCTCGCCCGGTCTCATCTCGAACAGGCGCCGCCGTCGAGCCATCAGCGGCAGCACCCTCCGGCGGTGGAAGGCAGCCACGACCACGGCCGCAGTAAGGCCATGACCCTGTAGCCTCTCCAGCCCCTCCAGAAGCGGCTACAGCTTGGGCTGATCCTCCCTCGGGACGTTGTACTTCCACCTCTCCGAGCAGCTCCCCACAATCCGCCTAGTGTAGGGGGGAAGTCCGCCATTGTCGTTGCGGAGATAGAACCAGCTCGTGTACCATCGACGATTGGATGATGCGAGCTGGGCCAGGATGTAGAGGTGCTGGTGGTCCTGACGCACTTGGAGAGTGCAGCCGCCGACCCTCACCGCTTTCCTCATGCCCGACGTGCCCGTTGGCTTAGTGGTATGCCCCGCCCGGAAGAGATGGAGCCACAACTCCCAATGGGGAGCAATCCCCAAGTACCCCTCGCAGACAGCGACGAAGATGGCCGCCTGCGCAATGGAGTTGGGGTTGAAGTTGTGGAGCTCCATGCCATAGTAGTGCGGGAGCACCCACATGAACTGATCCACCGGAACGTCGAGGCCGCACTCATGAAAGGAGATGAAGCTCACGACGTAACCGTCGTGAGGCCTCGGCTCCGGCTCGCTCGACGAAGCGATCCACTCCGGCCTGTTGGGGTCCGTCACCGGACGAAGGGGTCCACCGTCAATGAGCGACTGAAGCATCTCCATGGTGACGTCAGATGGATCCCAAGGGTCTGCCTCGATGACAATGATGTCGCCGACCATGAGTGCGGCGGAGGGTTCGAATGCAGTGGTGAGTTTGTCTCTCTCTCTCTCTCTCCCTGGCACGCCCTTCTCCCTTCTTCCCGGCGCCCGCTGCTCTAGCGACGGCTCGATGGGGGCAGAGCTAACACAGGCAAGGTAAGGTGGGGAGGGACGAGGTTCATTGCGTATTTATGCAGGGTAAAGGCGAAACGGATGGGCGATGAAATCGGGGAAGTTTCCCCCAGATCCGGCGCGGTTAACCCTGATCCGATTTTACCGCCCACGTGCCCACCTTTTCCTCATTAATTGCGGGAACAATTACGTCCCATCCGCTGACACCATGTCGCGCCTGACCGCTGCAGCAGCAGGCGTCGTTCCGTCTCCCCGGAAAACCGCCTCAAAAGGTGCGCCAGCTGTTGCCGAGCCGATGGGGAAGATATTCCCCCCGCCCTATTCCTTTCAGATGAAGGAACCAAGCGCTGAGCCTATTACGGTCCAGGGGTTCAAAGGCTGGGCCCCTAGGGGTTTCGACAGCCGCCCCAGGGCAACAGAGTCAGGGACGACCGCGAGCGAGCCCACACGGGGCCGAGGCCCAAGCAAGCGAAACGCTTGGGACGCCCTAAGTCATGTCCGAGACCGGTAGGGAGGTCTCCGAATGGGATCCCATCGTAGGGAGGCGCCAAGCCGCCGGGGCCCAGCGAACGGCCTCGGCACCCACTAGAGAAACCCTCCGGTACTCTTAGAGTGCATCTCTGGACCGCTAGCAGTCCCCTAGCGAACGGGGCACGGGCCTCCACTCGGACTTACCCGATAATAGCTCACCGGAAGTGCCACCGCTCGTGCCCACCGAGGGTAGCCTATCACATTCCACCCCTCCTTCCGAGCGAAAAGGAAGCGTGAGGGTCGTACAAAAAGCCAGGGGAACCCCTGACGGACCTCTTGCTCCATGCAGAGGCTAAGGGGCTCTTCCTGCAACCTTACCGAGACCTAGCGACCCTGGCTCGCAATCGAGGGGGCTCGGCAAAAACAACCCCTCCTTCTGAGCGAAAAGGAAGCGCGAGGGTCGTACAAAAAGCCAGGGGAGCTCCTGACGGCCCTCTCGCTCTGTGTAGAGGCTAGGGAGCCCTTCCTGCAGATATGCCAAGACCCCGCGACCCAGGCTCGCACCCAAGGGGGCCTCGGCAAACAAACCCTCACGCGCGAGGGGCGTACAAAAAGCCAGGGGAACTCCCGACGGCCCTCTCGCTCCGTGTAGAGGCTAGGGGGCTCTTCCTGCAACCTTGCCGAGACCCGGCGGCCCAGGCTCGCACCCGAATGGGCTCGGCAAATGACCCCTCCGTCCGAACGAAAAGGATATGTGAGGGTCGAACAAAAAAGCCAGGGGGACCCCTGACCGCCCTCTCGCTCTGGGCGTAGGCTCGGGGGCTCCTCCTACACCCAAGACAAAGACAAACGACCTAAGCTCGTGCTAGAAGTTTCGTTACAAACACGATAAAGGGCACCGAGCCCGTTATGGTCCAGGGGTTCGAAGGCTGGGCCCCCTAGGGTTTCGACAGCCGCCCCGGGGCAACAGAGTCAGGGACGACTATGGGCGAGCCCACATATGGCCAAGGCCCAAGCAAACGATCGCTCAGGGCGTCCTAAGTTGTGTCCAAGACTGGCAGGGAGGTCTCCGAATGGGATCCCACCGTAGGGAGCCACCGAGCCACCGGGGCCCAGCAAATGGCCTCGGCACCCACTAGAGAAACCCTCCGGTACTCTTGGAGTGCGTCTCTGGACCACTAGCCATCCCCTAGCGAACGGGGCACGGGCCTCCACTTGGACTTACCTAATAACAGCTCATCGGAAGTGCCACCGCTCGTGCCCACCGAGGGTAGCCTGGCACATTCCACCCCTCCTTCCGAGCGAAAAGGAAGCATTAGGGTCGCACAAAAAGTCAGGGGCACCCTTGATCGCCCTCTTGCTTTATGCAGAGGCTCGGGGGCTCTCCCTGCGACCTTACCGAAACCCCACGACCCGAACTCACACTTGTGGGCTCGACAAATACGATAAAAACTCCTCACTCAAACACGAAAAAAGCCCCTGGAGGAGTAAATCCACTCCTCCAGGGCCTCGGGGGCTACACCCGGTGGGTGCGCTCGTGCGCACCCACCGAAACCTCAAGAAGCAAAACACAATCCCTACAGGAGCGACTGCAAGCCAAGTCTCGACAAACCCTCAGGGAGAGTGCACGCACTCCCCCTAAGGCTTGGGGGCTACTGTCGGGTACCATAAAATGGGGTACCCCGAGCGTACACCAAAAGAGTCACTTAAATCCCATCAACAATGAAGCCAGAAGGTAAGCCATGGTTCATCATCGGCCCCGTCCGAGCCCACTGGCTCTCCGCCTCGCCTTAGGCCTCGCACGGGAGGTCTCGACGCCCTGACAAAATCTCCGCCTCGCGCGAGGCCTCTCGCGGGAGGCCTCGGCAAGTAGCACAATCTCCATCTCGCTCGAGGCCCCGTGCGTCCAGCCTCGAATGAGACAGCTATTCTCCGTATCGCTCGAGGCTGGCTTGTCAATAACCCATCGCTCCCGCCTCGACCAGTCTTTCTGACAGCATGTCACGTCCTATTAATGCATCAACCACTCCCGCAATCTCAGCCGGACGACTGCTTGACACCACGGAGTGGCCGACGGGACAAGGAGTCGCATCAACACCATACCGGCTAAAGATAAGGCGCGGCGGGGATTACCGGCCACTGTGTTCTAGCGCTGTGCCCACGATCAGCGCCGGTGCTACGCTGTGCCCCGTAACACCCGCCCCGAAGACAACGCAGCATAGGAAGTCTGGCCCGAGTCATCATCGCCTCCGAACCAGCGTACCAGATCGACCGCTCCCTCCGAACCTCGACACTCTACGTCAGGGCCTCGGCCATCTCGAGATTCATGTCTGCTGAGACCCCCACCATGGTTCGGCCTCGGCGCCAACCGAGCCTCGGCCTCGCGCGCAGTCAACCCACAGCGACCCGCACGCTGACCGCCGTGCCCGCTTCGAGGTAGCCCTGGAGCTCCCATGACGCACAGGATCAGATGTGACCAGCACATTGCCCCAGCGCTTCAAGGACAGATCACTCCGACGACCACGCCGCCACAGGAACAGGCTACAGGGCTCGGACATGCCGCCTCCGTTCGCACGACGCCGTATAGTTAGCACACGTACTACCCTTGTCCTCCATTCAACTATAAAAGGAAAGGACTTGGGCCATTTCTAGAGAGGAGGACACACGCACCCACAAAAACAACACCATGTAACACGCATACTCCCCCGCCGCCTGAGAGCAACGTCTCAAGCAGCCCGCATCACTCCACGCTGAGACCTGGGACTAGCTCCCTCTCTCACCCAGCTTGTAACCCCCTACTACAAGCACTTCGGTGCAAGGAATACAAGATCGATCTCTCAGACTGGATGTAGGGCACCGATTGCCTGAACCAGTATAAGCCTTGTGTCTCTTTGCATCACCATCCGGGATCAGGAACACGCAGTATAAATTTACTAGTTGGTTGAGGATCCACCGGTCCAAAACACCGACACTGTGCAATTAGTTTGTTTTTTCGTCTATATTTAATACTCCATGCATGTGCCGCAAGATTCGATGTGATAGTTTGGGGTGAAAATTTTTGGGAACTAAACCAGGCCTTATTTCCCGCAGACGGCACACGCATCGCTTTGTAAAGCATGAAGAACCAACCCAATGCAATTTCTTCCTAGACAGCCATATTCGTGTTCAGGAACTAAAACCTCAATAACGGCATTTTTTTTAAGGATGAGCTTTGAAGATTTATAGAGAAGTATGGATAAATAAACCACTATAAAAAAACAATCACATTAGTATTATGTAATTTTTCTCGGTGCGATGTTGCATTTGTAATTGGTTAATAGGTTGTTGGAATTGTCTAAACTGCCTCTAGAAGGGGAAGAAAGGGGTGATGGGAGCCAAGTGTGTTTTGGCAATCTATTAGCTGGTTTTTGAGTGCTAATTTGATAATTGTTAGCTGGTGCCTAGTTAATAGTTAGCCACCCTATATTAGTTGTGCATGTTTGAGCCATAGCAGCTAATTTTGCCAGATAATAGTTAGAGCTAAGTTATGTGCCAACCAAAGGTTATGGTAAGTTGAGAGATACGTACTCCTTCTATCCTGAAAAGAAAATGTAATTCTAGTTTGAAACATATCAGGCGTTCTTAATTTGTTATGTCTCCAAACATGTTTACTATAAAATATATTTCAAAATTCGTCTATTAATACTTATTTTGTATTATAAATGGTAGCATTTTTTTGTATGGATTTGATTACACTTTACATTGTCTGACTCCTACGGAGGTGTGAATTATGTTTTTTTAACGGAAGGAGCACTACTTAGGTGCAATTGCTTTGTGGTGCGGTCCAAGGCCTCGACGAGGAGTGCTCTAGTGACCGGAATCATATACCTTTGAAATCAAATTGAGGGACCAGGTGATAAATTAGAATAACTTTGTGGAACCATTTGACTATTATGCCAGATTCTATTTTTTTATAAATGATTTTATAAATAAAGATATGTTTCAGAAAATTCCATTTTTATGGTTGAATTACAACTTAAATACAACCCATTTTAACTTGTTACACTAAGAAAATGTCTTACTAAAAAAACCATTTGGTAGAACAGAGGAGATCGAGGCAAGAAACAAATCTAGCGAAACGATTCTCCTAGCGAATTACTGCACGTTAGACGGTTTGGCAACAATTTTGCAGTTTCTTCCGAGAAACAGAAACATTTTTGGTTGCCAAACAGGGCCTAAGTTAATGGTCATTTCTTAGAATTTTGTATACTGTTAGACATGTTTCATACTTGATTTCTTCCTCAAATCATTTCTCTATGAACTAGAATTATTTTTCTGAATATTTTGGTTTTGTTGGTTGGTTTGGTTTCACATCCTAAAGAGAGGATGGTAACTGAAATGTGAAGAAGTAAATCATAATAGCTAGAAAGCAGGTTATGTCTGGTACAAAAAAAAAGAGAAATGTTTAACTGGCTTGGAATGCCTGCGAACAAAGAGCCGAACAAACTCAGCGCCGCCTACCTACAGATGTTTGCAACAATCTTGTTCACTAAAAAGTAAGTTTGTTTGCAACAATATCAAGTTCCATGTGGGCTGGAGAAAATAAAAATCTCAGAAAGCCCCTACGATGATCCTTGGACTGTAGCGTAGACACCGTTCCTCCGTTAGCCCTGGCCGTTCCTGCGTCCGCAACTTCGCAGGACCGGCCATACCACGCGAACCATGGTGCTGTACTGCAACTGCAACAGGTTTTCATGCCGCCGTTCGCTTCCTGCGTTTGCAAATCTGCGTTACCGGCCCGCGTTTCCGTTGTGCCACGCGATCGAACCATGGTGCGTTACTGCAGCGGGTTTCCTTCCCTCGTCCCGTAGGTAGCCATCAGCCTACCCAATCAGGCCGTCCGTCCCGCGTCAGACGGTCCGCCCTTCAACCAGCCTCCGCGGCGTCCGACGCATCCCAACAACTGCAGCCATCAGACTCCCTGCTCCTGCTAGCATACTACCCCCACCGCAGTGCACCGTCTGACCCACATCGTCCGGATGAGATCCCTCACGAGAACGTCGTGTGCCCACCCGCCTACGGCTCCAGGGCCCTAGTACTAGTAGGCCCCTGACCCCTGTACCGCCGCCCTAGCCCACCCATTATAAGCCGGGCCGCCGCGGAGCTGAGCCATTCCCACACGGAGATCGACTTCCCCTCGCCACGCAAAGCCACCGCGGCCCCGTGCTTCCGTCTCGCACCTGCCGATCTACTCCCCGGCGGCGAGACGAGCGCCCCGGCGCCCCCAGGGAATGCGGAGCGATGAGGCGGCGCTCAGGCACTGACGTCGCCGGCCAGCGCGAGCTGCGCGGCGACCGAACCTGCCACCGCAAGCACATCGAGGACGGGTAGACCCATCCATCCTTCCTTCCTTCCATCTGCTAATCGTCGTCGATCGTAGGGTAGTTTGCAGATAGCTAGCTCGGTCATTTCTAGTAGGGGATCGGATCGATCCATCGATCAGGCATGGGTGAGGGGGAGGCGGCGGAGGTGAAGGGCGGGGTGCTGCAGGGCCGCTACGAGCTGGGCCGCGTGCTGGGGCACGGCAACTTCGGGCGCGTCCACGCGGCGCGGGACCTGCGCACCGGGCGCGGCGTGGCGGTGAAGGTGCTCGTCAAGGACAAGGTGCTGCGCGCGGGCATGATGGAGCAGATCAAGCGCGAGATCGCCGTGATGAAGCGCGTGTCCCACCCAAACATCGTGGAGCTCCACGAGGTGATGGCCACGCGCTCCAAGATCTACCTCGCGCTCGAGCTCGTCCGCGGCGGGGAGCTCTTCGCGCGGATCGTGCGCGCCGGCCGCGTCAAGGAGGACGTCGCGCGCCGCTACTTCCGCCAGCTCATCTCCGCCGTCGACTTCTGCCACGCGCGGGGCGTGTACCACCGCGATCTCAAGCCGGAGAACCTCCTCATCGACGAGGCGGGGAACCTCAAGGTCGTCGACTTCGGCCTCAGCGCGCTCGCCGACCACGCGCGCAGCGACGGCCTGCTGCACACGCTCTGCGGCACGCCGGGGTACGTCGCGCCGGAGGTGTTCCGGAACAAGGGCTACGACGGCGCCAAGGCCGACATCTGGTCGTGCGGCGTCATCCTCTACGTTCTCCTCGCCGGGTCGCTGCCGTTCCCGGAGGACAACATCGCCGCCATGTTCAGGAAGATGAGCCGCGGCGACTACCGGTGCCCGCCGTGGCTGTCTACCGAGGCGCGCAGGCTCATCCCCAAGCTGCTCGACCCCAACCCCGACACCCGCATCACCATCGCCCAGATCGTCGAGACGCCGTGGTTCAACAAGCCGTCCATCGGGAAGCCCGTCAAAGCAGCCGCCGCCGCCGAGCCGCCGGTCGAGCCTGTTTTCTCCGCGAAGGACGGCGGCGACAAGGACGAGCCGCCGGAGACGCTGAACGCGTTCCACCTGATTTCCCTCTCCGCCGGGTTCGACCTCTCGCCGCTGTTCGATGTGGAAGGCGGTCCCACCAGGGATCACCGGGAGGGCAGCATGCGGTTCGCGACGCGGGAGTCCGCAAGCGGCGTCGTCTCCCGTCTCGAGGAGGTGGCCGCCCGCGGCGGCGGGCGGATGCGGGTGACCAAGAGCGGCGCCCGCGGCGTTCGGCTCGAGGGCGCGGAGCGCGGGGGCCGCAAGGGCCGCCTAGCCGTGGCGGCCGACATCTTCAGCTTGGCGCCGTCCGTGCTCGTGGTCGACGTCAAGAAGGACGGCGGCGACACGCTCGAGTATCGCTCCTTCTGCAGCGAGGAGCTCCGGCCGGCGCTCAAGGACATCGTCTGGGCGGCCGACCCGCCGCCACCGCCGTCGTGTGACGCCGTGCGGCCGCCTGTGCCGCTCATTGTTGTGGATGGATCGTAGTGCCATTGATTGTTTAGTCAGTGTCAATTCCATTTCCAAGTGATTGCGTCACTGTTCTCGATTCGATTAATGACGTGAGATCTACTGTTTGTGGGGCGACAAGAATCTGTTTGTCAATCGCAGCCTAGAGCAGCTCTCTCGGCATAATTGAGTTTGTTTTTTGTGATTGCTATGCCTGATCTGAATATTCCATGTCTTAATCTAGTTCATTATCCCTGCATTATTGGTGATGTCTGGATGTGGCAGTACAAGTTTGTTGAAGCATGAATAGGCTCAAAGATGCGTCAATTTTCTTCGTTCATTTAGGCTGTTTGCTTGTTGGTTTGCCAGAGCTTATTTACTAGTCAATAGTGTTTTTCTCTCATAATAAATCAGTATTAGTTGGACTTATCAGTCCACAGACCGACCAGCGAACAGGCTAATTGCTCCAGAGGCCAGGCTTGCATGTTTGCACTCAACAAACAGTTAGATTTTTTTAGGATGTGAACTGTAAGCTTGTTTTGACTGACAAAAGATGTGCATTATGCAAACAAGTGTGTCGAGACACCTCTGTCAGGAATCGAGATGGATTGCCTCGCGCTGATAGCAGCCGACGACGGGAGAGGACAGATCTCCCTCGGCACACAGTGATCTGGCGCAGAGGACCATTGGGAGCTGATCACCTGACCGGCTGACCTCCATCTGCTCGTCTCCGTCTCAAAACTAGTGGCGCTGGCGCTGGATGGATACCGTATCGCCGGTGGTGGCCCCGTCTCCTGTCTGGTCTCTTTCCCAGCCCTCCAGCCTCGGCGTCCGCACCGCCGCTCTCGCCGAGAAAGGCATCGGCAGGGCGTAGATTTTTTTCGCTGAAAGGACGGCAAAAATTTTGAAGCAATTTTTATTAGAAAGATAAAATTAAAACAAGAGCTGGTCCAGTTTTTTAGGCAAAAAAAACCACACAGCTAGAGGGGCGGAGACCCACGCCACTCACACAACTGCAGAACAACAATGACCCAGCCTGTTTCGACTGAAACGATCGTGGATTATTACTGCTGGCTGGTTTGGTGTGAGAGAAAAATATTATTCTAACTTATAATTCATGATCATTTATGACCAAACGAACCGGCTGCTTCACTACTCACGGGGTGGAAACTTCTTGAGGCAAAATCACGTTTTTGGAACGAAACGTAGCTGTTTGGAGCACGGCATTGAGATGTATTACTAGCTGACGTGTGGACTTACTGTAGACTGCCTCTGCCAGATTCATCAGATATCAATCATCGTTTACATTTCCTTATTGAAGGAAAAAGAATGATTGCTTGTTTAGTTCCTAAAAAGTTTCTCAAAAAGTGTTATAGTAGTCATCATATCGAATCTTGCAATACGTGCATAGAACATTAAATGTAGACGAAAAAAAACTAATTGCATAGTTTGATTGGAAATTGCGAGACGAACGTTTTGAGCTTAATTAGAGCAAGTATAATAGCAGGCTGTAAGCCGACTAAATGCTGAGGTGGAGGAGAGAGGGGAGGAGAGAGAGGAGAAGTGGGCTGTAAGCTTACAGCCGACTTAGGCACAAGAACCAAGAAAGTCTGTGAGAGAGACAAGTGGGCCATGTATTAACTGTAAAGAGCTAACTACTGTATGAGTGGGCTGAGAGAAGGCTGCAAAGAACCTTACAGCCAGCAAACCGGCTGTATTATTAGCCTTGCTCTTAGTCCATGATTGAACACTAATTGTCAAATAAAAACGAAAGTGCTACAGTAGCCAAATTCCCAAAATTCGCCAACTAAACACGCACTGAATTCAGTGGATCCAATCAGCTGCGTTTCTACGCGTGGCCGCGTGCTGTTGGGGGCGCCAGACACTCACTGGTCCAGTCCAGGGATGGCTTGTAGCGGGAGCATGGTTAGTATGGCTGAACCATCATTACATGTTCGTGGTGGAGCTTAAGATTGTTCTGTATGTGCATAGAGTAGTACAATGATTGATGATCATGTTTGCTCTTGTCATTGTCTAAATCACTATTCAGTTTTTTTATTTTTTATAGATGTCATCACTATTCAGTCTTTAGGGCCTCCCTCTCAACAATTACTCTGTTCACTTAGCTGATAAGATATAGTTGAAAGTACTGTTAATTGATTTATTGTAAGAGAAAAATAATATCCGTTCGCTAAAAAAAGTACAAACAAACAAGACGAATACTCTGTTTCGCTAGCTACAATGGCCCCGTTCATGTGCCCTTAAATCTAGTTTGATGTGCTTCTTTTTTTAGCCGAAACAATGTTTTTCTCTTATAAATTTTTCTAGAATTCCTTCAAACCATCTAAATTTCTTCAGAACCGTACCATCCGAATGGGCCAATGACGTGGAGGGGATAGAAAGAGTCAAATACTACTCGCTAGCTGGTTACTCGTCGCTATCTCGGAGCCGGAATACGAGAGCGTGAGTGGTGGCATGTCGCTGCTTTTCTCTGGCAGCCAATCAACAGAGCGTAGTGAAGATAGTGGACATGTTAGTCGGCGACTTGGACATGAGCCGCTGCGGACGCCCTTATATTATAGCTAGAGTTTGGTTTCTAGTCCAAGTTCAGATTTCTTCCCAATCCATGCATGGATCCTTTTACTTCAAGCTTAAACAACAGTGTTTTGTGTTGCTAGACGCTTAGAGATGAGGAGAGGGCGACTGAAATGACATCGACTAACAACAAACTTTGTCAACTGATGTTAACTGACTAAACAAGCAATCGCTAATCTAACAAGGGGACCAGAGCAATAGATTAATGCCGTGCAGGTGTGTAGCACGTGCGCGTATGTCCGATTTTGTTTCTACAACGAATTCAGACAAACAGACTGTTCACATGTTGGTTTCGGCCGGAGCTTATCAATCATCCAATAGTGTTTTTCTCTCACAACAAACCAGCACCAGCCAAGCTTATCAGCCAAAGAACAAACCAGCGAACAGGCTCAATCTCTGAAATGGGATAAGATCTTTTTCAGTGATATCGCTTCATGCCAAGCCAGCCAGTGCTGCTTGAGTGCTTGGTTTGAATACATAATATATAAATAAAATTCACTACGTAAAAAATAGTTTGTAGCAACGGGTTTTTTTAGAGGCGGCTGGCATTAGAGCCGTCCCTACAGTGACGTGTTCGGGCTCCAGCACAGCAGCCACCCCTACAAATGACATAGTAGGGACGGCTGGTAATACGAGCCGCTCCTACAAATGTGTCGATTTGTAGGGGCGGCTGGTATGTGAGCCGCCCCTACAAATGAATCGAATGCCGACCGTTGGATTTGAAGATCGACGGTGCTGCTATTTCCTTCCATGTCATATATATATATATGCTTCAACCCTAGCTCTCACCCGCATCTGCACCTGCCTCTCCTCCCTCTCCCTCCTCTCTCAGCAGCGGCTAGGGCGGGCACCGGTCGCGCATGTCCGGGCGAGGGCGCCGTAGCCCCCCACGAGAGAGGCCCGAGCCCCGGCTAGGGAGGCCAGGCACGGCGGCGTGAGGGGCCCCGGCATGGATGGCCCCCGGCGCGAGCGGCGGCGCGCTGGGCCCTAGCGCGGCTGCCCCCACGCGAGCAGTGTCGCGAGGGTCCTAGCGCCAGCGGACCACCAGCAGCTCCGACGGGCGTCCTGCGCGGCGTCCCGAGTGAGGGTGCCCTCCGGTAGGGCGGCCCCCAGCGCGGCAGCCCAGCACGGGCGGGCTACGGCGCGGTGGCCTAACCACGGCCGCGGCTGCTTCTCGTGCTGCGTCAGCTCCGGCGGATACTCGGCCAGATCCATGGGGTGCATGGTCGGGTCTATCGTCTAGGTGAGCTTTTTCAACTGCAACTGACTCCTGTCAAGTGTTCATCTTGCTCTTCATCCTATTTTCCCTGTACTGATGTTATGGCTGGATGGATGTCCAACAGGTTTACCTGTGGGTTGTGCAGGCAGTGCCACAGAAGCCAGAAAAATTGTGCCACAGAAGCCGAGTTCAAGATATGCAATTTCATGTTTGTTGTTTCCTTCCACCTAGGCATTGACAAGGAAGAAGGTGCTTAGTAGCTCGGACTGTACTGCCAAAATTTAGATGGATGAATATAAAGCATTTAAGTCAGCAAGGTATTTATGTGTGTGCTTCTTCCTTTTTTTTGAACTAACTCCCAATGAATTTCATTCTCACCCCAATTCTTATGTATGTCTCACAATTTTATAAACTGATATGTAACGATGGCTGCTGTTAATGTTGAAAGTAAAGGGATGGAGCATGGAGGCGAAAGGAAATCTCATTTATCCATGTAGGCTTCTCCGTGTCCTTGACATTTCAGCAATCTAGAATTTCCTTAAGTTTGGTCAATAGATTTAGATTTCACCAATCTTGTATGGTTTGTAACAGGCTGATTACTTTGCTGCGATGCAGGTAGCTTTGTTGCTTGGTAGCTACTAAGAACAATGCCTCCGCTACAGCAAGGTAAAGAGACAGCTATAGTGTCAGCCTCGTGTCCTGTTTCTTATCCAATTGGTGCATGGACATAAACATGACAAGATGAAAAGAGAGTCATCAGTAGAACCAAGAAAATTCTAGGTTTAGTGCCTCCTATATCCATTTTAGCCTTTTAATGTTGTGTTGACTCCTTTTCCCTACAGGTTGTAGTCAAGTCCCAAAATAAATTTGTATGTGCGCAGTTCAGCTTCATTTTCATGTTTAAGAGTCTCAGGTGACATGTGCTTAGATTTTTTGTAAACTGGTCCCAAAATAAAGTAGAACCAAGTATGCATTATTTGCCTATCCATACGAAGCTTTATTCATTATATTTCATTATTTGGCTATCCACATAGAGCTCTACTCAGTATATTTCACAATGCTATTTTATCTTTTACAGGATTAAAAGCATATCCTGTGAATTGCTAGACTATTCCCATGTGTCACGGACAAAGGTAGCCTTCATGACTGCTGATTTAGTAAGCTTCTGGTTGTTCACTCTTAGATGTTCACTTCAGTATGTGCGCAGTCCAATTTCAGGGGAATGAAATGAAATTTGGGGGTGCGTCTTGGAGCTGGGGTCCACTGTTTTTTAGTTATAGGCTTATCTACATATAGCAATAATTTATCTCTTTCTCATATCTATTTCGAATGACGGGCCTGGTGCAAGTGGTAGAGTCTATATTTCTATTTGTAACATTGCAATGCATTTCGCTCAAGGAAGACACAGCTCCACCTGTAACATGTTCATATATCACTATGCAACTCATTTATCCAACACAGGTGCCTGCCATATCTTATTTCCTATTTTTATGCTTTTGGGTTCTTACTATGCCTGCAACTCATTTATCCAACACAGGTGCATTTCTGGTGGCTGTGGTAAGTTTTACCATTCCTTCAAAACATTCGTGCAATATTTTTCTTTTCCTATGCCGCAAGTAGAGACACATTTTATGTCTTTCAACAGGTGTTCCTAGTCATATGCTTGGCTGTAACCTTGATCTTCGCCAAGGAAGTACCATACAGAGGAAACGAGAACCTCCCAACAAAAGCAAACGGCGAGGTTGAAGCTGAGCCTACCGGGCCACTTGTAGTGTTGAAGGGCTTCAAGAATTTGCCCCCTGGGATGCCGTCCGTGCTTCTCATAACTGGTCTCACCTGGGTATGCCATTGCCATTGTAACTTGTCCTTTTTTGTTCTCGATCATAGTTAGTTTCTCATTACATGAATGTTTATATCTTATTTTAATGTTACTGACCAAATCCTACATGTCAGGCGAACAAGTGGCCTTGTAGGGAGAGCTAAGGGTGGCTGGACATTAGAAGAGGTACATAATGTTCTCTGAACTCATTTCTACGTCATTTTGAGTTAATTCAGTGTATGTTCAATAGAGTTCCATCTTATGTATCTATATAAAAAAATACTCAACCTTTCTTATACTTGCATTTTACATTACTTTGCGCCACTATTGCATCCGTTGCCCCATCACGGCAGGCCACTAATTCTGCACTAATGCTTGATTTTCAATCTTGGTTTTCAGCTCAAATGCTCAACTCTTTGCTTATAGCCTTTTTTGTGTGTACCGTAGTTCAACTGTGAAATATATATTGTGCATATTGTTCGTTTCACTGCTATTACAGTATATATGTGTGATAGTAGTACTTATATTTTTGCAGGGCCTTGAGCCCTCCGAGTTCGAGTTCAAGGACCTGTACATCAACAATGCTATGTAAGGTTACCGTTTCTTCCTACTATTTATTGTCGCCTGTTGAGATGTAGTAGCCTGTGGTTTTTGGTTTGGACATTGGGTGGCGATGCTTGTTGTGACTTTGCAGCCAGATGGATGTTGTCGGGAGCAGGAAGGCTGTTGTGATCCACGTCCCGTACCGCCTGCGCAAGGCCTTCAGGAAGATCCACGTCAGTGCTTGCTTGGCCTTTTTGTGATATAGATATATGTTTTGTTGTCATAATATGAGTCTGTTTGTTATTATTGTGATTCTTGTACTATAGAAGATGTTTAGAAACTTTTGGCTAAACAATCTTGTTTGGGCCACAATATTACAGTCAAGTTTGTCAGGATACTTGATCATGTATTTTACTCGTCACAAGATGATTTAGGGGAGCACGTGTTGGTAATTTGAATTTTTTTTGTGAAAAAATCGATTTATAGGGGCGGCTGGTACTGTAGCCGTCCCTACAAATCGATGTGTAGGGGCGGTTGGTACTATAGCCGTCCATACAAATCGATTTGTAGGGGCAGCTACAGTACCAGTCGCCCCTACAAATCGGCTGATAACACCAGCCGTCTCTACAAATCGATTTGTATGGGCGGTCTGGGAACCGCCCCTACAAATGCATGATTTGTAGAGACAGTATGGTAGGGCGGCTGGCTGAGCCGCCTCTACAAACCATCGCCAGCTGTCCCTACAAATGTTTTTTGTAGTAGTGATTATCGTCTTGTCCCTGTGATTGTTTTTATGGAGGTACCTACCGCATCAGGGCACTGACCACCGTTGCTTTTGGAACCAAACAAACGCAGGCAGTGCCGAGCTCACGCAATGCAGGCCATTCCTCTTTCCTTTTATTTTTACTAGTATGTGGCGCGTGCCCTCACGCGCGTCGTACATGGCCAGCAATAGATAATTTTTACTGGGATGTGGTCTGTGGACATATCAAAAGATAAGTTATGAAGCTAGAAACATAATACATTATTATATACAACTTTACATACAAGCATGTAGTGTTACTGGGGTCATAGATTATGTAAGCACAGTGTGTTATAACATAGTGACATAGTAGGAGAAAGAAATAGATAAGGTCCCATGTGCACACGGTGTCACTGTTTCTCAATGATCTTGGCAGAGTCTCAATTTTAAATTTGTAGCATAAACAGTACCATGATATTGATAACAAGCTAAGGGAGCAATTCCATATCACCACTAATCTTTGAATATACATACAAATAAATATATATGGCTGACGATATGGTGATAACATCAGCATGCATAAGAAAATGTGAACATATCTGGTTTCTCTGAGTTCTAAGATGCAGGTGTTGGCCTCTTTATTTTTGTCAGTGTTTATGAACTCTTGGCATCCTTCTATGTCAGTGATTTGTGCACTTGGAGGAGGAACCTGTAATCATAGATATTTGGTTTATTCTTTAATATGTTGCATGAACACGAATCATTAGGCAAAACATATCATTTTGCACATAGATTTAACTAAATAGCGAGGAAAACACTAAGTATGATATCTTACTGAGGAAAGCCAACCCAGAACACCACATCTGCTTTCTTCTCTACATATGTGGGCCCATGAGCATCCAAACCCTGGCATAATATAATAGTTGGATTAAGCGGGCATGAAATCAATAGAAGGAACATATGCTTGATTAGGATTACCATACTCTACTAAGGCAGTGTCCTTGTTATCCATCTTATTGCAGCTTTCGTCATCAGGAACAGATCATTGGCTAAACATCTAGAACCCTTGCATAATATATTTGGGCTAATTGACCATGCAACCAACAAAAATAAGATATGGATGATTATCTACTATTACTTGGTTATCTAAATTACTTCTAGCAGGTAGCGCCATTATTATCCACATTGCTGTAGGATCAGAAGGTAGATACATATCACTACGTAGACCCTATTGATGTAGACCATAGTCAATATGCTCTGTAGAAAAGATCCAAACTAAATAAGCGACAACTGTCGGTGTTTCGAGTAAACACCAACTAGTAAATTTATATTTGTTGCGCGTTAGGCCCGGATGGTGTGCTAAAAGACACAATGTTTATACTGGTTCGGACAGAATGTCCCTACGTCCAGTTTGCTGCTGCTACTCGTGTTATTAGCACTAAAAGGTTCATAGTAGGGGGTACAAACGGTCGAGAGAGGGACAGGTCCCAAGTCTCTGATGAAAAGATCGAAAGGATGCTAAGAGCTCGGTTGCTGCTTAGCTGTGTGTTATGTGTGTTGAAATTGATCCGTCCATTTAGTGGGGTGCCCTACCCTCCCTTTTATAGACCAAGGGGGAGCAGGGATTACAGATGGGAGAAGGTGCTTCGAAGGTGTCGGGTCTTCCTTCTCCTTTGAGCCTGCCCTGCTGACATGGCAGGCGGTGCTAGGGATGGCATATTCACTGATCCTGATAGGGTCGTGCTCTGGCTTCATTTGGCAAGTGGTCACATCCCATCCCACTCTAGCGGGTGGCGCGGCGCACCAGGGTGCCAAGTCGCGACCCTATGGGGAGCAGACGGCATAGAGGACCCACGTTCCTTACTGTCCATGATATGAGTTTCCTTCTCGGACTATAGCGGTTGCTGTATGTTTTCATTAGGATTCGTGTCTGAGGGCAAATGCCGGCGCCCATAACACTGTAGGATAAATGTCAGCGCCCACAACACTGTTCGGGCTCTGACATGTCTATAGGGGTTTAAAGCACCTGTCTGGTCATATCCCGATGGTACTTCCCTGTAGGCATGTAGGGTATGGTCCTTGATATTGCGGTTGACTTAAGTGCCCCACCTTATCTGCATGCATAGTTATGAAGGAGTAGCACATAAACGTCAGGCGAGGCGGAGTCTGCCCTCGAACATCGGGCGAGGCGGAGTCTGCCCTCGGACATCGGGCGAGGCAGAGTCTACCCTCGAACGTCGGGTGAGGCAAAGCCCAGCCCTCGAACGTTGACCGAGGTGGAGCCTACCCTCAAACGTCGGGCGAGGCGGAGCCAGTCCTCAGACGTCGAGCGAGGCGGAGCTAGCCCCCAGACGTCGAGCGAGGCGGAGCCCTGCCCTCAGATGTCGGGCGAGGCGGAGCCAGCCCTTGAACATCAGGTGAGGCGAAGCCTGCCTCTAGACGTCGGGCGAGGCAGAGCCAGCCCTCAGTGGTCGGGTGAGGTGGAGTGTAGTTGCGTTCTTGTCTATTCGGAACCATCAACGTTTGACGGTTATTAGCTCCTCCTCTTTAGGTACCTCAGTATTAGGTCCCCGATAGTAGCCCCCGAGCCCCCGGGTGATTCAAATAGAATCGCCTAGGGGGTGATTTGACTTGCTAGAGGGTGCGCGCGAGCACACCCGTCGGGTGTAGCCCTTGGGTGATTCGGATAGAATCGCCCGGGGAGTATTTCGATTAGCCAGAGGGTACGCACGAGCGCACCCGTCGGGTGTTGCCCTCGAGCCCCCGAGGATTCGGATAGAATCGCCCGAGGGGTATTTCGATTCGCTAGAGGCCGAGCCCTCGGGTGATTCGGATAGAATCACCCAGGGGGTATATCGATTCGCTAGAGAGTGCGCGTGAGCGCAGATGTCGGGTGTAGCCCTCGAGCCCCTAGGTGATTCGGATAGAATTACTCGGGGGGTAATTCAGACCCTTCGTGGGTATGGCTGTGAGATTTGGTGCTTTGATAATCTAGATAGTTCGATTGGAGTCCCGATATCCCATTCACGGGGATCTAGCAAGAGTCAGTCTGGCTGAGACTCAATCATGGGCCGAGATACTCGTGGCACTCGTGTGCCTGGGTTTTGACCATTCGCGGGCCCATCCTTCGTCGTAAGGCTGCCTTGGGACGGTCGTCGAAACCGTTGATGGGCCAGCCCTCGAACTCCTAGGCCCAGGCGGGCCAGAGGAACACTTTTTGACTCGTATCTTTTCTGCTGGTAAATAGTCCTGGTCTGCTTAGGAAGGCAAAATGTCCGGTGCGACTTTGGTAGGAAAGGATAGAGATTGGAGGCGCGTACCCCGCGTGTTGACGTGGTGGCAAATCGTAGTAGGCATGGAGATCCAGGCGGACGATTGCCTTCCTCTCATCCGTCACCCCTATAAAACCAAAGGGTTCATCCCCAGGGTTTTGTACATTGCCTTCTTGCCCTTGCATCTACAACCTTTGCCTCCAATCGCCTAAGCCTCCCGCATCCATATCTCAGCCACCGTCATGTTCGCATCCACCCTCCCCAATCATTCAATGGAGCGGTGCAGTAGATCCGATGTCACCCCCAGCGCCTGGAGGGCCTTGTTCGCCGTGGCCTTCTTTGCGCATGGACCGCCACCGAGGCGTGGCGGCTGCCCAGCAATGAGGATGCGCCGTCACCGCCCGAAGGCTACATTATGTCCTTCGTTCACTTCCATGAGTGGGGATTCGCCACCCCTACCCACAAGTTCCTTCGGGGCTGTTGAATTACTACAAGGTGGAGCTGCAACACCTTACTCCCAACGGGATCCAACACATTGTGGCATTTGTCGCCCTGTGTGAGGGGTTCCCGGGGATTAGTCCCCACTTCGACTTGTGGCGGCACTTCTTCGCCGTCACCCTCCTCAAGAAGTAGGAGAAGAGGTAGGAACTGAGCGTGCTGATGGGATGCGCCGGCATTTAGCTCCGCAACAACTAGGTAAATGAATACCCACCGATGCGTTTGTCGACCTCCAACAAGGGGTGGCATTTGCTTTGGTTCTATGTCAGAGACGACGCAGCTACCCCCTTGCCAGCGTTCTTCGAGCGCCTCATCGAAGAGGTCCCAGAATCATGGAGGAAGTAGGGGGTCCTAGATAAAGACAAGAAGAAGATCCAGGACCACCTTGCCGCCATCCGTATCCTAAAGGAAAGGGACGTGAAGGGGTCAGGGATCATCGGCGCCTACCACATGTGGAGAGTGGCTTTGCTGATGAGGTGCGCACTTCCCCTGCACATGATGGCACCCGAGATGGTGCTTGACGGGACGACGCTCGCCGAGGGAGCGCTCTCCCCCTCTGAAGTGGCGTAGCGCATCAAGGAGGTGATGGAGCCTTTGCAGGAAGACACCGGCATCGCTTTCGACTTTGTGTATCCGGTGCTGGGGCATCCCCCAATGCGGCTGGAACCAGGGTACATTGACTTTGTAAGTTCTCCTTCCTCATGCCTCCTTTTTAATTGAACTCCTGACCCCTTGATGCTGATATTGGGATAGCGGGACCAGCCAAAGAGGCTCATCTTTATGGATCACTCAGTCCCACTGCCGAAGGACCCGCTCGTGGCGGCGGCAAATCGCACCATGGTCAAGTGGTAGCAGAAGACAAAGGAGGTCAAGAGGAAGAAGAAGCAACAGAAGTTGTGGGCACGAGAGTGAGGAGAGGAGACAGACAGTGGTGATGATGATGATGATGACAAAGAAGAGGATGATGAGGTAGTTGTCAACATCGAGTGGGACAACCCGGCGGGTGAGGATATGCTGATAGGTACCCACTCGTTTGCGCAGTGGCCTTTCTCATTCCACGCGGGGGAAAGCGCGTCCGTGGGGCCAGCCGAAATGGGCCGAACTGTCGGCCTGCCCCAAGAGATAGTAGGAGCGGGCGGGTCTGCCGTCGCGCTCGAGGTGCCAGCGTAGGGGGTTGGCCCGCCGCCGCACCTCAAGAGCCATCAAGGGCGGGCGGATCTACCACCACGCCTGAGGTGTCGGTGGAGGGGAGCGGCTCTGCTGCCGCACCCCCGAACACAAGGAAGGTCGGTCCCTCTACCCAGGAGCAGGGGGTGAGCTCAAAACGGTCCTACCCCGATAAGGCAGAGCAGACACCTGGGGGTTTGTCCCCCAGATGGACCCGCCCAATAGCACCAATGTAAGCCACCAGTTCCTCTTCTTTTTCTCTGTTTTTCTCTGTTTTCATCGTGACTCATGCCTTTTGTGTTCTTCCAGCATCTTGAGGTGGCATGGTCTTTTGGCGGTGGCGCCCAAGAAGAGCGTCTCCATTCAGGCGAGACGAGGGTTGTCGCCCGACGTCACTCCTATTTCGGGCAGGAGCGGAGCTGATGTTGTGGCCTCGTCTACCGGTCAGGCACCACCCATGGTGGCACCCATTCCCTTGGGGGTCAAGCAGATGCCAGGGCTGAATGAGTGCCCTTAGTGGTCGCCGAGCAAACAACAGCGGAGATGATTCCACTGCCTACGTCGGGGCGGACGGAGCTACCACTCGCATTTGTGGCGCCATCCGTGGTGGGCACAGCGCCGTAAGTCGAGGCCCTGGTGTCGCAAGCGGAGGTGGGTGTGACCGTGACAAGCCAGGCATAGCCAGACGTAGCCATGGTGGTGCCTGAGGAAGCGGCTCGATCCATGCCACTGATGGCCCAGGCGACAACGCCCGAGGTGGGTCGGACAGAGGGGGCACAGCCAGAGGGTCCTCGGGCGTCGTGGTGGTGGCGGAGAGGACTAGCAGGGTGTCGCACTTGGCCCTGACATCAAGGGCAGCCGCTCGCCTGCATGGGGTGAGTCGCTGCTCTAGTGGATGGATTCTCAAGACCCAATGTCGATTCTCTTCTTGCTCGACAATGCTACCGAGAGCACAGAGCGAGAGAGTCTCAACAAAGGGATCTCGGCTATGATGGATGTCCTGAGCCAGGCTAGGGGCGTCCTACATGACATCATCGTTCCCATTGGTTGGGTATCTGCTTAATCTCCCCTCTTGCTTTTGTCTTTCTTCATGTATTTTTGTGTTTTTGACATTGATCTTCTTTTTAGTCCCTTATCTCTCATAGCCAGGAGAAATCCTAGTTCCTCCATGAGCAGAAGGTGGAATGGGACCGCCTCACCAAGGAGGCCTATCTACGTAGAGATGTGAGTGCCCAGCTTGCTACCGCCCAACAGCGGGTGGTCGAGCTAACTCTCTTGGCCAAGGAGGCGGCCGATCTTCGGTAGTGGGAGGCTGAGGCCCATCGGTATGTGGAGGAGGCCCATAGGATGTTCTAGGATCTATCGGTGAGGGCACAACAGGACGAGGAGGAGGTCGCCAGAGTCCGGAAGGAGCGAGACGAGCTACTCCAAAGGGACGTCGAGGCCCACCAACGGGCCCTCGACCTCCTAGCCAAGGTGGAGAAGGAGCGGGAGCTCAAGCTACAAGTGGAGGAGAGGTCCACGGCTCTATAGTAGAGGGTGAGCCTGGACGCCGAGGCAATAGCCCAGCTGCACAAGGAGCAGGATGAGTTGTGCTAGACTACGGAGGGACTCTGCTTGGAGCGTGATGTAGCCCATAAGGAGCGCGACCAGACCATCCAAGAGTGCGACAAGGCATGTCAGGAGGTCAGCTCCCTTCGGGCCGATCTTGGAACCACGGTAGCTCGAAGGCTGGAGGCTGAGAGCGTTTCTACCGGGCTTGTCATGGAGCTAACCGAGACACGGGGGATCCTTCAGGTGGAGAGCGATGAGCATGATCTCCTACACATTGCCATCGGGGTGATCTTGATGACCTAGGGGTGGTGCGACTAGAGGGAACCAACTCGCTTGCGGCCTCTACTGTAGACATCATGGCACGGGTGCGCTAGCTTGAGGAGGACGCTTTTCACGTTGGGATCACCCAAGCCTTTACTGTTGCCCGCTCTCATTATGCGGAGAGCATTGACTTGGAGACAATGATCCTTGGCTTCGCGCCTGGCTACGAAGCCTCTAAGCTGGATGAGATCGAGACGACTGTGACTCCTATTGTGTGGAACTTGGTGAACAGAATCAAAGACATAGCACTCCCCTAGAGGGGATAGTTAGTCGAATGGGTCTGATAGACATTATCTGTAATCTGTGGACAAGTGTCAGCACTTTTGTGTCTTGAAAATAGATTCATAATTTTGTTTTGTTAAACAAATTTGTAATTTCATTTTGTTTGAACTTGCTTTCCTCCCTTTTTGTATTCGAAAAAGGGGCTCATGCAATCCAACCCTTCCGTTTGTTAAGACTATTGGGCCCAAGGTGTGTAAGAGGGAAACTTCGATTATGCTGGTGAGCAAAGTTACCCTAACCATCGGGGCATGGTTTTTTTGTAGTCTGACCAGGCATGCTTGGCTATTCGTTCCCACAAACCTTGCCACTAACTTTTAACGTGAGGAAGAGGTCTGACATAGCAACTGCTTCAAAAAGAGGAGGTATTTATACCTTTATCAGCCCTAAAGTGAGATCTGACCCCATGCGATTGCTGGGGTTGAATGTCACTGGAGACTGAAGAGAGGATAGCGAAACTACTCTTGTATTCACACGTACCCCTTCCTTAGGACTTTAGCAATTGTTCTGTGATCGTGCGTTCGGTCTCCTTGCAAGTCTGGCCTTCCCCGAGCCCCCACGCGTGGTGGGGATTCGGTCAAGGGTTGGCTTGTTTTTGTGACTGTCGCCCCGTCTGTGGTTTTCACAACAGGAGGGGTTGAGGCGATGTCACTTGCCTTGATGGCTCGAGTGACGTGCTTGATGAGATCGCTAATGGGGATGTTCGAATAGAATCCGGTCTCGTCGCTCATGACAGGGTCGGCAAAGCCCTCGGGTGGCATTCCGTTGCTCCTTAACCCACCTTCCAACAGATTCCCCCTCAATGGGGGTTCTATGGGCTTGGCTTGAGATTGGATCGAACGAGAAGGTTGAGATGACCCTATCCACCTCTATGCAGGTTGGGCGAAGGCCACTGAGGCTTATCTATATTTTCTCCCCTGGCTCTTGTTCGACGTGAGGTGGCCTCGGGCCCTTCATGGGCCGGCCTTCAAACCTTGGTCTCTCTATCTAGGATCAGGCGGCTTGAGCCCCTAAGCCCCTTGGGGTCTGATAGGGGATGGCCATGTTTCACACGTCACCCTGTCCTTGGTTTCCGCAATTGGTGGGGCTAAGCTAACGACACTTGCCTCGACGGCTCGAGTGTTGCGCTCAATGAGCTCACTAAGGGCACGTTCGAGTAGAATTCAGGTCCATCATCCGCTGATGGGGTCGACAGAGCCCTCGTGTGGCATTCCACTATTTCTTAACCTACCTCTTGGCAGATGCCTAAGCCATTCGATAGGCTCGGGTGGCCCGTTGGCCTCTCCTTGATGGAGATTCTGTGGGTTTGGCTCAAGGTTAGAATCAAACGAGAAAGGTCGAGATGTCCTTGTCTGCTTCTGAGCATGGTCGGGCAAGGCCATTGGAGCTCATCTCAGTTTTTCTCCCCTAGCTCTGTTTGACGCGAGGCAGCCTCGAGCCCTTCGTGGGCCGACCTTCAAACCTCGGTCAGTTGCCACTCATATTGAATGAGGTGGCTACCGCTTCGTGAAGCGACGTGAAGCATTGAGATGCAGCAATTGCATATGCAATGCTTGGATATATGGAATGAATGTACGATATAATGGAAACGAAAGCGAGGGTTGGTGATGTTACCTTGGTGGCATGAGTGATGGGGAGCTCTTACCGGACAGGTCCGTGTAGGGTTTGGGTCCGATGTTTGCGATGGGGCCAGCGTAACCTGCACGAGCACTGCAATTTTTCGTTTCTGTCTCTCGGCAGCGATCTGAGCCATTCGATCGACTTGGGTGACCTGATAGGTTCTCCTTGAAGGAGATTCTATAGGTAGACCTCTCCGCACCCTTCCCAAGAAGGCGGATGATAAAGCTTGGGGTGCAGGGATGAATAATTTGATCATGTTGGTGAACAAAAAACACCGTAGCTGCTGGGGCATAGGGTCTAGCGGTTCGACCGGTTTTACTCAAAGTTTATATCCACACACCATGCCTCCAATTTTTAAACATAAGGAGGGGTCAGGCGAAGAGAATGTCTAAACGAGTAGACACTCTCGACAGCCCCCAAGCGATGTCCGCGCCCCTGCCGTTGCTTGGGTCGGAGGCTCGGTAATAAAATTGGTACATAAAGTAAATAAATAAGGGTGCTTATCTTTCGGCGACCGTCCATCACTTGGTGTTTGCCTGGGCTGTCCAATCGACTCAGGAGGCCCGTTGGTCTCCCCTTGATGGAGGCTCCATCATTGGGCCCTTTCAGGTTCTGCCTGGGAAAGCGGAGAGCCGCCTACATGCCTTGTTGAGACCTGTATAGTCAACACACATCCTCCATTTCCCACTCTTCTTTCGTACAAGAACGGGACTGGCCAACCACTCTGGGTGGTACACTTCCTTGATGAACCCGGCTACCAAAAGTTTTGCTATCTCTTCGTCGATGGCCCTATGTTTCCCCTCGTCGAAGCGACGCAGGCGTTGCTTCACTGGCTTGGAGCCTGGGTGGATCTTCAAGGTATGCACGATGACTTCCCTCAGAATGCCTGGCATATTTGAGGGTTTCCATGCAAAGATGTCTTTGTTGTCGCGGAGGAAGCCGATGAGCATGCTTTCCTATTCGGAGGAAAGCATGGTACCAATGCGCGCTGTTTTGCCCTCAAAGCTGTCGGGATCTGTGAGGACTTCCTTAGAGCTTTCTGTTGGCTCAAAGGACCTAGATGACTTCTTGGTGTGAGACGCTTCTTCGGTGACCTCCCTCTTGATGGCGGCGAGCTCTCTAGAGGCGACGATTGCTGTAGCATGGCCGCAGCACTCGACCTCGCACTCATAGGAGCGCTGAAAGGAGGTGTCGACGGTGATGACCCCGCCAGGGCCTGGTATTTTTAGCTTGAGGTATGTGTAGTTGGGGATGGCGATGAACTTCGTATAGCATGGATGCCCTAGGATGGCGTGGAAAGTTGCGGGGAACCCAACCACCTCAAAGGTGAGGGTTTTCGTCCTATAATTGAACTGATCCCCGAAGGTAACGGGCAATTCAATCTGCCTAAGTGGCATGGCCTGCTTTTCGGGCATGATGCCGTGGAAAGGCACTCGGGTTGGGTGGAGGCGTGTCCGGTCGACACCCATCTCATTGAGCGTCTTAGCGTATATGATGTTAAGGCCGCTGCCTCCATCCATCAGTACTTTGGTGAGCCACTTTGGACTGACGGTCGGGTCGACCATGAGCGGATATCTCCCCGGATGCGGGACGCTCTCCGGGTGGTCAGTCCGATTGAAGGTTATGGTGGACTCTAACCACTGGAGGAAGGTAGGTGTGGACGGCTCGGTCGTATAGACCTCACGGCACGTGACCTTCTAACAACGTTTGGAGTCATAGGCCACCGAGCCTCCGAAGACCATGAGGCAACCGTACAGTGTCAGAAAGTCATCGCCCTTCTCCTCGGCATCGTCCGTGGTGGGGGCAGGGTCCTTCCATGCTCCCCCTTGTTGGAACATCCAGACAAGAACCGCCGCATAAGACTGCAGTCCTTATACAGATGCTTCACCGGGAAAGCATGGTTCGGGCATGGCCCCTTGAGTAGTTTTCTAAGTGGTTCGGAGTGCCCTCTGTGGGCTTCTGACCACCCTTGCGGTCAGCAGCGGCTACGAGTGAGTCCTCACGCCGTTGCTTCTTGTTCTTCCTTTTGGCAGAACGATTGGAGGTGCCTTCGCCGGCACCCTCGTCCCGCCTTGCCTTGCCCTTGAGACGATCGAAGATTGCTCCGACCACTTCTTCTCCTGAGGCATGGTTGGTGGTGATGTCCAGGAGTTTCTTGGCGGTTCATGGGCCCTTGCATCCTAGCTTATAAACCAGAGACACGCAGGTAGTCCCAGACAGGAAAGCTCCTATGACATCGGCGTCGGTGACGTTAGGTAGCTCGTTGCACTGTTGGGAGAAGTGCCGGATGTACCCACGGAGGGTCTCACTAGGCCTCTAACGGTAGTTTTTGAGGTCCCATGGATTCCTAGGGCACTTGTATGTGCCCTGGAAGTTTCCCACAAAGATCTCCCTCAGATCCGCCCAACTCTGGATTATGTTGGACAGCAAGTGTTCCAACCATGCTCGTGCTGAATTGGCTAAGAACAATGGAAGGTTGCGGATAATGAAGTCATCATTATCCACACCACTGGCTTGGCAGGCAAGCCGACAGTCTTCGAGCCATAGTTCGGGGTTTGTTTCCCCAGAGTACTTTGGAATATTGGTAGGTGGTCGGTACCTTAGCGGGAAAGCAGCATTGAGGATGTACCGGTCGAAGGCCTGAGGGCCCGGTAGGTCGAGGCTCGGGCTTCAATCCTTGCCGCTGTCCTAGCGTCCACCACGACAAGGATGATAGCTGCGGTGGGGTCCTTCTCTCGGGTCACCGTAGGTGCATCTGTGGGCATCTAAGGGCGCCGAGACACTGATGTACCGGGACCATAGCACACTGCCTGCCGCCCTACGGTGCCTAGTGGACCGACGCATCCCTACCGGGCCGCTCGGAGAGCATGCGTTGGCTGGCGTCGAGCTCACGTCGCCGAGACAACAAGCTCTCTGCTTGCTACACCGCCGCACGCTCGAGCAATGTGCGAATCTCGTGGTGAGCTCAACAATCCTCGAGCGTTGCGTCCTCTGGGAGGCCATGGAGCAAAGCCGCCACGACGGTGATGTTCTGGCTTGCCCAGGTGAAGCGAGGGAGGGCTTCATCATCTATGATGATCCTCCAGTTCATGTCGTGGGCCATGGCGCGTGCGTGCCCACCGTCTCCACGGCGCCCGATCTCCCGATCAAGCTCCGCGCACTCCTGCTCGAGCTGGAGCCGTGCATTCTCGATCTCCCATTGTTGGGCTTTCAGTTGCTCCACCCTCATGTGATGTGGGGTCACTGTCTCCTCCTCGGCCTCATCGTTGAGGTTGTCTGCCGAGGTAGCCTCCTCTTCAGGAATGCTTTCGACATGTCCCTCGAGGGTACCTGCCATGAAGCATTCCCAAGAGGGATGATGGCTCCCCCCGCTGGAGTTAGAGTCAGAGGGTGACCCTGGCTCCTCTGCGAGGAGGCCGTGGAGAGATTCAGTGACTTGTTCGATCATCCCTACGAACTCGTTGTTCGCGGAGAATGGGATCGTGCGCTGTGCCACAAGGTGGCTAGCGGTTGTCGCGGTATTGCGGAGACCGAATGGAAGCACCATCGGGGCGCTTCATGCGGGATGTTCTGGAGAGAGGGTGAGGCAGCGTGGGTCCTCCCTGGATGTCTGAGGTCCAAGGGAGACGCCAAGCTGGCGCTCAAGCCTCCCGTAGTTGAAGCCGATGGAGGGGAGAGATTGGATGGCGGCGTGAGCCAATGCCAACTCTCCTCCCACCGTGACGATGAAGTCCAGGTCACCGAAACGCACGTGTGCGCTTCGGACCTAGCTGATTCTGTGGCTAGCCATCCGTGGCCTAATGTTAACGTCGGAACGCGCAAAGGTCCCCTACCTGGCACACCAACTATCGGTGTTTCGAGTAAACACCAACTAGTAAATTTATATTTGTTACGCGTTAGGCCCAAATGGTGTGCTAAAAGACACAAGGTTTATATTGGTTCGGGCAGAATGTCACTACGTCCAGTTTGCTGCTGCTACTCATGTTATTAGCACTGAAAGATTCGTAGTAGGGGTACAAACGATCAAGAGAGGGACATGTTCCAAGTCTCTGATGGAAAGGTCGAAAGGATGCTAAGAGCTTGGTTGCTGCTTAGCTGTGTGTTATATGTGTTGAAATTGATCCGTCAGTTTAGTGGGGTGCCCTGCCCTCCCTTTTATAGACCTAGGGGGAGCAGGGATTACAGATGGAAGAAAGAGGAAAAACTAGAGGTGGAGAAGGTCCTTCAAAGGTGCTGAGTCTTCCTTCTCCTTTGAGCCTACCCTGCTGACATGGCAGGCAGTGCCAGGGATGGCACGTTTGCTGATCCTGATAGGGCCATGCTCTGGCTTAGTTTGGCAAGTGGTCACGTCCCATCCCACTCCGGTGGGCGGTGCGGCGCACCAGGGTGCTGAGCCACGACCCTATGGGGAGCAGACGGCGTAGAGGACCCATGTTCCTTACTGTCGATGACATGAGTTTCCATCTTGGACCGTAGCGGTTGTCGTATGTTTTCATCAGGATTCGTGTCCGAGGGCAAATGCCGGCGCCCATAACACTGTAGGATAAATGTAGGCGCCCGCAACACTGTTCGGGCTCTGACATGCCTGGAGGGGTTTAAAGCGTCTGTCTTGTCATATCCCGATGGTACTTCCCTACAGGCGTGCAG
Organism: Miscanthus floridulus; assembly: GCF_019320115.1. Classification (NCBI taxonomy): domain Eukaryota; kingdom Viridiplantae; phylum Streptophyta; class Magnoliopsida; order Poales; family Poaceae; genus Miscanthus; species Miscanthus floridulus. The sequence continues at coordinate 110,683,823 of NC_089587.1, read as the reverse complement.
GGTATGGTTCTTGATATTGCGGTTGACTTGAGTGCCCCGCCTTATCTGCACACGTAGTTATGAAGGAGTAGCGCATAGATGTCAGGCGAGGCAGAGTCTGCCCTGGACGTCGGGTGAGGCGAAGTTTGCCCTCGGACGTCGGGCGAGGCGGAGCCCAGCCCTCGGACGTCGAGCGAGGCGGAGCCAGCCCTCGAACATCGGGCGAGGCGGAGCCTGCCCCCAGACGTCGGGCGAGGCAGAGCCAGCCCTCAGTCGTCGGGCGAGGCGGAGCCTAGCCCTCGTACATCGGGCGAGGCGGAGCCCAGCCCTCGGACGTCGGGCGAGGCGGAGCCTATCCCCAGACGTCGAGCGAGGCGGAGCCCAGCCCTCGGACGTCAAGCGAGGCAGAGCCAGCCCTCGAACGTCGGGCGAGGCGGAGCCTACCCCCAGACATCGGGCGAGGCAGAGCCAGCCCTCAGTCGTCGGGCGACGCGGAGTCTGCCCTGGACGTCGGGCGAGGCAGAGCCTAGCCCTCGATCTTTGGGCGAAGCAGAGCCAGCCCTTAGGAGTCAGGCGAGGCGGAGCCAGTCTTCAGTCGTTTGGGCAAGAAGTGTAGTTGCGTTCTTGTCTGTTCGGAACCATCAACGTTTGACGGTTATTAACTCCTCTTTGGGTACCCCAGTATTAGGTCCCCGACAACAACCTATTTGATTTTGCTAAACATGTAGTGCTCCTCCGACAGTAACTAAAAGAAGTTAAGAACATGCGATGCCAACACATATTCCAAAGATACTGATTAACACTTTATGGAGCTACAAAACTAAGTGGGCAATGTATTAAAAGATAGGACATGTTTGAACAAGAAATCACTGCACTGTAAAATTTCAGTAAATTTCACTAACCACTGTGTTCAATAGCACAAAGGTATATGTAACTCAGTTAGCTAACCAATATAAACAGTGCACAACAAATTGTATATTTGAGCTCAAATTTCTTTTGAAAATATACATAAGTAGGATCGTTAAAAGTATATTAAAGAAAACTGTATGCAAGCACAGCTCAATTCTTCAGTCATCAATATCATTTTGTCCTTGCTCATGCAGAACTGTAATAGATTCATATGTGTAGCATAATGGATTATTTGCACTTTGCACTAACATGTACTGGTTGGACTGTACTATTTCCCTAAAATTAGCTCAGCATACCATCTTGCTCCCCAAAAGACGCAGAACTCAATGAAGCATCTCACCTCGGAAGCTGCAAGACAAGAAAAGCACCCAACAAAACAACATGACACGGCCGTCCACGGCCACCGCGCACACCGCATCCCACGCGGCCTGCGGCGTCTCGACACCCGGCACCGGGCAGACAAGCAGCGGGAGCAACTCGGCGTGGCTGGCACCCAAGACGGCGGCCATAGGCACCGGAGGACCAACGTCGACCTATCGAGGTCGAGTGACGGTGCCGGCGCACCTAGGCAGTCCTTTCTCATCGTGTGGCCGGCGCGGCCCTCCCCCATGCCACCGTCGTCCAGGGCTCCCCAGGCTTCACTGTTGGTGGTCTACACAGATCCGGTGGGGAAAAGGCCGGATCTGGCCATGGAGGCCTCGGATCGACCCTAGCAAAGAAGGCCGACAAGCACAGATCGACGCTGCACGCTGGCACCGGCGAGGGAAAGGGAGGATAGTAAGGTAGGGAGGCCACATTCACCTGTGTCTTCTCGTGCCGGAGCAGACGAGCGCCGGGGGGGGGCCATGGCAGAGGTGCCGCGTGGGGCCTAGCCACGCTGGGGAGGTAGCGCCGGCCACACAACGCCGCGGCAGGGGGTGCCGCCCGCGCTAGAGGGCTCGCTGGGCCCGCACGGCCGCGCCGAGGGGCGGGCCAGGCCCGCGCCGAGGGGCGGGCCAGGCCCGCGCCAGGGGTGGTGCCGCTGGCCCCGCGCCGCCGCGCCTGTGCCGCCACAGGAAGAGGGAGAGGGAGGGAGGAAGGAATGGGCAGATCTAGGGTTGAGGAGGGAGGAGCGAAGGCAGCGTCGACGGAGGGGACGAGGGGGTGAATGAGGATGAGGACGGGCACAACAAAGAGATGGAGAGTAAATGAAGGAAGGCTCCAGACCACCGAAAACAGAACAGTAGCGAAAACGAAATCTGAACATCGAAGCGGCGATCCAACGGGACAAAATCAATTTGCTACCGTGGCTATCGTGGTTGGCGGCCAAAGCAAACTGGTTTGATATATAGAGATAGTGAAACATCATGTCTGAGACAGGCGGACAAAGTTTGGTTCTGTTTTAAAAAAAAAATCATGATCATGTTTGCAATGTGTTCCAAGCTCCTAAATGGGATATACCATATTTTTTGCCCACAAATTAAAACATACGTGAAATTCAATAAGTAATAAGTAAATAAAATACACTATATAAATTTTCATTAAAAGCTGTCAGGTGGTAACTAGGTACTAAGCTCAAGCACGGCAGATTGAAGTGGCCTCTTCATTAGTGCCTACTGCCTAGTCAGAGATTTCAGAGGAGTTCTACTTGCACGCTCAACAGAATTTTGATTCTTCTTGGACGGGCAGCGCTTCGCGGCAGGATGTCATACTCCACGTTTTCCCCTTGTTTGACCATACTATTTTCCCGATCAAAAGAGTTTGTGTTCTTGAGGTGGGGCTACAGGAACCACTGAATCAGGTCGGAGCCTGGCCTCAGACAAATGTCTTGCAGGCTTATCTCTGTCCATGTGGCCAACCGGCCAGCTCGACTGCATCAAGAAGGCTCACTTATCGGTTACACTGTGTTCCTGCGCCATGTCCCTGCAGTACAGAACAAGCACCGGACCATTTGACAGACACGAAGAAGATGTGACCACCAATAATGCCATTAAGAAAATGCAATTATTGTTAATTGGAAGACAAGCAGAGCAGGCTAAAGCTTTCCCCAGATGCACTCGCTGCACTGATGATGCATGTATCTCCAACAATCATAGTTTCCTGCTGTTTCATCTTGCTCTAGCTGCTAACAAAGATAATAGTCCCTGATCCGCTGATCGTTAGCTCAGAACGCTCGCGTAGTGGGCTGCTTTGTCTGGTCTTTTTGCTGCTGAATCCTGTGGACGCTCACTCCAATTATTGTACTTCAAAAATCGGACAATTATTGTACTTGGGTCCACGTGTCATCTCCTTACCCGTGCGGCCTTCATGGCTTCACCAGCCATTACTATGTTCGTTTGGCTGATAAGTGATGGGTGAGAAGAGAAGATGCTGCTGGCACAGTGCACAGCGCTCCACATGGACCATGGATCATCATGGACTGGTAGTGTTTTGGATAGGCTTTGTTATCTGCGGCGCTGTCTGCCGAGTTTGGCTGGCGTCGCTCATGTGAAGAAGAGCAACAGGCACACACGACATGCAGAAAATTGCAGCGGATACTATAGGCGTGGGGCATGCATGACCATGATTGCAGCCAATAATGTTCCATTTTTATTTGTTTGTTTTCCCAACGGGAGCCCACAGCGATTTATGAGACCATAAATCTTGTTTGACGAATCACGTATCCTCTTTATTTACTATCGTTATCGTTAAGAAGCAAAGATTGCGGCTGGTAATTGGTAAAAAGAAAACTGCTGTTACGACGCGTAGAAGATCCAGGGTTTAAATCCACAGTGGCTAAACTGTGCATCTCAATTGCTGCTGAGAGATGTATATATAGGACCATCTTTTATTGGTCATAGCATTGCGAAAACTGTAAAATATATTCTTTTTATTTATTTATTTATTGATTGACTTGGACACAAACTCTGCAGTCTCATGTCATGCACAGTGCACACGGACCAAATCTGGAGGAATTGGCTCGCCTCTTGGCTCAGGCCCAAGTGCAGTGTGGACTCAGCCCGAATCAGCGGCAGGTTTAGGATTGGGCCTGCAGCCTGCTGATAGCAAGGCCTTCGTACCACAAACGGAAAAAGTCTACTTAACCCCACATTTCATACTCGTCTACTTCACCCCCCACTATGAAACCGTCTGTTTTACCCCCCTGAACTTTCTAAAACCGTTTATTTTACCCTTGTGCGGTTTTTAGCGGCGGTTCTGCTACAGTAACAGCGGGTCTACTACAGTAACGGTGGGTTTGCTACAGTACCCGTGGCTTTGAATTTTTCTTTTTTTATTTATTTTCGGCGAATTTTTGAAAAACCATAGTAAATCATAGAAAAATCATAAAATGAAAAATCTAATTTTATTGGACTCCACATGAGTAGATCTACACAGTGAATATATAATACGGTATGCTTTAGTACAAATTTTTTTTGTAGCTTTAGATTAATTGGAAAATCTAATTTTGTCTGTAATTAATTAGAATTTATCTATAACTAAGTTATACATAGTCCAATGAGTACGAAATTTTTACTATAGTTCAAGCATACAATAATTAGCGTACCATAAAAATTTCACCACAATTAGACCATAGAAGCTGCAGCTATGAATTATTCCAATTAATTACAGACAAAATTAGATTTTCCAATTAATCTCAGGCTACAGTAAAAATTTTGTACTAAAGCATACCGTATTATATATTCACTATGTAGATCTACTCATGTGGAGTCCAACAAAATTAGATTTTTTATTTTATGATTTTTCTATGATTTACTATTATTTTTCAAAGATTCACCGAAAATAAAAAAAAAAGAAAATTCAAACCCACTATACTATAACAAGCCACCGACTGTAGCAAACCCGACGCTACTGTAGCAACCGCTGTCAAAAAACCGTCCGGAGGGTAAAATAGACGGTTTTGAAAAGTTTAAGGGGTAAAACAGACGGTTTCATAGTTGGAGAGTGAAGTAGACCATGTATGAAAGGTGGAGGGTTAAGTAGACTTTTTCCTACACAAACCCCACAGGATTTCAGTCCACAGGATTTCGTTCTTATCCCGGGAATGAGCATGAGAGTATCCTATTCTCAAAAAAAAAAGTATGAGAGTATCCGAGACCCAGCCGTTAACTTGTTGTTCAGTCCGGATTCTGTAGCTCGGTATGTATTTCCAAATTCCATGGTCCAAGGAATCTGTACCTCCAGATGGTGTACGTGTACTACGACTTGCATCCAGGATTCGCATAATAAAAAAAGAAATATTGATGGAATGATGGTTGTGACATGGTCCCTGTTCACATCTGATCTGAAAAAGGAAAAAAACTGGAAAAAGAAAAGGAAAAAGTCTACTTAACCCCCCACCTATCAACCATGGTCTACTTCACCCCCTAAACTATAAAATCGTCTATTTTACCCCCTGAACTTTTCAAAACCGTCTATTTTACCCCCTCCGGTGGTTTTCGACGGTGGTTTTGCTACAGTAACGGTGGTTTGCTACCATGTGGTTTCACCTTTTTCTTTTTTATTTATTTTCGCTGAATCTTTGAAAAATCATAGTAAATCATAGAAAAATCATAAAATGGAAAATCTAATTTTGTTGGACTCCACATGAGTAGATTTACATAGTTAACATATAATGTGGTATGCTTTAGTACAAAGGTTTTGCTGTACCTTTAGATTAATTGGAAAATCTAATTTTGTCTGTAATTAATTGGAATTTATCTATAACTAAGTTATACATGGTCCAATAAGTACGAAATTTTTACTATAGTTCAAGCATACAATAATTAGTCTACCATAAAAATTTCACCATAATTGGACCACATAAACTGCAGCTATGAATTGTTCCAATTAATTACAGACAAAATTGGATTTTCCAATTAATCTAAAACTACAGCAAAAATTTTGTACTAAAGCATATCATATTATATGTTCATTGTGTAGATCTACTCATATGGAGTCCAACAAAATTAGATTTTTCATTTTATAATTTTTCTGTGATTTACTATGATTTTTTAAAGATTCACCAGAAATAAATAAAAAAGAAAAAGACAAAACCACTATCACTATAGCAAAACCATTGTTACTGTAGCAAAACCACCGTCGAAAACCGCCAGGGGTAAAATAGACGGTTTCATAGTTTGAGGTGTGAAGTAGACCATGGTTAATAGATAGGGGTTAAGTAGACTTTTTCTAAAAAGAAAATGAAATATAGCTAGGGATATACTCCTACCCGTCTCAAGAAAAAAGAGACATGCATGCTGCTTCTAACTCGTCTTAGGAAACAACTGAAAGAAAAGAAATCTTATATATATCATCACATATAAAAAGAAGAGGAAATTGAAAACATGCTTCTTGACATGGCTTACTCGACCTGTACGTCCAGTCTGTTTCTAATGGGTTATTTTCTTTCTTGCGAGCTTTTGTAAAACTATAGTAGCCATCCACGTGCGGCACGCACGTGTTATGAAAAACATTTTATACCCAAAGTGAAAATATTATTATCAAATTTTACTTTCACTTATTAACGAGCACCATAAGCGTTTTGATATATGATACACCATACTGGAAGTCCATATATCTCCTTAAAGCAACATAAATTATGAGTTTTTAAAATATCTTGCACATTCTATGTAAACAATCAAGCAACATAAAACTCCTTATACTAGTAGAGAACAGACCTTTGATCCTCGACCAAAATGGGCTTTAGTCCCGGAATTTTTTGCGCCCGGGACTAGAGATACCTTTAGTCCCGGTTGGTGGCTCCAACCGGGACTAAAGGTCCCTGCCCAACGGCTACTGCGCTAGACAGAGGTGGCAGGGACCTTTAGTCCCGGTTGGAGCCACCAACCGGGACTAAATGTATACTTTTACTCCCGGTTGGTGGCTCCAACCGGGAGTAAAGGTCTACTCCCGGGCCGTGGCTGCGCCCGGGGTTGGAAAGTTACCTTTAGTCCCGGTTGGATCCATCAACCGGGACTAAATGTTCTCCCTTTATAAATCGGCCGTCTCCTCCTTCCTCCCCGAGCCCGAGCTCAGCACATTTTGAAGCTCACTGCAGTAGTGTTCTTGCTTCCTCCCTCCCTCCATTGTTCCTCCATCCATTCTTCGATTCCTCCGTCGATTTCTTCGATTCCTCCGTCGATTCTTCAGTTGTAAAGGTTACCAATCTCATACTCTCATTTTTTACCATTTTCTTATGCCATTTTGTTCACTATATATATTTATGGTTCTTTATTGTGGTTTTTTTTCATTTGTAAGCAATTTGAGCTCAAAATCACTTCAAGCTTGCATATTTACATGAAAGAAGGTTAAAGTATATATAAATATAAAGTTAGAAAATAGTTAGAAAATTATAGCAAATCCTTACTAGTTGAACTTGCGAACCGTGTTCAGGTCGGCGAGGATGTTCTCTGCCGAGCGGTAACGGACGTCAAGGAGGAGCTTTGATTCTACGAGGGAGAGCGACAACGGTTGTGGAAGACCGTGTTCCCTTCCTCGTAGAATCGGAGCTCTTCCTTGACCAAGTACGGTGCCGTCCGGTGGAGAAATGCTCGCCGAGCTGATCACGTAAGCAAGGTCAACTAGTATGGATGGTTATTTATTCACATGTCCCGATATCGTCGCAGTAGTCTGTCAATCACCGTACCTAAACATAGTATATATAAATATAAAGTTAGAAAATAGTTAGAAAATTATAGCAAATCCTTACTAGTTGAACTTGCGGACCGTGTTCAGGTCGGCGAGGATGTTCTCTACCGAGCGGTAACGGACGTTAAGGAGGAGCTTTGATTCTATGAGGGAGAGCGACAACGGTCGTGGAAGACCGTGTTCCCTTCCTCGTAGAATCGGAGCTCTTCCTTGACCAAGTACGGTGCCGTCCGGTGGAGACATGCTCGCCGAGCTGATCACGTAAGCAAGGTCAACTAGTACGGATGGTTATTTATTCACATGTCCCGATATTGTCGCTGTAGTCTGTCAATCACCGTACCTAAACGTAGTAGTCTGTTATGTGTGTACATTCCCATTCTTCTGTTAATTTGCGGAAATATCATATGAATTACTTACCTGCCGCAGTAAAAGACGAGAACACAATGACCATTAAAAATATCATTGTTTAGAGATCTAGATAATTTTATAGTTTGTTAATTTTATTTGTTTATAAAAGGAGAAATTTATAGTGTATTAAAAAATGAGTATAGAGAGTAGATGGCAACTGCTTCCGGGTCCTCGGCCTCTCATGGGTTTCCAAAGCGACTTAGGCCGGGCCTTCCTCTCATTCCATGCGGCAAGTGTCGTGATGAGACGAAGATTGTGATGGAGTACCGAGTGAAGAAGGAGGGTCCCAACAAGGATCGTATCTTCTACAAGTGTCCGGATCGCAATGTGAGTTATTTTATCGTATTTAATGATTATGGTTAGTTTATACCTATTTTCATGATGGTTGTGATTAAAGTTCTAATTTTTTGTTTTAATTTCAGTGGGATGGCAGTGGACGATGTTCAGGCTTCTACTGGGAGGAAGAGTATGTTGAACTCGTGCAAAAATATCTTGCACAACAGGCAGATACGGCGGCTAATGAGGCAGTGATCCAGCCGAAGAAGCCCAAAGATGTTGCATAATTGGGGGATCTGTCTGTTTTAGTTGAGATTGGTCGCGAAATCCTTGTGCTCCTGAAATGTATTTTAGCTTTAGTTCTTTTAGTGATAGTTGGGATTGTCTACATTGTAGCGATGCTTTCATAAATTTGTATCTTTTGTGGTGGCACACATGTTGTATAAATAATTAATTATGATCTAGGTTTTAATATGATATTTATGTCATGTAATGCAGATGAGCCGTTATTGGATGTATAATGCTGATCGCTGCTCCCAAGAGTTCATTGACGGCGTGCATTCTTTGTTACGTGCGGCCGAGGCAAACAAACGCGACGGTTTCATGTGCTGCCCATGTGCCATATGTAAGAATACGGTGGAATATCCTTGCTCAAGGACTCTTCATTCACACTTGTTCAAGTCGGGTTTCATGCCAAACTATATTTGTTGGACAAAGCACGGAGAAACCGGTGTTGTAATGGAAGAAGGTGAAGAAGAATAATGGGACGACAATGATATTATTCCTGATGGTGCGTGCTTCAATGATACTGCAATGGGAGAAGCTGAAGAAGAGGTAGCCGCAGAAGATGAGCCGGCTGATGATCTTTGTCAGGTCATTCATGATGCACAAAGAGAATGTGAAAGTGAAAAGGAGAAGATCAAGTTCGAGCGGATGCTAGAAGATCACAAGAAATTGTTGTACCCAACTTGTGATGTAGGGCAGAAAAAGTTGGGAACCACACTAGAATTGCTGCAATGGAAGGCAAAGAATGGTGTATCTGACAAGGGATTTGGAGAGTTACTAAAAATCCAAAAGAAGATGCTTTCGAAGTACAATGAATTGCCTGCCACTACCTACGAAGCAAAACAAGTTGTCTGTCCTATGGGGCTAGAAATAGAGAAGATACATGCATGTCCTAATGACTGCATCCTATACCATGGCAAAGAGTACGAGAAATTGGATGCATGCCCGGTATGCCATGCGTCGCGGTATAAGATCAGGCGAGATGACCCTGGTGATGTTGAGGGCGAACGTCCGCGTAAGAAAATCCCTGCCAAGGTTATGTGGTATGCTCCTATAATACCACGCTTGAAACGTCTGTTCAGAAACAAAGAATATGCAAAATTGTTACGATGGCACAAAGAAGACCGTAAGGTAGACAATATGTTGAGACACCCTGCTGATGGGTCCCAGTGGAGAGCAATCGACAGAGAATTCCCGGAGTTTGCAAATGACGCAAGAAACTTAAGGTTTGCTTTAAGTACAGATGGTATCAATCCTTTTGGAGAGCAGAACAGTAGTCATAGCACTTGGCCTGTTACTCTAAGTATCTACAACATTCCTCCTTGGTTATGCATGAAGTGGAAGTTCATTATGATGCCTGTGCTCATCCAAGGCCCGAAGCAACCTGGCAATGACATCGATGTGTACCTAAGACCACTTATTGATGAACTTCTCATTTTGTGGAATAAAGAAGGTGTACGTGTGTGGGATGAGTACAAACAGGAACACTTTGATCTGCGAGCATTGTTGTTTGTAACAATCAATGATTGGCCTGCTCTAAGTAATCTTTCAGGACAGTCAAACAAGGGATATAATGCATGCACACACTGCTTCGGTGATATTAGAGGTGTATTCTTGAAAAAATGTCGAAAGGTCGTGTACCTTGGCCATCGTCGATTTCTTCCTGCAAATCACCCCGTAAGAAAGAAAGGCAAGCATTTTAAAGGGAAGGCAGACCACCTGACCAAGCCTCGCAACCGAACCGGTGAGGATGTACTCGATATGGTCAATGATGTGAAAGTCGTCTTTGGAAAAGGACATGGAAGCCAACCTATTCCGAAAGACGCTAACGGTCACGCACCCATGTGGAAGAAAAAGTCCATATTTTGGGACCTACCCTATTGGCAAGTCCTGGAGGTCCGTAGCTCGATCGATGTGATGCACCTGACGAAGAATCTTTGTGTGAACCTGCTAGGCTTTATGGGTGTGTATGGAAAGCCTAAGGACACATTTGAAGCACGACAGGACCTACGTTGTTTGAGAGAAAGAGACAACCTGCATCCAGAGAAGACAGATGATGGACGCCATTACTTACGTCCTACTAGCTACACTCTAAGCAAAGAGGAGAAGGAAATCATGTTTGAATGCTTAAACAACATCAAGGTACCATCTGGATTCTCCTCGAATATAAAGGGTATTATAAATGTGCCAGAGAAGAAATTCTGTAACTTAAAGTCCCATGACTGTCACGTTCTCATGACGCAATTACTTCCAGTTGCATTAAGAGGAATTCTACCTCCAAATGTACGTCTAGCCACTGTGAAGCTATGTGCATTCCTCAATGCAATTTCTCAGAAGGCAATTGATCCAACTGATCTAGCTAAACTACAGAATGATGTGGTTCAATGTCTCGTCAGCTTTGAGTTAGTGTTCCCTCCTTCCTTCTTTGATATTATGACACACCTCCTAGTTCACCTAGTCAAGGAGATTTTCACTCTCGGTCCTGTGTTCCTACACAACATGTTCCCCTTAGAGAGATTCATGGGAGTCCTGAAGAAATATGTTCACAACCGTGCTCGCCCAGAAGGAAGCATCGCCAAGGGCTATGGAATAGAAGAGGTCATTGAGTTCTGTGTTGACTTTATTCCTGACCTTGACTCGATTGGTGTTCCTGAATCGAGACATGAGGGGAGACTAAGCGGAAAGGGGACACTAGGGAGGAAAACATATATTGGTACGGATGATGATTATTTCAATAAAGCGCACTACACAGTTCTACAGAACTCCTCTTTGGTAGATCCGTATATTGAGACACACAAGGATCTCTTACGATCCGAGTTTTTAGGGAAGACTGAAGCTTCAATTACGCATAAGCACATGAAAACTTTCGGCGGTTGGTTGCGAAAAAAATGTCAAGGTGATGAGAGCATCCATGAGCAACTGTATTTATTGGCTATGCAACCATCATGGCATATCGTCACATACAAAGGGTACGAGATAAATAGGAACATATTCTACACAGTAGCCCAAGATAAAAGGAGTACCAACCAAAACAGTGGTGTCCGCATAGATGCCACAGACCCGAATGTGAATAAGCAAACATATTATGGACGCATAGATGAAATATGGGAACTAGAATATGCACCTACTTTGAAGATCCCATTGTTCAAGTGCCAATGGGTCAAGGTGACCAGAGGCGGGGTAACAGTAGACAACGAGTATGGAATGACAATAATAGACCTTAGTAATATTGGGTACAAAGACGAACCATTCGTCCTTGCCAAGGATGTGAATCAGGTGTTCTATGTCAATGATATGTCTACCAAACCAAAAAGAGGGAAAAACGATAATGACTCAACCAAAGAGCCAAAGCGCCACATAGTTCTTTCAGGGAAAAGAGTCATCGTGGGAATTAAGGACAAGTCGGACATGTCAGAAGAATATGAAAAGGATGACCGAATTCCACCCTTCAAAGTGAACAAAGACCCTAGCATCTTGGTAAATGATGAGGACACTCCATGGTTACGAAGCGATCATAACCAAGGGACATACGTAAAGAAGAAGTTCACTGCTGTGCCCACTTGATGATATAGTGATTTAATATAGTGTGTGTTTGAGATATTATGTAATAATTGTGAATTCAGATGTTTATTATGTCATGTTTCAAATTAAATCAATGTTTGATTTGGTGGGATTTCTCTCTCAAAAAGGTAAATTAGGATACTGAGTGATGAAAAATTAAAATATTAACGTTAAAATGATGTGAAAACAAATTTCCTGTCCAAAACCAATAGTTTTAATAATTTTAATTAAACACTACATTTTTGCATTAACGAAATAATAAATATTAGTTACATTATGTTTTATAATTCTAACAAAAAATAAAAAAAGTTAGGTTATCGATTTTTCCTATGTGCAATAAACAAAAAGAAAATTTATATTTTTAACAAAATAATTTTATGCCTTTTATTTAATTTACTATGTATTTAACAAAAATTATTGCATTTCTATTGTATTTAACAAGACTATTGCTTAAAACAGGCGGGAAACGAAACTGCAGGCCAACTTTACTCCCGGGTGGGAAGCCCACCCGGGAGTAAAGGTGGGCTGCAGTTTCGTGGCCCGCCAAAAAAAACCCTTTACTTCCGGTGCGTGTTACCAACCGAGAGTAAAGGTATACCTTTACTCTCGGTTGGTAACACGCACCGGGAGTAAAGGTACCTTTACTCCCGGTTGGTAATACGCACCGGGAGTAAAGGGTTTTTACTTCCGGTTGGTGGCTGGCACCGGGAGTAATTCTCTCTGATATATAACCTCCAGCGCCTGGCGCAGATCGATCCACTCATCTTCTTCCTCGTCGAACACCGCCGCCCTCTTCTTCCTCGCGCCGCGTCTGTTCGCCTTCCGTGACACCGGCGCCGCCATCTTCTTCCTCGTGCGGCCTCCACCGCGCGCGCCCGTGCCCCTCCTCCGCGCGCGTCCGTGGCCCTCCACCGCGCCCTCCTCCGCGCCCGAGGCCCTCCACCGCGCGTTGCCCCACCGCGCCCGAGGCCCTCCACACTGCCGAGCTGATCGAGGTGATATATTCGTCGATCTCTTTGTACATTCGTCCAAGCCCTCCACTGCCGAGTTATAGATCACATCGAAAACTACAACTTTGGTGTAAGCCATGTCAACGCTCGAGGTCGATTGAAAATTCCAAATTTTGAATCACAAAATCTAGGAACTAAAAATGAATATTTGGAACTCTAAATGATTTTAAATAAAAACATATCTTAAGGCAAGTTTTGAATATTTGGATATTATATGGATAAATTAGCAAGTTTAATTAGAGTGTCAAAAACTGCATTTTATGGTACAAAAATACATTTTAAGATCACTGGGACCTAAACTCATGACAAGTATAATTAAGGACCACCAGTGAAATTACTTTAGAAATTAATTAGATCGATGTAAATCCATGGCTTGTATAATAAACACGCTATATATTATTTGGAAACAACGCTACGAACCATCCGCTAATGAACTTTCGTTACAAACTCTTTAGGATGGCAACCATTGTCGTTGTCACTAAAGCTGAAAATGATCCAGCCCATCAACCGCCATATATTCATCACTATATGATATGCCATTATTCCAAGATGCAGTTTCAATAGAAGAATTTTTTCTATCTTCATAGATCAATGTTTGTTAACAAAATTTTATCCAAATATATTCATGTAGGGTCTTTTTTTTTGAAGGATTTGTTGTAGGATATATAATGGTCAAATAGGAACTCAATTTTGATACCCAGTTTGTAAACTAAGCGTTTTTTAGTTTATCAAAAATATCACATGTGATGATGTTAGCAGTTTTGGTTGGACTTGCATGCATGGCTATAGACAAATGAAGGAAAACTTCAATGTTTCTTCATTTGTGAACTTTGAATATACAGATATAATATATTAATGTTGCTAAAGTAATATGAGCATTACATATTTTTTTCCGGGAAGACTATCTTCAAACTTTATATCATAGCATCAGAGATCGCCTGTAGAAGAAGAAAATAAATTCTTATCATTTCGGAAATAGTAATGGTTATATGAGCAATAAGACACATATACTTACATTTCATAATGACTTATACTTACATTATTAACATAGAATTTTCTCATATGATGAATGACTACATGGTTCACATGGTACATAGGATCACAACATCACGCACCGACACCGCCCCGGCCCGCCTCACATCGTCGTCGTCGTCAGCACCCCGGCCTGCCTCATGTCATCATCGTCAGCACACCGGCCACCGCGCCGACATGTATATATATGTCATTTGTATTCATATGCATTTCGTCCATGCGTTTCTATGTATACGGCGGAGCACCGCCGCCCTCGTTCACCCATGTGTACAGACATATATATGGCGGAGTGGAGCACCGCCACTCTTGTCACACCGCCCTTTCTCGTGCCCTAATTCACCCTAGTACCGACGTAGTTCGTCCTAGTGTGGCGAATTGCGTCCGTGACCGAGGGGCAAGATTTAATAATGCATATTATTTGTAGATTTTACGCATGTAATAAGCAAAGATTTGACGTACTATATATTGGTTTTATTTTTTGAAGCTAGATGGCCGACCCGAGAAATATGGATGAGGAGGAGTTGATGATGAATTTGATCAACACTGGCACTCAAGTTGCTGGTGATGATGGTGCTAAAAATAACGTGCAAGAGGATGCAGATGACGGGAGTCAGTACTTAGCTCTTGAACAAAATGAGCAACAACATATTGGCCAAGTATATATTTTTTATTATTAGCTATATATATTATCATATGTCTTATGTGTGCTCATGACATTAAAAATAATGTTTATGTTTTGTAGCCCTCTGGATCGACATCAACAACTACAACAAAGAGTAAAAATGTTCGAGGTCCCAAAAAGCCATTGGAGGGTCGCTTCATCATCTCGGAGTTCAATGTGGATACAGGAGAACCGGGGGGCCGAATAAAATGAAATTTGTGCACCACTGTGGTTACCTTATACGGGACCGGCTCCCGATTAGTACCCATGAATGGAAGAAGAAGACCAATGCTCCTCATATCAGTTTTGTCTCCGATCGTGACAAGGCGTTAATTTGGAATGATGTCTTGGTACATTTCACGCTCCAAACAGATGGTTATGATGATATAATAGATGGTGATGAATTAAAGGAGCGAGTTAGGGATTGGGCAATGAAGAAGATGGCCACCCAGTTTCAGACTTGGAAGAAACACCTATACACGACGTATGTCAAGAAGAACATAGCACCAGATTTTACTGTCCCAGGCCCGATCTCAAAGCAGAGGCCCTATTGGGATGAGTTTGTACAGTACAAGACTTCGGAAGAGGGTGTGAGTCGGGTAATAAAGAACCAACGTAATGCCCAACAGAAGACATACCACCATACCTTGGGATCAGGTGGCTACCCGACTGCCATTAAGAAGTGGAACAAAATGGAAGCAGACCTTCTTGCCAAGGGTATCAGACCAGAATCACTCGAGTGGGGAGAACATGCAAAGAATTGGTTTTTCGATCATGGGGGAACACTAGACCAGGAGACAGGGAAGTGCGTTTATGGCGCAAGACTGCAAGAAGCAGCAGAAAGATTGTTTTATGCTCAGAGAGCTACTGCTAGTGGTGCGTTCAGGCCCAACAGAGAGAAGGATGAGCTGACATACGCCATCGGGACTATTGAACATGGTGGCCGAACTAGAGGCAAAGGAAGTGTCTCGTGGGAGCATGGATTCCCTTAGGACAGACCTTCCTACAGAAGTCGCCAGAGAAAGAAGGAAGAAGAGGCACAGCGGCTCCAGAGATTGGAGGAAGCGGTGCGTGAAGTACAGGAGCGGGAAAAAAACCTTGAAGCGAGAATGCAGGAGGAAATCAAAAGGCAAGTGCAAATAGCAGTGAGTGCAAGCAAGCAGGCATCAGAGCCAGAAATCAACATTAGCCAATCTGTTCAGTTGAAAAGCAGCTACGCTTCCACGGAGATACCAAATCAAGGGGACACAGGACTGCGCTTCCCTGTGGATGACGTCACTGAACCTTGTACAACATGTGAGCTACACATTCCGAAGGAGAATTCCACAATCAAGGTGGCTATCGGTCTTGTTAATCCTATCGACCGAACCAAGACACCAAGGATTCATGGGAATATAATCCAAGAAGGATATGCTACCATCTCGGTAGATAAAGCTGAAAAAGGTTTTAGTGATTTGCCTCTTGACATTCCTGGAGGTGATGGCGAGAAGACTCTAGGAGAAGCGGAGAAGACATTCATTCTATGGCGCAAGCGCTACATCATCATTCCAGGGATGTCGGCTCCACCTCCTCCTGAACTACCTCACCATAGGTACGTGCGGATGAAAACACTACATCATTAATTTGTATTGGCTTAAATAATTAACAATCTGCTCATAATAATATGTCATTCCTTTTTTTGTAGCAGATCCTCCCCCAACCTAAATCCAATTGTTCAATCGCCAGATCATCATAGTGCTCTGTACGATGACATTGTGTTGGAAGACGAGGCTGCATCCACACCATCTCCAAGGAGGTCTCCAACGCCGCAGCCGCCACCTCCAAGGAGGTCTCCAATGCCGCTGCCAACACCTCCAAGGAGGTCTCCAACGCCTCCCCCACCCCCGCCTACCAAGAAGCCTAGCAAGAGGCCAGCCCCTCAAACGAAGAACCAGTCCCCACCTGCAAAGAAAGCCACCGTGAAACCAAGGGCTATTCCCAAAATAATATCTGAAGAGAAGGAAGAAGGAACTGATGCATATAAAAAAGACATGTCTAGATTCTATGACAAACTTAAAATGAATCAAGAAGCAAGGAGAAACCCGGAGAAACCGTACTTCTTCGTAGCTCCGGATATTCTAAGAAAAAAGGTGACTTCTTACCAGCAACAACAGCGGGAATCTCGTAAGCCGTCCAAATCAACGTTATCAGACTATGACCGCACTCTCACCAAGTCAATTGAGGCGGCACAGAAAAAGAAGCGGGCAGGGAAAGGAGTTGCCCAACTCGGACAACAAGCGCACCAATCAATCCCTCCGCTAGTTGTTGGTAATGAATATGGTTCGAATTTAGGATTAATGCATCAGGCAAACATACCTCCGGATGTCGATTTGGATCACCTTGGTGAATTTCTTGATGAGACTGGTCTCGACCTTTACCAGATGTTTGGTGATGGAAACATTGAGAGTGCGGCGGAGGTTGATATTTGGAAGAAAAAATTTGTACTAGGCCAGAGTCTATACAACCCTCAAGCCTTATCTGATCTGGGGACGCAAATGTACCTGCTAAACAAGTGGTACATGCAGGCGTCTACCAGTGAAGACTTCTGCGTTGGTGTCAGAATTAGAGATGAACATTGGTTCTGTGGCGATGATGTTATGTATGTTGACTTTGCAGAATTTCATCAACTATGCCACCTGACCTCTCTGGACAAAGTTATCATTAGCTGCTATTGCTTGTAAGTAATAATTCTTTCGATCTATTATTAAACTCATCATATGTGTGTATATGCATATAAATTATCCTAACAAGTACTATATATATGCAGATTTACAATGACAGAGCTCAGAAAGGAAGGCTGCAATGAAATTGGTTTTGTTGATCCCCATATAGTATTCAAAGACCCAATTACTCCAAAGACTAATTAGAAGTCTGAGTTAGAGAGTAACCTCATGAACTTCTTAGTGAACCAACGCCACAAGAAGGATATACTCTTTCCCTATAACTTCAAGTGAGTGTTAATCATGTCGATCATAGCCTTAATGGCTCATATGTTGATTCTAGTTAATTAATGAGTGTTATGCGTTATATCCTATAAACACATGCAGCAATCACTGGATATTGATGGACATCGATCTGGTGAAAAGTCACTTGATAATCTATGACTCGATGAGAAAACCACAACAAGACTACCAAGATATGATAGATATTATCCAGAGGTAATTTCGGGATCTCTAGCAACTATATATACACACAAACATGATGATTAACTATATCTGATGACGTTGCAAATTTTTTATTGGGCAGTGTTTGGAAAACCTTTATTGAGAAGCAACACATAGAAAAATGCAAAGCGCCACTGAATGTAATCCCTTTGAAAGTAAGTCCCCTGAATCGCATCATCTTTATTAATTAAACATATAGCTTTCACCGGATCACCAGATTGGATGACAAATCTTTTTCTCGTAAAGTGGTGTCTGAGGTAGGAACAGGGAAACAACTACTGTGGTTACTATGTTTGCAAGTTTATCAAGGTGCTCTCCCAAAGGACTCCTACAGAGAGACTCAAAGTACGTTAAAAATACACTATATATTCATTTAATTATTATTATTGATTGTGTTACTATGTCTTTATATATATATATATGTACATATATTAATTTATTTTCCTTTAATTCAAACCTGTAGACTCGATGGTTGGAGGAAAAGGTCATACGGCAAGACCAAATCAAAGCAATTCAAGAGTCTATAGCCAGATTTTTTAATGAGCAGGTCATCGATTCCAAGGGCGAGTTCTACTTCGACCCAACACTGCCATTGAAGCCAAGCTAGAGGATGAGAGGAAACTTGTTATGTCACAACAACTATAATGCAATCTTTTGTAATATATGCACATGAAATAATATAATGTAAAATACACATATGCATGCATGCATGTAAATATATATATGATGCATATATATATATATATATATATATATATATATATATATATATATATATATATATATATATATATATATATATTTCTATGCTTGAATTGTGTGATTTAATACGTTCATTGTGCTTGAACCGAAACATACTATATGCGCGTATAAATGTATAATTAGCAGCGTACAATACGACTTCGAAAACCTATTTTGAAAAGAAAACAAAAAAATGAAAAGAAAAGAAAAAAGAAAAAAACCTTTAGTCCAGGTTCGTATTACCAACCGGGACTAAAGGTGCCGGCCATCGTGGCATGTCAGGAGACACCTTTAGTCCCGGTTGGTGTTACCCACCGGGACTAAAGGTCCTCCTTTAGTCCCGGTTCCTGACCTGGGACTAAAGGACCCCCCCTTTAGTCCCGGATGCTTGCTCCCGGGTGGGGAACCGGGACTAGAGGGGGTTCCCCACCGGGAGTAAAGCTCGGTTCTCTACCAGTGTTAAGAATACAAATTCATTGATCCTTTTCTCTCACTACATTTCTCAGCGACCAAAATAATGTATTGCCCAGGAAGTGAGTTTCCAGAGGCTATCGAATTATAATCAAGCACATTTCAATAATAAAAAAAGAGCATGCCTAATGAGATTTCTCCAAATCTGAGACTAATCACGGGAACTTGAGAATGTTCAAATTTAGAAACCATTTCAGCATCATCTGACACGTGGCTATAATTTTAAATGGCAACACATAACTATAATACAAAAATCTAGTCCTGCACATTTATGATACAAACCATAGAAACGGACAAACTATCAATTAAAAATATTTCTATTACATGAAATTCTTGTTGGTATGGGGAAACACTTTTTTTTTCAGGAATTCTCAATTTCCAGTACCCATAGCCTAAGAATATAAAACCTAGAGAAGTTTCTGGCAAATTCTCAAACACTGATTTATAATAAGAGAAGGTAAAGGGCCAGTCTCTCTTTAACCATTGATCTATGGGTGGAAAATTTATTGTAATTGTCCCAGCTTGTATCATTTTTTCATTTCTTTTTTTGTTCCTTAAGTTGTATTCAGACTTTTCCCTCCCCTTTTTTTGTGATTTCATTTTAATAAATAACCTGTAGGGGTTCATAAGCCCCTCCAGTTTCATCAAAAAAAAAAAAGAGATGGTAACAACAAAGAACAATTCATTATTTCCTATATATGAACATTAAAAAAAACTAATCTATCATATTATCTTTACAATTGTTGTCAAAAGCAACACCCTGTCAGGCAGCAAACATAGTACGTAGCACAAAATCCAAAAGGAAAAAGTCTACTTAAACCTTCCTTATTAACCATGGTCTACTTCACACCCTAAACTATGAAACCGTCTATTTTACCCCCTGAACTTTTTAAAACCGTCTATTTTACCCCCTGGTGGTTTTCGGCGGTGGTTTACTACAGTAACGGTGGTTTTGCTATAATGATGGTGGTTTTGTCTTTTTCTTTTTTATTTATTTCTGGTGAATCTTTAAAAAATCATAGTAAATCACAGAAAAATTATAAAATGGAAAATCTAATTTTGTTGGACTCCACATGAGTAGATCTACACAATGAATATATAATATGATATGCTTTAGTACAAAATTTTTGCGGTAGTTTTAGATTAATTGAAAAATCCAATTTTGTCTGTAATTAATTGGAACAATTCATAGCTGCAGCTTCTGTGGTCCAATTATGGTGAAATTTTTATGGTAGGCTAATTATTGTATGCTTGAACTATAGTAAAAATTTCGTACTCATTGGACCATGTATAACTTAGTTATAGATAAATTCCAATTAATTACAGACAAAATTAGATTTTCCAATTAATCTAAAGGTACAGCAAAACCTTTGTACTAAAGCATACCACATTATATGTTAACTATGTAGATCTACTTATGTGGAGTCCAACAAAATTAGATTTTCCATTTTATGATTTTCTATGATTTACTATGATTTTTCAAAGATTCAGCGAAAATAAATAAAAAAAGAAAAAGGTGAAACCACAGGTAGCGTAGCAAACCACCGCTACTGTAGCAAAACCACCGTCGAAAACCACCGGGGGGTAAAATAGACGGTTTTGAAAAGTTCAGGGGGTAAAATAGACGGTTTTATAGTTTGGGGGTGAAGTAGACCATGGTTGATAGGTGGAGGGTTAAGTAGACTTTTTTCGATTTGGAAAGAAAGAAAAATCGATCAAACAATGTACCTGGAAAAGAAATAGGCCAGCACAAATGGTAACATGTTGATCTCATAAATATCTTAGGCCGGGTAAAGATACACCAAAACTACTTGCACACCAGACTTGAATTTTGAAATTCACAATCTTCGAGATAAGCCTGAGATTAGCCTTTTCTAAATTAAATAAAAAAAAGAATAGACGGATTGAGTGGCTCATTGGGATATCGCCAGGTGAAGGCTCTGAGGGATGCACCAGGCAGCAGCTCTGTCAGCACAGCATTGTCTGGAACCTGTTTTTTTGGACTGGAATAATCAATTTGCTTAGCTCAAAAACCAGCATGCAGTTTGATTTGCGGGGTCGAGCACATAAGACTAAATAACTGAAGAAAAAGATTACCAAGTAACTGAAATATTGGACATGGAGCAGTGGTCTGAAAACAGTAAACGTTCAAAAGCATGAACCTGGATTTATTGACAATCACAGTTAGCAGGTCACTCTGAACTATTTGAATCTGAATATAGCATAAACATGAACTATGTTTTACTGATGAAAAAATTAGCTCAGAGGGGTCACAGACCAATTAGAACATCAGCTCTTCAATTTACCCCAAAGAAGGAAGAGTTAAAGGACTTCTAAACAATAATATTATGTTCAGTTATTGGTAACATGCAAGCTCTCTGATCTGAACTAAACAAAATGTCCAATCCTGTCCAAGCTAAAAATTAGCTAATTCTATGAAATCTTCTACCAATTACTGATTACTGATTCTAAGCATAAGTGAGGCTGGTCATTTATATTTGTCCAATTTGCAAATCGTGGGCAAATTGTGAAAAATATACAAATAATAAATTAACAAGTAATCACCCTAAAGCAATAACCGTTTCAAGGCAATAGGAATGCCATGTGTGTTGTACTCTTCTCCTTTTTCTATAAATTGCATTGCACCTCCATAGCATGCAGCAATCTGATTGTCTCAAGACATTAATCCAGTATGTTCCTTCCTCTCTGGACTACACAATAGGCAACACGTACTTTGTGTATGCTCTTTTCCTAGAGTAGCTTAGCAAATGGTCCAGGATGAAAATTTGAGAACTCAGACAGAAATTTTGGGAACTTTTGTATAACCAATCATCATCCCTTACGCCAACAAAATATACAAGAATCTACAGAGGAATATAAGCATAGTTAGTGAAAAGGCAGTAGAAACTCAACATACTGACTGTGCATCAACTGCAATAGAAGATTTAGGTATTAAAAAACATAAATAAAGGCCTGAATATCTCTTATCAACTTGCAAAAGCTCTGGCAATGATGACGTTTGTCATAGCCACTTATCCTACAACTTGTGAGCTGAATTCACTGAAGAACCAGTAAAGGTTGCCTCAGGGAAATAAAGATGCCTACATGCGAAGATGTGACAGGTTAGGTAAGTCACGATATTGCTTGCTCAAAGCATCGGGGCAGCATCAATCTTATAGAAGTAAAACATGACGCACTTCATGCTTTCCTTGAGGCAGGTAATGGCCTCACAACAACATTCCCAACCACCCTGGAACTACGTGCGCCCCCTGGTAGCTATTTCCATTGTATGTAAAAGCAAGATTGTAAGGCTGTCAGGTGAGCATAGTGTGCAGGAGGAACTGCAAGCAATCCAAACAACAGTCGACATTCTATTTTGTAATATTACCACCCCACCCTACCTCAATGGTTGGTGGGTAGGGATAAAAAAATTAAACTCAATGCGAAGTCAGGCTTAACAATTGATACTGAACAAGTGCACAAATAAAAAAGAAAAAAATGGATAGAGCAGTAAAATCTTACGTGTAACACGAGTTGTTAGTGAGAGCTTGCAACCCGTCAGCGGTAAATTTGTTCTCATCCCATAAAACATGATAATGGGTAGGGTGGCTTGTTCACTGAAAGGACCACAAAAAGAATTACATCATATTATTAGTGTAGTAAAACAAATAAATGAAATTCAACGATGAGACAGACACAACTGGATTCAGGTTCTTTACCGAGTGCCTGAGGCACTCGCCAAAGGCCAAATTGCACTCGGCAAAGAACACATGGCAAAAATTTGATCGGCAAAGCCCTCTTTGCCGAGTGCCCCGGGGACACTCGGCAAAGAAAAGCGACCGTCACGGCGCCGGTCCCGTTGACGGTCACTTTGCCGAGTGCCAACACTGCAGGCACTCGGCAAATATTTTTTTATTTTTTTTAAAAAAATTTCTTTGCCGAGTGCCAACGCACTCGGCAAAGATTTTTTTTATTTTTTTTAAAAAATTTCTTTGTCGAGTGCCAACCCGGAAGACACTCGGCAAAGAGCTTTTATTTTTTTAAAAAAATTTCTTTGCCGAGTGCCAGCCATAGGGCACTCGACAAAATGTTTTTATTTTTTATTTTTAAATTTCTTTGCCGAGTGTCAACCAGGAAGGCACTCGACAAAGATTTTTTATTTTTTTTAAAAATTTCTTTGCCGAGTGCCCTATGGATGGCACTCGGCAAAGTTTTGAATTTTTTTTTAAATTTCTTTGCCGAGTGCCCTATGGATGGCACTCGGCAAAGTTTTGAATTTTTTTTTAAATTTCTTTGCCGAGTGTTATGGTCACAGCACTCGGCAAAGTTGGAAAATCTGTTTTCTGGTCGCCCATTTTTCTAGCTTTGCCGAGTGCTGTGACCATTGCACTCGGCAAAGGGGTCTTTTGCCGAGTGCAACACTCGGCAAAGTGACCCAAAAGGGCAAATTTTATTTTTTTTTACATTCGATCATGACAAATACATTCATACAAACATATATCACATATATATCTCATCCATCACATATATATCTCATCCATCCACACATCCATCCGCCCATATCACATCCATCACAATATGTATCACATATATAATAATAAGTGCTCAAGTCCATCCAAATAAGTCAACAAGTCCATCAAAGTCCACAAGTGCATCACAAATATATCACAAGTTCATCACCAAGTGAACAACAAATATAAAAAATACAACATGCACTCATCTCGGCCACTGCGACTGTGGTGAAGGCCCAGATGCATCATTCGGAGGTGCATGAGGTGGATTATTTGAACCACCGTCGGATGAAGACTGCACAAAGAAGAAAAGATTGCATGTGAGACAAGATTGTTTTGATAGCTAATCTAGGACGATAGAGGCCATACAAGCAAAGCACAAGCGAAAGTAAAAAACTTTGATACTCACAGGAGTAGCTGCAGCTGCAGGATGCGGAGGCGGAGGTGGAACCAACAGCCCAGGTGGAAGAGAGAAGCCCACACGTTGCCCAAGTTCTTGTAGGAACTCCGTAATGTCCGTCAGCCTCTGCGCCTGGGCCTGTCGCTCGGCCCGCTCGGCCTCCTGCTGGGCCCCCAGCTCCTGATATCACATGTAGAGATGTCCTGGTTTGTAAGCATCGTACGTGACAACGTGCATAAAATCTTCTGAAATTTTTATCATAGGCTCCACATATGATATCACGACATCTCAACAAGTTTCATGATTTTCAGACTTCGTTTGCTTTTTATAGAATTTAAAAACACTTCACACGCAATTTCGCGGACATGTTTCATGAACAAGATGTCCGAAATTTCGGGTCCGTTCCTGGATACGGCCTCTCACAACACTCACTAACATGACTATCAATTTTTGAATCATTAAACTCCATTATTCGTACCACGTGCAGTTAAAATTTCTATTTTTCGAAAAAATTCAAGTAAACGAAATAAAGTAACTAAATATATCAAAAAGCCACGAAAAATTCCCAAATTGTAACTAAGAGTTCCTGGTGCTTTAAAAGGGCCGCACAAAAAATTGGAGGCCAAAAACAAAAAAAACTTTGCCGAGTGCCGGGTATGGCACTCGGCAAAGGGTGTCTTAGCCGAGTGCCAGGCATAAGGCACTCGGCAAAGAGTGTTTTAATTTTTTTTAAAAAAAATTTCCTCTTTGCCGAGTGCATCTACAGGAGCACTCGGCAACGAAATTATAAAAAAAATTAAATCTTTGCCGAGTGCCGTGCCAGGGGCACTCGGCAAAGTATTTTTAAATTTTTTTTTCTTTGCCGAGTGCCAGATCTGAGACACTCGGCAAATGATTTTTTTTTTTAAAAATTAAATCTTTGCCGAGTGACAGATCTGGAGCACTCGGCAAAGAAATTTAAAAAAAAAATCAAATCTTTGCCGAGTGCCTAACTGCAGGCACTCGGCAAAGAAGGCCGTGACCGAACGCCGTTTCGCGGGCAGCTTATGCCGAGTGTAGAGATTTTGCCGAGAGTCTGGCACTCGGCAAAGAAGTCTTTGCCGAGTGCAGCACTCGGCAAAGAAGGTCTTTGCCGAGTGCCCGATTTTTGACACTCGACAAAGAATTTTGCACTCGGCAAAGTCTCTGTTTCCAGTAGTGAGATAAACACACCATCCCTGAAATTTAATATACAGGGAATCACAGTCAGAAAGGTGCTCATGAAACAATACAATTATACAAACCTATAGAATATGATTCTCTTGGATTTCTGTCCAGTTGCCCTCCAGAAAGAAATGAGAAGTTCCCTGCACAATCAACAAAAGTTATGCAACTGGAGGAATCCAAATAGGTAGGAGTGAAAAAACCTAAATTGTTTGTATTAGACCAAATCAGTGAAGGTATTCTATAATGGGAAATTTGAGACATCTTAATTGTTGAGACAATCATGTTATTCATGGAATTTCAAATATATCATACCCTGATTATAACCTTTGGATTAGAAGCGGATGTGTTTTCTTTATGGGCGTGCAGACTTTATGGAGAGATGAGGAGTGGCCCTTTGGTCGCACGTCGCTTGCGGCATAGAAGGCAAACCTTGCACCGAGCACGGGGCAGCCTGGTGGCAGCGGCGCGTCCTTGCCCCTGCCTCGGCCTCCGCGTGAATCAGCATCAAGTCCCTTGGAGCGTGCGTCGATGGCGCATCCTGTGTCGAGGAGAGGAGGGGGAAGAAGCGTCTGGCCCCGGTGGCCGGCCTTGGTGGCCTGCGGTCATGCTCGTGCCTGGTGGCCGGCGGCCGGCCCTGGTGGCATGCGGATCGTGCCTAGTGGCCGGTGGCCGGCGGCCTGGCGCTCTGGTGGCCGGCATCGCGAGGGCTCGGACCGCGGCTACTTGCCTCCTCCGCGGGCCTCCCCACGCGACGCCAAGAACACCCCACGCGACGCCAAGAACAGGACCGCCGTCCACCTCTAGGCGCAAGCCCTGCTGCTGCCTGCCGCCTCCGGTCCTCCCCTGCCACCGCACTGGCCCGCTCGCTGTCTCGCTCGCTCGGATAAATCGACGCTCGTCCTCTGCTCTCCCCGTCTCTCGCACGCGGGTTGATTTTCGAGGGCGAGGGCGAGGAGTCACGACGCCTCCGCATTCGTGCCGCAGAAGGCGAACCGCTGAGCGAGCGGGTACGCGCGCGGGTACGGTGCGACGACGGTGAGAAAAAAAAAGGCGAAACAAGGCATCGGTAGAGGGTAAATGCAAAGAGTTTGCCGAGAGTTTTTGACCGGATACCATGGTTAGATCAGGGTTAGAGATTTAGATGCGTCGGATCTAAGTTTAAGGTAAATCTAACAGAGAAAAAGTAAGGTGGGTAGAAAATATCAGGGTGAGAGACTGTTTTTAATTCCTTTGCTCCTTATAGTATAGATAGATATATAAGATTTATAAGTGTAATAAACTCAAACTAGGTTGCAAAATAATAAAATATTTTCTTTTGCTTAGGAATTAGGATGGGACCAGCATTAAAATTACTTCATATCTCAAGATTTACATATAGACATGTCACACTTATTTTCACAATATTACTATATTATTATTATTCCAAATATGCAAAAGAATGAATACCCGCCGTATAAATAGAAACAGTAATCCTGCATCTTACCCCCCAACAGAGTAAAAACTTGCATACATTTTTCCTAAATGTTCTTATATATTATATACTTTGATTGAAAAACTTATTTATAAATAACTTATTCTGAATTAACAACTACACTAAAGGATGGCACTGTAGTAGTTTGCGCAACAACTAAAAGTTATTTAAAATCAACGACCTTGGTTGATACTTTCGCTAAGTTAGTACTTGCTTACTTGCATTGGATTAGTAAAATACGCTATTGTTAAATAGCACAAAAAAAAAGCCATCCAATAGTTAATTTGACTCCCTGGTGGGTTTTTCTTTATCTTGTCAATCGTGGCTGAGGAAACTCGCCACCATCATTCATGTATGTGCATATCGGATATTACCAAAATGATAAAAACGACAGTAAAGGAGAGACGACTAATATATAATTTGCTTTTATATAGTAGTTGTTATGGATAATGTCAATAATATTTTTCCTTTGATTGAAAAGTTGATATAGAACCCTTTGAAATATATATATATATATATATATATATATATATATATATATATATATATATATATATATATATATGTATATATATATATATATATATGTGTATATAGAACTACTGTCCTATAGCTAGCTACAGAATAACTTATTCTATAGCCACTTTGAGTTACGATAATTACTATGTTAATTTACGAGATTATAGTAACTCCTTACTAAGTGGTTTAATATAACGTTATGGTAAATATCCCCATGTGTTATAGTAACCCAACTATCGTAAATATGTATTGACATTATGGTAAATTAGTATATAAAATTATAGTAAATGGAGGTGGCTACAGAATAACTTATTTTGTAGCCGGCTACTGAATAGCCTCTCCCTATGTGTGTGTATATATATATATATATATATATATATATATATATATATATATATATATATATATAGCCCACTAAATCGGGTGTCATATTATAGATCTATCAACATCCTTTTCAACTACAAAAATAGGATTTATTGGTGTCATTTAGTCATTGGCCCACACTATAAAATAATGATACATATACAATACAGAGCCCACTTAATAAATAGATATAGCTACCGAGTGTAGTGTTGTAGATTTGTTAGCACCCTTTTTTTTAACTAAGAATAGAATTTTATCACTGTCGTTCGGTCATTGAACCGCACTATAAAAAATGATATCTAAATTGCTCCTCTTCTAAAGATGCTAGACGTGTCTAAATGATGTACTACGATG
Source organism: Miscanthus floridulus (assembly GCF_019320115.1). NCBI lineage: Eukaryota > Viridiplantae > Streptophyta > Magnoliopsida > Poales > Poaceae > Miscanthus > Miscanthus floridulus. Next base: position 110,655,857 of record NC_089587.1, on the reverse strand, counting down.
GTCTACCAAGTGCAGTGTTGTAGATCTGTGGGCACCCCCTTTAACTAAGAATAGGATCTATATAAAGCCCACTTGATAAATAGACATGGCTAACGAGTGCAGTGTTGTAGGTCTGTCGGCACCCTTTTTAACTAACAATATGATTTATTGTTGTCGTTCGTTCATTGGACCGCACTATTAAAAAAAAGATATCTAATTGCTCCTCTTCTAAAGAGGCTAGAAGTGTCTAAACGATGTACCCACGATGGTCTATCAAGTGTAGTGTCATAGATCTGTAGGCACCCCTTTTAACTAAGAATAGTATATATATAAAGCCCACTTGATAAATAGATATGGCTACCGAGCACAGTGTTGTAGATCTGTCGTCACCCCTTTTTAACTAAGAATATGATTTATTGATGTCGTTCGGTCATTGGACCGTACTATAAAAAAAATATCTAGTCGTTCCTCTTCTAAAGACGCTAGATGTGTCTAAACGATGTACTCACGATGGTCTACGCTGTCAAAATGTGGACCTACCAATCTGCAAACGAATGTGTGCAGCCGGATGGGTGTGATGAGAAGGCATCCCAAATACTCCCTCCATGCTAAAAAATAAAGTCGTTTTGGACAGCGACACAGTCTCAAAAGCATAATTTTGACTACTTATTTTTATAAAGATATTTATCAAAAAGTGATATATGTAAATTTTTGTGAAAGTATTTTTTAAGACAAATCTATACATATGGTTTTCACATTTTCAAACTCAACAACTTAAAAGTTATTCATGATTTATATTCACAATGTTTGACTCAAGCCTTGTCCAAAACGACTTTATTTATTAGTACGGAGGGAGTATACTTTCTTTTCCCTAGAGAACCCTATTCCCCGTATCCCAAAGTTCGGCGCAGCATGATATGATATCTCCGAGATATAGAGCCAAAGTCCATATAGAGAAAGAGGTCCTAACCCTAGCGCAGGCCGTATGCGGTGTGGTGGGATCTGAAAAGCAGGAAAAGATGGGTGCAGGCAGGAGGACCATGTCTCCGCCGTCTATATAACGCGGCACAACCCCCGGTCGTAGCCACACTGCAACCAAGCAAGCAGATCTCTAGCTAGCGCACACACACGCACAGATCTGAACCACGCACAGCCGCCTTTCTTCTCCAAGCCCGGCCGGCAGCGGATCGATTGATCTCCAAGCCGGCCGATCGGCATGATCTAGATGAACGAACGAACTCTCCTTCATGGTATGGTTGGTTGTTTGGTGGGTGGTTTTGTGGCGGTGGTGCCGGCGGCAGTTTTGTTCCATGGCTAACTGACAGAAGAGAGTGAGCACACAGCGGGCAGACTGCATCGATCTGAACCAAGACGAAGCACGTAGGAATGATGATGCAGCTGCTGCTGCGTGCTCACTTCTCTCTCTGTCAGTCCTCTACGGCCGGACTCTCCCTGCCACCACTACTTGCCATGGCCCATGGCCGCCCTACTCTCTCTCTATCGATCTCTCTCTTGCTGCGTTGTTGTAAGTTGCAGTGAATGAATGAATGGATCAGCTGGCTTTACTGCGACGGGACACAACAGGGGTTCGCAGGGACAGGGAGGGAGGGAGGGACAGGCGGTGGTAAGAGTGCAAAAGATAAGGCCGGCCACCGATCTATTTGGGCGGGGTCTCGTCCATATCTTGTACGACTGCCGCCCGGCCTACGTCTCGCCGTCCTAGGAGCGAGCGGTGGTGCAGTTGGACCCGTACTTTGGAGCAAGGTACGTGTCGGCTAGTTGTGCGTGCTCTCGTCCTGATGCGCGCATGCCATGCCCTTCCCTGCCTTTTGCTTGCACTTTTCTTTCCTCTCACGTCGCAGGGCGCCGTGCGTGGTCTCGATCGGCTTCCCCAGGTCGAGGAAGCCTCAAGCAAAGGAGATGCCCGCGCGCGTGATAGATTGATTAATTTAACTGATCTCACCGATCTCGCTGCCGGCGCGGCTTTCCAAAGCACGCCTGTAGTAGCCGAACCTCGGTGTCCGGCTGCCGGTACGGTATCGTCTCCTTTCAATTCCCTCCATCGATCTGCTACCTAGCTCGCGTCGTGTCTCTCCGTAGCTTCGAGATCTGTTGATAACTCGAAGAAAAACAGATCTGATGTAAACTTCTCCTCTTTGTCTCTCAGCTGGTTGCTAAGTTTCTTTTTCTACCTCATCTCTGAAACGTTTCTGTTTGCAGTGGTGCCATCATCTCATGTGCTGCAGGTAGGTTTTTGGGGCAGCGCCATGGTGGTGCCGGCTCCTCCAGGAGGTAGACCTGCCTGCCCGGAAGAGGAAAGGAGCATCAGTGCTCCTGCCTTCCAGATCTGGAAGCTGCTGTCCGTGCTTACGTAAGCGTACTTGCGCATCTCAACATGTACAGTGATTAATATTTTTCGTATATACGTTTTGGTTTGCTCTTTGAACTGTTTCGATCCGTTGCGGCAGGCAAGGGCAGATTTCACACATACTGCTGCTAAATTCTTTTCTTGTGACGCGCAGGTGAGTGAATTCAATTAGCTAGGGATTATTGCTGATCCTGATCTTTGAAACTGACTATTGTTGTGCACAGATAAATGCATCTTTTTAATTGTTGAAGATGAAGTAGATCTTTTCAGGTCTCCTATATATTCTTGTACTTTTGTTTTCTTGAACAAGATGTAGATGACACAATATTATGACCTGAAACAATCTGGCATTATTCTTATTTTATGGGATTAGCATAACACATGATTTTCTTGCGGTTGACAATGGATAGTTATAGTTCTCCAGAAATTCCTAATTAATTATTATGCATATTCAGTCCATAACACACATCTCTGGACCTTGCTTGCTGGTAACTATATACTCTAGATTCGACGGTTCTAGCGTATTGTGACGATTAAGCATCAAATTGTTCTTTCATTTGCATGTAGGACATCCTAAATCTGGATCATCTACGCATTTTTAATTTGCTCCACAAAAAAACATTATCTGATTGATTGTGTCATGAAATATCCTCTCATAATTAGCTTCTTCAAAAAGTCTACTTAAGTTTGTCATTCTCAATGCTTTTGAACAAAATATGAAATGGACGATCATTACAATTTCATGTGGTCCTACAAGTTCCATGCATGCAGGCCTAGAAGACATATCTTTGGCAAAGATTGAGATGTTTTTCCAAAACAAGAAATAGGTGCAATTTTATGTGGACCTTCACACAATTGCTTTGTTAAATTGAGTAGGCTATAGGGTATGGAAGTCACGCTTATTTCATCTATAGATTTTTTTTTCTGTATAGGCATATATTTGGTTATTGCCAGGGTAGATTATTTGCAATTATGTATCATGACTTCAATTAAAGTAACGGTGCCTGTTTTGCTATATATATATATATATATACATATATATATATATATATATATATATATATATATATATATAGAACCCTGTGTACGCAGAGAAGTGTTCCCCTTAGGTGGAACTGCCTGGGGAGACGATAGAGCCTGAGTCCTGTGTGTTCATGGCTGGGGATAGCAAGGGAGTAGACTGGGTTAGTCTAGTTCTGAAGCAAGTTAGTGATGCATACGGTGAGTACCGAATAGGACTGTCACAAGCATAGTCGCACGACCGGCTGAATTTTTGGTCTCGCCAGCCTGCAAAAGATCCTTAGAAATAATCCGCATAAGCATATTCACTAAGCACCAGATTAGCTAATCGCGAAAGCGACATATCAATATTTATATTCGCTAATCACTCACTCACTCATCCGTCATCAATATAATATTTGCACGTGAAAGCGACGCCTCGCCATATCTGCTGAGGCCTCGTGCCTTGAATAGTAAAGTGGTTGAGCCACTGTTCATATTCCGAATTTGAATAGTGAACGCGAATTTGAATAGTGAATCTGAATTTGAATAGTGCTGTGAATAGTAACTCGAGAATTTTAAAATTTGAATCTTGAGTTTGAGTTTGAATAACCGGTAGCCCCCTGTAGTGGTATCAGAGCCTGGTTATTAGATTTTGAATTTAAGGGATTTAATATAATCTATTGAAGATTGAAAAGTTACATTATTTAAATTTGGAAGTGAATACAGGAAAGACAGTCACTACTAAAGAGAATATAAATATAAGGTGCAGACTAAATAGCTCTGAAGAACATACTTGGCATACCTCTCATGGACAGATAAATTTAATAGTTGATTTGATACATAACTTTTACATATCTTGGTGAAAGAGGCAAGACGAGCTAGAACTAAAATTTGATAAGTTGCAAAAGGAACATAAGCACCTTGAAGAGCAATATTCAGCTACTAATAATAAATTAGAATTAGCTTTACAAATTTTAGAAGAAAGTAAAGTTTCTCTAGGAAGAATTAGCCAGAATAGTGATTATATTAAAAAAGATATAACTTATCTATATAAGAAGTCTGATAATATTGTTGAGCATAATAAAGAAATTGTGTTATCATCAGCAGGAATAGTTGAGTCCACTAGATCTTTAAATTCAGAAAGATGGAAGTATCTGAGAGCCTGTCTAGAAAAGACAAGTCACTCCAGCTAGTAAATAAAGACATAAGACCTCTAAGTTTTAAAGATAAACTAAAAGGAGGATGTGAAGATATTGAAACATTAGAAGAAGTGATAGACTTAGAAAGAGATCTTGAAAGATATCAGAAAGATACTTTGAGGAAAATAAGGCCTCAACAAATATATCAAATGGGATGGTTTGAAAATAAAAATGGATTATATAGAATATCTAGAGAAGTAGAATTAAGTGTATTGACAGAACCAGTTCTGCTAAGAATTGTTAGTAAACAATTTGAGAATGCTTTAAAATATTTAGGGTATAAATATATACATCAGGGAATGTATATTATTGGAATTAAAGGAATGACAAGGAAAAAATTAGGAACCAAGGTTCTAATAACTTTATTAGATAAAAGATGGGACACAATAAATAAAGCAGCATTAGGATTTTTAGAAGGTGATATGAATGAAAATATGTTGATAACCTATATAGCTCCAGATTTAATAATGCCAGTTAAAGAATTTATAGATAAGATGGCATTCGGATTTCAAACTAAAGGATATGAAGAATTTAAAGGAATGAATTTATTAGTAAGCATAGAATTTATAGGAAGGTTAACCAATAGAAGTGGAACCAGATATAAGGTAAATGTGAACAATGTTGTAGAAAGTATGCAATCTAAAGGAATAAAATTTATGAGTCCTCTTAAAATAAGTTCTGAAGAAAGAGCAGGAGAAGAATGGAATATAAGCTCATTAATAGAACCAAAAATTTTAAAACAACCTAAAGATTACATAAGCTATGAAAATAATAGAGGGTTGACTAGTATTAGGTTTGTAGATTATAAAGAACAAAGTTTAGATGATTTAGAAGCATCCAGTTCAGAGTCAAAATTGGAAGAAAACAGAAGGCATAGCATATGTGAATTTATGGAAAAATTAGATATAGATAATGAAATAAATCATTATAAGCAAAAGCTAAGCAAAATTCATGATGAATATAAAACCTCCATGGTATGCAAATGGGCTGCTATAAGAGAAAGGGAACTCTACTTTAGACGAGAAATATGTAGACTTAAAAATATCAAGAAAGATAGAGAATTAAATGCTAAGAAATTCAGCATTCCAATAAAGAAAAATGACTTTGTGTCAAAACAAATAGATAACAGGGTAAGGGAAGTCCATAAAGAATTAGAACATAGCAAAGATAAGATAAATGACATAGAGGATAATGATATAAGTGAAGATGAGCAATGGGAAATTAATAATAAGTTATTATTAGAAAGCTATGAAGAAGAGGATGAAGATACAATTGAGATATGCAGTAATAACTCAATAACTCTCATAAACCCCTTAGAAAATAAAGAGTTACCTAAAAATAATGCCATAGAAGCAATGGAAATAGATCCAAGTACATCAAAAAGAAGACGAGGTCCTGAAATAAAGATAGAAGGAGAAAGTGAGAGACCAACCAGACAACCAGGAACTTGGCCTCCAAAAAAAGAGGAACCTGCATATAGATATATACCTGGACAATATAAGCATATGGGTTCAAAAAGAAGAGAATTTGAAAAGAAGATGCAATTCCAGAATTATAAAAGTGATGGTGCTATACTAAATTTAGCAGCACATGATCCTATAGATTGGTCAAATATAATTAGCATATGGAAAGGATTGATAGTCCAAAAGTATATACAAAATCAGCATAATATTGGAAATAGAGTAGAAGATATGATTACATATTTAGAAACATTTTTAGGTGAATCAGTCAAAGTTTTATGGGAACAATGGGTAGAAGCTTTCCCTAACCATTATGCCCAATTAAAAATGGCTGATAGTAATCCATATAATTTTGCAAATATCATATCAAGCATTGTAATAGGTGAAGATCCTGAATTAGGATTTACTGTTTTACAGAATGAAAGATTAAAAGAAATAGAAAAATTGTCACTGACAAGCTGGAAAGGAATAAAAGAATTTTCTCAACACTATTTGTATAATGCTACTACTGCTAAGCAAGGCTATAACCAAGGTATAGTAGAAAAATATTTTAATAAATTACCAGAGCCTTTAGGTTCTATGATATTAGAAGAATATAAAAAGGAAACTATTGGTAAAAAATATAATATCTCTCAGGCTATAACATTCGTTTTCAAACAGTTAAGAAAAATATGCACGAATATACAAGCCCAAAGATCAATGAAGCAATCAGATTATAATTTTTGCAATAAAATAGTTCAAATACCATTGACATATGGAGAAGAGAGATCTAGAAATAAGAAATATCCTAAGAATTATAAGAAAGGAAATGTAAAGACAAAGAGACGTTATTTCCTTAGAAGATCAGACAATAGAGCACCATTCCTCCACAAAAGGAATGTAAGAAGATATAATCCTAGAAAAAATTATGATAGTTCATGTAGATGCTTTATTTGCAACTCTCCTGATCACTTAAGCAAAACATGTCCTAACAAAGACAAGAAAAGGTATTCCAATAAGCAAGAAGAACAAGAAAAGGTTCAAATAATAGATAGTGTGAATGAAAATATCTTAGTCTGTGATGATGATATAATGGATGATGAATCAATATATTCAATTATAGAGACAAATGAAATAGAATATGATGAAGAAAAAGAATCAAGTGATGAAGAGTTAGATTTAATTGATGAGTTAGCAGGATTAAAAATAGAAATGATGGATCAAATAAACTGCGAACACAAGTGGGATCATAAAAAAGGCGATCCTAATATAAAATGTGTTTTTTGCATATATTATCAAGATCCAGCAGAAAGAGCAACATGTAGGCTATGCTTAAGACAAGCATGCATGTCATGTTTAAAACAGCAAAGCAATATGAAAAAGAATTCAGAAGCTAAAATAATATATGAAGAAAATAAAGCGCAATCAGAAAAGGAAGTAATTCTAGAGGAAAAAAGAAACAAATATTTAAATAATATTCCACAAAAGTTTCTCATTCCTAGATTAAGTTTTAAGACTGAACAAACTTTGTCATACTTTACTCGTGATGTTAAAGATATAATTTGGAAGAAATATGCTGAAAGGCATTACAAAACCTTTCATGATATACAAAAATACTTTATGAAATTATACCAAGGTAAAGAAAGACATCTAGGAATAATTGTGAATGCAAATACTTTTCCTTTACTTCATCTTGATGATAAATTAATTGTTAAGTCTCATCAAAGATTCTTAATATTGAAGGCTGATATAAATTTAAAATATTTCAGAAGTATACAAAGAAATATTGGAGATGATATATCTTTGCAGACTATTATTGATCATGGATTAGTTCATGATATATATGGTACACTTGAAGAGATACTCCAATCAGACCTTGGAATAACTATCAAAGAAGCTTATAAGAAATTACCATGCATTCAAGGTAGACACAAAATTAAGTTTTGTTCTAATCCCCCAAAATTTACACAACCAATAAGACCAGCATGCCATGATATATATATCACGAAGGGATCATACAAATTTCCTACCACATGGACTTCAGACTCGTGGCAAAATTATGAAGAGATATTCATAAAAGACACGAATCATGATAATTGGAGAATTTTCAGTGAAGCAAAAGAATTAGAAGGAAATACCAAATTTGCTTCTGAATATTATATGATGTACCAAAATAAAATAATAAAAGTATTCTTGAGAGAATGCTATGGAAGATATAGCATAATACAAAGAGAAGTTGGCAGACTAATAAAGCCAAGTTATGGCAAAGAATGTCAATTACGAAAAGAATATCGTGAATTGTTGTCCTGGTATGAAATATGGCAACCTGAAGAAGTGGACAACGAAGAAAATATTGAAGAATCAATATAGACTCAGTTCAATATTAATATATTCATACAAGAAATATACTCTTTATGTTGATAAGGTTTATCAACAATTTGTCCGGGGGAAGAGATACGGGCCATGGAGTGAAAAGCCATGGAGTTAATACCGCATGAGATAATCATACATGCCATGGAGTTAATACCGCATGCCTATCCTTGATTCGATGTTTGCAACATCAATCATTCGGGCGTGGAAGACCATACCAAAGAATATCCAGAAGGATACCATCCGTGCGCGATGGAGGACAGCGCAAAAGGAATATACAGTCACTCTACTGTAGCCAGGACAATTATTCTATGTCCAACTGTCTAGGCAACAGTAAAGGATGATAATTGAAGACGTCGGCCGCTTCCTTAATCATGAAGGCACCTCAGACGATGACTTTGCCTCGAAGTCTTCTTCAGATGATAAGGCTCACTCCTTCAGACGATAAGGATGAAGGACGCTCTCTTCATGCTATAAAGCGGGACGCCGGGCGCATTCATTGATCATCGAAGAAATGAGCCGAAGAAGCATCACACCAAAGCCTCAGACACGCACTCTCATCCACCACCCACTCCACCAACTCCACACCCACACACATACACATGAAGACATGATCTCAGAAGCTCTCTGAGAATCATCCACCACGAATAGTAATACTCCACTACCGTTGTATTACTCCACCATTAGCTGTAAATTAGAATAAAGGAGGTCCCCATGATCATCCTGAGCTTGTAAGGTAATCCCTAAAGGTTTGTGCTAAGTGCTTGGGGTTTCCCGAAAGGGAAAGCCGTATGTAAGCTTGCTCTGTGGAAATGAATTAAGCTTTCCTGTTTGAATCCCTGCCTTCCTTTAAGCTTGTTCATATGGGGCGATGTCTCTATGCTAGGGACCCTAGAGGAGAAACCTCTGCGTGTGTTGTTCTCGTGTTAGCCCTGATAGTGGCGTTTGTAGAGAACCCTGTGTACGCAGAGAAGTGTTCCCCTTGGGTGGAACTGCCTAGGGAGACGATAGAGCCTGAGTCCTGTGTGTTCATGGCTGGGGATAGCAAATTCAGATTCACTATTCAAATTCGCGTTCACTATTCAAATTCGGAATATGAACAGTGGCTCAACCACTTTACTATTCAAGGCACGAGGCCTCAGCAGATATGGCGAGGCGTCGCTTTCACGCGCAAATATTATATTGATGACGGATGAGTGAGTGAGTGATTAGCGAATATAAATATTGATATGTCGCTTTCGCGATTAGCTAATCTGGTGCTTAGTGAATATGCTTATGCGGATTATTTCTAAGGATCTTTTGCAGGCTGGCGAGACCAAAAATTCAGCCGGTCGTGCGACTATGCTTGTAACAGTCCTACTCGGTACTCACCGTATGCATCACTAACTTGCTTCAGAACTAGACTAACCCGGTCTACTCCCTTGCTATCCTCAGCCATGAACACACAGGACTCAGGCTTTATCGTCTCCCCAGGCAGTTCCACCCAAGGGGAACACTTCTCTGCGTACACAGAGTTCTCTACAAACGCCACTATCAGGGCTAACACGAGAACAACACACGCAGAGGTTTCTCCTCTAGGGTCCCTAGCATAGAGACATCGCCCCATATGAACAAGCTTAAAGGAAGGCAGGGATTCAAACAGGAAAGCTTAATTCATTTCCACAGAGCAAGCTTACATATGGCTTTCCCTTTCGGGAAACCCCAAGCACTTAGCACAAACCTTTAGGGATTACCTTACAAGCTCAGGATGATCACGGGGACCTCCTTTATTCTAATTTACAGCTAATGGTGGAGTAATACAATGGTAGTGGAGTATTACTATTCGTGGTGGATGATTCTCAGAGAGCTTCTGAGATCATGTCTTCATGTGTATGTGTGTGGGTGTGGAGTTGGTGGAGTGGGTGGTGGATGAGAGTGCGTGTCTGAGGCTTTGGTGTGATGCTTCTTCGGCTCGTTTCTTCGATGATGAATGAATGCGCCCGGCGTCCCGCTTTATAGCATGGAGGGAGCGTCCTTCATGCTTATCATCTGAAGGAGCGAGCCTTATCGTCTGAAGGAGCGAGTCATCGTCTGAGGTGCCTTCATGATTAAGGAAGCGGCCGACGTCTTCAATTATCATCCTTTACTGTTGCCTGGACAGCTGGACATAGAATAATTGTCCTAGCTCGACGTCTTCAATTATCATCCTTTACTGTTGCCTGGACAGCTGGACATAGAATAATTGTCCTGGCTACAGTAGAGTGACTGTATATTCCTTTTGCGCTGTCCTCCATCGCGCATGGATAGTATCCTTCTGGATATTCTTTGGTATGGTCTTCCATGCCTGAATGATTGATGTTGCAAACATCGAATCAAGGATAGGCATGCGGTATTAACTCCATGATGGCATGTATTATTATCTCTTCCCCCGGACAAATTGTTGATAAACCTTATCAACATAAGGAGTATATTTCTTGTATGAATATATTGATATTGAACTGAGTCTATATTAATTCTTTAATATTTTCTTCGTTGTCCACTTCTTCATATTTCATACCAGGACAACAACTCATGATATTCTTTTCATCATTTTGAAATCTAATATTCTGGTCTTTGTCCATGACCACGAATATCCAACATCTCATCATCATTATCATCGTCATCAGATATCTGTATATTCATTTTTGAGTCATAATCTTTCTTAATATTTTCTTCATAGTCTTTCCTTATATTTTCAAAATTTTCATTTATTTCATGTCTTACTTCTTGTAAGACTTCTTCTTTTATATCTTTCTTCAATAAAGAAATTCTTGCTTCAAGTCTTTCTTTTATTTTTTTCTCAAGAACTTCTTCATTCAATGATTCTGTGTGTCTTTTCACAACATCTTTATATGTTGATACCCTTGAAGGTCCTTCTTCTCTTATATTACCACCTGGCAAATTTATCTTCACATCTTTTGCCCTTTTATATTTTTGAATATAATCTTTTGCTGCTGGTTCTATGAAATAATTTACTCCCAAAATACTTCTAGCATATGAGAGAGCTTGATCAATATCTAAATATTTTTTCCATGATACACCTCCATCATTTTCTCTTTCTACCTGTTGAGCTATAATTGATTCAAATGTTACATATATTCCTGGTGTCTTTCCCCTATATATAACATATATGGGTCTTTTTTCTATATTGATAGATGATTCTTTCGGTTATATCTTTCCATTGATCATATGAAAATATTCAGCCAAACTATTTAATATTGCTAGCATATATCCTTTATCTTCTCTTTTATTATTATATTGGAACCAAAAATTGTCTAGAATGCATTCTTGTATATCATCTAGAACAATATGGTCTCTAGGTTTGAATTTATAAGTATTAGGCGGAAATATTCTTAACTTATTTTCAGTTCCGAAATTGAAACATTCACCCCCAATAGGGCTTGTTCCTCTCTTCATTCCTGCAAAATAGAAGATCGTGAAAATATATCAGGCAATGTATTATCTTTGCCTTTTATATGCTCAAATATTACTTTATATCCGTTTCCAGTAATAATGTCTTCAAATAAAACCCATCTCCTAGTTGAACTTTTCTTACTATTTATTTTATTATAGTATCTGCATATAGCTTCATAGTCTGTCCTAACTGTGAACTCTTTAAATCCTAGATATAGTCTAAAAGCATTTATTGCATTTATAACAGCCAAAATTTCTCTATCCGTATTGTTTATTGCTTTTAACTTATATTTTCCTGAAGCATACCTACATATTTGTTCTTCTAACTTTGGAGAATATTTGTGTGGTTTTTGCTTTAATATTGCACTCCATCCTAACTTGGATGCATCTGTTTCTATAATGAAATAGTTATCATCTAAAGGTAACTCTAGGGGTTTTAAACCTTTGACTCTTTCTTTAATAGTTCTTACTAACTTTATATCTTCAGAATTAAAATGTTTTTGCCCATTTTTTCTTAATTTTGCATACAATGGACCAGCTAACTTAGCTAAATTTTCAATATAATTTCTAGCATAATTGACTATTCCTAAGAATTGCTGCAGGGTTTTCTTATCATTCATGACATCTGGAAATTCTAAGATTTTCTTTACAATATGATCTTGTAAATAGATTTTTCCCTCTCCTATTTCATGACCTAAAAAGTTTATCTTTTCCTTACATATCTCTATTTTCCTTTTAGACAATATTAACCCATGCTGTTCTACCTTTCTAAAGAAGGTTTCCAGATGAGCTATATGTTCTTTATAGGATTTTGAGAATACTAATAAGTCATCAATATAAACCAATATGAATTCTTGATTTTCATTAAAAATATTTTACATTTTTCTTTGAAATAAAGCAGGGGTATTTTTTAATCCTAAAGGCATTACTAGCCATTCAAAATGACCTTGAGGACAGGTGAAAGCAGTCCATTCTATTGATTCTTCTGCCATTTTTACTTGCCAAAACCCAGCTTTTAAGTCAAATTTTGAGAAATATTTGCTTCCTTATATTCTATTTATCCATTCTTGCTTATTTGGAATATTATAAGCATCATCTATAGTATTATCATTTAGTCTTTTATAATTAATAACCATTCTTGACTTTCCTCTAGCTATTTCAGCATGATTTCTAACTATAAATGAAGCTGATCTATGAGGACTTCGGCTATCTCTTATAGCTCCTAATTTTAGTAATTCTTCAATATACATCTTAAATTCTTCTATATCTTTAGGTGTTTTAAAATTTTTGGTTCTATTAATGAGCTTATATTTCATTCTTCTCCTGCTCTTTCTTCAGAACTTATTTTAAGAGGACTCATAAATTTTATTCCTTTAGATTGCATACTTTCTACAACATTATTCACATTTATCTTATATCTGGTTCCACTTCTATTGGTTAACCTTCCTATAAATTCTATGCTTACTAATAAATTCGTTCCTTTAAATTCAAAATATAATAACCAGGCTCTAATACCACTACAGGGAGCTACCGGTTATTCAAACTCAAACTCAAGATTCAAATTTTAATATATATATATATATATATATATATATATATATATATATATATATATATATATATATATATATATAGGACTGCACTAGTTAGTACCTTGGGTATCGAATAATATTCAGCACCCGAGCCCACCACGTGAACCCGCGCATGCCCGAGAGTGCGAAGCCAAGCATCGGGCCCATGAGTACCTCCTGTCCGCACGCACGAATGAAGACCGCGTTCCCTGTCCCACGTTCGGAACCATCGCTGACCGCATTTCCTGTCCCACGAGCGAGGAGAGACCGCCGAGCAGCCCGTACACCGTTGACACCCCACCATGGCATCGACGAGGCCGCTATTGGGGGGCACATCGGAGGGGCGGCGGCGCATGAAATGCGCGAGCTCACGAGAAGCGGACGAGCGGTGGTGGCGCATCCTTGAGCGAGGCGAACAGGTGGGCGGGCGGTGGCGCAAGGTCGGATGGCCGAGGAGCCCCCGTCGCCAGTGCCGCGGTGGCCGTCGAGACACCGTAAACCCTCCCCAGGTGAGGAATCTGCGCGCCAAAACAGTACATAAGGTGTGAATTACATGAATTGTGAGCTTGTTTTCATCAAATTAAAAATCTGAGTTAGCTTGTTTGATGAGTTGGTTGAAGATCACACATGTCATCAACTCATCATCGGCCAAAAGAAAACTTGGCTATTGTGACACTATTGGTGATCAGAATTGCAATTTCAGATGAATCATCATGATTAACTAGATGCATTTGGGGGGGCGGGGTGGCGGGGTGGGGGTGGTGTATATTGCGAGTCTACATTAGATTAGAACAGTAAAAGAGAGATTAGAAATTTATGTAAAGCCATTGTTTATCAGTGTTTAGAACAATACAAGGACATGAAAATTGGCCTTACAAGATTCTTCAGTATCTGTGCCATCAATTGTATTTTGTGTTCTAGCTGATCAATGTAAGTCATATGGGCAAGGGGAGTAACTGCTTCACGAGCACTCCTTTTACTTGATGAATCCAATTCAGGCACAGGTGTTTCCTCTGCAGTAGTAGGACTACTGCCATTTTCTGTTGCTGTTTCATTATTGGATACAGGTGCTCCAAACAGCTATACATAAACACATATAGCTATTGTTCTGTATCAAGTTTTTGCAAGTCAGTAACGATGGTTCCAGACTTGCAGTTGATCCATTTATATGATTAAAAGAATGTACTTTAATTCGGTAACTATGTTTATCTTTCACGATTTTCTATAGTATGTATAAAGTATCCTTGGCTTACTGAATTATTCTTGCATACTTATTTCCCATTTATGTCAGCTTGAAGGTCCTATAGTCGTATCATATTTGAATGGTTACTGGATGTTACTTCAAGATGAATTATAAGGTAAACATTATTGATGTTTAGTAGTTCCAAAGTTGGTGTAAACTGTTCATGATACATGAACTTGTCATAGAAAGCTGAGATTTCTTTAGTACATCATTTTTAATGACCTACCTGGCACGATTTGTGACCAAATTAAACAAGCTAAGTGAACGAGATGAATTTTATCTTGTGAAGCAATGCTTCTGCGGGTGATGTCTTCACTTCTTCACTTGTAGTGGATGAGATCAGAAGTAATAATGTGTGCTTGTTTTATGTTTCACATAGCCTTTATTTATGGCTATGCAGTAATCCTTATATGTTTCTATGATGTTTCTCAGATTAATGATTATTTGAATGAATCGAAGCTCTACCACTAGTCAGTAAAGTTATTAAATCAGAATGGGTTGCCGGAAGCAGCTGTTTGGAGAGAAGAGCAATTGTAAAGGGGTTGTGACTGAATCGTCAGTATCGCAGACAATGCACACAACTAATGTGGCTGTGGTAGATGGAAGATCAGGACAAGGTCACAATGGGTTACCAGCATGTATTTTAGAAGGTGGAACATCATCGTGCACACCAGGCCATAACGAGGATGTTGTGGCTAGCATTTCAGAAGCCAGAACATCATCTAGTAGAGGCATGTTCTCACCAATGGCAATAGTTACAGAAAGCAAGAATGCTACACCAGATGCCGAAAAGAAGTACACACATGTGAGTAGCTTGTTTGTGACATTTGACTAAGAAGTTCGAAGATTCTGCTATGTGAATATGAAATAAAATTAGGTTTCAAAATTACCAAATGATCAAAGTTGTGATGATGGGATTCAGAAAATAGAGCTGAGAAGTATTCAGACTTGAGAAATAATGAAAAAAGTAAATGTACAAACTTGACATAGGATGTAATGTGCATGCTTACAATATTTAGATTGAGGAACCAGACATGTTGAGGTCTTATATAGGCTGAATTTCACTGTAATCTATTTTGACTGAGATAAAAATTCGAGCAATTTTGCATTGCCTCTTGGTGGAAAATGGAAATATCTAATTGCATATGTTGTATGCAGAAAGAAGACATTGATCCTGCCCTCATTCCTAGGCCTGGGATGTCATTCAGAAACCAAAAAGAGGCCAGGGCTTTCTATGAAGTGTACGCCGAGGTGGTTGGATTCAATTTGAGCTATGGAAACAGTAAAACATATTCATATATTATACAGTGCAGCAATGAGGGGGTTCATACTTACTTTAAAAAAATGAGGAGCTGCGTGTTAGGAACAATACCACAAAGAAGACACACTGCATGTCAAAGATGAAGCTTAAAAGAATTTATGATGAAAACAAGAATGAAATATTAGTGGTGATTGAGCAAGTGGATCTAATGCATAACCATCCATGTCTTAAAAAGAAAGAAGAAATAATAAATATGAGATCACACAAGGAAAAGGATCCGGTATTACTTGAGTTTGTTGATGACCTCCAAGCAGCGGATGTCCCGCATCATAGTATACAGAACATTGTGAGGGACATGCATGGGGGAGGTGAGAACGTGCCAATGACCAGGCAGGATCTTGAGAACAGGTCAGTGTGTGCCAACTCTTATACCATCCAGTAAATAGGTACTGTCAATTACATCTATGTAATAGTAACAAATTTTGCAGGAAGGCGGCTAATGTGAGGGCAGAACATGCCAATGACATTGCGAAGCTTCTAGAATTCTTTGAAGACTGCAAGACGCAGAACCCACAATTTTGTTGGTATGTCAAGATCGATAAAGAAGGGATGATTCATAGCTTATTCTGGAGTCACGCTAGCATGCAGGCAAAATATATTGATTTTGGAGATGTGATGACATTCGACACCACGCACAAGACAAATATATATGAGAAGCCACTAGCTATGTGTTGTGGGTGCAAACCATCACCTATAGAACACATATTTTGGATGTGTGCTGTTAGGCGATGAGACAATAGAAACATTCCAATGGGTATTTCAAGCTTTCAAGAAATGCATGGGAAGACATAGGACTAGGTGCATTATCACAGGTAAAGTAAAACTATTTAAAAAAGTGGAAAACACCTTGAAGGTAGAATGAAAAACAATTTCAAGCTATTTTGGTTGTATTAAGTTAACGATCCTCATGCTCCTATGTGTGGTAGATCAGGATCAGACAATGGAAGTGGCCATAGAACTGGAATTCCCTGGTGTCATCCATAGGATTTGTTGGTGGCATGTGGTTAACAAGCATATGCCGAACCTGAATGAGATATTCAGCCTTTATGAGAAACAACACTTCAAGGAAAAATTCAAGTTGGTGCTGAACCACCCCCTGACACCTGCCGAATTTGAGAGAGCATGGGAAGAACTGATAACAGAGTTTGATCTGCAAGGAAATGCCACTATGGAGAGCTTATTCCGGTACCGAGCTAGGTATATCATAGCTTTCTTTAAAGATGATTACTGTGGGATGATGGCATCGACACAGCGTAGTGGGAGCAGTAACTATGCGATTAAGAAGAATTTTGTGGGAAAGCAGACATGTTTGCACAAGTTTGCAAAGCATACTCTAGATTTCATGCAAACACAGAAGATGAAGGAGGGAGCTGAAACATACCTTGCAACGGTAAAACGAATTTAAACATTGAATGTACTATGATTGAAATGGTAGTACACTATGCAAAAACTTATGTTTCGATTGTGTCGTTTGTTGATGCAGAGCAAGACACTTACCAAGAATAAATGGCCATTTGAGGTTCAACTAGGAAGGATATATACATGGGCAGTGTTCAGAAACTTCGAAAAAAAATGGTCAATTGCACCGCATACAACATAGAGGATGATCCAGAGATAGGCGAGCATTGGTACAGGGTTTGTCACACGAATAGGTCAGAAGTGATAAGCTGGGGACAACACAAGTTCAAAGTGAAGGCAAATAAAGTCAATGGGACATACAGTTGTGAGTGCAGGGAGTGGGAGCACACAGGTATTGTGGAAAGACACTAGTATCTTAAAGGATTCATGGAATTATGTCGGTACTGAAAGTTGTTGTCGATGCAGGACTATTTTGCGTGCACCTTTTGCGTGCCTTCATTCATGTCCAAGTAGACAAGATTCCATGTGAATACATTTTTAAGCACTATACAAGGTTCGCTAGGAGGGAGGTTGACTTTGATACGAGCGACAAGCTTCTAACCGGGGAGGACAGCAACACACAAAGCTATAGAACAAAGACTCTAATACCAAAAGCTATGAAGGCGGTCAGATCAGGGAGCATGTCTAACGCTGCTTACAGAAGATTGCTCGAAGTTTTAGAAGATGTCATGAAGGAAATAGACAATATCCCCCCAGACATTAGTGCAGAAGCGAGGAAGGGACAAGGTCCATCAAGGACAGAGGCAAAGACATGTTAGTAAAAGAAGAACTATTTTAATGTACATATAGTAATAAAAGAGGTCTCTAAATTATATATGGCATGTAGGACAATTCTAGAGATAGCAGCAGCGATGATGGCATTGAAGAAGGAAGATGTGAGGAGACAAGGATAATACGGGTATGTTTTTTTACATTAAGTAATGAAGCAAGTGGGGGTGAACCTTAGTGAACCATATATGTTAATTCTGGACTATATATTTGGAATTGTGGACAGAAAATTTTACCAGCTGCGAACCAGTTACTACATGGAGGTTGTTCAAAACAAATGAAGGCAGCAGAAATAAAGGTAAAGGTGAAATGGAGATGTGGATTTTGGTTTACTTCAAATGCTATATCAGATCCTATATTACTGCTGCCTAAAATTTCACCATAGCACTTAGCTATTTTAGAAATAGAAAAAATAAAGTTAGTTGTACAATATGTGTCAGTTTGCTTGTGATTGCAATGGAACATCTGAATCCAATTTTTGATCCCTGCCAAGAAAAAAAATTGAGAATGAGTTGGTAAAGAAAAAAATGTGTAGGGGAAGTAGCTGGCTTAAGATTAGTCATATAATTCCTTGTTTAGTAGGTTGTATTAACTAGTTACTAAGAAACACATTTCATTAGCAGTAGTGCTCCATTGTTTCCATTTCAGTTGACAAGCATAACTGATTAGCTTTAGATTTTTTTCATGCTTGACAAGCACAACTACAAGTTAACTAGTTATTCATTTAATCTGAAAAATTGGTGAATCAGTGTGGAGACTACCATGTTGACTTGATGTTATCACATAATTTTTGTGAATTACACCATCATGAATGAATGCAACATATGGCATAGTTCATGTGCTCTACTATATTTGGCTTGATAATGTACCATGATCTTCATGCTGATCTGAAATAAATCTATAGTACCATAGACATGATTGTAGGCTTTCAAGTGAATTGTAAAAAAGGGTTTATGTTTGTTTACACCAGAATTTGGAAGAAGAATCTCAGAAGCTCGAGCGCTCCCAAGATCATGTCAGCAAGGGATCAATTGCATGTAGATCGAAACCAGCTGATTCGGATGCAGCACTGGAATCGACTTTCTTCAGATAGTGCCAGCAGATAACGACAGAAGCTATGATTGGCGCTGGGATGAGACATGCTGAACTCTACAACAAGAGAAAGATTAGAGTCCAAGTTATCTTACATTAGGAATGTTTTCATTATAGCAAAGATTATATTGAGTCATACTCGAGTAAGGTTCATTTTAGGCTCCGGGTATAAATACCAAACCCCAGCTATTATAAATCATGAACCAATCAAATACAAAGTCAATTACTTTTTTCGGCTCCGGTCACCCCATAGGAGTAGGAGTAGAGTAGATCTTGGCGAGTTCTTCAGCAAGTATGGCTGCATCGATTCAGTCGACCTCCACTGCTTGTCTATAAGTACCGTCATGGTTTATACCTCTGTTTGTATGACTGCATCAATCCGGTCGACCCCCACTACGACTCTGGTATAGGCTAGTTATCGACTCTTGTCTAATTCAAGTATGGCCTGTGTGATTCTACCTCACACCCCACTGCTTGAATTAGATCAAGGTCAAGTTATTGGCTCTACCTTAGTATGGTAGTCTTTGGTAGATTCATTAAGTTACCGATATTGCTTATTGCTTTCATTGTTTATCTAATTACAGCAATATCATTCTGCCTGATTGAGATTGATCTAGATCGGCCTTACATCTTGTTTAACTCATCGTTTGCTAATTTAAAACTGATCTAATCTACATATTAAGCGATGAGTTATGTTTTTATTGGCCATTTTGTGTCAATCTTAATCGTGCATAGCGTGAGGTTAAGGCATGTCCGATCTTGAGTAGATCTATTAGCTAATGAAAATCGTTCCATGGCCCGTCATCATGGCCTGTGGGATTCTGCCTCTCACCCCACTGTTGGCACCATGGAGCGGGGATCGTTAGTTAGTAGACTCGTTCCTGAGAAGGCATGACCTTAACTGTGCGCTATGCCTGAATCGGCTGTTTAGCCGATATTGAATGCTTTCACGAACAGTTCGTATTACGAGATCATTGAAGTAGAGATAAGTTGAAAGATATGTTAGCCCCATGATCTTGTTATTGTATTACGGCCTACATGATTCTGCCTCATGCCCCACTGATATTAGTAATGAGTTAGGGTCATCGAGTCTATTGTTATTTCTATGGCCTGCATGATTCTGCCTCATGCCCCACTGGTCATGACAATAGATGAGATCTAACATGTTCATTAGATTTATCTTTATTAAATGGTTAAGTGATGTTGAATTGTTTCTTTATATAAAAAGGAGTTCAGTTACTTATAATCATTGGCTCAGTACAAATCGATCACCATTGATACATTATTGCCATTGATTAATATTTGTTTAAATAACATTTATCTTGAATGATAACCGATTCTTCTTATACAACCCCATGAGCTTTAACTGATTCATTCTTGTAAATATGCTGGGATCGACTATTTAGTCGATCTCCTCTCATATCGGCTCTTAGAGCCACACATTCGAGACTGTCTGGTAACACCGGCACGTTCTGCCCTTAATTACTGATGAGCTTTCTCTCCTTGTCAATTGCAGGGTCAAATTGACTAGCACGTCTCAGGAGGATTGCGCAGGATCGACCACCCTTGCGCTGAAGCTAGGCGGATCTGCTCCATCGAGCGGACCCTTCTAGCTTGCTACGTGTGTCCTCAGCATAGAGACGAAAATTTTATGTCGACACACGTTTCTGGCACGCCCGGTGGGACCCCACAATCGTCATGGCGGTTCACAACAACGATAGCATCCTTATGGTACATTATGAAGACCTACCTGATGAAGATAAGGGTACCATCAACAAAGCTATAGAAGAATATCAGAAGAAGTGTTTGTTGTCCTACACCAAAACACATGACAGCACAATTATTTAGAAATTTCCACTACCAAGAGTTCTACTACATGGGCAGACAGATACGGTCAAAGCTGAAGACAAGCGTTTCTTTACGGAAGCCATAGACAAGTCTGTTCGTGATGCCATATCAAGCCGCAATGAAGCTTCTATTGACACATTTCACAATGCCATGAAAGATGCGATTCATGGAATTCTAGTTGGTCAGGTTGGATCAACTTGTTATAATATTCTAGATCCGTCAACTCAAGGGACTAATCAAGTTGGTACTAGCCATTGAGAAGTAGCACCAGCTGGTAATGGTGACATCCAGACACTTCAAGGTTCATCCAAACAAACTCTGGGTACCGCTACAAATCAGATATAGTACAATCCTGGACCATCAGTACAGCATGTGCAGCAGCTGGCGGGGCAAAGTCAAAACCAGATGATCAATTTTGGCACATCAGGCCACATACCATCATCGGCTTAGAAGATAGCACCATCCGTTCAGAGAATCCATAGAGATATAGATCCTTATGTCTATAATAAGAGACTTCAAGCAGCAAGCCAGCAAAGGACCCAACAGATTGAGAGTCCACAAGGCTATCATTATGGCATGGATTATAACACCCTCCACATGATACAAAATCCAAGATATTAAGGCACGTGGGATTTCAATCCACAAATGGGTCAGCAAGTACCGAGAAATTCAAATCCGCAAGCTGACGAGTTGCTACTCAAGGTGATCGAGATGATGAAGAATCAGTTCGGTCTGAAGCCAAAAGGAATGACTTTTTTGTACAAACGCCCATATCTAGAATGGTATGATTTGATCGCTCTTCCTACAAATTACAAGCTCCCAGAATTCACCAAGTTCACTAGTCAAGACGGCACAAGCACAATAGAACATGTCAGTCGGTATCTTACACAATTGGGTGAAGCATCAGTTGAGGATGCCCATCGAGTTCGTTTCTTCTCCTTGTCCCTGTCAGGGCCGGCCTTCACTTGGTTCTCATCACTACTAGTCAACTCCATTGCCAATTGGGCTGACCTAGAGAAGAAATTTCATACATATTTTTACACTAAGACTAGAGAGAAGAAAATAACCGATTTGACAACCATGAGACAGAGGACTAATGAATCGGGCACTGAGTTTCTTCAGAGATTCCGAGAGACTAAGAATTTGTGCTTCTCATTGAGCTTGGTCGATGATCAGTTAGCAGCTTTAGCTATACAAGGAATGCTGTCAATGTGGAAAGAAAAGCTGCTAGGACAAGAATTTGACAACTTGGGTCAATTGGCTCAACGAGTAGCAGCGCTCAATAGCCAATTCCAGCGTATACGCAGAGATACCCGATTCTAGAAGAGCACAACAGTAGCTGAAGCTTATGATCCATACTCAATCGATGATGACTATGACGATGAAGAAGAAGAGGTTGCTGTAGCTGAATGGAATTAGGGCAAGAAGACAGTAATGGTGCCAAATCCTTAGGGAAGAGGAATGGAGGAGAGCTATGACTTCAACATCACAAAATTGGACAAGCTCTTTGACTTCTTACTTGAGAAGGGCCAGATCAAATTGTTGGACGATCATGTTATGTTGCCCCCTGAATAGTTGAAGAATAAGAAATTCTGCAAGTTCCATATTGCTACTTCTCATTCCACTAATGAGTGTAGAATTTTCCAACAGCACATACAGAGGGCTATTCAGCAAGGGAGGCCCAAGTTTGATACACCTCGAAAGATGAAGGTAAATGATAATCCTCTCCCAGGAGATCAAAATATGGTTAATGTTGGGCTATTCAAAGGGAAAACTAAGGTCCTAACATCGGCCAAATCGAGAAAAGCTAGAACAGTTGATCCTAAGATGCAAATATTGGCTGATGAATATAGAGAGATTAGAAAACATCATGATCAGCAGAAGAGCCGATATGAGCAGGGGGAAACGTCAAAGGATGGAGCAACGAAGCTGTGAGTCACATCTCAGATCCTATTAAATAAGTGGCGGTGGCAGAAAGAAAAAGATTATCAGCGATTGCTAGAGGATCAAGAATACCAGCGTCAATTGGAAGAAGAAAGGAATGAAAGGAAGCAAGCTAAATCGCACTGGAATTATCCTTTCTTCAGATACTGCTAGAACGAAGGTTTGAAATTACCTACCAGACATGACTGTCCAGAATGCAGCAATCAATATTGGGAGTTTAGGTAGTCTCAAATCAACCGCCGGTCTATCCATGCCTAGGATGCATATCATCATAATAGCATGGATCGGCACTTAAAAAATAAAAGTATTCATGATTGGCTGGGAAAAAGAGTTGTTGACCAAGACTAGGTTGATCATGAAGAAGGAAGCAACCAGAGGGAACATGTCTAGCAAGAAGGCCAATGGTGCCTCGGAGGATTGACAAGAAGCCAGAAGAGAAGGGTGCAGTGCCTAAGGAATAAAGGGATGGAACAGGCTCAGGTATCCAGTAAAATTCAAGTATGGCGTACCAAGCAAACAGCCAATAGAAAGCAACCATCGGCTAATGTCCAAATGGCTTTTCTATTGCCATCAGAATTCAGAGCTCCGGCATATCAGGAAGTTTATTCAGACTTCAATGAATCAGAGTATGAAGAGATAGTTGCCAAGTTAACGGTTGTGCAGCAAGCAATATTTGATATGCCAGTCAACTATCGGCACTTAAAAGCTTTATATATAAAAGGTTTTGTTGATGGGACGCCGATGAACAAGATGTTGGTGGACGGAGGTGCTTCTGTCAATCTTATGCCTTACACTACTTTTCGTAAACTTGGCAAGGGACTAGGAGATCTGCTTGAGACCGACATAATGCTTAGAGACTTCGGAGGAAATACATCCAAGACCCAGGGGGCAATAAACGTCGAGTTGACAATCGGGAATAAAACTCTGCTCACCACGTTCTTTGTCATCGATGGAAAAGGCTCGTACAGTTTACTCCTCGGTCATGACTGGATTTATGCCAACCATTGCGTGCCATCAACCATGCATCAATGTTTAATCCAATGGCATGGGGATGATGTCGAGGTGGTTCACGTTGATGAGTCTGTGAATATCATAACAGCCGATCTAGTGTTTTGGGAGCTAGGAGACTTCGAATGCCTTTCTGGCAAAACATGGGAAGGAGGCTTCATCAGGATTAATAATGAAGGCCAACAGCCGGTTCAAGCAATCAGCTCTGAGAGTTTGTTTTGATCAATAGTCATGGCATTGCATCGGTCATTGAGTTAAGGAAAAATAAGCATTGAGTCTTGGAGATGAGTTTAGGCCGACGCACGTGAATGCTGAGTTAAAGTGTAAGTGCGATTTAGAGTTAATGTATTTCTTAAGAGAAGTTCTGTTTCGCTTAATAAGATGCTTGACTTGGATTGATCGAACGTTTGATCTTTTGGAATGAAAAATGCATGAAGAAATGTTATCCTAACATCTGGATCTAATAGCCGATTCGTTCTCGGCTCCAATAGCCGATACCAGGAGTATCGCCTCTAGTTCAAAAAGTGAAAATCTTCAAAGACAGGGAAAGCCGATACGATATGTATCACCTACAGAGCAAAAACAAAAAGAAACATTCATAGTCATGCACGAGGACATTGCAATGAGGAGCATTTATGAAAGAGAAGTCTTTGTTCATTGGTTCCCCTAAGTACAAACTAATCAAAGACCTTGTTCACCACATCCTGAGCAGATGTGATGTCCACTACGGCCTCCGCTGCCATGGTGAATTCTTTAAGTAGGTCCTCGTGCTCCTCAGGGCCATCGCCTACTGGGAAACCAGTCTCCATGGCATGGAGCTCATGCCCCATCCAAACCTACGCCGCGGTCAGCGCCACTGATGTGTCATGGCGAACGCTGTGGAGGGCGATTTCCTAAACGTAGGCCAGGATGTCTTGAAGACGAGCATCAACAGAGGAACCCCAAGCATTGATGGCATCCACGGCCGCGCTCACCGCCAGTTGGAGAGACTCCAACTGCGTCGTTAGGGCTAGTGATCACAGAAGAAGAAGAGCTATCAAGATAAAAACAATCGAGATCAGAATAAAGACATTCTTGAGGCTCATCGTACCTGCCACTACGGCATCCAATTCAATCAGCCATGCTCGAGCGGCGTTAGCCTCTTCCTTGGCCACATGAAGAGCGGCCTGGGAAACCCCGAGGTGGATCTCTAGTTGGCCGGTCTCCCACGTCACCTCGGAGTAATGGTTCTGTGCCATCCTCCACTCATGAAGGTAGCACCGGGCGTTGTCGCCATTGTAGGAATTGGAGGAGTTCGACGACGAGGCCAACATAGAAGATGCGGCGTCAGAAGGCCCACCGGCCCTGGGAAGGGGACGGAGACTGTCATTCAAAACAAACCTGTAGGCGAGTTAGAACTGTTCATCATCATAAACAAGAAATGTCAATCTCACCTCATACGTTGGAGATGCTGGTTCATCGGCATATTCTCTTCTGGGATTTCCTCCGCCACACGTTTGCCTCGGTGGTCTTCGCCGGCCTTGAAGATTGATCGGATCTACGAAAGGGAGAGAGAAAGGGAGAAGAAAGAACCGCTACAGGGTTTTTAGCGGATGGAGAAGAGCAAAGGAATAGTCATGGATGGAGATGTGTTCGAGGCAGAAGCCATTGGCTAGTATTTGAAGACATGAAGCGAAGGGACAGATGCCTCGAAACACGTAAAAGGCAAATGCAATTAATAGGAGGCGAAGTGCCACTTCACCAATGTCGAAGAGAATACAACATCAGATGACCGAGGATATAAGATCGAAGGGCTCTTTTAAATGAAAGCCGTGTTTCCAGACTTAATTAAATTAAGATCAGGAGTCTAGGATCGGCTATATCGAATCGGCTCTTTGGCCAAAACAAAAATGCAATTGAACAACAGGGAATACGGTCGAATCTACACAAGCTTATGATCTCGAGGCTGATTCAGATAGCTCAACCTATTCTGACCTTAACCAGCAGTTCTTGTTTCTCTTGCTGGATGACATCAGGTATCTTAGCCAGACTGGACTTGTGACAATCAATGGCAGTAAGATTCTAGAAAAGACCTGGCATGGACTATGTTTGAGAGCCAAGAGCAGAGGAGCCGAACGATTTACCAACCGAAGACTGCAAGAATTTGTAATGGACAACTCAGAAGATTTGAATTACTTTTGGTTGCGCGCTCTCAAAAACTTTGAAGCCGACAAACTAAGGATTGAGGGCCAAAATTAAGCAATTTTCTGAAGGAGACTTAGTCTAGAAAATAAAATCGCCGATCGAGTCAGGGGGCAGCAGATTCGGTGAAAAAGTCACCCAACTGGGAAGGACCTTATCGGATCAAATGTTATGTGCCTGATAATACTTGTATTCCGAAGATACTGAGAAGGGAAAGGAAATTCGGTAGAGCAATCAAATGGGAAATATTTGAAGGAATATTTCCCTAGCTTTGGATTGACACTTAACAACTGATTTGTTCGGCCGTCAGTTTTAATAGCTGATACCGGAAGGGTATAGTTGCTAGCGAGAGGGTAAACCCAAAGGGGTGAAAGCTGGTACGATGCGTATCGATTATGCCAACAGAGTGATGCGTACTAAATGAAGCGCGAAACAAAGGGAAATCGCTCAAAGCAAGAAAGTTGTTTGCTAAACGCCAACTATTACAAGCTATGGGCTGGAAAATACTTTGCCTACTATATCATCGGCCAGGGTATTGAAACCTATAGAGTTGGTGGCGCTCATAAAATCCTCAACCAAGCGCTCATGCTCCCTAGGGTACGTTGCGTCTAGAAAACCATGGGGAAGAAGCCGAAGATTATGACCCGAACGGGCTTGTGCAGCAGCCAATGCCATGGCGGCTCCATGATGAACTCCATGAAGGGCGACCTCCCTAACACGATTCGAGATGTTGTGCAGGCGAACCACCGGAAAGGCACCCGAGCATTGATGAATCCTGCTGCATGATCCGTGGCTAATCGAAGACTCTCCAACTGAGCGGTTAAATCTAAAACATTCAAGAAGAGAGTAATCAGAAGTCTTGAGGACGAAATCAAGGAAAAAGAACAGAGAAGTAATGGCAAACATCTCACTCATGATTCTAGCTTTGGCCCTGGCCAACCTTTCTCTCATAAGGCTAATCTCGGGGGGTGATCGGTCTTCAATCATGGCCAGAGCTGATTCCACTAGGGAGAGGCAGTTGGCTAGATGTTGGTCGGTCTGATCAATGGAGGCCAGCAGATCGTCGTTGCTAATCTGTCGCCTCGAATGATGAGGAAGCTGGTGATGGAATGATGCCAAAGATGACCCCGAGGGCTGGGTGAAGCTCGCCCTTTGATCTGGAGTGATGGGAGTGCCCTAAGATGCGTCCTCTTGATGACGAGGGCATTGACATGATGATGTGGATCTATTGAGGGCTTCTTCAGCAGACCTCTTATTGTTCTCCATGACCTCGAACCCACGAAAAGGCAGGAGATATGCTAAAGATGAAGAAGGGTTGAGGCGAAGAGGGTTGTTTTTTGAATCACAGCCATAACCCGTATATATAGCCCAGGAGAGCGAGAAGAAATGTTTCAATGGAGATGTGAAATTGAAATCGGAAACGGAAACGGATCAGCACTCCAGAAATTTCGGGGATGGATAACGAAGAGATAACGGACTCAAATTTATTACTTCTCCAGATTGCAGAATATCGTGGGGTGGATGCATTGACCAAAGATTAACTCACCAAAACTTCTTTGGATTGAAGGGAGTCCAAATTTCCACAAGG
Organism: Miscanthus floridulus; assembly: GCF_019320115.1. Classification (NCBI taxonomy): domain Eukaryota; kingdom Viridiplantae; phylum Streptophyta; class Magnoliopsida; order Poales; family Poaceae; genus Miscanthus; species Miscanthus floridulus. Next base: position 110,628,085 of record NC_089587.1, on the reverse strand, counting down.
TCGAAACTCATTGTGAACCAAGTTGCATCGGCCCATCAATAAAGTTATATCCGAGAGAAAGAAAGGTTGCTCGCCTAACATATGCTCGATAGATTTCTCAATAAATTGGGGAATTATAGGAAAGAAGCCTGAGGCTTTCCCGGTGGGTGTTTGGAGGAGCAACAAGGGGAAGGTGATCACACATTCTAGCCCTCGCACACACCAAGACCAACTTTGTGAGCATGGAAAGAAGACTCAGGTGGTATCATAAGAATTCTTCTAACCGCAATAATTGGTCTTCTTGCTCAACGAGGCGCTAGGATAAGTAACACAATCATCCTATGCACAAGAATTCTTCTAGTTGCTCAAAGATCTTCATAATAAAAGGGTAGACCATGGAGGGTCTGGCGGAACTAGAGGCACTCGAGAAATTAGATGAAAACAAAGCATGGTTGAATTGTTGAGTTGCTCTCGCCAAAGTTGGATGGGTATTTTATAGCCGGCCCGGGAAAATGAATCCAAATACCCGTGAAACAGTGATGCTCTTGTAAGAAGTTTTGAGGCATAGGCTCATGAATGGACGCAAGCAGCGGCAAACAATGGGCCCAGATCAAGGTTCTCTACTCGTGACTATGGACCAATCAGGTATGCAGACATGATAATTTTGGAATAAAATTACTTTTATCCCAAAATTGGAGGGCATGTGTTTACACCAGAATTTGGAAGAAGAATCTTAGAAGCTCGAGCGCTCCCAAGATCATGTCAGCAAGGGATCAATTGCGTGCAGATCGAAACTAGCTGATTCAGATGCAGCAATGGAATCGGCTTTCTTCAGATAGCGCCAGCAGATAACGACAGAAGCTATGATTAGCGTTGGGATGAGACATGCTAGACTCTACAAAAAGGGAAAGATTAGAGTCCAAGTTATCTTAAATTAGGAATGTTTTCATTACACCAAAGATTGTATTGAGTCGTACTCGAGTAAGGTTCGTTTTAGACTCCGGGCTATTGTAAATCATGAACCAATCAAATACAAAGTCAATTACTTTTTTCGGCTCCAGCCACCCCTTAGGAGTAGGAGCAGAGTAGATCTCGGTGAGTTCTTCAGCAAATACGGCTGCATCGATTCAGTCGACCTCCACTGCTTGTCTGTAAGTATCGTCATGGTTTATACCTCTGTTCGTATGGCTGCATCGATCCGGTCAACCCCCACTGCGACTCTGGTATAGGCTAGTTATTGACTCTTGTCTAATTCAAGTATGGCTTGTGTGATTCTGCCTCACACCCCACTGCTTGAATTAGATCAAGGTCAAGTTATCGGCTCTACCTTAGCATGGCAGTCTTTGCAATAAGTTACCGATATTACTTATTGCTTTCATTGTTTATCTAATTACAGCAATATCATTATGCCCGATTGAGATTGATCTAGATCGGCCTTACATCTTGTTTAACTCATCGTTTGTTAATTTAAAACTAATCTAATCTACATCTTAAGCGATGAGTTATGTTTTTATTGGCCATTTTGCGTCAATCTTAATCGTGCATAGCGTGCGGTTAAGGCATGTCCAATCTTGAGTAGATTTATTAGCTAATGAAAACCGTTCCATGGCCTGTCATCACGACCTATGGGATTCTGCCTCTCACCCCACTGTTGGCACCATGGAGCGGGGATCGTTAGTTGGTAGACCCATTCCTGAGAAGGCATGACCTTAACTGTGCGCTATGCCTGAATCGGTTGTTTAGCCGATATCGAATGCTTTCATGAACAGTTCACATTACAAGATCGTTGAAGTAGAGATAAGTTGAAAGATATGTTAGCCCCATGATCTTGTTATTGTATTATGGTCTGCATGATTCTACCTCATGCCCCACTGATATTAGTAATGAGTTAGGGTCGTCGAGTCTATTGTTGTTTCTACGACCTGCATGATTCTTCCTCATGCCCCACTAGTCATGACAATAGATGAGATCTAACATGTTCATTAGATTTATCTTTATTAAATGGTTAAGTGATGTTGAATTGTTTCTTTATATAAAAAGGAGTTTGGTTACTTATAATCATTGGCTCAGTACAAACCGATCACCATTGATACATTATTGCCATTGATTAATATTTGCTTAAATAACATTTATCTTGAATGATAACCGATTCTTCTTATACAACCCCATGAACTTTAACCGATTCATTCTTGTAAATATGCTGGGATCGACTATTTAGTCAATCTCCTCTCATATCGGCTCTTAGAGCCACACATTCAGGACTGTCTGGCAACACCGGCACGTTCCACCCTTAATTATTGGTGAGCTTTCTCTCCTTGTCAATTGCAGGGTCAAATTAACTGGCACGTCTCGGGAGGATTGCACAGGATCGACCACCCTTGCGCTGAAGCTAGGTGGATCTACTCCATCGAGCGGACCCTTCCGACTTGCTAAATGGACTGCTAAATTTTGTGTCAATAATGTTGATTTTTGTTGATTCTATGGACTGCTAAATGAAAAACATGTGCCAGGAATCTAGGACCACATGTAGAGTTGAGGCTAGCCATGTGCTGGATTGCAATAAAGAAATAGGGAAGAAAAAGGAAGCAGCAGCAATAAGTGAAGAAGGGTCACAACATGAATAGGTAGATGAGCAAACATGGAAATCAAGAGACGTTGGGCACTAGTTGATGTGTGCATTTGTTCTTACTCTAAAACTTATATTCTAAAGGATTGACAAACCTGATTTTGTGTATGCAGGATGTGACAACATTGATAAACTTGGTGCCTCCTAAAAAAGCGAAGCCTAAGGGTAGGAACATGATAGAGTCAGAGAAGACAGCAGTAACCCTTGGAGCATTAGGCAAGAAATTGGGCACGAGAAAGTGCAAGGCTTGTGGGCAGACGCTACACATAATGCGCGGATGTGCCTCAGCTTGGAACATAATAGAATGAGGCTTGAAGAAATGAAGAACAAAAAGAGTGGGAGGCCACCAAGCGCTAAAAATAAAAAGGTAAGCTAGGAGCATGTTACTGATCGCGACAAAGAGGACAATAGAGTGAAGACACGATAGAAGGTAGTCGCAGAAAACACCTATACTGGTCTAGATAGTGACAATGAGGGAGAAAAATGAAGAGGATTGCAAGGAGTAATACAAAGTGAGTGGTTGGAGGGGCCATGCGTCAAGGCAAAATGCTATGAGAAGGGGTTGCTACGATGTGATGAAGTTTAGGTGGTGGTATGATTTATCAATCATTGAAAAAATTTATAAAAGTGTTAGATTCAGAATCTGGTCATAATACTCTAATGTGCATTGCAAGTGGCGTGTGTTCTGACATTTAGGATGTATAGGTAATTTGATGTCGTCTAATGATTGATGAAACTGGACATGCCCATTGTTATGCATGTTGCAAATGTAAGTCAAGTTTCATGATGAACAGAAAGTAGAACACTGATGGGACAACTTCTCACTAAAGGATTGCTGAAATGCTGAAACTTACTGAAGCATCCTTGTTGATAACCTATGTGGAGGAATGTCGGGAGTATGTGTTTTTCTGATCAAGTTTGCAGCAACTACCCTGTGGGGCTGCTTGTACACTAGAGGATCACCTTGATGGCCTGCTGGTCCAGTAAGGGTTTATCACCCATTGATTACCAAGGAGGGTCATGAGAATCATGTTTTTTTATTCAAATATAATATGTGATCGATGATTTTTTTTCAAAATCACCAAAGCATATACACCATTTTGGTTGTTTAATTTGTGTTGTCCAAACTGTCACCATAGCATTAGCATAGGTAATATACTAGTAAGAAACAGTGACTTTTTTCTTTTTGAAGAGTGACAACAAATGATGCTAGTGGTTTCATTTTTACGAACCACGCTGGTCTACGTTTCATTTGTATTGTTAATTCCAATCATGCTCATTCTAAAAAGAAATAAGCTTTCATCATCCAATCTACCATGTTCCTCGTCTAAGCTAAATTAAACGTGTGAAATTGCACCCCAAAAAATGTAATATTCAAGTCAACAACACGCCTCTCTATCTTATAATAAATTACATGCATGACCATTTCTATAACGTTTATAATTAATTACATGAGGCACACAGCCCAAAGCAGCATGAGATGAGATCATCAGTTCACATGCTTCTAAGACCCTCTCGGCTGGGACAATTAGCTTGCCTATGACCGACCATGCCGTGACGGAAACAGGTATTTCAGGAAGATCGTTTAGGGCAGGCACTGATCCAGTGCCCTTCCTCACCGCATCCATAGCAGGGGCGCCCGGTCATGGGGCTGTGGCTACCAAAAGGCGTCATGGGCGATGTCGCGGGTGTTTTCGCCATAGCAGTCGGGTGGCGCGGCGTGCCTGGTGAATTCTGGTAGACTACAGCACGGGGTGCTGCCTGACCTGTGAGCACGATTTCATTGTTGATGATGTCAAATGGGATTGGCCACTCATCGATAAGAAGTTGAGCAGGATTGGCTGATTCATTACCATTGTTGTCTCCAACTCAACTGTAGTGTTCCCATGGGCTTCCTTTGTATTGTAGTCCACAACCTGTGGTGGTCCTTTAACAACATCTGTTACTGGCACCTTGAAACTGCATGCAACTTGTCCCTGCAGAATAAATAGTAATGCAGCTGGTCAATTGCATGTAGCAGGAAACATAAAGTTAAAAGTAGCTTAGAGACTCAAAAATATTGGATTGTGATCCCAACATCAAGTTACTAATCCAGAATATGGAAAAGCTAAAAAGTCAAGACAGTATCTCAGAATCAGATCAAAGGAACTGAACCAAGTTTCAGTTGGTGGGAGGTGTGGATGTACACTCCTACCATCCAGGTTCAAGTCCCGTTTGACTCAAATATGTGTGCTTATTTTTTCTTGTTTCCAATGTCATCTTTTTCCTCCTAGGTTGGCCAAATCTCAGATGCAAGTTGCAGTTTTGAAATGGTTTAAGAATTCTTCACTTTCATAAAGAATAATTTGAGAAAATGTGCACACAATAGTATGAAGAAAGCCTTGGACACACATAATTTTTGTTCGAAAAAATTCAGCTGCAGGTTACGGATATTCTAAGACTAAAACTTCAATGAATGCATTCTATATTTTATGTGGAGATGCTAAATCAAGTGAATTCTTCACTTTCTTAAAGAATGAATATGGTACCTACTATTAAAAAGCGGTCGTCCATAGCAAGCTAGCAGCGCCTTCATATAATTCAATAATCAACATACACCAATTTGAGTAAGATTCAATTGCCCAATAGCTAATAAACCTGTAATTTTAAACAACAATGATCAGCTTTGGGATTCAAGAGCATATGAGCATCAGGTGCTCACACATGCATTATGAAAAGCATACCACAATGATTAACAGTAAGAAACCTTAAATCTGTAATATCAACAAGTGCATACATAGATCAAGATAGATAAATCATACAAACAAGACCAAATTTATGACTAGTGGAGACAGTGATAAATCCAAAAAACAGTGTAGAGCATTGTCGAGCATACCTTTTTCGTGCTATCGGCACACCACTGTTGCTGATGGAGTGCAGAAGAAGAAGACGTCTCCTACTGGTGGAAAGCTAACTAAAATGATAAAAATCAGAAATAACTAGTGTTAATGGTTTCGAAGCTACAGCCGCCATAAATTAAATGTGTAAAATTGGAAAATTAGCAAGGCTGAAAAAGAAGCTAATTTCCAAAGGAAACAAATGCAATATTTATACTCTTGTAAATCTTCAAGCATAATTAGCCACACAAACAAACCCTGTAATAGTCGAAGAAACTACCTATGTGAGTAATCATGGGGAGTAGATGGAGGATGCTTTGATGGCGAGCGCCTGAGATCTGCATAAAAAACAAAGAGTGAGAAAAGAGGATAAATAAGTTCTTGTGGCCTCTGTATTAGCTGAATGGATTACAGATGAACAGGATTCCATCCAAAAAAAATTGATGCACCAAACCTGATAAGCACAACATAGCATGTATATTGTTTTGATGCTTCTAAATTTGCAAAAGCTGCTGATATGAACAAAAAGGCCAGACAGAACTGCTCAATGCCTTGCTCAAAAGCTACATAGTGTAATTCAGTGTCCAAAAGTGTGACCAGCTAATTTTGTTGCATCTAAAATAACTTGGCTTCATCCTTAGAGTTTCCTGTTGCTTCTTCACTTGCCACCTTGGTCGTAGAAAGCAAAACAGATATAGAAAAGTAGAGATTTGGCAACAAAGACATGATAGTAGATTTGTGGTATATTGAAGGAAAAAACAAACTAGTGATACATACAAAGAGGAGCTTTAGAATAATTACTGTTATGAAAAGAAAGTGCAAAAGTAAATAAATGGTATACACCTCTGTACATGCACCGGTCGACAATCCTGCTCGTGTTTGCCTAGTTTTCCTCAGACCAACATCCTTAGATTTGTCGATGTGTGAGGATGAACGGGCGTTGGGAATGGGCATGAAGTCGTCATCATCATAGTCGTGACCAGCTGCAGTAGGCAACACATGCCCTGGTCGAATATGATGCTCAAACCTAAAAAAAGGCCACAAACAGATAAACTTTAACAACAGACTAAGAATTAACATTAATCGGCGATTCTCGGACATAAATAGAATTATAATAAATTGAAACACGTATGGACTTCTCCTACGAGCTCTCAAAAAACCACCCTCTTCAGGTTAGACGGGACCCTATCCACAGTACGCTTTGCAGCATGAGTCCTACAAAAAAATAGGAAAAAATGAACCATGAACTTATGAAAAAAATAAAACTAGGGATACGGTTACATAGGGGATAGAAGAAGCATATTTATGTGCAGCATGTTTGTACGGAATATACAAATTGGAAGAGTATACTGATATGCCTCAGACGATTATGATTGGTGGGAAATTTGGTAAACAAGATTATAAACAGTACCTTCTCTGAGATAGGTCGCCAGAAGTAGGTGCTACCGCAGGGTTCTTAGAAGGGGAATGACTTGCATCTGAATACCAAAAGGACCAGAAAAGGAAAATAATAAACAACAAAGGTAGATGATTTTAAGAATAGAAAAATCTTGTGAGCTTTCAGAACAAGATGAAAAGTGTTAATTAACAAAAGCACAAGCCGAAGTGGAATCAAAAGAACAATGGAAATTTAAGATAGCAAAATTTAAAATCCATGAATATTAAATTATTCTCAAATTATGTGTACATACATCTGATCATATAAATATAAATAAAAAATCATAAACAAGATTAGATAAGCCATAAATGAATGTATCTAATTTTGTCTAGTCATTTGTAAAATACTAACTCCATACTGCAACAGATTAAAATTATAGTACAGCCATTCCCCTTTGCACCTCTATTTCGTGAAGCCAATGCAGAGGTTCTACCCGGAGAGGAGGGTAACCTCTCGTCTTATCGCAAAGGGACCTCATACCTAAATGGGAAATGATCACATTAACTGAGAGAAAAGCAGATACAACAAATGGAAAAGGCCACTAAAATTAAAAAAAACACATGTACTGACCACTGTTGAGTGCTCTCAAAAACAAGCCTTTTTAGGTTGTCAGGCATCTTATCAACTTGCACCAACCGGATTCTGAAGTCAATGATTTAGAATGCATTTAGAATACTGCATTCGTATACTCTACAACTTAAAATTACAAGCTGACTCCACAGAACAATGTAGTTGCAACTGCTGAGTCAATGTGAATGTATAAAAATAAAAAAAATATAACATAATGGGAATATGAAACAAAGAACCTTTTAGTTGACGAATCATGACCTTTTCCTGCATGGGCATCCTCTGCAAATGCAGAATAAATAGAATTGCTTTATTAAACTATAATGACACCATAAATAAAAAAATACATGTATGATATGAACAAAAAAAACAATGCAAAGCTGAATCAATGTGTGTGGTTTAATCTGTCTTGTGTCTTCTTTTTATTAAGACACTAATTGAGTATGAGGCATACACACGCGCACGAAAACACACAACACTCTACCATCACCACCCATGTACATGTGCTAGTAAACCCAATACAAATTTATCAGAGGCATCGAAGGTCTCACAGAGTGTGGGTACATGCTTTGCAACTGATTACTGATTTTTGCACCGAGTCAGGCTGGTGGGCTGAGTGCACACCTGCACTGATAAAAATGAAGACCTTGATGTTGTGACCTAAACACTTCCAAAAGTCAGCTGCCTAGTCTGCTTGCTATTTGTAGAATGCCACATAAAGATCGCTGGTAGGATATCTTGTCAAGTTCATATCCATGTATTTAACCATCTAACTTGTGAGACTGTAACGATAGGAAGTTTTTGTGCCTCTACCTCATGCTTACAACTGCAGTTATATATTCTACTCAGAATTAAATTTGAAGGGTTCAAATTATAGATGCTATAAGACAAAATGTGTGGGGTGAGGCATTGTAGCTTCTTCAATTAAGAGGCTAAGAGGCTGAGTTTCTATCCTAAACCCACGCGCTGTAAAAGGATATTAGAGCATTCAGAGGCATTCACAATTTGATAGCTGGGCCTATACATTTCACAGATGATTTACTGATTTAGTAAAGATCACTGGAGGTAGACAGCTGTGACTAATGTCTGAACTCAGGGTAGATGTATTGCTGTGCAGTTTCTTGTGGATTTACTGTATTGTGTTTATTAATTCAAAGGTATTGAACACATGAATACTGATGGGAGCACTTGTTGAACTACGAATACGTGATATGTTACTCTTTTCAAATGAAGCAGCTAGTTCATGATGGTAAATAAAATATTTCACATGGACATTGAGGGACCTGTGATTCTGATTAAACACAAGTATGGAGAATATATTATTTCTTAAAGACTGATATCTGTAATTGATTGAAGCTGAATATAATATCATCTTCATGATGGTAAATAAAATATTTCACATGGAAATTGAGAGACCTGTGATTCTGATTAAACACAACTATGAAGAATATATTATTTCTTAAAAACTGGATATCTGTAATTGATTGAGGCTGAATATAATATCATCTTCTAAAGTTCTAATATTGAAATAAACATTGCTTTCAATGACTTCGGAGCAGCAAAGCATGGCGTATAGTTTCATACTTCCATAATGTGCTTGCCTTTTAACAAAGAGTACCCATATCAGGGAATCTAATAGTGAAACCAATTTGACACAAAATTAATGGGAACAACAAAGCGAGATACATGAATAAGGATATAAAGGAAACCTGAGGAACCAGGCGGCTCCATCCCAAATGATGCAAGCTCGGTAATCAACGAGTGTATTCGACAATCAACGGCCGGCGCGATGCGTCTGGGAATGCACAGCGCGGGGAGCTGCTTCTTACAACGCTGAGTGACAACACGGCAGGGTGGGACTCTGGAGAAGGCCAGCCGAGCACATCCGACCGGGCGGCGCTGGGGGGAGGAACGGTGGGAGAGGCGTCGGAAGGGAGTTGCCGGCGATGGAGGGAAGACGGTGCCGCTTCCCCCGCTGACCACGCGCTCTAGGTGAAATGGCGTCGGAAGGGAGGTGCCGGCGATGGAGGGAAGGCGGCGCCGCTTCCCCCGCTGACCACGCGCTCCAGGTGAAGCCGAGCGGACGCCGGACTGAAGAAGGGCAACGGCGAGATCGGATCTAGGCGAAATCGAGCGGACTCCGGACGAGCGAAGGGCGATGGCGAGCTACTCAGCGAGAGCGGCGGCGACCTGGGGTGTGCGAGCTGCGGAGGCGCCGGTTGTGCGATATGGGGTGTGCGATCTGGGGCATGCGGGAGCTACGGAAGGCGCTGGGTGCGGCGCCGGGATCGACCTGGTTGGCTCGGTCGGATAGGATGAATTGGGTTCAGGTACTGATTATTATTCGGTACCCAGGGTAATACAGTGTGTGTGTATCACAACTGCAGACGCCCTCTTTGTCGAGTGCTGGGGGCACTCGGCAAAGCCAGCCAAGCACTCGGCAAAGGCTTTGTCGAGTGCCGCACTCGGCAACGGTCTCTCGGCAAAGATTTTGTCGGCAAAAATTTCTTTGCCGAGTGCCAAAAATCGACACTCGGCAAAGTCTTTGCCGAGTGCCAAGCCCGCACTCGGCAAAAAAATAACTACCATCAACATTTGACGCTGTCTTTGCCGAGTGCCTAGGGACTGGCACTCGGCAAAATTTGAATTTTTGCCGAGAGCCAGGGCTCAGCACTCGGCAAAGAAACAATTTTTTTTAAAAAAAATCTTTTTAAAAATAGTCTTTGCCGAGTGGTACCATCTGGCACTCGGCAAAATTGACCTCTTTGCCGAGTGCCAGGCTGTGGCACTCGGCAAAACTGGGGAAGTGGCTGTTTTTGCAGCATTTTTTTCCAGCTTTGCCGAGTGCCACACCCCTGGCACTCGGCAAAGACTTCTTTGCCGAGTGTTGGCACTCGGCAAAGCTGGGAAATTTGCAAATTTTTTTTGTTTGTTGCTTTCCTTCGAAAGCAAACACGCAAAGCTCATATATAATACATGAGACAGCACATAGGCATTTAGCATCACACAAAACGCATACATAATCCATCACATACATCCATAATACATCACAAGCACATCCAACATCCATCACAAGCACATCCTCCTGCATAATCCATCACACGCACATCCAATGTGCAAATCCATGACAACATCTAAGAAGTCTTCATCCAACACAAGTCCTAGATCAAGAAAAGTCAATGAAACATGAAGGGGCACCACCTACTGCCACTGATCCCAATGGGAGCCTGAAGGGGCACCTCCGTGCGGTGGTGGACCTGTCCAGCCAGGGTGTGTGTGCTGAGGCGAAGGAGTCAGGTTCGAACCCGACGACTGTTGCACAAAGGAGAATTGAATTCATTAGTATCTACACAAGCTAAAGGACTTGATCAACCATATATATATACTCACCGGAGTGCCTAGAGCCAGAGGAGTAGGAGGCACAACTGGAGCGAGCAGCGACTGGGGCACCACCACACCCGGGAGAGTGGTGCCGAGGCTCGACATGAATGAGAACATGTCCTGCATCCTCTGCACCTTGGCCACCCTCTGGGCCCTCAGGACCTCCCACTCGGCCCTCTCGGCCTCCCTCTCGGCCTCCATCCTCTCCACAGTGGCCTGCAATATTCAATCACCAACGTTTAAACAATGCAAATGCAAGGTACATGTGTAAAAGTAATGAACGGCGAATGAAATAGAACTAACCTGGAGTGCCGCCATCTACAGCAGTGTGCTCGCCTGTCGAGGTCGAATGGGGACGGAGGAGCTCGTGCTCTGTGCTCGGATCTAGACGAGGTTGGGCACAGAGGTCGAGTCGACCATGTTGGAGGCCATCCAGTACCGGCCATGCTGCTTCCCTCCTCCGAGCCTCATCACGAGGTCGGTATCAAGGGGCTGGGTGGCGGGGTCGAAGTCCTCCCCATGCCGCTCGCGGGCCGACGAGGCGTAATCAGTGAGCTTGCTGTGGACGCTCGTGTTGCTGTACGCCTCGGGCCCGTCCTCCGGGTTGTAGATGGTGTCCAGGGCTGTCGCCTTGCCCTTGTGTGCCATGGCGTACGCCATGAACTCGTTGCATTCCTGGCCATCATGCGACTAGGACTGCGAGGAAAACACAAAGACAATTAGAAGTAATGAGAATTGAGCGTTAGAACAAATAAATAAATAAGTGCGTAGCATGTACCCAGGCCTGGGCGTACGAACTGAGGGGCCGGTTGCCTTGGTGGTGCGCCAGCCCACCCATCTGCAGGCGGCACTCCTGACGGAGGGCGTGCCTCTCCCTCCACTCATCAGAGACCCACTTGTCCACGATGGCCGCCCAACAGTCTCTGTGCCTGGCGCACCAAGAAGGACACATCTGCATGCCATCAAGTATTGTATTAGAAATGTTAGAATATAAAATGAAGGCTACCTATTCTTCATAGAATGAGTCAGTAACAATGTTTTATAACTTACTGCGAGGTACTGCTCCCTGGTGAGTGTCATGGTCCTAGCCGCGCTCTTCCCCGGGTACCGACCAAGGACATCGCACGAGTGGTTGATGTGGCACTGTAGCCTCACCTCGTAGTACAGGTCCATGACTCGGCCCCTGCATGCCCTGTCCTGCACCTTCGTCACCCAGGCGGGGTCATGCCCCTCCTCCAACATGAAGAAGTCCTGCATACAGACATCATGTGTCCTTTTATTATTTCAAGAACGTCTAATGATTTCATAGTATTGAGCAATGTAGTGTGATGTAGACTCACCCAGAACTCACGCCTGATCCGCTCCTATACGGTGCCGTACACGGCGTCCACGGCGGAGTTGAAGTGGTCCCACGTCTAGGGAGGCGACTCAACCTGGGCGTGGGTGACCAAACCAGGGTAGTGCAGGCAGATCAGGCCACCGAGGATCCCATTGCACTGCCGATGATCGCCCCCGGACACAAGTTCCCAGTTCCTATAGGAGTCAGTAAGAAGAATTGTTAGTCCGCAGTTTGGTTTTCAGCATATGAACAAGAAGAGATGCAAAATGAACGGATACTTACTTGTCGCCCTTAGGACGAATCACCGGCCTCCTCTGAAATGGGATCGGCCGCGTCGGGAGCTGCGTGGACCCACGCAAGTACGGTGCCGATGAGGTGCTCGAAGTGGAACCCCCCGCCACCCCCCCAGAGGAAGTGTCACCCCCCGCCACCCCCCAGAGGAAGTGTCACCCCCTCCTGTCTGGGGGGGCAGCTACTGGTCCTCATCGTCAATGGTCGTCGTCTGGTCCTCCTCGGGCGAGGGGACGGCAGACGACTACACTGCCCTCCTCGGACGGCCGCGGGGGCGGTGGGCCGGACGACTCCTCGCCGACGCCTCCGCCTCCGCCTCCTGAGTCGTCCTCATGTAGAGCGAGTTGCAGGTCCGGGTCCGCCTTCCACCCGGCATTTTGTCGAGTGCCTGCAAATACAAAGAGTAAACCAGTTAGCACAATATAGAACGTCTTTGCGCTTTCCTCTGGCTTCTCCTCCAATCCTTCACCGAACCGTGCCTACTGAATGGCATCCATCCAGTTTGCTACCCCGCCATCTCCATCATAATCCTCGAGACGCTGTCTCACCACCTCCTCTATAATACGATCGGCTTCACCATGGTGGATCCAGCGGGTATAGTTTGCCGTGAATCCATACTTGATAAGATCTTCCCCCACGAGCCTCTTAATTTTTCTTTTCTTGTTGCCACATCTACTGCACGGACACGGCATCCGGGCTGACCCTTTAGCAGCCTCGCCAAATGCATGCTCTAGGAAAGCATTGGTCTTGGTCATCCATTCTGGGGTCATACTTGCGTGGCCCGTGTACAGCCACTCACGGTTATCCATCCTCTAGCACATGCATATGTAAGCGAGTAATAAAAACTGCAGGTAAATCCACAAGGCGTTCCTACTATACATCTAATAGGTGAAGGATAGGTCCTAATCCCACCCGAGGATGCGTAGATGAGGTTGGCTTCCATGGTCCGCTCCTATCCAAGACAGAATTTCGGCAGCACCTCCCCGCTGTTCTCCCGATACACGTCCTGGCAGGGAGATTGTGTATTAGGAGAACAACGAGGAGGTGGTGCTGAAACTCTGTCTCAGACAAGAGCGGGCCACGGAAACCAACCCATCTACGCATCCGCGGGCTATCCAAAAAACATGGACAATCCGAAACAGGTACGGAATTTGGTATGCAAAGATCTGCATACCAACGACCGTATCTCTTTCGGACGGGAGATGCCTAACTGGGGTTACACGAGATACAAGTATGCAAGATGGGTTATACCTAGGGTGTCGGTGAGGTCAGGCTAGTGGGGCGGTGGTGAGTCGCTGCAGTGGCGAGGCGACGCGGTGCAGGCAGAACCGCAACGCCAACGAAGACGATCAGAGTCACCGAGTGCCTCCCAACGGTCCTCGTCCTGCAAAGAAAAGGCAAATGGTTAGACTCCATTGAAAATTTCGGCAGCACCTCCCCTGCACGGAGAGGTTCCCAAAACCTGCAGAAAACATTGGCATGAAGGCCAACAACCACATGTATACCAAACATAGGCACGAAGGCCATCAACCACATACATACAACAATAACTACTACTAACACTAAAACTATGAACAACAACTACAACTACTACTGTCACTACGACTTACTAACTAATACTAACACTACTAATTAACTACTACTACTAACACTACTACTTACTAACTAATACTAACATTAGGGCATACCTTGCCAGCGAGAATGCGAAGACCGAGGGCCGGCGACGACAACGGGGACGACCGCTACGGCGTGAGGGTCGACGAACCGAGGCGGCACCTTTCTTCTCCTCTTCTCCTCTTCTCCCCTTCTCCTTCTCTCCTCCCTTCTCTTTCTTCTTCTTCCTCCTCCCCTTCTTCTCCTTCCTCCTTTCCTTCCTCCTCTTCCTCCTACCTCCTCCTCCTTCCTAAAGCGGGCGCGCGGGCGCGGCGGGCGTGGGGCCGAGGCGCGCGGGCCAGGGAGCCGGCGGGGCGGGCACGCGGGGAGCCGGTGGCTACGGCGCGGCGGCTCCGGCGGCGGCGGCTCCGGCGGCGGCGGCGCAGCGGCTACGGCACAACGGCGGGGCGGCTACGGCGCGCGTGTGTGTGCGTGTCTGGTGTGTGCGTGTGTCCGGTTTTTTTTTATATTTCAAACCTCTTTGCCGAGTGCCAGATCCGGGGCACTCGGCAAAGAAAGTATTTTGCCGAGTGCCCCCAATCTGGCACTCGGCGAAATAAAAAATTAAAAAAAATCCTATCCTGGCTTTGCCGAGTGCCTAGGGCTAGCACTCAGCAAAATATTCACTTTGCCGAGTGCCAAACCTTGGCACTCGGCAAAAAAAAATTGTTTTTTGCCACCAACTTTTTTTCTTAGATTTGTATTTGTACCATGAACAACATGTTCAAATTTGGCACAATTTCATTGCTGTTTGTTATATTTCTTCACTTTATTTCGTTTTCTTGCAATTTTTCGGAAAATGTAGGTTTGAACTGCAGGTGCATCGAATAATAGTTTTGATCCATTCCAAAAATGTTATTCTTGTTTGTTAGTGTCACTTTATGCTAAATCTAGGAACTGTCTCCAAATTTCGATCAACGTGCTCACGGGGCAACGTCGCGAACTTGCGTGCGAGTGG